>NC_138586.1:1769315-2515670 GCF_964289735.1 Phaethon aethereus | reverse complement strand
CTAGGACTTTGCCAGGAAAAGGTCACGGCTGCTTGCTGGTAAGTGAAATAATTAATGTAAAGCAAGCACTGGGCTGGGGAAAAAATTCCGCTTGAGTTAGGGAGCGTGGTAACAGGGTAATGCCAAGTGCCAGGAGCCAACAGGAGCAGCTCCCACGGGCCGGCGTGAGACGCTGCCTCCCCCTGCCCGCTCCGAGCCGGAGCCCTGCCCAGCCCAGCAGGATGGGGCCCAAAAGGACCTAAAAATGCCCAGCTGCCCCTAAATTTATTAGTGAGCAGAAACAACATGGAACAGGCAGATTTCAGCCCCCGGCATCCGACGGTTGCTCCCCCAGCTCAGGGCACGGGCGTGAAGTCCTGGGGCCACCAGTCACGCAGCCGACACCGTTCCTGCCTATGAATATTTCAGTAGGAGCGGCGAAGGCGTCCTGGCTTTCCCGGGGCGGCATTGGCAGGCGGCATCGCTGCGGGCACCGGGCTTGCCGGCAACCTGGGTCTCATCCCAATCTTCAGCCTGAGCCGTACGCACCCGGGTTTTGGGTCTACGGAGGTATTTTTCCCTGCTCTGGGCATTGCGTTTTTTCCTTTGGCACCACTGCCCGGCGCTGCGTCCATCAGCAGGGGGGAATTTTCCCAGGGGAAAGGAGACATTTCCAGGAGTGCGAGCACCCAGCCGGAGCGGAGACCCGCTAAATATACGGGGGATCTGCCTTCTCCATCCTCCAGGCTGGGGCTGAAACAAGGAAAGTCCTCTGTGTTGGACTAGCTGACCTTTAAAGGTCCCTTCCAACCTAAACTATTCCATGATTCTGTTCCCAAGGGAATTCCCTCTGCCCTGGGGACTTTACCCCAGAGCTGTGCCATGCCTTCCCCCACAGCGATGCTGGAGGTCACTTGGCTGGGAAACATCATCCCCCTGAGAATCCCACGGCCAAATTTATGTCAGAAAGGCACTTGGCAGAGGGAGTGAGAAAGCAGAAAACCAGCACTGGGGAAAGATCCTCCAAATACTTTAAACTTGCCAAATTCGAAGGGATTGGGGAGGTCTCGTTGGGAGTTCCCGGGAGCAGCGGTTTCCCCGGCATGGGCAGAAGCGGGGTGGCCGCACAGGTCACACCCGGCCCCAGGGACGCATCAACCGCACGCTCAGCCAGGACTGAGGTCCCGCACGCCGCAGGGAGCGCTGGCACCGGCACCGGCCGGCTGCCTCCCGCCGCGGACCCTGCCTCCCGCCGCGGACCCTGCCTCCCATCCCGCCGTGGACGCTGCCTCCCGCTGCCGGCAGAGATCCGCGCGGGATTCACGCTTCCCAGCGCAGAGACTGTTTGTATCCAATCCGCCCTTATTTACCCGCTGGGAGTCCCCAGGCTGGGTGAGGGCAGCGGGACGCGTGGGGAGGATGAGACACGGGATTGCACCTTCCCATCTAGTTTTGAGCTATTTCGCTTATTTTTCAATATTTTTTTCTCCCCCGAAAGGTCAGCTCTCCTGTCAGAGCTAGAAGTCACGATCATCTTCCCCGATATCGGTGTAATCGTGTCTGATGAGTCACTTATTTAAGGGGAAGAGGCTGCTGGTTGCTATAGGGATGGCAGCAGAGGGGAGAGGATCCCTTCGTTACCCTAATCGCTGCTTGTGACAGAGAAAACACAACCCCAACAAATTCCAGGCCAAACTCCTCTTCACTTTCACTTTTTGACACAGTTTGATATGCCGGGCTCTTTCCCCAGCCCTGGCGCTGCAGGGATGCCCAGGCAGGTCCCCGAGTGTGGGACAAGCTCGAGTTTGGGGACATCACAGGGCTGGGAGGTGGCGGGGACCAGGGAGGGATACGGATGAGCGCGGTGCTCGATGGCGGGCTTGGGTACCACAGGGAAACCGGGAGCTGCAGGGGCTTTGGGGTGATGGAGGACACACTGATGAGCTCCCCACCACCGGCTCGTTAAATCCCGATCCCTCCTTAAGCTGTTTCTCTATACCCCAGGAAAACATCCGGCTCCGGGGAGTGCCAGGGCCGATCCCTTTGCAACACAGCCGGTGCCCCGGTTTGCGAAGGCGAGACGCGGGCAGGGCCGGGGGAGCTGCGGCTGTTGGTCACCGTTGGAAGTGAGGCCGCCGGGCCACCATGGCCGGCTGCCGAGGTCGGCAGGACCCACTTCCTCCCGGCCTGCTGCTTGTCAGCCTTTCTCCCCGCTGGCTTTCATCGCCGTGGGGCATCCCCGTCCTGCAGCTGGGCACCTCCCGGGCGCCCGCTCCGTCCCTTCGCCCTTTGCTTCGCCGCCTTCTCTCCCGTGCCAGACTGGGGGATTTCTTCCCCGATTCGGTCCCGGAGGAGGCTCCCGGCCTCTTCTGCAGGGGACACGGCGGGGGGGTTCTGCCAGGTCCATCCCTGCAGACCCCCGCCGCCACTGAAACACCCGCCGCCTGCACGATGCTCAGCAGAGGCGCCGCTCTCCCCTGGCACGTCCCCTGCTTTCCAGCTCTTCGTTAGGGAACCGCTAATTACCGCTGTAGTGTTCATCGGTGCCGATTCACCGCAACGCTCTCGTTTTGTGTGAACGGGCTATATTTAGCCCCGCTGCTCCTGCCGGGGATGCAGCTTGCCCACTGGCACTTTTTCCTCCAGATCAGGAGAATTTGGTGCCTTCTGATGGTGGGGGGGAGAGAGGGGAGACGCCTCCAGCCTTCAGCCGTGCTCTCCAAAAAGCTTCTGACTTCTTCTCTCCCGCGTGAGCGGGGTTTGACGAGGTCCTTGACGGGCTCCCCGCAGCACTGGGTCTCAGAAAGGAGCGTCCTTTCCCCTTCACAAATCCCACCGTGAAAAATAAAAGGTGAGAAAAATGAAAGGAGAACGGCACCGGGGGAGACCCGAACCTCCCCGCTACCGGCCGGCCTGTCGCCTCGTTGGCGGGCAGCGCTCGAGCCGTTGCAGAAGGGCACGTTTTTGGGTGCTCTGACACCGCGGTTGCACTGACAGCGCTGGGGAAGGCTCTCTCCTGCCGTCTCTGCGCTCTCCAAGCAGCCGTGGCCCCATCAAGCCCGACCCCACAAGCTCCCCCAGCGTTTTGGGGAGTTATTCATGCTGGCAACACCATGTCCTTGGAGGGGGAGTTACGGGACCATCGCCCCCTCCGCTCCATCGGCCGCTTGGCACAAGCCTTGTGGGTCCCACAGCCTTCCTCCACGCAAGAACACCTCTAGCACAGCTGGTCCCAGAGCAGCTCCAGGGACGGGGACATCAGAGGGAGCGGCTGTCACCGGAGGAGATGCAGCAGGGAAAAAACCACGTTCGGTAAAGCCATGGCCCCCGCGGGCGCAGTGACGTGGCTCTGCGCGTCGAGAGCTCCAGTCCTGTCTGCCCGGCCCATCTCGTCCCCGGGTGCTACACGGGGACCAGCGCAGGCACCCACGTTTTGCTGCTGTCCTCGGCACGTCAATCCATGGCGGCGCTGACTCCGGCTTTGAGCAGAGACCCCAGACCCTGCGCAGCCACTGCGGGGGCTTGCTGGGGCCCCCACCCTCGGCGGGTCCTGCCGTGCTGCTTCCCAGGCGGCAGCTCTCAGCCTCCCCGTTTGTTTGCCAATGGGCCGATGGGGACGGCAGCACGTGCTGTGCCGCAGCGTGGCTTGCGCGCGGCTTGGGGGCCCGGCGATGCTGCTGCTGCTGCTGCTGCTGCTGCTGCTGCTGCTGCTGCTGCTGCTGCTGCTGCCGCCGCACAGCTGCGAGCACCTGGAGCGGGGATGGGTGCTGCTCCGCTTCCTCCGGGGCTCGGTGGGGACCAGTGCCCAGCTCAGGCATGACTGTCCCCCACGGGGGGACACCCGTCCCACCCGCACCAAGGGATGGGGGCACGAGGGGCAAACCCGAGACACCCCCTTTCCTGGGGAGACGCCCCTTTCCTCCCACACTTGCCGCCTCTGACCCAGCGGAGACAGACGGGAGGTATTAAGGAGGCAGGAAGAAACTCCACCGGCGTCACGGCTGTGCAGCAGCCTGGAGCCCACGACTTATTTATTTCCAGGCACAGTTTACGTGGGTGAAAACTGCTGCAGAGATGCCAGCAGAGAGCAAGGGCGGGGGGCGAGCTGCAGCGCGGCAGGCAGCAGCACCGGGCACCCCGCCAGCACCCAGCACCCAGCCCCAGTGGGGTTTGCCCTTGCGAAACCCGTGCCGGGCATGGCAGGCTGGCCAGGCGCCAGAGCAGCTACTCGCCGTCTCACCTGCAGAAACCAGTGCCAAGGTAATTTTTATGTTTCATGCGCTATATCGTACCCTAGTGCTACACACAACCCCCCCCCGCAACGTCTTCAGACGCCTCGGGGAGGAGGATGCAGGTAAATCCCCTTAACTCAGCCCAGTGTGGTGCCACTGCTGCATCCACGCTCCTCCTCTGCGGACCCCGCTGTCCCCGGGGCCAGGGGCTGCCGTGGCTGAAACTGCCCCCAGAGAGCCCAAAACTCTGTCCTTTGGGAAGGGATAGGTGCTTCCCCCTCTGCTTCCTGGGGTGTCTGTCCCCAAATCTGCCTCGTCGCGTGCCTGAGTCCCCAGATTCTGCCCTGTTGGGTCCCTGCATCCCAAATCCCACCTTGTTGAGTCCCAACACCCCAGATCCTACCTCAGTGAGTCCCTGATTCTCAAATCCTGCCCTGTTGGGTCCCTGCATCCCAAATCCTGCCTTGTTGAGTCTCTGTCCCCCAAATCCCGCCTTGTTGAGTCCCAAGACCCCACATCCTGCCTCAGCGAGTCCCTGATCCCCAGATCCTGCCTCACTGGATCCCCGCACCCCAAGGCCCATGCCCACATCCTCCCCTGTCCTACAGGGAGGGGGAGATGCTATATGGTCATGCAACTAAATGATCATTGAAGCCCGGTGCGTAATTAAATCTGATCCAAAATCCCGGAGCATGGGATCGCCTGTGGCCGGGCGGCTATTTCAGCAAAGCAAAAACATCTCCCTGCTTTCCCCGCGGCGAGCGAGCCGGGGGCTACGTTTAGCCACTTGGCTTTTTAAGAAAACAAAACCCACCCAGGAAAAACACCGCTGATATATTGGGAAGAATAAACCGAGCTCCAATCCCGGTCCTTGGGAGCAGCCCTGCACCCTCCCGTGCTCACGGGTGCTCGGGTTGGGGACCAGACTCCCAGCCCTGGCTCACTGCAAATTTAGAGAAATATAGCAGATTTCAGCCCAAGGCACAGACCCTTTGCCGGCGCCGCTCTGGCGGCCGCGGCGCAGGCACCCCAAGGCGTCCCACCGCCGGGCCGCCCGCGAGCGCCTTCCTCCCTGCTGCTGCACTTGCGCGACCAGGCAAAACCAGGGCCCTATTTTTTCCCCCTGAATGACAGTATTTTCATCCTCGAAGACTTTCAAGGCGAGCGTGACCCTGGCATCCACGGCAGCACGACGTGGAGCGTGACCCCGTCCCGGTGCCAAGTCCTCACCTTCCCCCGTGTCCTGCAGTGGGATGGGTGCTGGCCCCTGGCCCAGCGGGGAGAAACATCCCCAAAACAGGGCGTTTCGGCTACCCCAGATACCCCGGCAAGGGACAGGGCCCTGCCCGGGGAGCAGGACTGTGTCTGGGCAGCGCACGCCGCTCAGCAGGATAAAGAAGGGACAGTCAATACACAACACGAGCCAGCTGGACGTCCCCCAGGCAGACCACCCGCCGCATCCCTCCATCTACGGCTCCCGCTCATCGGCAGCTCCGCGGTGGCGGCCGGCGGCAGCTTTTGGGAGAGCCCTGAGGAGCGCTGCAGCGAGGGCAACAGGAGAAAAAGAAAATGCCCGGCTTCTCCCGGCACCCGAGGAAGAGGCACCGCC
This sequence comes from Phaethon aethereus, assembly GCF_964289735.1. Taxonomy (NCBI): domain Eukaryota; kingdom Metazoa; phylum Chordata; class Aves; order Phaethontiformes; family Phaethontidae; genus Phaethon; species Phaethon aethereus. Next base: position 2,509,850 of record NC_138586.1, on the reverse strand, counting down.
GCCCGCGCGGCGCAGGGGAAGGCAGCCGCTGCCGGTGCCGATGCGGGGAGCGCTGGCGGCCAAGAGGGCGAGCGGCGCTTTGAATCCATCAAAGAGGCACAAGGGAGACCTCCCTAAACACTTCCCAGCAGGCTTGGAGGAAAATCAGGGTGGAAAGAGATGGGATATGAAACCCAAAGCAAGACAGCGTTAATCACCCCTAAACCTACAGAGGGGAGGTGGAGAAGGGGTCTGCGGGCCGGGAGAGCGGCTGCTTGGTGATTTTGGGGCACACCAGCCGCTTGCACAAGCGCTCGGGGGAGAGCCGGCTCCTTCCCAGCAAGATTCACCAGCCCAGCGTGGTATTTTTTTCAGTGCCGAGATATAATTAGTGCCAGTTCTTCAGGAGCTGCCACTCGCCATCACGCAACGTTTGCTTTTCTTAGGAATATGACTAACTGGCAAATGATTAAACACGCTCGGGGAAGGAGGAGGGTGAAGTGAAATTTTTTTTTCCTTCTCTGGGAAGGAAAAAAAAAAACCCCAACAAAACAACTTCAGGAGCCACTTTGCAGGCCTGGAGAGCCGAACACACTTTTGACAGCACTCAGGGAGGGATGCACGAGCCACTCACCCATCGTGCCGGGTAGCCCGTGGCTCCTTCCAGCACAAGGATGCTTGGAGCCACGGCCGGGGTGGCGGGAGTCACTGAGATGCTCGTAACAAGAAAAAGTCAAGCCACCTTCCTGCCCACCTCCTATTTTTCCCTTCCCGTTTGCCCCGGCACTGGCACCTACGGACGGAGCTGCAGAGGATGCTCTCGCTCGCGCTCCCTCCCAGCGGAGCCCTTTTGACTCCAGTGTTGCTCGGAGGCAGGGTCGCCTCTCCCGGGGACCCACGGCGGCAACACTCTAATTACTGCCCTGTAGCCGCCCCCAGCGGCCCGTGCGGTGGCCTGGAGCCGAGCTCCGGCCTCCGGAGAGCCCGAAACTGGATCCCGCTCTGCCAGATGGGTTATTTCGGAGAGGTTTTAGGTTTTGTTGGAAGATATTTTTAGAAGAAGATAATGCGGTTGCCAGCTCTCACGGGAGTCCTTCCGTCCCCGCGTCGTTGCTGCTGAAGCACTTGGCTCAAACTGCGGAGGAACAGCGCGGAGAGACTGATTTTCCCAAATCCAGTAACCTCCTCCTGCTGGGGGATGAGTGGGAAACTTCGGCAAAACCAAAGCTTGGCCTTTCTGCCGGGTTTGAGGCTAAAGAAACTGAGAGGCCCCAATCATTCAAACCTAGGTTTATCTCCAGTTTTATACCACCCATGGAAACTGGGAAAATAAGGGTAAAATCTCCATTCAATTTTTTGCTTAACCGCACTTTAGGGCTAAATTAATGAAAGTATTTCCATTTGGCTCTGTCTGGTGGCTTCACGCATCCTTTAAGGCCCCTTCCTGGCCTGAAGACTCGGCCTCCGAGCCTCGCTACCCCACACTTGTCCCCACCTTTCGGGGGACACTCCGAGCACCCGGCGGGAGGCTTTGGCGGTGCCGGCGAGCTCCCGCGGCGCAGGGGCACAGAGATGTCGGGGCTGTTCCTCCATCCGCATCAGCAGCAGGTACCAGCACGGTTTGGCTCTTTTATGCTGAAGTGACAGCAAAGAATTTTGAAGGAATAAACTTGGATTTTTTCCAAACTCGTGGCCTTTCGCTTGGAGAAATATTGTGACTCAAAATCTGAAAATGAACAGTTTAACATTAAAAAAAAAAAAAGGAAAAAAAAAAAAGAGAACTTGGAAAGAGCTGCCAAGAATAACACTTTTTCCCCATCACCACCACGTGGTGCAATTCGCTGCGCCCTTGCCGGGGAGGAGCCGAGGGTTTGCTGGCACGAGGGTGGAGGCAAAGGGACCCGAAGGAGTTTCGTAACGGAGCAATATTTTAGTACCGATGTATTTTACCTCAGCTCCTCCAGGTGACGGGGAAGGGGGACCTTAGAGGTATGGCCCGGACTTGGAAAACACACGGCAACTTGATGGTGCCCCAATTGCAGCCACGTGGGTTTCGCTGCCGAGGGACCATCTGTGGTGCAGAGACGTGCTGCTGGGAGCATCCCCCTGCCACAGCCCCCCGCCCACGCGGCGTCCCCACGACCTGCAAAGACGCTGCTGCGGACCCATTTCGGCAGTTATTTCGAACTGCCCATCGCTAAGAGAAAAAGGGGCAACAAACCTGAATTCTAGAGGATGCAAACGAGTCAAGACAAGGAGGTCTCGCAACGTCAGAAGTCTGTGTTGACGCCAACACGAGGTTCCTGGCCAAATACATCTTTCCGGCTGCCTTTGCCCGGGGTCTATCACACAAAGACCCCCGAGGTACCAACTTGACTGCCGCTGGGCACAGACGGCCCCGCACGGCAGAGCTTCCAGACGTGGTTTCCCTTCCTCCGGCCTGTCCCTTCCCTCCGTTTCCTCACCGCCCAGACCCGGCTTTCTGCCGCGCTGCGGCGGCTGGTTGCAGCAGATGCAAGTAGGTGTTTTCCTTCTCAGGGAAGGAAAGGAGTGCACTAACAGAGTGCTAATTAGGGTACTTAATTGCAAAGTTAACTCGGCTCCTGCTGAAAACCGCCTGCTATGTTCTTTTGTGTCTCTACCTAGGGGTAGACAGAAATAGCTTCAGCTGCATTTGACCTTGTCTTCATCCACGGCCACGGTCTGGTGCTCAGCGGCAGCCTGAGGTTCTCTCCAGCCGGAGCTCCTGTCAGCTGGGCCCTTCTAAGGCCAGGCCTTAAAGCCAAGTAACCGTCTCCTTCCACCTCTATATTCCTCACACAGTGTATTTTGCTAACGCAGCTACACTCCAAAAACCACCTTGCCAAGGGAATGAACTGGGGACGTTCCCAAGGCCAAACACAGCTCCCGGCCCCCAGCCTCGCCCTCCTCCCCGTCCTTCGCGGCCTTTCTCCCATACACGGCCCGCGACTTGGAAATCCACGGGGAAGACCCCGCGGGGTCTATCCAAGTATTTTTTTTTTTTTTTTTTTTACACAAATTGCAGCGTACTCTGTGCCTCCGGCGCACGCCGCGGTGTCGGCGCGGCTCCCTGGGCTGGATCCGGGCGCAGAGGACGCTTCTCAGCAGCACGGCACCGAGGGCATTTCGCCCTCAATAAATCTGGGCCGAAGCATCCAGAGTAACCCTTGGGGGCTCTGATATTTCAAGGCCTTTATAAATCCCGTCTTAGCTCGGCCCTTCGGGTCCAGCTCCTCCTCTCGGGGTTTCGATGTTACCCTCTATTTCGAGGCCCCTGTGCGTCCCTCCCCACCCAAGCTGACATTGGCCCGTGGGTCCAGTCCCCATCGTCCCACACGGATCTCGGAGAGCGTCTATTCTGACACCCACCATCTCCCAGGCCCCGGATCCACCTCCTCGGACAAAGACGTCCTGGCCCGGCGCGAGGTGCCCCGACGAAGGGCGTACCGATAACCGCCGCAGCCGTTTCCGTTTGTGTTTCGTTGTATCGAGGAGCTTCCAAAACGACCGACAACCGCCCAACGTGCTCATTGTAAGCAACCCAAAGGTACTGCCGTCGATAGCCCGTCCTCCCCCCGCGGGGCTTTCTCCCTCCTGCCAGGCGAGCGGCACGGGACGTCGCACACGCTACGGCAGGTTCATACAAACCTGCCCGGGGACCTTGGGTGCTCCGCGGGCCGCGCCGCCCGCTCCAGCTTCCGTCGCACATACGGCCTCCGGCCTAGGGCTGCTCGGTTCTGCGTGAGCACAAAGCGAGCTTCGCAGCTGCGACCGAGCCAGCACACGTCCCCTCCGAACACGTGCTGAGGCAGAGGCGAGTTAGTTAAAACGAGCGGCCAGACGGCAGAAGGGATCAAACCCTTTTCCTTCGCAAAGCGCTGCCTCCAGAACAAGAGGCCAAGCTGACCCTCGCGCTCTCCCACCGACACCGCTTCGTTTTTAGCCTTACCTGCTCGGAACTATCGCTCACAGACATCTAATCCCTTCTCTCCAGAACCAAACGGAGCAGGCTGGCCGGGTAGGCGGAAACCAGTTCTGGAGACGGGACTGATTTTGCAGGAGCAGGAGGGAAGCAGACAGAAGTAGCCCGAAGGTTAATTAGTGCAACAGCAGCAAATGCTAGCAGGACTTCCCATGTTGAGAATGAATTACGTTTTGGGGGATTGTTTCCTTTTGACAAATGCCGAGGACTACAATGGGAAGGTTTTACTTGTCTCAGGGGCCTCTGCTAGTCTATTTTCTTTCTTGTACCAATCAAATATGATTTGCTTTAAACATATCCTAAACCGAGCTGGCATGGTGACTTTAAAAGCTCCTGCTGGTAACTAGAACATGCCAAGCACAAACAGCAACTCATAAACAACCTCTGTTTCTGAAGGCTTTAGGGCAGAGCCTCTCCACAAACACGGCAGGATCTGCTGAACTGGAAGCAAAACAGCCACGCAGGGTGCATTTTGCTTCAGCTGCCAGTTAGCAGAGACAAATAAATCATCACGGGATGGTCTTTACCCCCTCTCCAGTGCTAGGTTCTGGAGAAGACCTGAAGTGCCAAGACCAGCCCCCAAATCCTAGTATCAACCCTGCCTTACTGGTACTCAAAGCTAAACCCACATTGCTCTCAGATGTTCCGATGTTGGTGGTTTGCCCTCAACAAAATTCATTCTGGGTAATACTCTTTCCCCCGTGACTGAAAGTCAAACTCACATTCACTAGAGTTAAAATTAGCTCCATTTATTTATTGCTAACATGTGACCCAGCAGGACAAGGACCAGACGGTATTTTGGATTTAAAATGTGTTTTTACAGAGCAGTTGTAATTTTCAAATCTCATTTGCTTCTGTTGCGTTCTGACCTAGTCCCGTGAATTCCTACTCACTGGAGCAGGATCATCAGAACGGTCGGATTTTCCCCATATTAAAGTGAACTGCAGTGAACGACGCAGAAACGAAGACCTGTCCCGCAATGAACCTGAAAATCTCCAAGCATACGGTACTATTTTTGCTTTTAAACGTCTCTGTTCCAGATCAGCCAGATAATATATCCAACAGCGTCTTCGGGAGTCTGACAGCAAGGGGTGAAAGAGGGAGAAGGAAAAAAGAAATCACAGGGAAAGGCAACGGCAGAGCTACAGGGGATGACAACCAGATTAAGGAACACCAGCACTGGGATGGGTGTCAGGGGAAAAGGCTCTGCGTAACCTCTCCTCGGTTTACCGGCACATCAGTTATGACCTATGACGCCAAATTACTCCCTTCTCTTGGTTTAAACCGCTCACGCGCAGGCTAGATGCGTGTAGGTAGAGCGGTCAGAACCCCTCCGCCAGCGGCACGGAGGGAGACGCCAAGGAGAGCGAGTGGCTGACCAACTACTCTTCCTTCTGCCTCCGACTGGAATTCAAGGAAAAGCATTTGGGCCATGTGCATTTGATCATACATGACCTTTATTGGAGACAGGTGGGGTCATTTATTATACAGAAGTAACATCACACCATTCTCTTCCAATTTAATTCCTTTTAGTCTCCTTATAAATCTGTAGCAAAAGTGCACTTTTAACAGTTTTTAATCTATAGTATATATCTCTCAATATTATCTCTCAGTCAGGTATTTTATTTGTAAAAATGTATCGCCAGATATACAAAATACATGTCTAGTGTACTACATTAGTTTTTGTATTTACTGTTTAGACTATTTTTAACTCAGTGCTCTCTTTTTTTTTTTTCTTTTTTGCAAGACTTGGTGATGACAGGCTTCTGGTAGCGCCACCAGGAGAGGACTCACAGCTTGTGTGTGAACAAGGGGAGAAGACTCTTAGCCAGGAACAATTTTCACACAATAGGAACAAGATGACAAGAACGTTTGCTGTTATTGAATACGTCTCTTAAAATGACAGTACTTTGTATAATAAAAAATAATTAAAAAACCCAACGTCCATATTTTATCTTCTGGAAGAGGAGATGTGCCAGGAGAATGGAACCTGTACCCAGCTGGAACACAACGGTAATGATTAACTTGCATTTTGAAGACAGGAGTTAATTGCTAGCATTACATTTCTGGTCATGGTAAGAAGAAACAGATACATACAGCCACCACAAGAAACTGTTTGTGAAATGCTGTTTTCCTGAGGACAATATTTTGGTAAAATATTTTATATCCTGTACAAGCCATAGAATTGCATAAGTTAAATGTCCTCAAGAACAACAATCACTGGTATATACCATGAACGGCTGTGCTGGGAATAACCACACAGAGGACAGCTCTTGTGTTACCCAACAAGATGAAGAAAGGAAAATATTCATTTCCATTGGTAGTTTAGAGCCAGCTGCGACAAGCTTTGGCACGGCAACAGGACTTTCCAAAAAGAAAATTACGTAAGATTTTCTGAGATTTCTTACAAACTTCCTTAGTCTTTTCTTTCTAGTTATCCTTGAGATTATAATATATACACGCGTAACGGATAATTACTTAATTTCAGTCTTCAAAAGACTAACAATTTCCCCTGTTAAGCAAGGCCTATTGAGGTAAAACAATCAGAAGCATTTTTTTTGGGTGGGGGTGGGAGGGGTGGGCACTTTATGATTCCCAGATCGATAGAAAACATTACCAACAGATGATGAGGAACACTTAGCAAGGTGATGTCTAGGTTGGTTGGTTTGTTTTCCTTCCTACATGTTCATTATCTTGAAGACTAAGAACAACTGGATTAGTTACATAAATAATGCTTCCCTTGGTTAACCCTTCACAATTAGTGCTGTTTCTGTGTGTTAGCATAGATTCAAAATGCTAGTTGCATCAGTTTACTATGTACTGAGTGAAACGCTGAACAGATCCTGTTTCAGAGTGAGGGCACTTTTGGTTTACGCAATAGCTCCAAGAAACGCTGTAACTTCAAATTTTCTACAGCAACTGGTTGCCAGACATATTCTTCAAAAGGTAACTGCTTTTCTGCTCCCCTTAAATCTGCAGCAATGTGGCTTTGAGTGAAAATTTCTGCTTCAAAGGAAAAATGCACAATAGCCTAGGCTGAATACGGACAAAGTTCCATACCTTCTGAAGAAGAAACAGAACAGTAAAAATAAAAATATGAAAAGAAGCAGTGTTGTTAGTGTTATCTAAAACCAAGATAATGCATAATGGGGAAATCTACAATGCTGCAGAGAGTTTTTTGTCTGTTTTTTTTTATAAAAATTACAGACTTGACATTTCCAATATGTCTTAGCTTTGTACTGCTTCTCAAGTCTGAGTCACCAAAAATATCCAGCAACCAGCTGCTGTTCATATCCTAAAATATGCCTTCAGCTGACACTGAATATTGAAATCATTCTGCTAAAATACAGAAAAACGACGATGGTAGAAACCAAGGTATAGCCTCAGGCCAACATTAAATGGTAAAAATTCTACAATGCTACTTTTAAATCTCTTCTTCAGTTCATGAACAAATAAGCAGCCAGGTTTCAAGTAGAGGTAACACAGATTTTGGAAGATAGCACGTAAAAAAAAGCCCAGAAAGAAAACTGGAACAAAAGCTCTTCTTGTTACGGCAGTCAGCACTAATCCTCCACGAAACGGCAGGGAGAAACCTCTCTTCGCCCTGCTGGATCTGTCCTGGTCCTACAGCAACAATGTGGAACTGCTTCTGCTGTCACAAATATGTTCCATTTGGACATATCTTGATCCCTTTTTTCTTCTATTTGTATACACGTATCTTTTGTCTTAGTCTCTTGACTGGTAGAAGAGGATATATCCAGATTCTGAGTTTTTGGAAATGTCTGATGTTAACCCATAGAATTCTTCAATGGCCTGGGCATCAATTTTCTGAAAATTAACGAGAGTTATAATTAGCCTCAGTCAAAACACCACCCCAAGAATCCTTTTCCCAGACAAAACATTATTTTCAGTTCTTGGGGGTGATGCTGGAAAGCCACGCAGTATTAATACAACAATATGTCAATATCACTGAATCCAACCAAATACAACAAAACATTTTTTCCACTTAAAACCTTATTCACTACTGAAAAAAAAGGAAATCAAGATGAAATAATAAACCTCTCAGAAATGCTGCACTCTTAAGCTGGACTATAAAAAAGGAATCTATGAAAACGTATCCTTAAAAAGAGTACATGGCATTTTTATATTTGCTTTCTCATTTACACTGGCGTTACCTTTCCTGACTATAGGCTTGTAATGTAAATGAAAAATGCAGTCACTGATCAGCAAAGGAGATTTTGTACAGAAGGACCATCTTGAGCAGACTTCACATTTAGCTAAAATAACTCCAGATTTTAAAGTTCTTGTGACCTTCTTACGTTGGGAAGTCCTGCAAGTGCTACTGGCAATTATACCATGAAATCTGTGGATCTCATCCAATTGCGATCCTCTGGTCTTATGAGAGCTTTCCTTCCTTAGGATTTGCTGGTACAATGCCTACTGGATTATTATCACAAGCTCTGTGTTTTAAGAGAAATAATTTATTTGCCATATGAATAGAATTAAATGGTTTCCTTATATTTAAAGTTGTGAACTATGTGCAGAAAAGCAGTTTTTCATTTTATACTCCAACCAGCAAGGCCTGTAGGGCATTTTAAACTGCTTTTAAAGATGCAAGTTCTACAGTCTTCATCCCACTCCTGAGAACTATTGGCTTCACGTCACTGAATTTGAATCAGCAGTCAGCAAGCGTAGAGACTGAAACACTGAAATAAAACACTCCCAATGACCTGTGTTGCTCAGCACTCCATTCTGTTTTATTATTTTAAAATACCTTTAGTCCTCTGGATCCACAGAGATGAGAGGCTGAAGTAGCCTGAATTTGTTGTGGAGGACCAAATGGAGACTAGCCTAAAGTTCTCCCTTATTCTCCAAGGAATAAAGTTGAGGAAGCAAAGAAACGTGCAGAATATAAGAGGGTCCGGGTTGAAGATCTGCTTTGATCATGGTAAGGAGTAGCAGAGACCAACCTGTGCTTACATTTTAAAAGAAAGGGACCACCCTATGACACCCATCAAGGAGGCTCCTCAGCGACCGAATCCATTTGACAGTGTGCTGAACAGACTTTAGCATCACCAGCAAACACAAAAGCACTGGTTTCTCTAAGTGGCACTGCCACACAACCTGCAAATTCAGGCCACCCTTTTCCCAGTCTTTTTGAAGCACAAGAAAAACACAGTAAGCTTCGAGAAGATGCATCAACTGCAGGATACAGCTGCTGAAATTCCCCCTTGAATGGTTTTATTAAACACTTTCTGTTAAAAAAAAAAGGGGGGGGGAAACACCCAAACACATGTATTGTCTTCCTCTCTTCTCCATTCAAGCACTTCAGAGAAGCTGAAATACCATAACGGGGGCTTTTGCATTTTCACACAATTTATTATCATGTCTACTACAAACTGTTAGATAGACATTTTAACAGAAAAACGGCAAAAGAACATTCTCCAGTCCTTGTAATATATTTAGCAGACAACTCAAACATGTTTTATTTTAAGTGCCAGCTAACTTGCCATGCAATCAAGTCTATTTCCACTACTCGCTCTGAATGCAACTCAAGCATTTGATATAGATTAATTCATCCTACAGATATTTTTAGTTGTATCATGGCAAAACTGACTTCCTTTTTTAATTTCACTATCCGCAGAAACTACAGTGGAACTGAAAGAGGATTGTACACACTCTATTCTTCCCATCCTTAGTTGGCCACACATATTGTGGACAGCAAAGTTTCACCCAGTTGCAGCTTTAGAGTAACAACCAGTTGATGGTTTCACAACTACTTTTAGGATTCTGCAGCATCACCTGGCATTAAGATTATTTTTCCTGTTAACTGCGCTTAAATATCCTTTGCTCATTTCCAGACAACTATTCTGGTTCCCCAAGCCAAATCCTTTCCTTGCATACCATTCATAGCATTCAACTGAATGCTGCAAATCTCTGAAGAAGTATTTAAGCAAAGACAGACAATCATTCTCCCTCTTTTCTCAATTTGGAGAACTCCCTGGATGGACACTTTACACTTCCCCGCCCTCTCTGTTTCAGATACACATTGTCACTGTGTTGTATCACTTAGCTGCTCTAATGACAACATGTCAAACAAGCCAGAGATCATTTACTCGGGGTTCTCAATTAATTTTGCTTGGCGCAGTATCTCATTTGGACTGATTTGCCTCCCGGATTTGATGCAGTTGCTTTTCACATATGCTGTAGTATGTTTGATTATCATCTATCTTCGATTTAATTGAAAGTTGGCCTTCCACCCAAATCCAAATAGATAAATAAATATGACTTCACCGCTTCTGACATTTAGTGGGTAATAAGGATAAACTACTTCCTATTAACAGTTCAGAGCTATTAATTCATATCACTTGCCAAAAATGCAACAAAGCTTTTTAACTGTATTTAAAGGGAAAAAGCTTTCTCCTGTGTTCTCTTTCAGTTGCAATATCTCTATACAGATATAAGGGCTTTACTCATCTTAAGTCAGCTGACTAATACCTGTTTTGTTAGGTAGCCAGTTCACACCTAGAGCATTAAGTCTCCAAAGATTTAAAAAAAAAAAAAAAAAATCATGTTCTTAAGAGTCTCTGAAGAGCAGAAGGCTCCTGTGGTTAGCCCTAAAACCAGAAACTTAAGCAGAAGTTACATTTTAGGAGATTTGGGGCTTTGGTGTTTTTTTGCCACTCCATTTTTGCGGACAACCTCTGCAATGTCATACACAGCAAACTATTTCCTGTGGTGTCACCTTATGGCCAATCACAAGCAGTTTGAAAATAGTACTGGGTCAAGTTTGGAAAAGATATTTAAATCTCTTTAGGCAGCAGATGGAACTGACAAAAGCATTTGGGGCTTTACTTCACTTTTTCAGTGAACAGTCTACAGCACCAGTAAGGAACTAATTCTCAAGAGCTGATGACTAAGTGGGGAGGGAGAGAACAGATGAGTAAAACTGCAGCTACTTCTTCCAGCAGCCTGTAGCATCAGCAGAGGAAGAGCAGTCTCCACTATCCTGTTCTCCACCACCAAGTTGCCAGAAATTCAGGTGAGTTCTGGAAGGTTGAGGAAAGAGAAAGGATGGTACTTCCTAGACAGAGGGAGGGGAGATATAAGCTTCATGTTCATCACCCACTTTGAAGGCAGGAGCAGCTACAATGGATAGTCAGCAAAGAGATCCTCTGCGACAAATCCAGCAGGAATCCTTATGCTACACTCCTCAAAGCAGGTCAAGGAGCAACCATGCATCAGAAAGGGCCAAAGATCTCAAAAGACTTGTGCAAAGCTCTTATGTGTCATTTTTCATGCCCTTCACGGGTAGGAAAAACAAAGCCTAAATTTCACAGAAAACAAGAAACACGTGCAAACACCATCCAGGGAGAGTCTTCTAGCAGGAAAAGGAATCTTAAACTTCTGGATTCGCAGCTGGGGCGGAGGTAGTGCTACAGGACAGTGCTACATTGCTAATCCTAATCAAGACAGTGAAAGCTCAAGAACTATGGAAAACACAAAAAGTAGGCATTTCAGATCAAAGAGATTTATTTTTACAGCATTTTAGATGTACTTAAGATGTACTTAAGAAGATGAACTTAAAAAAAGAAAGCCATGATTGAAGTTAGAAAAGCAACTTAAAGATAAAAAAACCCAAATATCCCTCCAGGAGAGAACAACTACATTCTAGCTTAATTGTGACAGCTCCTTGAATTTATTGTCAAATAACAGACAGTGCATTTTTAAAAGCTATGTTTCGGCACATCTATAAAAGTGCCAACAGTGTTTGCAGATAAAAAGCAATTCCATCTTGACCTAAAAGCTAAGATACAACATAGAAGTGACTGATAGAAAACAAATATAGAACAAGATGGTTATTTTACATCTACTTTTAAAATGTGAAGTTTGTCTCCCTGTATGGAAAAGACAGAGAATACTTGCATTTAAAAATATTGAAGTGAACACTATGTCCAAAATTAGCTGACACAATTATGTACCTCTGCCATGACAGAAACAAAGGAAAACAACACTCAAAAGATAATAATGAGAAAAAGGCAACTGTTCAGTGTCATACAAGCTATCCAAATCACCAGGAAGTCACCCCTGATGCTCAAAGCTAAGCAAAGATTAAAAAAACCCCCAACCCTGGAGGATGTACTACATCATCTTTGTATCAACACAAGCAACCTATTTAGACACTTCGCATCAGGCCTTAACCTTGACCATGAGATCTTGGAGACAAACAATGTATTTTCATCCTTACATAAAAGCAGTTCTACTGTGGTATTTGTTCCACTGTTTGATACTCGCTTAATAATTATGTGAAATACATGGATATATAAATATTTTGGATATTAGTCTTTACAGATAGTAGAACTTTTTTTCTACAGTTAGTAGAAAAGTGAAGGAAAAATTTGCTCGAGCAGACTGTTTAAACATTACCGCAAATAGCCCAAACATCTTTGTCCCTCAGGACCCTACTACAGTCTCCCAAAGTTTTTTTTACAGTTTTTCTACACTTCAATTTGTTGAGGAGAAAACGCCTACAAAAAAAGGTTAGAAGCTCTTAAATGCAGCAATGAAATGCAACTAGCACAAAGCGAGTCAGCAACAAAAAGGAGCCCAAAAGGTGGGCTGAAATAAGAGCATTGCAGATCTTGAATAAGACAACTGTGGTATTTCAGCCTGGCAGGTGCACACCACCCCATGCCTGGGTGTTGGTTTACCCTCTCTACACTATTTCCATTAATAAAGATGCACAAAAATGCTGAAGTTTACTTTTGAAACATCCAGAATTATTCTGTCCACGTGTTTTCCTGAAATACCTTCACATGTCCAAAAGTGAATCCCAGACATAAAAACATCCCGGAGAGTGATGCTGTCTACACTTGTCTTCGCTATGGAAAAACATACCTACCTCTACAATGTCATCATCAAACAGCAACCAAAAGCCATGGCTCTTCACAATGGTGATATAATGTCCTCGATTTGGACCACTGCCAGAAAAAAAGGATTGAAGACTTATGACTCTTGTGCCTACAACGGCAGGACCACCGCTCTCCCACGTGATTCTAGCTATTACTGTCAGAGTTACATTTCCCAGCTCTTAATGTTGCCTAGCACTACTCATAACATCGTTTAGGTTCTTAGACTTGCCAAATTGCTTGAACTAAAATTTCTGTCTTTGCTACTTGCCAAATACAATATATTCAAAATACACAATTTCATAAATATTTTAGTCATCCATATATTTCAAAAAATGAAATTAAAAGCCAGTTATTTCAATCACCATTTTGTCGCATTCACCACCAACGAGTATTCTGACCGGTTCAAAAATTTTACCACCTGTCTGTCTGACATATTTCACAGGAGGTATCTTTTTATTTCTTGGTGTGGTTTAGCCTATGGCTGACTGCAGACAGGCTTTCTGGGACTGCTGTTCCCAGTTTTCCGGTGGCAGTGTCCCAGTCCGAGACTATTGCCTAAATCCTAAATGCTTACCTTGAAGGGAAGGGACAACAATATGACCTGACTCAAAGGGAGTTGGATCTGCAGAGTAAAGGCAGGCAAACTGCTCTGAAAAGGTAGCAGTTTGGGATAATAAACTATATGGATAGAAAACTGCAAGCAATCAATCTACTAACCTCAAATTTTGAGATAACAGTCCAGGGACGCAGTGAGGAAACAAAAAACCACACACACACACCCCCTGGCTTTATTTTTTACTTAGGATCTACATAAGGCTTTAAACCAACCTATATTCGTATCAGCTTTCAGCAAAAGAAAGTACTTCTAGTTCTTCCTGAATTATTGATATACTTGAACAGATTAACTGTCACAGAATGAAACTTCTTTGTTTAGAGTAACTAAGTGAAAAGTAAAACTATAAGGGCAAAATATTTAAAACAAGTTCTGAGAACTCAAATATTTAGAAAATATAGTTTATCTTAAGCCTTCGGTACATTCCCAGTAAGAATTGAAACCAGAACAGTCACAGGACTCCTAAAAGCCCCAAATGAGACAACAGTTCTGAGAACAAAAAGCAAAGTCAATCAATACATCTGAATTATTAATCACCATTGTTAAAACATGTAAGTGTAGTTACAGGTATAGCAAATGAAGAATCTACAGGAGAAAATGCATAGGATGAGATCTTAAAATGATAAAAATAAAAAAAATAGCACAACTGTACCACAGCAGAAATCACCTAGAATTATGTAGTTTATTTGTACTAAGTCTCTGCAATATTAGTGTGTTGATTATATTGTCTTGCTCCTCATAAAGAGGTTTCAAAATATTTGTGTGCCGCAATAACTTATTACTTTAAAACTCACACTTCCAGAAGGCAGTTACAAATATTTTTTTGCCTTCCATGACTGCTCTTTCTCCCCTAAAAGCGCTTAAAGTTTTTTCCTCCTTGCCTTTAAAACCAGAATTCAAACCACTTCAACAACAACAAATTAATAAAAAGAGTAAGGATATTTTAAAAAAAATCAGCAGTACACAGTTTATTCCACATGATGGCACCAGCTTCTAAAAAAACCAAACTTCAATGGTTTAGCAAATAGTAACATGAGAATGTAACTTATTCTATTTTAGTCAGTGTTTTTCCAAGATTTGTTTTTATTTCATTTACCTTTCCTGGAAAGTAGGGGTGGGAGTGGGATTTCATTTGCTGGTTTTGCTTTCATTTGTTTTTTAAAGACTGCTTTTACTTTGCTACAGCTCAAAGAAACAACTTGTCCGAATTGCAACCATATTTGAAAGCTGACAGAAGAGTAAACCTTAGACAGTGTACTCAGAAAGCAAAATTTAAACCAGTAAAAAAGTAGTATAAAGACCAAAACACTTTTCTTTTAAATAAACCCCAAAACTTCTGGACAACTAGCTCTGATGCTGCTTAGCATGCTCCCATGTTGTCAGCCACTGTACTGTTATAAAATAACATATGGATGACTCCTTTTAAATTTCAAGAAAAGGCAGTTAAGGTCCAGAAAGCACAAAACCAACATACCTGCCACAGTGAACAACTACAGCCACAAGGTCATACATTCTGTCAGGATTTGTAGCATCTCCTGAAGTGTTAAAGAGCCGGAGCTCCAAGGGAAAGACTACACGGTAGGAGAGTTTGGTGTATCGATGCAGCTGGTCCATGTATTTGAACCTTTTTAAGTGCAGAGCTAGAATCATGGGCAACTTTTTCACTCTCATTCTGAAGGACAAAAATATATTAAACACAGAACAAGGTATTAGCAGATCACCTAAACCACAGCTTTGTTCAAGAACAGTTTCAATACGAAGAAACTTCTTAAAAAAGCATCTAAAATGTTGATGAAGATTTTCAAAAGGCTGCTTTTCTCATGTGTATTCCAGTGTGAACAGGCAATATTTATTCTGAAAGAGTAGCTACACAACTGACATCTGAATGCAGGACAACTGTCTGTGTTGAAAACATCAATTTTTCATCACATCAGTGGAAAGAAATAGATGGAATAAATCTGTCCTGCTGCTCTGGCTGTGACCAAGTATGAGGTGAGAAATAAGATTTTTGTATACAGTATTCATAGTGAAAGCAGATGGGATGGCTTTCAGTGGCTTTAAGCTGATTAATGCTAACTGGGGAAAATGCGAATGTCTGGAAGCACCAGATATGAGCTCTTCTGGGAGGAATACAAAATTAATCTCTTAATTTCTCTCTGATAAGGTTGCCACAAAGTTACTTGGTCTCTCCACTTTTACCTTCTCCCTTCCCCACCAAAAAAAAAAAACAGTCTCACGTTTCCTTTTTGCTGAATTCACAAGGTGTCTTTTTCCAACAGCTGCCCATTTTAAGAGAACATTTACATTAGCCTGTAAATTTGAGCCT
Source organism: Phaethon aethereus (assembly GCF_964289735.1). Classification (NCBI taxonomy): domain Eukaryota; kingdom Metazoa; phylum Chordata; class Aves; order Phaethontiformes; family Phaethontidae; genus Phaethon; species Phaethon aethereus. The sequence continues at coordinate 2,494,017 of NC_138586.1, read as the reverse complement.
TACCTCTTCTGTGCTTCCTGTTTACTGCGGCACTGCTCACAATAGTATTTATATTCACTGCATAGAGTTTCAGTATTACTAAACCCCCTGTGGAAATGAAAGGAAAGTCAGATAAGCCAATAACGATGAAAAATGCCAAAGTACACACAGAAGATGAAATTCCTCTTATTCAATATCACTCATACCTCCCAAACACATTTTAGGTTTATTTGTCCCAGTCTTGGGATGTAGTATCAATGTTCAGCTGGAAAAATGTGGAAATTACACCCTCAAGTACTAACCGCATACTTTCTGGCCAGGAGTCAAACACAACAGGTAATAAACAGCAATAAAGCGATTGGGTTTTGTTTCCAGAGGTAGCCACTCCATGTTTTCTTTGGTGGCAGCCATTAAATGTTAAGACCTACAGCCATTAGCCATTGACTAGCTAAAGTCCAGATTATCTTTCAACTTCTAGTAATTATATATCCCTTATCAGCTATTAAAGAGCCGGATGCTATACGCAACTTGCGGTTTCCTAGCAGCTGATAAGCCTTGGACCTAGCAGTCAAATACATGGGGCAAATTTCTATCAGCAAAAAAAGAACCTGACCACAAACATCAGAACCAGACAACTGAAATGCAGTAACTATTAAAATAAACAGAACTTCTTATGAAACCAAACATACCAGGTTTAGTTCTGATAAAGCCTGACTGTATCATGTAACAAATTAAAATCCCCATAAAAGAAAGTGAAAATCAATCTTACATACCATTAAGAAATCATCGTACTCATTAACTACTAAAAACCACTACAAAACTAGCAGCTTCAAAAAGCCATGATAAAGATAAAATGAACAGCACTCTGAAGAGAACACGTTTTACCATAAGTCAAAGCCTAAACCTGTTGCACAATAGAGCAACTAAGCTAGGCTCTTCTGTCCAAGGGCAGGTATTTTTCCATTCACAAATATTTTCATTTACCTTAGACAGTGTGTAATTGATGTATTTTGTTCCACATCAACCGATAGATCCAGAAAGTCCTCATCTTTGCTACTAACCTTGAAAAAAATATGAAGAAATGTTTCATAACAGTTTAGAACTGGCAGATTTCTTTTAACCATTTCTGGAATGGTGCAATGTCCTCATTGCAAGTAGAGAGCTTTGTGATAAAAAAAATAAATACACACACAGAGAGGCCTTTTATTGAAGTAAACTAAAACTGAAGAAATAATCTGACGTGTTGTTACAATCCAGATGGGAATATTAAAAAAGGAAAGCCAAAACCCAGAAAAAAAGCCCACAAAAAAAACCAAACCCAAAAAACCTCTCTCGCAAAACATCTCTCCCTCTTACCCCTTAAGATTTCAAGACACATCGGCTTACTTCACTGGCAAACACCAGTTTTTAACCACTCAGAGCTGGAGAAGCTTTAACTGTATCCCAATCTGTTTTGTAGACCGATACAGCTTTCTGCTGCATTTCAGAGTTTAGCAGTAAATACTTATAGGAAACGCAAAAACAGGCAGATGGGTTTTCAATTAAATGGGTTAGCAGTTAGGAAAACCATCTTTCCATTTGTGGAACAGTCACATTTAATTTCAAAATTCTCGAAACAGAATCTTATTAATGTAATCTGTAGAGTTTCTATTCACCATATAGCCATAATTTTAAATTAAAATGCCAGGAACAGTCGTTTCAGTTGTAATCACTTTTTTTTTCTCTCCCCATCTGGGTTTTCATTTTTTCAGAAATATTAAATCAGACATAGCACATGGCTAGCTACAAATCCCTGGTCTGAAGGTGGTGTGGTTCTTCTAATTCTAGACTTTGTGGCAGTTCTTTTGCTCTCAAATAGAGTGGCTATGGACCAACACCAAGCAGCACAGACTTTTAGTTCAAGAAATTCAGTTAATCCCATAGTTAAATAAATACTGAGCAACTCTCATGTAGAAACACAACATAAACTATCAATCACTGACACAGGAAATAACATGAAGACAAAAAGGCAGCTTATATCAGCCAGGTGCAGACTGCCTCGATGGAAACAGGGAGGAGGAACAGAAAAAACACTATGCTTTTTCTGAGAAACATACCTTAATGAGTATTGGTTTGAACATAGAGGTGATACAGTCATAAAATAGGCTATGCTCCATATTTTAATAGAGAGAGTGCAATTTCATCTATCCTAATAAATGAAAAAGTGTGCTTAGTATTAGGGAAAATGATCCGGAACCTGTGAAAAATTTAAGAGGTTTTGTTTTGTTTTAAACGTACAGCCTCACAGTTAAGACATCTGGTTTCATTGGTTAGTGTTCCTTGGAAGATTTCATGGACCCACGTCAGATCAGTCTTGTCTCCTTCTTCACTCTCGATGCTGCCATTCTGGAGTTTGCCATTCTGCTTCTCCTGCTTTTTCTCTTCTTGTAGTAAGTCAGCAATAGTGTTAAGTAGGTAGTTTAGGAATTCATGTGCATCCTGCTGCATATAATTATCAAATAATTCTGGAAAGGAAGAGATCAAAGAGAATGAAAAAATACAGATACTTCATAATATCAAGTTACTATGCTTTTAGCAATCAGTGCATGCCCTTCCCTCTTCGCTACCCTGTTATACAATTGTGGGTTACACTGTTAAGAGTCTTTGAAGAATTTTATTTTGTTGTTCTTACAACGGGATGTCAGGTTACCCTCACCTATTCCTCAGGTTGCAAGAAACAGGCAGCTGAAAAATATCATTAAGGAAACTTAGTTTGGGCATTTCTTGGAATTGAAGAAAACCGTGATTGGTTTTCTTTTATTTTTTTTTTCCTTGAGGGAGGGAAAGAAATAAAGAAATTCAGATGTGTTGCCTTTGGCCATTAGCTCATTAAGTCCAGCATCAAGGGGCAAAAATCCCCTACTATAAGTTTGTTATCTTTTCAAGTTCAAGCAGAGATGATAAATCAACATAAAGAAATCTTCCCCACAAAGTAGCTCTGGAAAATAACCACGAGTTCTCATCATAAGGAATTTATCCTACTGCAAATGTAAGAAAGCAGACTAAGGGTGGTTCAGTCTCCTTAGAGAGCTCAACTTTGACCACCTCCATGATGTCTGTTTAGCCCATGACAATTTCTAGCAATACCAAAGTGTGCTGACTTGCAGCAGATCTCTACAGGACATGACGCCAACATGGAATAACTGCAGTACTGAGACTTGTGTACATGCCCTCTACTTGGTCTAAGCAAGTACAGAAACAAAGATAATCCTCTTATGACACAGCACAGTTCTGATACAATCTCTGTTCCTATGCCACAGAGGTGGTGAAATTCACACCACAAAAGAGAGTTCAAAAATCTTCCAGAAATCTGTTAAAACTTGACAATTTGGACTCACTTAAAAAGGAAGTTGTGTTTATGTTTTATATGCTTCAATCTGCATAAAAATTTTATTTATTCATTTACCATTTTCTTTCCTCAATCGGGAAATAAATTTCTTGGGTGGGATGACTCCCACCTTCTTCTTTTGCGTAGCAATACTGTTGAAGAGATCAGAGAGGCATGTCAGGAGGCTTTCCTTCTTTCGAGGCTGCACTTTGTATGCCAAAACTTTTTCCCGAAATGGACGACAAAAATAAAGTGCCTGTAAGACTGAGTTGCAGTAGCAGGTATTGCCGAACTGGTTAAAACAGAACAAAAGGAAAACAAACATTTTCATATTAGGTCTATTAAAAAGTCATAACAGAAAGAGACATTAAGAATGTCACATACTGAAAATGGAAAAGTCGTCTGTCAGAGTTCATTTACTGGGGAAAATACTAGTAGGCATGGTGGCAAAGACTCATCCTTGCATCATCACAGCTGCTAACAGCAAGAAAAGAAAGAGAAGACAACAGTCACAGTGATACTAGGAACCAAAAAAAAAAGCAGGAACCCACTGGCAAAAGAAAAATTCCAATTGAGGGCTCGTTACAAAATCAAAACTTCTGGAGCCACGGCATGCTACTAATCCTGACAGGGGAGATCCTGCTGATACTGATGTGGAGGGGTGCCAACGACACAGCAGGACAGAGGGACAAGAAAACAGAAAAAGGAAGAGGCAGCATCCGTCAGCATCACTGCGTCCCAGCTGCATTACAGTAACAAGGGCTCAATGCATGAATTCGTACGTTAGATTTGCCTGCGTCAGATACACAAAGTACTTTTTAGAGATAGTTAGCAAGGTTTCTGTTAAATATTTCCTGCTTATAATGAAATATTATGAGAAGTACATGATGCAGGCAAGTCCAAAGAGCAGCTGTTTTACATCTGCCGTATCTGAAGGTAGTGTCATTTCAGAGAAGGGAGGACAGCGATAACAACTTCCAGAGGCAGTGTTCCACATTGCTTAACAAGAAGAAACACTCAGACCGCCAAGATATTAGCATATCATCTACAAGAAATACACCATGTTTTTTTGAGATGTTTCTTTGCAATTTGTTGTGCAACTGTATTGTACAATGCTGTTGCTTCAAAAACGTGGAACAAATTCTGGGCTTGCCAGTCCCCAGATATTCTGGTAATGAGATTCTGCATCTCAAGAGTATTGAGAGCAAAATATTTTAAATAAACAAAACGAGCATACAAATCTGACTACAGAACACAGACTATTTTGTTAAGTGGTACTCAGAGAGTATGGTCACTACTGTTCACCAAAATTGGGTGTGAATATTGTAGCAGAATGATTCAAGTTAATAATCAGTTTGCTGATCAAAACAGAAAATTAACAGTTTAATTCACGCAGATAAAAAGGTTACAGCATTATAGTTACATTAACATTAATTTATACCATACGCAAAAAACAAGAAACAACAGTTAAACCTTATTGACATGAGGAAAACAAATGTGCAAGCTGAACACACATGTGACTTAGGATAGAACCCGACTTACATGCTTGTTAGTGACCTAGAGAAACAAATAAGCATCGTGCTAACTAAATTTGCATACAAGACAAAACAGGCAAGAGAACTACCAAAAGTCTGATTAAAGAGCATTGTTTTCAGATGAGTTTGTCTATAATAATAGCAGAAAAGTAAGAGACAGAAGAAACTACAAATTAGCTATCTTAAGATAGCTAAAGGAAGGTCATTGTGCATCTTAAGACAAAAAAGTTTACAAAGGAAGCAGTTAATGAGATTTCAAGACTGTATTCATGGAGAAATCATGTCAAAAACCATGAAGTCAACTGGTTAAACACATCCTGCTTTGATGCTACCCACAAGGACAGAAATTATTAGAACCAAACTAAATGGAAGAGTTAAAGGAGTTAAAGAATTAAAATTCCATCCAAATAGCTTTAAAAATTCCTGACAGTAAGATGCAAGATGCTTTGCAGTAGTCAAAGTAATACGGTGAAAAACAATCACTTTATGGCATGCTTTAGGTTTTAAAAATGTCCTTCTAAATAGTATTTCAATTCTCTTTCTTTGCTACCGCCTTTACATAAAGTAACATGGAAGAACTTTTATTTCTGAAGTCAATATATTGCATGTTAGATATTCTACTGCATGCCAAGTGCTTTACAAAGAGACCACATAATGCATTTTATTTCAGCAATTCTGACTTTTTTTTTTTTCATATTAGAACAAAATCCTTCCAGCTTTAAGCAATTCAGGGCCTTGGGAAACTTCTGAATATCTCAATTATTGATTTCTGTATTAGAGACAGTTCTCAACAAATAAACAGTATTATGTAACAGTGTCACGCTTTTAAACTGCAATCAGTTTGCATTTAGAAATACAAAATACTCAGATCTTTCCAACCACGACCTTAACTTTGCTAGAAATTCTGCCTGAAAAAACAAAGAGGGCTCTAACCACTTGTGTTCAACAGAACCCCAAAAACCAGATTGGCAAGGCAGTTCTCAATGGGTTGATGGATATTTCCAAACCTGGAGCTACATGCACAGATCAAATACACAAGTACTGTATAAAGTCTAATGTGACCTAAAAGGTTTAAAATATTTTTTTCATGGCTTCTCTGGTACAAATAAATATTTTAAATAGATGCCAAAACATAGGGGGTTTTTTTGCTTTAACTGTATTTAGAGTCAACATTACCTAACTTCATAAGAACTTGTAAAATTTTACACTTTCAATGTAAAAGTAAAGTTTGAAGGCTTATTTTACAATAGAAGCTTTTTAAAATGAAAACTGAGATGAAATTCTAGAATGAAAACATTGTTCCATCCCTCTTGCACTTCAGTTCAACATTACACCTAATCTATTTTAACAGGCTGTCAGAAAGAGCAGTCCGACTTTCCTCCCATATACTCCACAGTGGCTTTAGCAATAGTTTGACTGCAGGCAAGCTGGTTCAGCTCACTGGTACAAAGAGAAAATAACTTAAAAAACACAGATTTAAAGCCTCCATTGTCCATGGGTTCAACACCTGATACTATCTGCAGTGCAACCACATGTTTACTAGTAGCAATGCTGAAGTCATGAAACTGCCCTCTTTAAAGTGCTCCAAGTAATTTCAAATCATGAAAGAACTAGAAATAACTTAGTTAAAAGCTGTGCAGAACAACAGCACGAAAATGAACATCCTAAAGAAACTGGTTGCAAGGAATAAAGCACAACAGTGTTAGTCATATATTGTCCTTCAAAACAGAGAATGGATGTGGTTATAATAATTCTGGTTATTTTTAGAATGCTATTTTTCCTCTTCACACTATTCATCACTCTGCTATTTATGTTACAATTGGAGATGCCTTCCATTTTTCTCATTATGGTGCAAACCTCAGCAGCTTTGGAATGGCCATTAACGCCATACTTAAGGAATATAACTCAATGTGTTTAGATAGTTTGGTCTCTAAGAACACAAATGGCTAGAAACCCACACAGAAGTCAATTAAACGAGTGTCTCAGGCTGCCACAAATCACACTTTAGCAGCTAGGTTAACCTTACTTCATGTGTCAAAAGATTTCAGTTTTCAACAAAATGTACCTGGATGACCAGCACACAGAAGCATACGTATGTTTCTAGTGAGTTTTGACAAAACTGCCTTTTCACATCATAAATATGATGCTACAGAACCACTGTTTCTATTAACTAACTTCCTACATTCATTGGTAAAAGATGTCACAGGCACAACAGCTGCCTTTCTCCTCCAGAAGCACTGTCAAGATCAACATCAATGCTCCGTTCTCTCCAGTTAATTTAGGGAGACAATTCTTATTGCCCAACAGATCCCAGTCAAGTCAGACCTACACAAACTGACAGATACAAAAAAATACATCTTTTTTTAAGGATTCAGTTTCACAAGGCTATCAAAAAAATGTATTACTACATGTAAGAAAGTTATTGACCAAGTCAATGTCATTCATCTCCTGGCTATGTCCTTGCATAGAAGAACTTCCACTAATCCCAAGAGTAATGTGTTTTTAGAAAAGTAACACATTTTCATTTTAAAGCCTCAAGGCCCCCATACACTGCAGCATCAGTGTAAAATCAAATCTCTCTTCTCTAGAAAAGCGTAGGAACAATCTACACACTTTATTAGTTAATGTCCTTTCCAGCTAAATATTAAAATCCTGCAATTAGAAATGAACCTGCGTAGGAAGGTTTCTCTCAAAGACTTTATTATAAATACACTTATTTTTCTGTATTTAAGATGAAATTTGTATCTTGGTTAATAACAAGGCATAGCACCATACTGCAGGATGTGGTGTCTCTGCAGAGCCCCATTTTAAGTTAGAAGTGCTCACAGATAAAGTTCTAACAGAGAATCCTGTTAAATTCAGAATTAGGATACAAATTAAAAAACAGCATTTCAACCATAAAAAATTCACTTACATTCACCAAGCCAAAATAATGCTCATTCACAGGGAACTGTTCAGGACCAATCTCTTTCTCCAAAGCAGAGGCATTGGCGCCCTACAAAGAAACAGTATGTTTATGTTAGAGAGAAAAAAAAAACCTTCCTAATAAAATCCAACAGAATTCATACTACTCCTATAAAAACAAAGAAGCTAAGAAAGTAAGTTACTTCCATTAAGAATTAAAATGTCGTTTTTCCTATGTTCTTCAAAATGAGATCAATATGATGCTTTCTTATTACAAAAGGTACCATGGTTTCACTTAAAAACTCCACTTCATCAGCTGGAATTAGAGCTATTTGATGTAACAGAAAGGTTTTTTACATTTGCATTTATTTGAAAATTAACAACAAGGAATTTGTTCTCACTTAAGACTTCAGGTTATTCACAGTGACCTAGAAACACCAATTTAAATTTAGCCAAGAATGCATTGTAAAAATAAAGAAACTTATAACACAGAGAACTTCTAAACCTGGAAGACAGAAACCATACGGGCTACAAATCCCATGAAAGAAAAAATGTCTTTTTGTGATGTGGACTGCACAAACGGTTTGATGTGGCTGTTTATTATTTGCATCTTATATAAAGAATTCTTGAAAAAAATCTTGCCTTCACTGACACTTTACATTAGAAATACTGTAATTTTCTAACTTTATTTCTGGAAAGTACTACGGACAAGTGAAGCATGATTACAAAACCTAAAAAGAATGGAAAGAAGAATTTTAACAGATAGTCCTCAAACTCAGATCACCTAAAAGTGCTTTGGCTTTGCTATCCTTAATTTAAAGGCGATGCATTAAGCTTACAGTGCATTTTGATACACCCCTGAGTCTCCAGAAATACGAGCATAGAACTATTTTAGATACAACTGAAAAACACCACTATACATCCATATGGTCTTACTTGTCACATAGAACAAGAACTAAAGCATACCAACATTTCAGTTTCAATTTTAACTTTGTCTACTTCAAATTCTACGTGGTTTCTGCATCTCTTTCCAGCTTTTCCCTTTTTTTTAATCCACCAATACTTTATACCTGAGCTTCCACTTGGGATTTGGTACCTTCCCTCCTACCACTCCATCTTGTTCCCTAATGTTTCTTGCTGATCTACCAACATCTTAGCTGCATCTCTGCCATCATCTAAGGAGTTACAATCATTAATGCAGAATCCAAGCACTTTGCATTCTTGGCTTCTGTTTTAAATATCCAAGTCACTCCACCTATAACCTTCTGCAAATAGTAAACAGAGATCTTACTGCACAGATAAGCCATCTTAAAAGACCTCAGAAAAGCACTAAACAAACAAAAATTACAGTCCAGCAAAGTTCAATTCATCTATTTCCCTGAAGCTAGTAATGTTTTTTAATTGCTCAGTAAATATTCCAATCATTTCCATTAGCATTCTGCTATTAATATAAACAACAGACAAGTAGAGACTGTATAGACAGTTCTATCTAGATTGTCTTTAAGAAAGAAATAACTGAAAATTTTCTGACAAACAGGAAACCAAGAAACAATTTAGTTTAACAGGAGGAATGGAAACTCTGTAGTTTGATCTCCCACATCAGATTTACAGTGAATTACATATATCAAGAGACAGAAAATGAGGAAGGCTCAAAATTGGGTAAAAAACCACAGAAACATTCACTAGATTTACAAACAAGACTCTTCGCAAGCAGCAATTATACAAAAATTTTTTTGCAGCATCAGTGCCAGTTCAAGCAGCTCCTCTCATTTGTTTCCCTACATCTATTCCCTGCTTCCAAGTACCTCTTTTTCCCTCCACTATCTCCCCCCAAAAAACCCCAGACCAAACTAGACATAAGAATAGCTATCTGCAAGGAGGAATTGCCGATTCCTCTCTCTCCAAAACCTACTGCAGCTCTTCACTCCAATTCTTCTGATCAGCAGGGTGACGCTGGGTAACAGCGTAACAGATTATAACCTACGTGCTACGTGAACACACCAGAAGAGGTGATGCTGGCTTTGAAAAATTTTCAGTCTTGAAATCAGAACTGATGCTAAGTGAAGATCCTTTACTCTTAGTTCTGCATGTTTCAAAATTAAAGGAGGGCATATGCGTAAAAGCTGCAAGTTTGTGAAATTCAGTTTAATTTCTCTGAACTGTCTTCTCACCTCCTCACTGACCTCCAATACTGTATTAGAGAAACACTGGCAAAACAGAGAACTGAAGCAGGTACCACAACTTACAGAACTAGTGAAACTAGAAAACTCGAATACTCCAGTCTGTAAAGCAACACGTGGAATAAATATCCGAACAAAGAAATAAAAGCATAAGAACTGTAATTTTTAACAAAAGTATGCTATAAAGAATTTAATAACCTACCATAAACCAGTGTTGCAATTCAACTAAACCACCAACCCGTATTCCACACGTACCTACCCATTTAACCTAACAGGTTACATGTGCCTTTTTTTTTTTCCCCCCAAGTGCTTCCTTTATCTGCTGCCCAAACATTGTAAATTTGGGGAAGTTAACTGCAGGGGCAGATTGAAAATTAAGGTTTCCTTAATAAATTAAATGCTAAAGTTAGTCAAACAGCCACAGAAGCTAAATTAACCTAATGTTTAGTTGCAATGTTTCTGAAGTTTCTTGTCAGGGAACCTTTTAAATTGGCGTATGAAAATCATGAAAACCAAAACAGGACTCAAAGTAACTGTGGGAGGAATCAAAAATCACAAGCTAGTCATAAACAATTCTGAAGCTGCAAACTTGCAAATTAAATAATACCCAACATACTGAAGAGGCTCTACAAAATGCACATGCCTAGCACACCACAATAAAATAACTACATTGCAAACAGTATAGAGTGATTTATCACGGAGTCAATGCCCAGAACTACACTATGCAAGGCAACAAGTATGTAGGAAAAAAAGCACAAATCGGCCATGTTTTCGTGAGTAAGGCTGCATGACTGGAGTCAAAGTTCAACTACTCACGTGATCTTTGCAACTAAATTTGCAACTAGCAAATTAACCAACTGGAGATCAAACCTAGTGCAGCATGAACCATGTCTTGCTGTAATGAAGCCTAATAAGCTTTGTTTTCAGACTGATAGTTGTTATACACATTTTCCCACCCTCGCTAAAAGATTTTTCCATCTGGATAAATGTTGCTGCCTCAGATCACATAAATATTTGCTCATAAGGAACAACACACACTTCATAATTTTGGAAACATAAAAGTCACATTTCTCATCCAGAAATAAAATCTCATGAAAGTGGCAAGTGTAAAATGTATGAAAATTTATATTTCATGAATCAAGAGACATGCATCTCTTCTGGGGAGCCACAGACAAAGTATTCTGCACCTCACAGTACTTTACACATCTAAAAACCTGAGAAAAATCAATACTGTTTTGCTAAACTATGATATACCTTGTGGGAGCAATAATAAATGGCAAGAAAAAGAAAAATCACTAATACATATCAATTGAGTTTGCTTGGCATATAAAAGCTAAGCAAATAACGTACACTAAAATACAGCTAAATATAAGGCTTAACGCAAGAGATTAGAATTGACTTCTCATTGCTAGCCCAAGATAAATAAATGCATCTTATAAAAAACCCCAGAAGTACATCCTTGAGCATTCTAGGAGGTCTAAGGAAATGCTCTGAAGGAACTGCTCTGCTACTCCGGTTCAGGAAGAGATGATGAAACTTTCTGTACACAGTTCTGTGAGCAGAAACAATACACAAATTTATACGGTCACCACATAATTACTGAATGAGGAAAACACCCCCCTAGTTTAACTAAAGTGGTAATACTGTTTTACTTGTATAATTAGACTCTCAGAAACATGTGAATTTAACACTTCCACATTGGTGCAGGAGGTGACAACTAAAGTTTCAGCAACTTGTAATCAGGATCTGTAATTTTCTAGAAATTACTATGGCTTAAAATGTTGTTTCAGAGGTTGGTGGAACTTTTCAAGAGCTCCCCTATTCTGTTCACACCCCCACTAGCAGAACTGACTGAATTCAGAGAGTGAGCAAGCGTAGCTCAGTGGGTTTCTGCAGTGCCGGCACTATTAGTCAAATGGAAAAATGGAAAGCTGCCTAGCCCACCTGAACTACCACCATTTTAGCAGTTCAGAATAATAGATACAGCTAACAATGGTCAAGACAACCCCAACAGACCAACAACAAAATATTTTCTGTTATAAGCATATTAGCTGATTAAAAAAAGGGACCTATCTAGGAACATTGGTGCTCACTGATTTCCATCAGAAAAGACAAGGAATGTATTTAAAAAACATCCCATATACTGAACTTTAAAGTATCAAACAAAAGCACAGAGAATTGTTAATATTCAAATTTTCCTCGATTTTTCATACCAAGTCAGTGAGGGACATCACACCAACATTTGACATGTATGAGATACAGGGAAGATAGGATTGAATAAAACTAGTATTTACCTGAAGAACACCAAAAAGGTCTCTAAGGCTGGTTTTGTTGAGTTTGGTAAAGCAAAAAGAGATGGTAAAGTAAAAAGGGACATGAAAAGACCAGTTTCAAAAACTTTTACTTGAGGTAGCTAAGCAAGTCATCACAGATGAAGTGATCCCACAGTATAGCTGACATTTTAACTGAATAACCCATCAAAACCAGAATAAAGATGTATCAAGTCTTCCAACTTGTAAACTGTGAGTCCTTTTTGCTTGGCAGAGTAGTCTTAAAGATTTATTTCCAGTTCAATAAACCATGCAAGTGGAAAAAACAGTAGTAGACTTCTACTTCTTAGCCAGATTACACCGCTAACTCATTGCATCACCGAAACGAGCTAAGAAAGAAACAGTCTCTTATAAGCTCTACAAACAGTTTGCAACTATTCCTGCAAAGAAAATTAGTATTTTTGCCTGGTCTAGATTTAACTGATTTCAGAAACTGGAAATGTATCAATGCTTTCCAGGAGCTTAAATACTACCATGTCCTTAAACTTATTTGAATTTATAATTATTCCTGTAGACAAATGGCTTATAGATTGCATCACTTAGCTGACAAGAAGCATAAGAAGAAATTATTGTTGGAAGATGAAGAAAAGTTATTACTTTTCTAGTTGCTATATGTAAGTAGCTTTATGGTAGAAATTATAATAAGGCCCAGAGCTGAAGTGTTCTTTTGAAGCTATCGATGAACAGAAGAACTGCTGTCAGTGATTCGTAACAGCTACAGAGCTCAGAAAATGAACTACGGTCAACTGATGAGAGAAATCCGCAGGTCCAGCATCCACATGGTTCTTGCTTCGAGTTATAACTTCTTCCCTTTTCAGTACTACGAATTTTATGAAGTTTCAGTGAAATCCTGAGCCTCCACAAAACTTGGCTCAGAATAGGTGGACTATTATTACAGACTAGCCAACATTACCAGTCAACATTTTTTATCCTGAACTAACACTTTCACACTTTGAAGGAATTCACACTTCCATTTATAAGTATCTACTTTTTGCTGCTATGAAGGTAACTTTGCAGACGTGGGAATGGCTACAAAAGCAATGTCGTACTATCTTGATAAGCATGCAAGCAGACCTCATGAGCATGAAGCAGCTGCTGTTACAGCTTCAGTAAGAAAAGGATCAAAATTAAGCACAACATTGGGTCAGTATCCTTGCTGTTATTCAGAGCTCTTGTCAAAAATAATCAGGTCAATGCTGTACTGCGGCTTAAGCAGAGAGGCACTGAAGCTGTAAAATGAGGGGGGAAAAAAAACAAACACAAAGCAGACGATGGGAAAGGGTTACGAGTAGGAAGGTCCAGCTGTCCTCTTTGCAACAGCCTTGGGATTTGGTGAGGGGAAGGAGAGCAGTTTATGGCATTTAGCATTGCTAAGCTGCAATCCTATCAAGGATTAAGACAGCACACGAGGAGGGCTCAGGCAGCTGTCCTGCACATTTTGGAGGGTGCTGGTTTCACATCTGCTTTGACTGAATGGTGGAGTGTCTCACATGACACTATGGGCTAGGCTGGAAGACAGAAGTACAGTAAAAAACCAAGAAACTACGGTGAAAGAAAACGCATAGTAAGTGAAGATACAAAAAACCCCCAACATTAAAATAGTCATTAAAGGTGACTACTGTGCAAGCAGCATTTCTGACACGCTCTAATTATACAGTGTTTTTGAAATTATTCAGGAAAAATCCATGCAACAGCAGATTGACAATGGATTGATAACCATTCATTACTAGCTCAACATAATGAGACAAAATACTAAAGATTTTTTTGGCTTCTTAGATGGACACTGAAATTTAGAGACGCCTAAACAGACAGTACACTTGTCAAACAAATGTTACTAGAGTTTTTTAAATGCTAACAAGGATAAAGTAGTTGCTTAAAGTACAAGAAAAGGAAGGAATTAGAGCCATGAAGCCCTTCTCATCTTTTCAAAAAATACAACCAGAATCTTGCAGTTTGTTTCTTTTTTTAATACTAAAGATCCTGACAAAATCTACAAGAAGTCCGAGTAAGTCATTGCTGTGCTTATTTTGGGGTGCTTTGCTATTTTTAGATGCTCGTTTGTGTACAGCAGGACATTTTCAGAAGAGAATTCTTAAAATCTGGATGTGTATGTATTACCGCTGCTGAAGTCCCAGAAATATTGCTATCGGTACACCGTATGATGTTTAAACGGTAGTTTCCTATGCTTGCCTATATAACTTGAGCTGCTTTAGCCCTATCTAAAATACACACAAGACTAATCTCATCAGAAGATTACTTTTAACGAGCTAGAGAGAGTCAGTTAATTTAAAACATCCTCCATAAAGTTCATGGAAAACTGAAGATACAGCCTCTCTTCAAGGATAAATTAATGTTTTGCGCTGAGTTAAAAAAAAATAGTAATTTCAACATTATGTGCTTTTTACACAAGCCTTTTATCCTTCTCCCATTGCAATGAGTATCATTCAGTTCAAATGAAGCAGTTAAAGCATCGCAACTTAGGATATTTCTAAACTTTTATTACAGCTGCTCAGAATCTGTTTAGCATGGTTGGTGTAACAGCCTGTTGAAATAACAATCCCTTATGATATACTAGCTTGGGCTCAACACGATACTAACTCAGCTTTTGGATTGGAACCAGCTTATTCCCACCAATTGCAGAGCATGCACCTGCCTCCAAAAGACACTTCCCTTAAAGAAAGGCAAAGAAAGGAAAGATACCTAGGAGATATTTCAGCGTCCAGAACATATCTGATGCACAGGTCTTGCTGAAGTCTCTAATTATTCATTTGAGACTTTCTTTTTAACAAATTAGAGCAGGATAAAAAGCTGGGAAGCAGCTTTCAAGTTGTGCAGAAAGGCTCCAAGGGACACCATCATGTAGCCCTCAAGATTAGAAAACGTGGTCAAATATGCTGCATGACTGGAAAGTGATTTTTAAAGAGTGAGTGAACCAACCAAACAATAAAAAATGGGAAAGAAAAGAACACATAGGCCAAACCAGAGCTACTTAAAACCTTTCAGGAAAGAAGACTGAATGAGATGATGCATTTCATAAAGTCGGCTGCACTTACTTTTCTGTATTAGCCATGGTAACAGTTCAGCTTCAGGACTATTGAAATTACCATGTGGGGGAGTACAGAAAGGAGAAGAACTGGGATTGTATTTCTAAAAGTTTACAGAACATACTGTCATGATTTTCGAAACACAGAATAAGATGTTGCTTCCCCATCTTTTAAAACTCCTTGGTTTTGTAGCACTGAAGTCAGATAAAAAGGGTTGTCAGCTAAGCTATCACTCACTATGATTTGGGTTTGAAATTATCCCTTTTCATGCATCCAGGAAGGCTGCTGTTCTTGGCATAACAAATTATGGTAAATTGAACTTTGGATTCCAAGCACATAGCATGCTTATGCAGGCAAAACAAACTGACTATCTTGAAAGGAGCAGGTATAACAGTGTCACAGACTCTGCAAGACTCCACGTTTCCAAATACTACAGAATCTTCTTAATCTGCACACTTGTTCCGTGCACACAGCGAAGGCTGGTTTTGCACACTCTTCAGTACGGAGTAAAGCTTAGAGAGCACCCCTGCCTACTGCCAGTATCATCGAGACCACAGTGAAATTAGAAAATACTGTATTTCAAAATAAGTTTACTACTGTGAAGGGTTTAAAACCTGCAGTCTTAATTGGAGTGTTTTTAAACAAATTAATACAGAATGCTTTGCAAACTGTTTCACGTAAATGTTTATTCAATTAGGAGCTGGTCTTGCAAGGTCCACAGGTTCTACGCCTCACAAAGGTAAAGCATGTCACATACACTTGTGAAATTCTGTAATTTTATGCTCTTTAAAATTAGATAGTAAAGCTAGGCTCCAGTAAAAAGGACAGATGGAAAGGATGCTGGATTAAGGGTAGAAGCACAGAAACTACTGCTTAGTCTTGACCTTTGACCTAGTAACACACCTAAGAGTAGATGTCTTGCTAGTACAGTGCTCCGATATTTTACAGCTTTTTGGCCCCCTAAAAGAACAAACACAAACAGATCTACAGGCACACTCAAGGCCCAATGTTTACCAGTATTGTTCTTTTGTGAGTTGGTAATAAGATTTTATCATGACCTTCACACATCAAACAGTGGAGGAACAATACTGTAAAAAGTGAGCAAGTGGGTGCTGACAGGAGGCAAAACGTAACACCACAGATTTATGAAGCGGTTGTAACTTCAGACATTACACATGTGCAGGTTAAACAGGCACAGAGGTATGGCAGTAAAATTCAGACACAGGGCCCATCAGTGGATCTGAACGTGTATATATTCACAACTCTGTGCATGACAGGTTAAGTGGATAAATCAGAGAACAGTTTGGGTTGGAAGGGACCTTTAAAGGTCATCTAGTCCAAGCCCCTGCAGTGAGCAGGGACATCTTCAAGTAGATAATGTCGCTCAGAGCCCCATCCAACCTGACCACGAATGTTTCCAGGGATGGGGCATATCTACAACCTCTCCGGGCACCTCACTGAAAAATGTCTTCCTTTATCTAGCCTAAATCTATCCTCTTTTAGTTCAAAACTGTTACCCCTTGTCCTATCACAACAGGCCCTGCTAAAAAGTTTGTCCCCATCTTTCTTATAAACCCCCTTTAAGTATCCACTAGGGAAGGAGTTAAAAATACAAAATGTGACATAAGAAACAAAACACAATGATCTGCAGTGCAGCCCTTTATTTTGGCAACAAGTCTAGGCATCTCCCAAATTGACATCTGTAAGAGCAAATACTGAAAACCATTTATTTTTTAATAGGAACAGGATACTAAGTGATGTGCATGTAAACACAGATTACTTCAATGTATTAAAAGCATTTGCTCAAAACCCTGATTAAAAACCAAAACAAGAAAGATCGAACAATACAGAGCACCTCTTGAACTATCTACACTGTTATTTTAACATCTTTTCCCAGGTATTCATACCTCATTTTTAAATTGTAACAGCTCTGTCGTAGAGGTCCTCTAGTATAATTAATACTAGTTTCAACTAATGAACCATATGCTACCCCTAGCTTCCTCAAGTACTCCATGGCACAACACAGTTAGGATCTCTCATTTTCCCAGGGATAGTGAAGTCATGAAGTTTATAGTCAATCTGTGATCAGAACAGACACCAGAACAGCAGAAAAACTCATCTATGTGGTAGTTCAGGACTCCTGTAAAATCCTAAAAATCATTCAAAGGAAACCTGGAAATATCCACCTGAGCTGGTTATTAACTGCAGGCTGCGTGGCTGCTTGGCACAGGCTTACATCTCCAAACTGCTACAAGGGCAAAATCTGGAGAAGGCATCAGTAACCACCCATCACACACAGGATTAAACTAGAGTACAAACGGCATGCGGAAAAACCTTGCACAAAGTGACCTACTAGCTGGTTTGCAAAGGGTTACACACTTTTTTCCCCTAAAACAAAGCAGGTTATTCTCAAGCTGGATTTTAAGTGCAAAAAATGAGTATTTATTTCCTTCAGCTTAAGAAGTCAATCAAGAAGCAGAGCACTGCTGGAACAGAAGTCTGCTTAGCTAGCTCTACTTTTATCCTCCCTTCTTTCCACTTCCTCAGTGATACCTTCCCAGCTATAAATCCTATTTATCTGATCAAGCTAAAACAAAGTTCTATGAATAAATGTGAAACAGCAGTAAGGCACATCAGTGACATGAAAGCCCTGCTTGAACTGAATAGTGTAAATTATTCAGGTGGCAAATGGAAATGTATTACTTACAAATGATTCAGTCATCTCTTCTTTAGCACTGAAGTTAATAATTATATCCACGCTGTACTGATTCAGAGGAGTAGAATAAGACTACCACCAATTTGTATACTGGATATGAGTTCTTCAGGCATGTCTTACTGGATTAGCAAACATTTAGGCATGAATCTAGGGGTAGTGTCCCTAATTAGCCTACCAAGAAACACCAATATTTCTGATAACACCTTACTACAGGCTTTTCACAAAATTAGCTGTCAGAGAGGAAAAAAGCAGACCTGTGCTTCACACCATGCTCCATTCTAGTGTTCCATTTTGCTTCTCCAACCAAAAAAAGTTATTGTCAATGCAACAAAACACCCGACTCAAAAACTCATATTCCTGATTAGATGATGCAGTCAGATCCATGGAAATACAGCCCTCCTTGCTCGCTCTCCTCAGTCAAGACAGGATTTGCATCTGTCCATGACCACGCATATGCTACAGAACTACAAAGATAACACTTTTAAATATTTTCAAAACAGGAGTTATGCATTTTTCACAAAGGGTAACAAAATGCCTCAACAGTGCTTTCTATTTGACCCTCCCAGCTAATTTTGCAGTTGCTTGCAAAAAGAAAAACAAAACCACCTAGAGCCCATGGTAAAGATAAGGGCTGGGAAACAAAATTAAGTCAAAGGGACACAGCAGAGAACCAGAGCTCTAGTTGGTAGCTCTTGGCTATGGATGTGTCTTGCCGTGTGGTGTTAGCAGCCTTACCAAGCAATAAATCATACTCAAATGAACAAGTATTTTCCTAGGAGGTTCCAATCTTCACAACACTATAGTTGCCACGTGAATGTTATGCAGTTGCTGAAAAAGAGACAGTGCTCACATAAAGGAAGTGCAACAATCACGAGGCACGCGAGAGATGATCCACAGTACAAAAACCTGAAGTTATTTTAGGGAGGGGGATATGATTAAAGTTATAACTACGCTACTGTCTACTCATGAGATCAAGCATTGAATTTAATTTTTAAAGAGATATTGCAGAAGAGTGGAGTGTCTGAGCTAGAAAGTCAGAAACACCTAATGCTGATTGACTGAGGGGTCTGAGACTGGCATAAACCTGTGTTTCAGTTCTCCAGTCTCAAGCAGAGATAATGACTAGAAGTGCCAGTAAAAACTGTATCCTTTACTAAAAAAATGTGAAGTACTGTACAATCACTACATATTAGTATAATCCTGAAGAAAGTAGTTTCCCAAAGCGACTGTGTTAATGTAACCAAGTGTTTTTATGAACACTTTCGGTTTTCATAGTCGCATTATGACAAAGCAAACAGTATTTTTACTTCCTCAATGTTAATTGAAGTAGATGCAAATAAAAAGTGATTCAGTTTTAAAATATAGCACACAGACCTTAATTTTCCTGGGCTAGCTGAAGAAAAAACAGTGAGATTGACCGTAAGTTTAGCCAAGCTATAAAATGCACTTAAAACACCAATGCTGAAAAATTCCACAGCATTTCTTTAAACAGCTATATAAGAAATTTGGAAGCAAGTTTCGTACAATTATTTAGTGCTAGCACTGCTCACCATTTTCTGCAGAGAAATGAAACAGAGTTCTCCACTTGAAACAAAAACAGTAAGGAGAACCTGCTTCCCCCAGAGCTGCAATGATGTAAAAAATCTCCTATTTGAAAAAAAGCACAGTATTTCAGAAAGGATATTAGTAGGCTAGAAATATCTGCTTAGCTTTCTTCTATCATCCCAGCCAAAATCAACGTAACCGCAGGAGCAAAAATGAATCCAAGATTAAGTACATACAGCCAAAGTCTAAAAACAAATCACAAACACTGGAATGGCTGCATTCAGGTTTGGCTACATACTCACAGGAAAATGCATTGCCTTACATTTGCCCTCTTAATCTGAGGCTCAGTCAGCTGATCTCAGGAATGCATCCAAAATATTATATGGGATTGAGTCAATCACTTGCCTCTGGGGTGCAGAACTCCACAACGAAGTCATGATTCAGCCACCTCTCATGACCTTAATTTCACCTGTGTTTGTGATGGGCAATTAAAAATACAAATTACATTGAAAAAAAAAGTCAAGTAATACTAGTGAAGTATGAAGTTCTGGGAAGTCTTCTGCAATACTTTAAGATCAGATATCCACTGCCACAAATTGAAAAAAAAAAACAAAAAACTCTCTTGTTAAGAGTATTACTATGAAACTCCAAACACTCAGCTTTGTACCGCACCACTGTGGTTCAGCTCAATTGGATCTCAAACTAATCAAGACCAGTAGTCAGTACCTACATGGAAAAGAAAGAGAAAAACCCTGCAGCCTTTACACACAGGTGGAATCCCTCTGACCAAGTTGGTATGCAAGAGCCCTTTTTGACACCGCAGCCTACTCTCTGGTTTGCTATTGTTTCAAATGAAATCTAAACCCAAAGTTTGACCCCCTGGAGCAATTACAATGTGGGACTACGAAAAATCAAATGCTTAAAATTGAATACTCTCAGCCTGTTTCTAAGTTGGATTTTGGCAACTCAAACCACTGTTATAGTTTATACTGATTAAACTCCTTATAGTAATGATCTTTGTGAAATGTTTAAATGGCGTATCATTAACAAGATGTAATATTTTATTATGAGTCAGCTCTGGTTCAGTGCTAGACAAACCACTTGCTGGCCTCTATTTACGCAGCAACATAACTTCATTAAAAATTCTGCATAATCATGCAATTACCAGTCTCCCTTTTGCTAGATTTTCATTGGCAGTATGATGATACCCTGTTATACACATTCATGTGAAATGACTACAGAGCTTTTATAAACTAGTATAACAACCTTTAAATTGAGCCTAGTTTTCCCAACAAATGAGTGTGATCTGAGCCAGAGAAAGAATTAATGTTCAGTAATTCCCTTAGTTCCTCTCTCACTGAAAAAAAGCATCCACCTGCCCTAAACGTATTTCTGCAAACAGGCCGGCAGCTGACACACCCACCAGAAGAGAGCAAGATCTCACTGCTGCAAAGGGCTCTGTGCCCCCCCAGCCACCTTCCCCCATCCGAGATTAGGCCCAATTGCTCTAAAACCGTCAAAACCGCGGCGCTGAGCAGCCAGGCCGGCACTCGCCGCTCAGCCCGGCTCCAGCTACCACCGCTTCTCTCGCCTCTTCCCTGGCACAGTCCCTCCCGCCGCCTCACCCGGCTCCCAGCGCCGCCGCCCGCTGCGAGGCCGCCCCACTCCCGGCGGCGGCCCGGCCCTGCCTTCCCGGGGGAGGGGGTGCGGGCAGCGGGGCGCCCCGCCACCTCCCACAGACACCCGAGCCGGACCAGCGGCGGAGCCTCCCATAAACCCTCGGTTTTTAATTGCTTTGACCAATTCCTCTCGCGGCGAGGCCCTCCTCAGCCCCCTCAGCGCGGGGCCGGGACCGCTCCCGCCGCCCGGGCCGGCAGCGAGACCCCTCGCCGGCCGGCCGCCTCCCGGGTCCCGGCGCCTGGCTGGCTGCGGCTCTCACCATGGTACAGATGGAGGCGAGTCTCCGGACCGTCATCAGTATTTCCATCCGCCCGACGCGGCCCCGCGCCCCGCGGCCGCTGCCGCCGGCGCCATGTTGGGACGCAGCCGCCCAACTGACAGCGGCAGCCGGAGCCGCAGGTGGCGCAACCGACAAATGGGGCGGGGCGCCGGCGGTGCGGCGCCCAAACTGCGCCGGCGGTGCGGCGCCCAAAAGGCGCCGGCTGCGCGCCGCACCGCGCCCCGAGGGGTTCCCCCGCCTTTCCGTCCCCCTCCCCGCAGCCCGCCTCCTTCCCCACTCATCTCTCCCCCGCCCCGGACAGTCGGACCCTGCGAGGCCCCCGCCGCTCCAGGGGCTCGGAGGGCGGCGTGTTGCAGGCCGCAGGGTTGGGCTGCGGCTTCCCCTTCTGCCGAAACGGAGCCAGGGACGACCTGGTCCGTGCAGCTGTGGGGATGGCGGGGATGTGCTGCAATGTCGCTCGGCCCAGAGAGGTGGCTGGAGGCCCCGGCGGGCTGGGCACTGCGTGTCTCACCGGCGAAACCGGAGGAAGGCACCATCCCCTCAGGGATGGAGCTGGGGGACATCACCAAACCCCGCAGTGAGGGGAGCCATGGCCACCCCGGAGCCCCCAAACACCTCGAAGGTGCACGCTGAAACCCTGTGTTCCCCGAGACTCTCTTCAATGGTTGTGAGCACCCACAAACGGGTTTTTACGATGATGCCCAGTGTGGGGATGGGGTCGGACAGTGGTTTTGCGCCAAGGAATCCTTTGCCGTTCTGCACCACGTGTCCCCATTTCAGCAAAGTCACAAAAAGAGCTCTTTCAGAGCACGGCGCTACCAATGACAAGAGTGTCTATTGTAAACCCAGGGGGAAAAGCAGCGAAAAATGTTGCCGAGGCGCCATATAGCACTTCACGCAGTGCATACCGAAAGCAAGTACGCAAGGGAGCAAAACATCCCTCCTGAAGCCAGGGATGGGTAAAAATGTTTTGTCATCTGGCTGATTAAGATCTACAGAATTGTGTCAAACCTGGAATGAGCCCATCTCGTATTTCCTATTAACTAGAAATTGAGCGCTGTTGAAAGGTGCTGATGAAGGCGGCTGGAAGCCGTGCTGTGCCTGAAGCACACCGGCAGCGGTGACAGGACTGTTGCCACACGCCGCCCCTTACTCCAGCCCTGACCTTGTGGGAATATCTGCGGGGAAGGGGGGACGGTTCAGTTTCCAAAGCACAAACTTTTTTATGAGGCCAAGATGTTTCCATTCTATTTGAGCTGCTCGCCTGCAGCGATGTTCTCTTATACACATTGTACTTTCCACGTCATCTACTACAGGCTCCCGAGGGAGAATATTTTGCAATCTAAAAAAAAAAAAAATCCTTACAAAATATGCTAAAAGTGAAAAAGGCCACGTGCTCCTTATGAGGTTTCCATGAACGGCAATGCAACAAAATTAGGGACAGGAAATACAGAAATAGTGGCATCTGTACAGTGTTTAACCGAATCTGACTGTATATTTAAATGATCAGCTCTCTTACATCCCAAAATAGAATCAAATATGATTTATCATGGTTGTCGCAATAGCATCTGAGGACACTTCCTTCCCCTTTGGCCTCAGGATCAGAACAACTTTGTGCTGGGTACAATTATAGTGTTAAGATGGCAGCCTTGCCCCCAGACAAGATCTTCTGAGGTTACTGCTGAAGCACACGACCAAATTTTTCATGCATTTTACCCATGAAGTCCCCAGCACAGAGAGAAAAGCTGGTTCCTCGTGCACATTGCATTCCGTTCTGTTCCTTTCTTACCTCCTGTGAAGATGCTTTTTATTTGCCTTTCCCAACTACGAGGATATTTAGTTACTGGGAGGAAAAAGGTGGTTAAAACACTACTTTTGTTTAGTGCAGTGCGAGAACAGGCCTTTGGGCCCCAAGTTTGCAACAAAGAACAAAGACAATCAGACAAAGCTGCAAAGATCAATCTGTTGTTGTTTGGAACACATTCAGGAGCGGGGGACATGTACACGAGCCACCAGCAGTGAGTTTTATCACAGCATCTGCCAAGGCAACTGGCATTTCCCCAGCACCACATTTATCATTTCTGCTCAGAAATGAGCTGTACTTCTCCAGCCACGTCACCATAATGTCAATATACCATACAAAAACATCTGAGATGTTTTACTGAAGGTAAACATAACCATTACAAATAGGCTTTTAGAAGAAAGATCATTTTTGCCAGTGCTAGGCAGAAAGGGAAAGAGTGACAAAAATTGCCATTTCCCCAACGTGCTGGGATCTTAGCAAGATCGCTCTGGCTCTGCTCATCTGTTAATCATTTTGTAAAATGTACCAGGAATAATTATATCCAGTTTTAAAACCAATTTGACATCCTCGTATGAAAAGCACTATGGTAATGGCAAATATTTTTTATTTTTAGAATGCTTCATCTCTGAAGATGTGTAGGAGTGCCAACAACAACAAAAATAGAAAATCTTTAAAAAACAGAGCCAAAAGCAACATAGACCAATAAATAAATCCGTAAAGAAATTGGTGTGGAAGTAACATAATCTCTGTGCAACACGCAAAGGCACATATCTTCGCATGGAGCAACCCAAGGAATGGTTAGTGAAATCTCTAGAATCATCCCAATGTTTTCAAAGTTGCTCTGAGTTTTGCAAACATTCTCCCTCTAATTTAAGCTATTGTTTTTCCAAGAGAATTTGAATTTAAAACACGGTTTTCTTAGCTAAATATAAATCCATTGTGCACAAACAATGAAAATCTCTTTTAAAAACAATTCTTATTCTACATGCCAAGGGTTATACAACCTCAAATAGTGTGAATCCTTCTGCATGGTTTCACTCAGTGAAAAGACTATTCTGACAATCTAGAAAATCAGACAAGCATCAGATATGAAAACCTCTGGCTTTTATTCTATATCTTACTCAAATTCTTTCAGAATTAGAACCTAAAAGTTATGATTTGGGGGGCAGGGGGGGAGGAGAAGCTTGAGAATAAATTTAAAACTTTTGGAGAATATGCTGCTTTTTTATTATTACTAAAAACCATTCTCTCTGGACAGAGATTTCTGCACATAGTGGAAACAAGCTTTGATTAGAAGCACAAGAAGCCTGGGCTAGTGCATAAGAAATTTAGATTGAACCCTATTAGTAAAGGAACTAGAAATCGATTGGTCTGCTTCCAAGATGCAGTCTAAAACTGCTTTCACATTTGTTTTAAGCAACCAGAAGCCGTCACAGCTGCCAAAAGCAGCAGTTCAACATTTCCTCCACCACTGGTCTTTCGTTCCTGCCCCCACGCATCTCCTCTCTCGTGTCAGCACCCTCATCCATACAAGCACATGGTAAACAGCTTTTCCCGTCTCTCCTCACACAGCAGCTGCTCCATGCTTGCAATCATTTTTGGTTCCCTGCTCTGTGCCTTCTCAGACCCTACTATGTTTTTGAGATGCAGAGAACTGCATGCGGCATGGGCAATGGGGATGCTCCGACGGTTTAGCTAAGCAGCAAAATGCTACCCTATGTCTTCTCTTGCATTCCCCTTCCGAGGATATCCAACATTTTATTGGCTTTTTTTGGCTGCTGTCGTACACCGAGCTGATG
Organism: Phaethon aethereus; assembly: GCF_964289735.1. Taxonomy (NCBI): domain Eukaryota; kingdom Metazoa; phylum Chordata; class Aves; order Phaethontiformes; family Phaethontidae; genus Phaethon; species Phaethon aethereus. The sequence continues at coordinate 2,468,854 of NC_138586.1, read as the reverse complement.
CGTGTGAACTGCCAGCAATGACTCTAAGGTCTCTTCCCTAATTTATGAGTGCCACATCCAAGTTCAACATCATTTAAGCATAGTTTATATTCTTCTTCTCTAGATGCCTTACCTTACATTTATCTAGACTAAAGCTCACCTGCCAACTTTATGTGTACCCGCTTGTTTTTGTGAGATCCTTCCGGAGTTCCTCAGCATTGGCACAACATTTGGTTATCAAAAGGACTTCAACTTTTGTTTCAGTTGATTTTGTTGCCTCTCTTTTGGAGCAAGCCAGCAGATCTGTATTCTTCTAGGAATGCCTTTGCTCATATAGAATATTCTCCATGATCTTGCTTAACTTACCTGGCTTTTTAGCCTGAGTTGAAACTCTTCTGGCCACCTAGAAGCTGATAGATATATTACTGTTTGTTTTTATAGGAAGGCTATTGTGGTGAATACTTTCATATTACTCACTAACATATGCTTTTAATAGCAAATGGTAACAGGTTCCAACATCCTACACTTAGAGAGGCGGACAGTTACATACTGCTGCTGGCTAATCCCAAAATTTATAATGTGTCCAGCTCAATAACACATTTCAAAGTGCTCTGTTAATTGACCACAAGATTTTGAGCATTTTCCTATTACTCCTCTCATTTTCCCTGTTCTTATGAAACTTGTGTGAGATTTAAAGCATCCTGGTAATGAAATTTCCTGGAAAAGATTTTTCAGTGTTTGGGTGTTCGCAAAAATCTGGAAGAAAATTCACACTGGAAGATTTGAAAACCATTCACATAGGAGCCATGTCCCAAAAGACACATGATCTGTCAGCTCCCTCCCAGTACCATGAGCTGGGTAGCCCTCCAGACATTTTGTTCCACCTCTTCATCAGCTGACTGTCATGATGGTCAAAGTAATAACATTTGGTGCTTACACAGCATTCCGCACAAATACTGCTTCAGAAGTAGTTCTGAGAGGGGAAACAGAGCCTTAGAAAAGTGACACATCCATAAATTTTCTGAATCTTGCGCTTATTTCAGTGGACTGCTGTGCACCGATGCTGCATTCTTCTAAAGCCAGTTCACACTCAGCACATCCTCTGTGATGCTGGTGTGGAAATTGAGATAATTTGACAACCCGGCCCCCAGTGCTTTGGGAAGGGGTAGTAAGAGATGTGGCCCGATTTCCCATCCTCTTGTGCTAGCTCGCAACTGTACCCCTGGCCTCCAAAAGCTGCTGGGGAGAACTCGTGTGCATGCTGTGAGTGAAAGCAGAGGTGTGAAAGAAGCTTTTTGGTGGCTGCAGCCTCTACGTAATGAGACATGCCTACCTTCTGCCTGCTAGGAGCGTACAGAAGACAGGAAAAATCTGCATCCTCAGGTCCCCATGATCTGTGGGTGGATTAGCTGTGGTGCCACTTCCCGTTAATATCCAAGTCTCCCACACAGCGTGACAGAGTACGCGTCGCAGAAGTATGCTGCCTGCACCAGGCAGGCTCGCCTCTTCCCACTGCTGCCTAAAGCTGCTCCTGCCCCTTGCGACCTCTTTTGAGAAGCTTTTCAAAGATGAATGCTCTAACTATATTTCCTATAGTTTAATTTACATCTGGTTTATATTATTTGCAGTTTTGCTTTATCTGGGTCATTCCCTCTCCACTGCTCTTCCCTTTTTTTTCCCCTCCCCATTATCCTTGATAACTGAGAGTTGATGGTAGCTAGTGTACGGTTACATGCTGTTCTCCCCGCAGACCTTGTAGCCGCCAGCTGCCTTACAACTATGTTGGGTTTTCCTGTAGAAGTCATTCTCTCTTCATTCCCTCTGTCTGGCTCATCCCACTGGAGGATACCGTGTCCTTCCTCACCCTTCCCAAGTCTGTCGCCAGCCCTAAACTCACTTTTCCATGTTTGGAGAAACTGCAGTGTCCCAACCCAATGCTAACCCACATTCCAGTGGGCCATTAAGACTAACAACATGTATAAACCAGCAAATCAAATGTGTCCTGGAGGTTATTTTGGAATAACCCACAGCTGCCTGAACACTGTGGGGGTGGAAATGTGTTTGTTTTCCTGAAGAGGAGCGTCCCATCATCTTCAGCACCCTGAAGGGGCCCAACTGCAGGACACAATAGGACAGGGAGAACAACAGCGCATGGAGCTGGAGCCAATTGAAAATGCAGAGAAACTAGACAGGCAGAATGGGATTATTCAAAGTGGAATTAGAGCAGAGCATGGGAGTGACGGTATCTCGCTGAAAACGCTACCGTGATGACTGTAAAACAGAAGAATCTCGTTTTAGCAAAGAGCCAAGGGAGAGCACATAAAGCAGGCAGTGGGGAGATAAAGCAGCGAGCGAGGGAGCGTGGCTGATGGAGGCACACGCGCGGTGCCCGGCTGGAGGAATGTCATGGTTTCACTTGTGATTGGCTGGGGAATGGAGGAGTCAGTTTTCACGGGGGCTGATCAAAAAGTTCCCTTCTGCTTTCCAAAGTTGCTGTTTGAGCAGAGGCATCGGGAAGAGGCGGCCAGTCGCTCTAACATTCCTCAGGAAAGCTACTTAAATGAAATGAGAAGGCTTCTCTATCCAAGGATATACAGCCAACAACAGACGCCGAGAAGCTGTTTTCCGTCTTTTCGCCCCCAACTCCTACTGGAGTTGAACGGCTCTCGCTTCTGGCATGCGTCTCATCTCTCAGGATACTATGTCACAGTATTCTACTAACTTTCTCTTGCTCCCCATACCAGAGTATCCTGTATTAGACTGCGTGCCCAACAAAATCATCAAGCTTGTGGTACTGGGTGGCAGTAGCGTTGGCAAGACAGGTAAGTCCACAGGTATAGTTCCATGCTTTTTCTTGCTGCTGCACTTACCACTTAATTTGCAGCTGCGACCCAAGGCTGCAAAAACTCGTTAACTGTTGCAGCTTGAACATTTTAAGTTTGTTTGGGGGTTTTATTTTTGGAAAACACACTGAATAATTTTGAGGCAGATCTGCTGTAGGTCTGTGTGAGTGGCCAACGTGAGGTGGCAGTTAAGAGGAGAGGGCACTGTGTTGAGCACTGTACTCGCAAATGATTCTGCCTGGTCTCGTGCAAATTATTTAAACACGTCTAAATTTCCACACCCCCAAAATTTTATTCTCCTGTTGTAAACGTTTTATGCTCTGCAGACAAATGACAGCGTACAAGATGTGTCTTCCTGTATTATTCTCCAGAGGAGAGGAGAAGAAAAGAGGGTAAAGCGAGCATTATTGCTTTTCAATGTATGGTTCATGATTTCAGAAATTATTAAGGCCAGATCTGTTTTAGTACATCTGAGGTTCCACAGCACTCAGTAAAATGCTTGATTGCTTTCGATTTGAAGCAGCCACGTTTTCATATTATTTTTGAGTAGTTTGTTGAAGATAGCTGCACAGTCAATTTCATTTAAGGGTACTAAAGAGGCAACCCAGTGTACACTGTGAGAAAAATTATTATTTTAAGTGAAATCTGTGATAGAGTTGTTTGCAGAATAAACCCTTTTATTCAGCTATTAACTAGATGGTTTTGAAAATGATTAGGAATCTGCTGAGATGAAAGCACTACAGGAATATAAGTTACTGTTGCCATGACAGGATTTTAAGTGTTATAAAGGGATCAAGAAAAAGGAAAATGTTCTAATCCAACAGTATAACAAAGCACCGCAGGTTAAGATGAACAGGGTGGCCCAGGGCGCTGCAGCATGACCCATGTGTGCAGAGCACATGCAGTTTGTTTGCTGGATGTGATTAGATACCACTAATGGGTTTCATGAGGAGGACTGAGGATTTTTAAGGCTGGGAAGAACCATTACATCCATCAGCCTCACTTCTTGTATGACACAGAGGTCTTAATGGTGGTCTTGGGGTTAGTTTCAGTTTACTGGCTTATTGCTCTTTCTAAATTATTTCAAACCAAAGGTCAGATTCTTATACCTGCAATCACAACAAACACGCCTCCGTATCCTACACTGAATCACCACACTGAATCTAAGGAGTAATTTCAATACAAGTTGCAAAAAACTCTGCATTAGGTATCGCAGCCAACCTCCTGTGAGTGTTGAGAGAAGCATTTGCAGAATAATATGTGAGCAATTCAAGGATTAACTTGGTTTCATATTATACTAACTCTTCCAGTAAGATATTACATGTGTTCTACAAAGATTGATTTTGGTTCACATTAAAGGCCCATATTTTTTTCATTGTTTTACAGCTCTGGTTGTGCGCTTTCTCACAAAGAGATTTATTGGAGACTATGAAGCCAATACTGGTGAGTCTGCTTTCTACTGCAGTACTGCAGATGGCTTGAAAAGATATCTACTCAATTTTGTGACTGGTGCATATTACAGGAAAGCCAAGCAGTGTTAGATGTCCATAAGGTGCATATTTTCAGTTAATAGCCTCAAGCTATGAAAGCAATAAATCAAAGGCTCATTATTTATGATCCTTTTAGCTATTTTTTTTTTCCAACTTGATGGAAAAGGATCAGAATAAAAGGTTTGCTTGGGGACATACCTATACTAAAATGCAGTCTCAAGGAACAACTTGCATATCAACTAAACCGCGGAAACCCAACGCTGCTCTCTCTTCAACCCCAGGGAAGCCAGAGGAATTCCAAAGTGCGTAAAAGCCAGTTCAGAACTTTTCCTGCGTACTCCCTTTTTTCAGTGGCTTTTACGACACGGCAGACTTCCAAATTGAAGTCTTCCTTCCATAAGATAAGCAAAGTGACTATGCAAACGGCTTCTACTGCATTTCTTGTTTAATCCTGACACCTCAGAGGATGCGTTCATGTCAACTGTTTAATTCACAGCCTCTGTTCCAAGAAAGTGCCCGGTGTATTGGTCAGCGCTGTGGAAAGAATCTACGTACACTGTGCTCATATCTACTAGCACATCCCACACAGAGGCCATCTCACAGTTCTTGGGTGAAGGAGGACAGGATTCAAAGCAGTGATTGCTTCACTTTGGAGATGCATGCTGAATTTAGAATGATGAGTTAGGAAAGGAGATGGCAGTACAAGACACCTTTGATCTCTGCCTGTCCGATGAAATACAATCTGAAAGCTCCTCCTTACAGCTCCCTCTCAGTGACCCTAAGCAACCTTGATGGTTGGCTGCACTATTTCTCTTTCTTTTCCTTCACCTCTTCTATGGGAGACTGTATATCAAGTTCGACTTCTGAGCTTTGCAATGAATTGCTGCCAGAGACATTGCTGAGAACCACATGCTTTTCTCATTAAGCTACCAGCCCAACAGCTATGCTGTAGAAGAAACAAATATGCCAGAAATAAGAAACAGGTGGCAGTGCATTTGTGATCATTCAACCATACTTCTCCTTCAGTTGGGTATAAGGCAGAGCACAGTCAGTGTCTGGAAGTACCTGCTCTTTTTTCTCCAATGCATTACAGAGTGAGAATAGTATGTTGTCTGGCCTTGGTTCAGCAGTGCAGTATCTTCCCATAAAACAGTACCATCTTTTCATCTTAAAATCTGATTAAAAAAAAAAATGAAGCGCTATATCACCTCACAGAGTTGGTATTAAAACATAATATGAAACATAATGTAATAACATTGGATGCAGATAAAGCAAACTTTGCCATACTAGATTTTCTTATACGATAAATATTTCTATGAGCTCAGACTCTTTTCCACTGGAATAAAACCACCTATTTTCTTGAATCAAAGATGATTTTCAGAAGTGATGCCATTATAGTCAGTAACTGACCTCCCTGTTAATCTGAATTCCTTCTTCTCCAATAGATGGGATTTCTCTACGTTTGAGATGAAGTACATTGTTTTAGATGCAGGAGTAACAATTGTATTTGGACAAGACTGAAAGGCTGTACACAACAGCTGTGGATATAGCATTTCTTCACATATCCATGTGACTTGTATTAAGTTCTAAAGGAAAATAATGATGGCATCAATCTCCAAAGCTGTCCTTATCACAACCACGGATAGTTTGTAAGATCAAAACTTAAGTTTTCATTCTCAGTTAACCCACACTCCAGTAACAAAATAGAGTTTAAACCTAGAATAGCGGTAGTCTTATTAGAGCCAGATCAGTCCTAGAGGATTTGAACTAGTACTTGGCCCTGAATATGTGTCATTCAGATTTACCATAAGTCAGATTCTAAGTGGGGGGATTTAAACCAAACTCTGACTGCTTAGGCCACACAAATCCAAAAGTGCATCTGGGTGTTTTGTATACATTCACTTACATTGTGTCCAAAACTAGAATACTTTCATTTTTTAAAAACTTTCAGAGAAATGCAATAGGAAACACCTCACTCCTTTTACAAACAACACCTGGGTATCTTGGTTTGAGATTAAAAATACATGCAGTTCACATTTTAGAAAGTTAACGGTATAGACTGAAAACCTGAATGGGATTTGTGCGCCCACTTTGACTATTTGATTCAATACAAAGTGCCACCTTTCCCAGATACCATCCTAAGCGTACACTTAAAACATCCAACCACACTGCAAATACAAAACCACTTTACTTAAGTAAACAGCCACACAACCACTCTTTTTTGTGGTTGTGTGCCATTCATTTTTCTGCAAGCAGCTACATATCATAAGCCTCAAAAATCTGGATTTCAACGGTTCCATTTTGCCTTTATGTACACTTTCTTCTTTGTTACAGTCACTGACTCTAATGATCTTACTTTTCCACCAGGTGCTTTGTATTCAAGAAAGTTCACCATAGATGGGGAACAGATCTCTCTACAGGTGCAGGATACTCCCTTTGTGTCACTGGAGGTAAAACATCTGCTCAGTGCATCGGTACTTTACAGCACAGTTACTGTCTCTTGTTTGTTGCCAGCACTTCCATCTGTAAGTAGCTCCACTTAGCAGAAATGTACCTGGGCTCAAACCCAAATGAAAACTAACAGGGGTACCTTAAGCCCCACCAAAACAAGCCCTTGAAGAGGTTAAATCAGGCTCCTTTAAAAGTAAGTCAGAATTAAAACAAATCTATTTCAAACACCTTACTGTATCCCAAGCCTAAACAGGAGTAAAATCATAGTCAGGCTGCTAACTCCTTGATTGTTTTATTTCCTGTCAAACGGCTTCTGTCCCTGCATGGCAGAAAACTCACCTGCCTAGAGGCCCAGCTCACTCAGCTTAGAGCTTTCTACACACCCAGAACCTCTCTTTTCTAGAAAAGTGTTTCTTTCGAAGGAGACAGGCCTCACAGCAGTTGTCATTTCCAACTAGGGTGCTTTTCAGTGCTTTCCTTACTTTTTCTTTTTTTCATTTTGATTTTATTTATTCCTTATTTTTAAGGTGTTAGCATTTATCTACACCCCTCTTTCTATCAGTGTTTTACATAGTCTAGATTTAATATTTGATGAGGAACCTATTTCTAGAAATATTTTTTCCAAGCAGGATCTAAGTTTGTCTTTTTTTTGAAGATTTGCATCACATGCAGAAGAGGAGGATGAAAATAATGTCAAAGCAGCAGGAAATGTAATGAAATTTGTTTTTACATGAATGGTGGAAATCTCATGAGAGTAATAATTCCTGTAGAATAGCTGAGATTTTATGGTAAAATTAGGTGTCCTCTTGTCACCATCAAACCTAAACTTCTAGGTTTGGCTTTAACCTCAGACTAAGCTCAGACTTGGGCAAATATGTGTCTGGATGGGACCACCACCTTCTCTCACTCTCTTTCAGGCTAGCCCTGGACAGCTTTATATGCCTTGTTTTATATGCACAGACCCACGTTTGCATGGATTCATTTCTATGCTGTAGAACTGTTCCATCCTGAGCTCACAGAACAGGATAAGCAAAGCTCCCAAACCTCAGTTTCAATTTCCATTTTCTTTGATGACTGGAAGTAGATTTAAGCAGAAATCTTTAACAAAGTTCCATGCTCTGCTGCTGCTGGGGATGTGCAGAGCAGTGGAGAGGACCCCTCATTTACTCTGGACATTAAAAAAGCAAACAAAAGCTGCTATGGAAGTCCTCCAAACATTCAAGTGGGACTTAGTACAAAGGCCCTATGCCAGCTTGCTTAGGGAGGACCTGCAAAGAGAAGCTGTTGGTGGTGATTAGGCACAACTGGGACTGCCTGATAAACACTTAACAAAGGGAATCCCCTCTCTGTTCTATCCCATGGAGAAAGGAGGGAGTGAAAGAATTGAATTCCCTCTTTCACATCAGATATATGTTTATTTTCCAGTTTCCCTGTTTTAATTAGGAATGTGCCCTAGAGTTCTGTGACTGTAGCCAGAGCTCCACAAAATTTACTAATGCCAACGGCTGAGGTTTCTTTGTCAGAAACGATTTTAATTTAGTTAGGAAGGAGTTTCATTTTCTTTGTCCCAGTCAAAGGTCTGCACTGTTTCAACAGTTCCCACAGACACGCTTATCTTAGCCTGTATCTCTGTTTGCATCGAATGATGTATCTGAAATAATTCGAAGGGATTGTTCTTGAACGGGACTTGTTCAGACTTGAGAATAGGTTGGATTTTCAGTTAAAATCCTTGAGGAAGAGAGTTTCTTGCACTCTGCAGGCTGAGTACAATGTTTCGTGAGGAAGTCATGTGGAATCACTTGGGATTCTAGCCACACCGGAAATGTTAATGTTTAAGAGAGAAACAGAAGCAAACAGATAACTGGTTTTGTTAGGTGATTCATTGCTGCTTGGTCTATACATGGCAAATGACTGTGTGTTTCAAAATTCATTCTGCAGCAGAGATTTCCATTTAAAAAGTAGCCCATTAGCCTTTGATTTTCCTGAATAAAGCATTCCGTTGGGGATTATCCATCCATCTCACTGCTGGGTGGGCCTAGCTGGAGTAACTGAGAATTTCTGCTCATTAGGGCTCTCTGAATGTACACCTTCTCCAAAAACATTTTCAAACGCTTGCCAGAGCAATTAGTTCTTTTTCCCCATGAAAGGAGTTTGCTGGTGAAAAGAGACTAGCAGGACATGAAGGGTGGCTAATTATCTACAGATTGGATACAACCCAGACACCAACAGTGCAAATTGCCCTTCTTCCCACAGTCTGCCCTATCCTGGCTTGAGTTCACTCTCATTAACCTTTTCAGCAAGGCTGCTGGTGACATTCCCTCTGATTCCATGTGCAACGCTGCTGAGTTTTGGGGTTTGAGGGTTTTGAGGAGGGAGAGGAGCGATAAGAGCAGTTAAACAATTTCGCTGCTAACAGGATTTAGTGTTACTGTGAGCTGGCAAGGGCAAAGAACTACTAGGTATGATGAGCCACTGTCTCTATAGGCAGGATTGAAATATTTACAAAGGGCAGTTAGTTAGCAGAACTGCTGTTGAAAGTTGTAAGCCCAATTTATACTCTGAGCCTTCAGAAATTCTGCTTCCTTCTTCTCACAGAAGAGCCTTGTCAGTAGTCCTTTTTTTACTGTTTGATCTGCCATAAAAGAACTGACCAGTTTTACTCATTCTCTTCCACTTCTGCTTTCTGAAGTTAGGCAATATGAATTTCTTAATTCATATTTAGGTGTCTAAATAAAAGCGATCTGTTTTGGGAGATTGCTGAGCACATGCAAATTCTGTTAAAGTGAACGTGAATGGCAGATATATGTTCTATAGATAAATAGATAATGGAACATATGTTTTAGTAGTCTTACTGAGGTTGGTGAAAATTTCTTGAATAGAACTTAGCGATAATAATAAAAGTTTGAGCTCTGTATTAATTACGTTGAACTCCCCCTAAAATACAGAAAAGCCTCTAATTCCTACCAAGCTCATCAAGAGCTGAATACTGAATATGCTTAGTGCCTTGTTGGATATGAAAGAAATTACAAAGTTCCAGAAAGCCTGTAATATTGACAGGAATGGCAGTTCTTACAAACCAAGCATACTGGCAATAACTGCAGCAGTGATCTCCCTAACTGGTTGGGTTACGCACCAGCATGCATAACAGAGTAAAGGATTAGCTGAAAATAGCTTCATCTTGAAAAGTGAGCTGATCTCTTTTCAAGCTCCACACTATTGTATTCAGTTTTATATTCCCAACGCTGGTGATTGTTATGGCTGTCTGAGTAGGAGTGGTGATGGCCTGAACAAACGTGTGACCAGCAAAACAGTAATAGAAACCCATTGCTGCTCTACAAATGAGCAATGAAATTTTACCTCATTTTCAGTTCCAGTAATTTGTAACAAATTGCTTTTTTGAAGTAACTTTCCCTTTGACTATCTGGAGACCAACATGACGGAAAAACCTGTCAGGCTTCACCAAACAGAGTAAGTGAGAACCCCTGAATACAGAATTGGAAAAAGCCCTAAATAAATACCTTAGGGGACAACAGTGTAATTAACCTGCTGAATTTTAAAATGCTCTTACCATACCCATCACAATTTTATCCACAATAAAAGTGCAGATTTCTCTCACACTGGTTTAGTACAATAGAATACAGAACAAACTTTTCAATATCAATATTTTGGCTGTTCTCTTATTTTCAACCAATTTGCTCTGACCCAGCTCCACTCCTGTACTGCTCACTTGTAATATGTTACTGACACAGTGGAAATTTCTCCTCTCCCTGGTACCTTCCCCGCAGTCAGAGAGGTTTCTGCCTGTACGCTGAGAAACAGCCACACGTTAAAACAAAGCTCCAGGTAGCTAACAGTGCCATATGACTGTTTGCTCTGTCTGCTCCCCCCATTCTCAGTTTTCTAATCTCACACCTCTTGGTTTTGACGGCAGGATGACACTGACAGCATATGCTGCCAAGAGCAGATAAACCGTTCAATCTACTGGGCAGATGGCTTCGTTTTTGTTTACTCCATCACAGACTATGAGAGCTACCGAGTCATCCGTCCCCTACACCAGCACATCCGCAAGATTCACCCGAATGCTAACATTCCCCTGCTTCTGATGGCGAACAAAGGAGACCTCCTGCGAGCCAGGCAGGTGTCCTCCAAAGAAGGACTCCAGCTGGCCAGTGAATTGGGAGGTACTTACTACGAAGTCTCAGCCCGGGAGAACTGTGAGGGAGTGCATGAAGCCTTCCAGCAGCTTTGCCAGGAGGTCAGCAGGATGATTGGGAGCTGCAACGGAGAGAAACGAAGAGGCCTCCACCTCGTCCGACCCAAGTCTCCAAATATGCAGGACTTAAAGAGACGTTTGAAACAGGCTCTGACTTCCAAAGGGAAATCTACCACTACGCTTTGACGTAGCTGACAGAAATTGTTTTCCACAGCCCTGAAAAAAAGGCAAGAAAATAAGCTGGTAGTAAGGGTCATTGCTGAAATTCAGCAATCGGGTTTTGTGAGAGGCTCTTTCATTTTGTCTTTACATCTTCCTTAAAAATCCCATGCTCATTCAGCAAAGGAACTTGCAGAATTTGCTCTCTGGGGTAAGAATTCAGAAACTGTGATTTAAAAAATAGGTTGTCCCAAATTATTTCCCTTTTGAAAGGGACACAATCAAATAGTTTAGGCTTAAAATGTGGATTTTATTAATAAAAATAATTAAATCCTACTTTTAAGAGAAGTGACTTCTCTTGGAGATGGTTGTATTCCCAAACATAGGCAACAAGCTACAGCAAGACCCGAGGAGAGTGACGTGAGCTATACTGAGCAAACAAAATTTACCAGGTTTGCTTTATCACAAGACTGGAAAATAAAGGCAAAAATAAATAAAGAGCATAAATAGTGAAATATACTAACTGAAACCTTTTAAATTGCAGTTTAGAAAGTGTTCGTAGCAACTTGGGGAGAGATTTGTTCACATGCAAACTTTAGCCTTACAGTGTCTCTTTAAAGGGAGATTTTTAAAAAATCACTATTTTTTCAGATTATTTTTCTTTCTGAAAGTGATTATACTGGTGAAATATATACTTGAGGCAGCATTTTGTAGTCAGTTTCTCAGTGGCCTACTTCTCATTTGTCTGTAGGTTTCCTACATGGCAATGAGAGAGGGACAAATTAGGTTTAAAACCTGAAAAAAAAAAAAACCTGTATTAATCAAGAGCAAGGAGGTCACCTAAAGCTATTTAACTTTTTTTTTCCAAACTAGTTTGTTTTCAAGTTCAAGATGTTGTTTTAAAGAAACAAGGCCTTCACACAAAGTAAATTTAATTAATTAGATTTTTTTTTTTAAAAAAAGAAGGAAGGTTTTATGATGCCTGAAATTCACAGCTTCAGGAATTCATCATTTTGTTATTTGCCTTAAGACCAGCCTTTACTCAATACCTTGCAATGCATCCAAATCACCAGTCTACCAACACATCTCACCGGCAGCCTCTCACTGCATTGCATCTCAGCACGTACGAAGGGATTCGAAGCTGCATCCTGTGAGCTGGCCTGTTTTATGGTAGCAATAACAACATCACGAAACATCCATCATTCCGTTCCCAATGAGAGTGGGAAGAAACTGGGTTGGACCGTGCAAAAGTTCGTGATGCAACAATCTTTACACAGACCATCTGAGCAATTCACAGGACCGTGAAATGGGGTAAAGCTCAATGATTTACATTCAGGAACACAGAAGGGGAAACCCTAGTTTGATGGATATAGAAAAATACTCCCAGCTGCGGTTTCAGCTGGCAATACTGAGTTAAATCAGACTTTTACTCATGATGCGCAGCAAAAATTTAAATGGAGTCTGATGAGCATTTATATAGCTCAAGGCTTGAAAACGTATTTTATATTTTTTCTTTTCCCTATATTAGACAACTCTAGTCATGATTTTCTTTGTCACCTGGATTTGCTCTATCTACAGCTCACTTTCTGTTTTATTTATTGTTTTCCACAGCTGATCATCTGAGAATGTCTTGTGTTCTGATTAATTTAAAATTCTTTTATTCACATAAAAGAACACCTCCTTTTTTTCCTTTTTAGTTTCAAGTGGTGGTAAGAGGGGGAAAGGGAAAATCAGATCATCTAAACAGGGACTCAAACAGTACCAGAGGATTTCTACTTTAGCTTATGGTTAATTAACAATTTGATGTTTGAGCAGTGTCATTACTCATTGCAGGCACTTTAGCATGGCATTTATTAGCACAGAATTTCAATATTTTACATTACTAATAGCATAGTTCAAATATCAAATCTAAAGATTCAATAGCATGAAATAGAGCAAAAAGTTTGCGAGACACACAAACTGAAAATTGTTTACACTGGAAAAATGATCACCAATTTTGAATCGCAATTAAATATTTTACCATCCCAGTACTGTATAACAAGGGCTAAATTTGCTGAAGACAATTTGCTGACATTTGTTTTCATAAGAGCCTAAGAGAATTATGTGCTCTAGCTTGTTAAAATTGTTTGTAACTTACTCTCAGCTCTAATCCTTTCTTATTTGGGAAGAAAGTTCAACAAATTTCAAACCTGTCCATGTTTTATTTTCAATAGTGATTAATAAAAACATGCAAGGTCTTTCCTGAGTAGTGTATAAAACGGGTCCTTTATGTCTGACATCTTTAATTGTTGTTTGTTTATACTATACTAAAAATATTTTTTTCCCGTTCTTATAACTTAATACACCCTGCTTTGAAATTATACACAAGTATTCCTACATTTGTACTCCTACATAAGTAAGTATTCCCACATTCCTGCGGCACTGGTGGGGGAAAACATCTACATTTTAGCTAAGTCCAAAAAATACTGAAACATTTAAGTCTTCTCCTAAATACTAACATGTGGCAAACATTTATTCTGCTACAGAAATTTGAGTATAGTTTTTCCCATGTTCGTTGACCAGCAATGCAAGTCCTGTAATAGCTTTGATACTGGTTTTAAGCCAGGACATACCATCTACAGAAGACAACAGAGCTCAGCATTTTTATTAGCAGTGCAGTATTGAAGCACCAGAACACACCACTGTGCCACCGAAGCTAAGCAAAACTGAGGAGGGAGAATGGTAGCATGAAAAGCAGAGAAAAGAGAATGCTATAGAATTAAGTGCCTAAAAATAATAATGCAAAATATCAAAGATTAGTCATGTAGAACCTGATCCTGAATTAGAATCTTCAGGCTGCCAGGGAAAATTAAGCCTCTAGAGAGAAGGTACTTGACATAAAGTCAAGAGAGGAAAAGAAAAAAAGATTTGAAGAGTGGTGGGTTATGGAGTTTTGGGGTTTTTTTTATATCAAGGCCAATTCTCTTCTCAGTTATATTGGTTAAGTCCAGATTAACTCCATTGGTAGCAATACCAACAGCAATAAGCTGTAGCATTCACTCCTCCTCCTCTTCTTCCTTTTTTTTTTTTTCCTTCCTCCCCTTCATCCTCCTGAGCAGTTTAAATCTTGTGCACCATCTGGTTTTCAAGATGGTTTACAGCTGGGTTTGCTTGGGCACAAAGCAGTTGAGTGATTTGCCCCAAGGTTACACAGCTGAGCAAGTACTTGAGAGGAACTCAAAAACTGTGTCCTTTGTAATTAATTCCAAACTCTTTACAACAACTACCAGACCATACCACCTCCCTTAAGGTATGCACAAAGCACAGTGAGTTGTATTACACAAGAATGTAATTAAAAGTTGGAAAAAGTTACTTAAATTACAAGCTATGTTAGGAACTGACTGAACAAAGTGTTACCGACATGCTGGCACCGTGCACAATTATAGTAATACCAAGACTGGCTTATGAGTTATTGAAGATATTTGTAAATGGTTATTTTCTGCAATATTTCTGTCAGCTGCATTTCTCACACGTTTCCAGTGGTTCCCCATGGAAATACAGTGTGACTTGGGAGATGGGAAAATCAGGCTCCATTTTTAACCTTTCCTGTGACTTTCTTGATGATCTTGGCCAGATCTCTTAATCGAAGTTACTGTGTCCGTAAGAGGAAGGATGCAGACACATATTTGCCATGCACTCCAGCATCCAGAGGAGAGAATCGCCAATGAGAAATAAAGGAATTGCCCGTGTTTGCAGTAGAGATGGCTTAAATCTTAACATCTGAATTTCAGATCTTGATTCCAGATTCCTTAAACTCAGAGTTGTTTGGATCCCACATTTACACTTGAAATTATAGGAACAAAACGGAAAATTCAGATCTTGATTTCAAGGAACAGTTCAGACAGAATATTTGTATTCAGGGTACCTGGCTACTCACAGGATTTATGGCAGGTGTACAAATGAAGAGGAAAGAGTAACTTTCTGAGACATTGAAAGAAACTTGGTCTGTACCAGAAAACAGTTGTCTAATTGTGTTAACAGGGCAAACTGGAAGGCTGCCAGCTTATTGTTACTGTTGGATTTCCCGCTGCCCACTGGCAAGCTAGAACACGTTGGGTCAAAATCACACTGACTCTGCTAGAGCTGCAGCTATGTTTGCAGAGCCAGCACATAACCCTGAAGCAGCAGAACATAATGACATATTTGCTAGTATTTAGTTGTTCATGTATTTTCAGTGGTCTTATAAGCTGTCCCTGTCTCCTTTGGGGCTAGCACAGGAAAGCCATGCAATTAAAAGTTAAAAAACACCTCCAGTTTCACTCTAAAAACCTCAAAAGCAGGTACAATAGTGCTAGAAAAGACAATCCAATCTATCACCTCTGGAGACAAAGCAAGAATCTTCCTCTGATAATTTCTCACCCCTGTTCTCACTGGCTCTGTACTTCCTTGTCCTCTCCATTCATGCCTTTGTGCTCATTTAATTTAGCAAGCAAAAGCTTCTGCAATTAAGGCTTAGAAATACAGTTTTTGCTGTTTAGCTTAAAATTTATTTCCGAATATCTTAAATCCAAACATAGTTTATAGCAAAAGAAGAGTGTCTAATTAGCCTTTTGACCTTATTTACCTAAAGCCTTTTAAAGCATGTCTAAATGAAGTCAGTACAACTCAGTATTTAGACAAACCTTTGAATTAATTCCATTTCTCCCTAAGTGCTCTCACTGGCTTAGCCCAGTATTTCCTTCCCTTGTTTTGTGCTTACAATGTTGAGCTCATTTGAGTTGCGTTGTCATTGCTTACTTAAACCTGTTTAGTGCTTGTAAAGTTTTGCTGCTCTTCTCTGAAATCTCTTCAGTTTAATCAAGCAAGTTCTCTTTTCTAAGCAGCTGTGCAAGCAGTAGATGAGCTCAGAACAGCTGGTGATTTTCTGCTCTGTCAAATTTTTGCCCATTATTGAAGATTTTGGAATAAACAGGAGCATGGAGAGCAATGCAGCAAACCCAGTTCTAGTCTCCTTTTATCTGTCAAGCTCCTTTGGTGACAATAATTTTACCCATCACAAAGTGGGCAAAGTTTATCCTAAATGATAGTGTTTCAGCACGGCTTCCTACAGATGGAAAAAACACCAAGTATGAAGCAGAGAGATATGTTGATAGGCTCTGTAAACCCTAGGATACAATTCATTCAGGAGCTGTCATACCAATCTTCTTTTCTTTAGAAGATACATTTTTTACATTTTCCTTTTTATCCAAATGGGTTTCAAGACACAGCCTCTGGATCTCGTCACACAGACACTTACTGTCTCCTCTGTAGCAGGTCAAGGGGAAGCTGCACATTTTCTAAATATGATGGGTGAAAGTATGCATGCCTTGTGCTGTTATTATGGATGATTGTGGAGACTGTTCCTAAGGGTAATGTTTTTCTTCTTTCTGGGCATTAATGCAGAATGCTAGCAATCAGTAACTGGTCATTTTGAAAAGATATTAGTTTTGTTTGCTGAATGTGGAGACACACTGTACCTTCTCTGCTGGTTAGAAAGCTCACTAGATAAGCAGGGGTTGGGCTTTTTCTGATGTAGCCTTTGAACTCTCATGAAGAGAGTTGAATTATGTCACTTTTTGACCGTGATCCAGGTTTCCAGATGCTTGGAGGAGCCACCACTCTTCACAGTGTTCTGCACTGTATTTCACTTCAAAACTCTCAATATTTTCCTATGCCGTGATGAAAAAGAGGAACAACTTTGGAATATCACATTGAAATTCAACAGCCTATTCTTTTGCCTCCCTATTTTTGATGAAGATCATGGGTGTCTGAGCTGTTTTTACATTTGTTGGGCACTAGAGCTCATACACATGCTCTATAAGCAAAGGTGTTTATCATTTCAAATGAACAAGACTCTTCATTATTTAACTAGCAAAACAAGGTGTACTGTTGTACACCTCAGCAGTTCTGTGGCTGTCAGTAAAGAGCAGTGGGACAGCGGAATGAGAGAGAGGCATAAAATCTTTAAATTATGCTCCTGTGTGCATTTGATTTTCAGTAAGAGACACTGACTCTCCCTCAAGCACTGGGAAAGGTAATGGGCAGTGCTGAATATAAAGTGGTGACAGCAATTCTGGCTCAACAGTCTGTGCTCCAATCCCTCCATTTGGGGATGGTGAGGGAAGTCAACATTTGTGAGAAGAACCTTGCGAGTGCACAAAAAGGAGTCACTAGGAAACCATGGGTTCTCTGAGGCAGAACCAAAAGGACATTTCTGGGAACTACACATCTGGAGGTGCTCTGCTGAAATGGAAAAACAGAATCCAGACCTTGGAGAGCCATCACCATTTCCCATCTACATCCTTTCAGAGCAGTGGTGAAAACCGCACATCTTTATCACATTCCAGCTCACATGGTTACATTATGCCTATGTCAAAGTCACTTCTTCTTCTAAAGGACTACAGTAATATTGCTGGTCTTAGTGTAGATACTGGTACAGCTCCAGCAATGAACGGAGGGTTGTCATTCTTATCTACCCTTTTAACTGCCAAGACCACCTATGAAGTCCAAAGTCCAAGAGCTAGTACCAAATACCAAATATATCTGACTAGTGTTCATCAGTCTGTGCTGGAGAGCAGTAACTGGCTCTCAGGAGAGCCATAATCTGCCAAAAGAGCAGCTTTTAAAACCCAGAATACATATTTGTGTCAAGACTGCGAAATGATGCATTTTATATCTTAGTGCTATTCTGCTAGCATTATTTATTAGGCAGCATTAAAGAAAGCAAGAAGTTCTGTTTCTAAATCCTGAGAGTTAATCATTGAGATTCCTCATTTTATCTATTTTTGTATTTTTAATTTTAGCCATTTGCACTTATGAACCTCACACTGGGGAGCGAAGCGAAACAAACGGAGCCAAAGGTTCATCTCTTTATATCGTTTGGCAACGCGCATTTTCACCACACTGCAAATACGTCTCAACACTTAGAAGAACCAAGGATCATGAATAGGGCTGAGAGAAGACGTTCAGTTTGTAAAGCCCAGACACTCCTCAGTCCCTGTGCGGTGGCTACTGGTAAGAGCCACTGGTCAGACAAGAATATCCATCTAAAAAGCATCAGTGCTCACCACCTATTTACACATGGTTTGCAAGGAACTTTAAAACCGAGGCTTCACAGGATGAGGGGAGAAGGCTGTCAAAGGGTTAAATGTTTCCTGCCTTTAATCTAGAATCACGTAATGTGGAATGAATGTTTCAGCTCAAAATGTTTCCTCAATCTGACAGTTTCATGGTGTGAGGTCAAAGTGTGGGAGAGATGAGGAGAGAAGAGGGGGAGCACGGTGCGGTGAGCTACTAAACCCAGAGAAACACACAGACACCCAGAGAAATAAAAAGGGTGGTTTCTCAAGCAGCTTCAGCCCAGCTGGAAGGGGCTGTGGTGAAGCCAAAGGCAAAGTCTGTATGACTTTAAGGACTTCCTGCTCTGGGCTGCCTCTGCTTCTCCCATGTGTGCGTGCTTCTGCTCTGGGCACAGTTCCCACGCTACATTGCAAAATACGCCTTGAGTTTCTCACAGTATCTCTGCCCAGACACAAACTGCAGCTTCAGTCCTTCCTGCACCCTGCAAATTCAGGAGGTGGGACTCCTTTGGGGATACTGCTTCCTATATTTATTTTTCCGGCCTATGTGGATCTTTTCCTATGCTACCAGATCTGTTTTGTACACCAAAAGGCTGTTTTGTACACCCAACGCTGCAAACTTCAATTTAAAAAGTCACCAGATTTCAAACCAATTTGATTTTTTGGACCAACCTGAGCTCAGATCACTTCTTACACAAAGAGAGACTGGCCTAGTTTGATTTCATTTGCAGGCCTTCCTACAAGGACAAAGTAATCACTCATTCACGACTATCACGATGTCAAAATACATTTCTACAGATCAGCGTCTGTTTCCCTGGTAGTTTCCACCTCCTCTGCCGCGGGCAAAAGTTTCCATTTGGGGAATTTTTACTTACCTAATTTCTTACCAATTAACATAAACCTCTAATCACTGATACAGGGATTGAGAAAAAAAGAAAACATAAACAATTACAGAAACACTTTATCTAAACACATTTCGTTACTCCTTCCCCTTAAGCCAAACACAACAGTCTCGACCTCCCTGTTTTCACCCTGGGTTACACTCAGTCCACCCCAATTCCTTGCTTCTCTTTCTTAAACACATCTGACCAAGGGCACCACGTGCTCCTTTGGCGGGCCGATGTTTTGGCATGCAATGGGGTGTTGCATGGGTGTCAGAGCTGCCGGTGACAGGCACATGGCACTTCATGGTCATCTCCTCCAAGGGTCACCGCCGCAGCCCCTGGCGCGCACTAACGGGGTAATTACACGTCGATGCAGTAAACCCTACAATTTCTGCCAAATACTCCTTCCAAGTAGCAAAGATAAGGACACCCCCTCCCCAAATGATGGCAGTAACACAAAGAGATTTGGTAGATCAGCCTACTGCTGAGAATAGTAAATTCTGCCTCTTCCCACCAAATGATAACAAATGTCTGAAGGGAATCAGCTGACAAATCCTCTTGCTCAACACCACTCACCCCGAAGCTGCATGAAGAAAACAAACTCCTTTCATGGCAGGAAATCCTCAGGCCAGTTTGTCACCAGGATTCAGAAAGATTTAAATAATAGAGCTACTAACAGTAGATTTTGACTGGTGAATGATACAGCCAGAAAAGCTGGTCAGTGAGCAGTCTGTGGGCTGATAGGTACAAATCCTATTTTAAGGCCATCCAGCAAACGTGGGTTCTAATGCTTTCAGGATAAAGCAGCAGGCTCCTCCAAGGAGGAGGACTCTAGAACTCTTTTTTAGGAGTTCTACATGAAAACAATTTCTTATGATTTAGGAAAAGGTCAAACTCCTGCCCACAGCTCCAAACATTTTACTTCTAAGACCGGCACATGAAAATTCCCTGGGTCAGACCTACCAGTTTTCAGCATGCAGTTTCGGCCTTCAAACTGAACTGAAAGATCTTAATTTAAGTCTCTTCTTTAATGCTACCGTGTGTATTTTCGAATGTCCTGTGTGGACACTACCAGTTCCTCTAGTCCTACATCTTCACACACCCCGCCTTCTCGGGCATGTTTTCCTGCTAGTGCAAGACATAGTGTAATGTAAGGGACCAAGGACATTGCACGGTGTTGCTCAGGTTGTCCCACCCCTATGCTTCAGTTCCAATAAAATTAAAATGATACTTCCTTCCTTTGTAAAGTGTTTTGAGATCTATTGATTAAAACTCCTGTGTGTAAGCCAGGTGTCATACTGTTTTCAATATTCCATTGCTGCTCCCTTGTGTGGAGAAGAGCTGATGGTTTGTTATTAATAGAGCAGGAAGTGGGGATTAAACTTTGCTCTCTAATCACAAACAAAAGCTACAAGAGCTCTGTAGCTTCTGGGTAAACCTAGGAATGAACAACTGTTTCGAAGGAAAGTGAATCCCAGAAGTAGAAACCCAGATTGATGTCTCACAGGGATCCGAATTAAAACAAGGTCAGGCTTGGCAGCCTGCCTCCTCTTCACCTTGTGAATATTCTCCAAGGGATGGATCTGGAACGTAACTGTTTTGACACAGGGTTTCCTGTTGCAAATGCTCTGTGCAGGCTCAACATCAAGTAGCTGGGATTTTTTATTTTTTTTTTAATGTGCCTAAGCCACATTTTCAAGTGGTGTAAATTGCCATAGCACCATGAGAGTCTTGTGGATCAAAAGAAATCCAGCTGTCCATTTTTATTAGCTGAGGATTCAACCCAGCCTAAAAATCACCCACAGCAAAAACCATTTCTGAGGCTAGGAAGGTAGTTTCACATATGCAGACAAAGTAGGACAGCCATCTTTTCAAAGCCCAGGTTTCCTCTACAATTGCAGAGAAAGCTTTGCAGAGGTAGCTTTTGTGTCTACTGGTTGTCTCCATTAAGTCACATGGAAAAAGTTTTGAGAGTTGTCTAAACAAAAGCTCTGCATGTTTAGCAGCCCTCTGATTTGCTTTAAACTCCTCATACATATTTTGCATTCACTTTACAGGAATAGCCCAGTCAGATTCATCCTGGCACAAGAGATCCTAGCAACTAAGGTTGATGTCTTTAGGATATCAGTTACCCTGTTGTGCAGCATCAGACTACTACGATACACGTGGGAGTCGTGATCCACCTGTGGGCTATCGGATTATCACAAAACAAATATGATAATGCATCAACAACCAAATAGATTATTTACAGATGCACCAACAGCTTCTAGCACGGTACAGAAGGTCGTGAGCTACCACTGGCCATGCCGGGACATCCAGATAGCACAGCAATTGCCTCCACAGCCGTACCAGACCCAGACCTGAAAGCAGCATAGCTCTGTTAGCACAAAACTGCACTCTAGCTCATAATCCCTGCTTAACTGCAAAAATGTAGCACTATGCTAACACAGCCCTGCTGCTTCCAGTTTTTGGAGCTGGTTTGGTCGGCAGTAACTGAGGACTCGCTGCCCCACACTCTATTGTGTGATGTGGACATGCCCTTAGAATTACACAGCTGAGTATTTGTTCTGGAAATGCTTGTATACTCACCCACTCGGCACAGAAACTATGCAATGTGATTTTTTTCTAAGTGGTCATAATTAACAAAGCACAACCCATATAACCATACAGCACTGCTCAACATCATTGGAGAAATCCACAGAAAAAGAATTACCTCCCCATTGCTTTTGAATAGCACAAAAAAGTAAATAATCTTACCACAAGAATTCAGTGAGCAAAACAAAGCCTAAATTCATCAGCAGTGTCATCTCCCTGCTTTTAAAGTTCAAGCAGTGTTTAATAAGTGCTCTATGGTACGAGCAGCCTTTACAATTGCTGCACACTTACTGTGCTGTGAATTGGAGATTTGGAGACGCAGTGTTCTGTAAACATCTAAGCTCACCAAAGCAGGTTCATTTATTATAACATCAGTGGTGGCAGGAGCTATGCCACTGTGGTGCATACCCAGAAATCCAGGTCTAAGAAAGAGCTATCACATAACAATAAACAGGACTCTCTTGTCCAGTTATTTAGCAGGGCATAAAAGCAATTAAAGAGATACTGAGGAAACCAGTCATGGAAAATTTAGGTCATACTATTTAAATTCAGTTTTATGGTTATGTTCCTTCTCTAGTGTGTTTCCCTCCCTATGCTTTACTGTTGTTTCTAATGATGATGGCAGCTACATAACCATCAAGATCTTTGAGTGCTCTTCTGTCAATGCCCAATTTACCTTTCAATGTTCCAGTAAGTCCAGATGCCCCAATAAAGATATCATCACTACCTGTAAAGTAAGGAGCGGGAAATAAAATGCACTATAAGGAGCCGCTCGACCTAGGTCCATTATGTGAGTTTTATGAAGTCCAAAAATTTTTTAAAAAACCCATAAATTTAGTACCAGCATATCTGAAGCAAATACAGAACAAAAGAAAAAGAGCCTTGTCATGGTAAACCTGTTTTTCTAATACTAGTAATTCTGTATGAATGAGATCTTCCATTTGGTTTAAGTGGATCAGCTTGTTGAATAAATTTTGCGTTGAAATTCGAGCCTTTTTTAAGGAAGATACTTTAACCTCAATTCTAAGAACCAGGGAAAAGGAGCTTGAACTTTGTCTAGCACTATAGCTGTGGTTCCCAGATAACTGACGGTTTACAAGGCCATGACAAAATACCTGCAGCTGCCCTGCAGAACCACACTGTCTTTTTCAAATTTTCAACTGAAAATGCCAGGCAGGTGCATGGAAATCTGCAGCCATTTATTTATGGCTAACAGCAGTCTGTAGCCCCACAAGTCTGGGAATTGGTAGTCTAGGCTAGATTAGGTTTTAAAGGAAGGATAACAGCAAGTTATTTTTGCATTCTACTAAACCAGTTAATATATTATATAATAAATTATTATTCTTAGTACTTCATTTGTACCTCATTTCTTTAACAACCTCTCTACATACTCTATGGAGGCAGTTATGTGTCACTGACAACTCAGTTTTATGTTGTACCACTTTTGAGTGACAGAAGGGCTGTGTGGAGGGGTATGCTTTATAACAGACTTTAGGGCCAATATTTTCCATTACTGAAGTCCCAAACTATGTGCTTTAGCTGCCCCCACTCAGGCATCCAAATAAGCATCTAAGGATTTAATGAAAGAGGGTGTCTGTTCACCAGATGTCCATGGACATATAATTGATCTAGGCTATATGGACAGCCGTGTAGAATTTGGCAAAATATCAGCTGGGAAATTAGTAGTTAAACCACAGAAAACAAGGCTTGGTGTAAGCATTTCACTGTAGATAGAAACCTATTTAAAAGAGAAATTATAACAGAATGGACCAAAAATGATTGGACTGGTATGGGCCAAATACTAGAATTTCTGAAGAATCGGACCTGGAACAAATCTCGTTAAATATTTTTATGAATGACCCTGGCACAAACCGTCAGAACGTGCGAGTAAAACTTGCTGATGATGTAAAGCTGGGAGGCACCATCAATACGCAGGAGAATCAGAGTGCCCTACAGAAAGAATAGCATTCCTCTGGGGGATTGAATCATAGTAATGGGATGCAAGAGCATCCTAGGGACCAAGAAGAAGAATTTCTCCTCTGATCAGTCAGAAGCAACACAGGAAGAGAAAGGCCGGGGTGTATTACAGTAGCATGTATGTATATCAGTGTGCTGCAGCTGTGAAACAGGAAATGTGATCTGAGGATGTGTTGGGCAAAATAATTACAGCAAAGGCTGGGCGTATGAGTGGCACGGCACACGGCTGCCCGAGACCTTCCCCCGAGTACTGCACACAGCCCTGGTCACCCACAGTCATTATAGGACAGGTGCAGGCAGAGGGATTACTGAGGGTAGGAAACCTGTGATTATCAGAGGAGGCAGAAACTGTGATTATATTTGCATATCTCTGACCTCCAAAGGCTACAAATGTGGTTTCATGTACACATGGCACAGCACATTGCACACGGAAATATTAGCTCAGATGTGATCTCATATTTGGCGGTAGGGCTACATACACGTTCCTGTGACCCCGCTGCAGCCTCCATCTTCTTCCCCCCAGGCTGCTTCTCTCCATCATGTCAACACAAACACTTCTGCCATCACCTGGGAGCAGAGTCAGAAAATTGATCCACCCAAAGAACAATGCAGCAGCAATAAAAGGATCATTTTTCAAGATCAAGCCTCTAGACGGTCAAATGCAACTGGACTTCCTTGAAATCTGAGATTTGCTCAGTCAATGGTGACTTGGGAATCTTGGTGAAATTTCATTTTCATTGTAAAGGCAGGCCTTCAAAAAGGTGCCCTATTTGGGCTTGCAGAAAGTATAATGAGAGGAGACAAGGTTACTCACTACACACCCATCGGAGCGGCAAGAAAAATTTGTTAGCTAAGGAACAACACTGAGCAGGAATTACCAAAGAAAGCAGCTGTGGATTCCCAGTAGCCCAGGAATTAGAACATGGTTTCTATCCATGGGAGCAGGTGAAGTTCTGGAGGAGCCTTCCAGTGGGGAACAGACACTTTAACTTGTTTTAAGAGGAGGTTTCCCCCTTAGGGACTGTACAAGACAGCTTTGCAATAGTTGGAAGTGTCAAAGGAGGTCCCTTCTAGTGACCTGGCATGTACAGAGACAAAAATTAAGTACCGTCCTCCAACAATCTTTGTCACAGAATACAGTAAAACATATGGTGAAGCACATCACATTTCTCTACACAAAAAATCTTGTCCATTTCTCTCCACTTTATACCTTTGCAATACAGTGCAAATTTTGCCACTATTGTTTATCAGCACTTTTCACTCAAATATCTCAAGACAGATCAAGCACACAATGAGCAAGACAGGAGAACAAGGCTTGAGAGACTTTCTTTCTTCTTGGAAGGAACAAGTCCTAAAGTAAGTGGAAGAAGGGCATATCCTAATCTTTTATGCTGAGCTGTTGCACTGTTACATTCATCCCCATACCACTCCTTCACTTTAATATGAAAGTTTTCCATCCTGGGCAGATTGACAGTAAGGGTTTTAAATGCACAGAAAAGAGGAGCTGGCCACTATGGCTAAAAAGTAGTGGTTGTAATAAGGATGACTGATCCTGAACAGAAAAAAATTCAACTCAAAATGATAGATGAGGAATAAACCAGGATTTTCTTCTGCTCTGCGCTAAAGCTGCAGCATAAAGTTAGGATGAGCAGAGGTTTCCTTTAGTGCATGCCTATCCAAGAAGCATGGCCATGGCCTGGGTACATGTCACAAGTGCTGTGGCCCCAGTGAATTCCCACTGTCCGCAAACCTGCAATGACACCTACTGGTAACCAAAGATGTTCCTGGTTACGAACAATGTGAGCCTGCTCGTTTCCAAACGTAAAAGAGATTTATTTTTATATCCCGCTTTCCATCACAGTGGTTTTGTACATGCCAGTGCAGGAAGCTGGACTCTATTTAGCCTGGCTGATTTGAAAACCACTCATTTACCATTTCTGTGTTCTGTTCTGAGCTGAATAACCCCTGCTGGAATACGCCAGTGTGTGTGCCTAATGTGTGTGGGCATTGGGACCTTGTTACTCCTCTCACCTCTGGCCAGGTCAGTCAGTTGTGTATGGAATATGCCACTCCTATACTTCCACACTAACAGTTCTGTCATCCTACAGGACAGTAGTTGCCCTCAAACTGCAGTCCTCGGCACCCAGCACTTAATTAACTGCTCTCTGAAGGCCTTGGAAGGTGACCCTCTTTATCTGCAGTTGTCAGTGGTTAACACCTAGAAGATCACCCATGAACTGGTGAAATGAAGCAAGCATCACTTCAAATAAAATAGTCCCACTGCAGACAGGAAGGGAAGCCAACAGTATTTGATAAAAGCCTTGTTTTAGAACCTAACACTGGGAAGTTTCAGAGCCAGCGATAGTACATTTCCTTCAATAACCTTTGTTTCCTTACCTTAAAATGAAGACTTTGACAAAATATATCCACCAGATTGTACATCTACAAAAATATATCTACAGATTGTAGAGGACTGGTGGTACGCTAAGAACTTCACAAACCAAAGGAAGGCAGGAGACGTGACCAAACTGTGAGAAGTCTCCATCCTCAGCTCAGAGTTAGCATTAGGCTTTCTACTAATTTTGAAGAAATAACACGGAAAGAAAGGGAGGAATGGGGAGGGAGAAACTGCATATATTCTAAAAGTTGGATGGGGTTTAATATGAGTTCTGTCAGTCCACTGGAACACTGCAGAATGATTAACGCTTGTACAGAGTGCCATAAATTACAGAAAAAATACAAGCAAAGTAATTAGACTCAGGAATCCTACATGTGATTTTCTTACTGAATTCCTCGGATTTGTCCCAAATTTTAAATTGCCTCCTTTGTCTTTTCCTAACATACTTCTGGATGGCACTACAGCTATGCATAAATAATGAAAGTTCACTAAATTATTTCTAAGACTAACAGTTGAGTGAAATTACTCACTTGCATTAAAGAAAATCGGCAGGAAGAATGTTCTGTGTTTGTAAATAGGTAAAGAGTAGGACAGACGGATTATCTGTTGGCATCCCTGAAGAGTACACAGCCTAGATTAATCTCATTAACGTTGGATGCCTACAGGGTAGACATAAATATGCAAGGGCTAGTTTTCCAATTTCTCTCTATAATTCAGAGAAACGAGTACTTGAAGGGCACACTTTGTCTCATCCTAGACATCTGGAAATATCTCTGCCAGGGTGAGATTAATTGTGCCTCAGAGAAGAACCTATTTTTCCTTATATGGAGACACCATATATATAAACTTTATACAATATTTACCTAAACCTTGTATAAAAGATCGTATAAGGAGAGTATGGACAACTATCTGGCATGGCAAATAGCAAGTGTGAAGCGATGAACTCTCTCCCCTCATGGTGAGAGAGAGACCTTGCAACAGCCTTTGTTGTGCATAGCATGAACTTCTACTGCAAAGGCATAATGAGAGGCCTTGTTAATTCCTTTTGTGAAGGGTTTATGATTTTTTGATTTACATTTTCAGCTGAAGAAGGTGTTGCATTGTGATATCTTATGATCACATTAGCCCACATATTTTAAGGCTTACCTTTACCTCTTTGATTAACACAAATGAGACAAATCGCACCCGTAACAATGGATGGTCCAAGACTGGGCACCCAAAGGCCCCAGTGTCTCTCACAGTGGCATAAAACCGCTCAGCCCAGGGTGTACCAATGAGTTGTCATGGTGGCAGTGCCAGTGCCTGATGAGGGGTACAACTACTGAAGCCCATTTTTGGCTTCCCCCCCCCCCCTCAAATCACCCCATGGTTAAGGGTTGCTCTTGTTTGAGGCATCAGGAGCAAAGTCCACTGCAGGTGTAACTTCCTATGGCTGTTCCTACAAGTTTTCTCTTGAATTAATCATAATGCTTCTGGGAGTTATATAACTACAGTCACTGAGAGACAATTCCTACCCAGCATAGAAAGCCATCACAGACTGCAGAGCATCATTTGAGCCCTTAATTTGTGCGGAAGTAGCATTTTGCTCATCCAAAACTTTCTATGGTATAATAACATGTAGAACACACTCTTTATACGTATCTCCAGGAAACAATTTAGCTTCCAAATGGACTAGTTTGTCCATGGTTATAATAGTCAGAGAGCTAATACAGTATTTACTTAATTTGGCAAATTTTGAAATTTTCCTTTAATTAGAGCTAAATACAGTCTGTTCTTGAAATTCATTTATTTATACTACTCGGCGTCCCCACTGATATAATCAAATGAGAACTTTGCCTGCAAACATGTTTTTCCTCCTGCATTTAGAGCTCATGGCATTCCACAACACTTTGAGGCCAAAGTCTATGACTTAAGAGAATCAATTCTTTGGCAGGAGTCATTCCTTGTGAAAATATTTTTGGCCCAGAATGACAAGGCTTATGTAGCTCCCCACAGTTCCCTATCACTAAAATACCACAAGCTATTATGGAATGAAACGGAGTCAATGTCCTCTGGATCACTGAAAATCCGGGAAGCTGATCCAATTTAAGAGTCTGTCCTAAGAAAAGATTGATTTTTTTTTTTCCCCCCAAAATCACATTCACTGAAACTTGTCTAGCCACATCAGATGATAGCATCTTGAAGAATGAAAGAATGTTACCTGCCACCTCACCTGCATGAATTGCCAGAATTCAAATGCCTGTTTTCACAGCAACAGTTAGTTTGAAAATGAGCAGTCACCATCAAAAAACACTCAAGATACACAGCGTGATTTGATTAGCTGTACAGAGAGGCTGGATTAGCAGCCCTACTGAATTAGCAGCTGATGAGCTGTTACAGCTTGAGCTTTTGCATCCCCACTGTGTGTAGCATGTGAGCTTGAATTCCCCTCTCCAATAGCCTAGCTGGTGCAAGCTTAAAGGACCAACTAATTTGGACTACAGCTTAATGTGGGGACAGGGCGCGGGTGAGTATTACAGCCAGCTCAGGTACCTGCGCAAGCCACTACTGTCACTTCACGGATCATTGGATAAATGTGAATGAAAACAGAGTATGACAGGGATGACACAGCTGTGTTAGGGGGCTGAAAAGAGAATGGGCTTAGTCCTAATGTCGCTTCAATGACAGTTGAAGATCTTGAAAAGTTTTTTCCAGAGATCTCCTAGATGTGAATTTGGTGTTCTCGGCATTTAGGAGACAAATATCCTTCACCCAAAACTCATCAGGACAAATGCTGTCAAAGAGTGAAAGCACCTGGGTGAGGGAAAAACCTGGTTCTTTATAAAACTACTGCAGAGGTGTTTCTCTTCAGGTCAGTTCCTGAAGCATGTAAATGGAGGGATGCCCAGTTACCATCCCTGCGCATGACTGGGATAACTGGGAGATAATCTCAGGAATTTACACATGGTACCAGCGTTCTCACACAGACACAAAGGCTACAGGGAAAATGAGTATGTTTCTTATTGCATAATGCCCTGGAACGTGGCAGACACCTCCAAAGAAACTCTGTGAAAAGTCTTATTAGAGGCAATACAGCAAAGCATCCTGAGGCACACTACGAAAACAAAGGAGAGGCTGGGAACTGGTTCAGGAGGACCAGACATTACTTGGCAAAGGCCAGTCCTTCACATAGTGCAGCACTTGCCTCCAACACTTTCCAGGTATTTTTCCCCCTCAAGCCCCAAACCCGAGCACTATCCTTTTGCTTTGCTGTAGACAGAAGGGTGGTGTCCCTGGATGCTGCCATATACAAAGATATGTTTGTGGACTTTCTCAGGGCACAAGACTTGACACAGAAAAACCTAACATGCAAAAGTCCCCTTTCCCTCACCTTTTATAATCACTTATAGCTCTATAAAGAAAGGCAAAACAAATGAAATTTCACCAATACAGCATTGTGGCATTTTACAGCCTTTTAGCGATGTAAGTAGCAACAGAAAGTTTTGGAAAACAGAGAATCAAAGCTGCTGGATGCCAATGTGCAATTAATCTGTTTTCATTTGCTGTTTCAGGTTTTATTAATGTAACAGAAGAAGAATCAGGGGACAAGAGCTGAGTCAAACGCTTCACACCAAGAAGATTCAGAATTTTTTCTGAAATCTTGTTATTTTCGAGCATACAATAGAAACTAAATGTCTCCATCAGGATTAGGCCATAAGCAACCCACAAAAAATAAGCTTTGCCAAATATAAACTGTCCCAATTCTTTTTTTTCTGTCAGCAAACAAAACACCGTCAACTTGTTTATGCAGAACAATAACCAGCTTTGCAATTAAGGAAGGCAAAAATTCAACAATTGATTTGCATTATTTTCCATGCAAATGGAGCATTTATCAAGCCAGCAGAAAGGTAGGAACAGCCGATTCTCTCCAAGGACCAATGCATGGCAGGTTAAATTGCATTGCTTGGTGATATATAAAGAGGAACCACAATAAAAGAGCAACACAGTATGAAGGGCCAACCATTTCAATTTTCCTCTGAGACGCTATTACCATGAATTAGAAAGTATTAGTCACTGCAATGTGTGGGTGCAGGACACAGACAATAATCAAGATCACTTTCAGTGAGAGCTTTTCTAAATCCATAAACAAATTTATTAAAAAGTTAGCTCCTTACCCAACACTGGAACTACAGCACAAAGAGTAACTGCTTTTCATGTAATTGACCCTGATACCACCCCTGGGCAAGGCACAGTGACTAACTCTTTTTAAGCTGCTGCCTGCTGAAGCCGGGGTTTGTCGTGATCCCTGCCTCAGAACGCATCAAGCACAATGTTGGTGTTCACATAATAGAGAATGATGGTTGAAATCCCAGAAAACTACTATAAATATGGGGGAAAACCCGTCTGATGTCAGGACAACTGGGTACTCCGTCAAAGGTAGATCAGCCAAGATGGGAAATGACAGCTAAGAGTCAAAGTCTCTTTACTTTTGAACGTTTCCAAATATGATGCATTAGGACTTAGCTTATTATGGAGAGATTTAAACTGCTGGCTGAGAGCTAAGCACAGTTTTATGTTCGGATCAAACTGTTGGATTAGACGTGTTTCAGTTATTTGTAGCCATCTTTTCATGAAGCCTCAGTTCTGTGGGTATTTGTTCTGTGTATTTTTATGTGGAATCAGGACCAATTTAAGATTATGACACATAGCTAGGCTTGTGGATCTGCATATTCAGGGCATATTGCTATTGTTTGGAGAAATGCTTGTTCACCCAATTTGTAAAAAATCCAACATTAAGTAAATCAACATGGTATTAAGAAAATTTCAGTTTCAAAGGACAAGATCATGTAACTTCAACTTTTCTGTCTGTTATTTACAGTGGGTAGGCAGAATCCTTGCAGTTGTGCTTTTCAACAACCTCCATGTATTTAGTCAGAAATCTTTGTTTCTGGAATCTTTTTGTGTTGTCATGGAAATTATCACCATGTCCCTAAGACTAGGATAACAATTTTATGACAAATTACACGAGATAGGGAAGGAGAATATTTTGGCATAAGACAATACTTACAAGGAAAAAAAATTCACACAACATTTCTGCACCCTTAAAAGGCATCCAATTAAAGATTACTCTCTAATCTCTGCCCATTCTTTATGACTAGGCAAGTATAAAATCTAGCAATCTGTAGAAAACTATTTTTTTGCAGGATTCAATATAGAGTATCCCATGCAGTCCAGGGAAGACTGGCCATCTCAGGCTCCTTCCAACCATTCATGCTAAGCAAATCATGTTTAGCAAATCATGCTAACCAAAATCTAAGAACAAAACATACCAGAATATAAAGATCTCATTAAGATTTCTGACCATTTCAATATCTGAATCTTGCAGACTATGTCTGTCATAGACACCCTGTGCAATCACCAGGTCCCTAAATCTTGATAAAATCTGAAAAGATTGAAAAATTGTTCCTACATGAAAATCAACTGAATGGTACCCAACGTAGGTTTTTAACAACAGGGGAAACTCTTACTACGTAAGGAAAGGTCTGTGGAAACTGATTTCAGCAGAGGAGAGGAAGATGCTTTCCCCCCTACCACTGTACTATAAACTTTGCAGAGGTGTCCAAGGCATCCATCAAGCAAAGAAGAAAGATCTTCTAGAAGGCAGAGATCTTGTTCCAGGCTGTATTCTAGGCTATATGTGCTAGCTCTAAAGAGCCAAATGCAGAAGGATTCATTACAGAAGCTTTTTCGCAAGGAGGGTGATTCCCCCTCTATGAAGGAAATGTGTTCACACGCAACTTCCAAAGCAGAGGAATTTGGCGAGGCATGAAAATTTTTGTTCTGCCACAGTAAGTTAGATAAATAGATCATTTGGGCTAAGAATGGCTTTCAGGGGGTCATTCTGAGTTGCCAGATCTAAAGCAGGTTTCTGCTACTCCACAAACCAGGCAAGGTCCAGAAAGTCAGAGCACAAAGAGAGCTGAAAGGCAGCTTTGCCTTTACTAGGCCTACCAGATATGAGAACCAAAAGGTTGATCACAATAAGATTAAATCCCAGATACTAAACAATCTACCTCTTTTGGAACCTCAACCCTGACCACTTTCACGGTTACCTGGACTCACTGACCGCAATACTAAAGAATGCAAAATTTCTACTACTTTCCATTTAGGGCATAACTAATTAACCTACAAACAAAAATAGCAGTTCTGCAGCTGTCTAGAAAACAAATATACCTGCAACGATTCATATAAGCAGAATTGATATTTCTGGTATTTTTAAAGTGAAGAACAAACGGGAAAAATGACCAGAATTTTTTTGTTTTCTTTTTTTTTTTTCTTGAGAGACATTGTTGATAGTTTTGGTTTTCAAATTTTTTAAAAATTAATTTTAACTTTTTTGTGTTTTGCAGATGGCACAACACAGCAATACATGGAATCAAAGCAAAGATATTTCAACCTTTTGCTGGTTGCATATAGCCAGAGCACAACTTTGTGTTATATGGCACTGGAACAGGCTGCTCAGGGACGTAATTGAGTCACCATTCCTGGAGGTATTTAAAATAAGTGTAGATGTTGTGCTTAGGGACATGATTTAGCACTTAAGGACATGGTTTAGTCGTGGACTTAGCAGTGTTTGGTTAATGGTTGGACTTGATGATCTTAAGGGTCCTCTTCAACCTAAATTATTCCATGACTCTATGATTCTATGTCCGAGCTGCTTTTAGTCCAGTTCTTGGAAAACCCATAAACAGACTCGATGAATGAGATCCTGGATAAAAAAAGCTCTTAGTAATGAATTGAAAATATTTTTGTTGTTGTTTTTATCTGATATTGATGTTCAAAACTGTAACTACCTCAGGAATTTGGAGTTTCAAAATTTGATTTTCCTCATTACTTTCTAATTAGCAAAAGCACTTTCATTTATAAAAGGAAATACTTTTCACACTAAAAGAGATTTGGCAAAGTGAGATGGTCCTAAAATAAAACACAAAAAATCCCAGGTGCTTTGAGTGTGTCCTTCCAACAACATTCAAGGTGTTCAAGTGGCAATTTCAACCGTTTCTCAGCAGAGGGCACACGCTGACAGTAATGTGACGGCGACTAAAGCCGCAGCAAGCTTTTGGTTAATTAAAGCGCTAAAAGCTGAGAAAGGAGTAGGATGCGTTTTAAGACCGTCACTTACTAATGTGTCAGTGTGATAAAAGCTCTCCAAACGGCAGTCATTGCAGCTGACATAAGAGAAGGAAGCTCACCGCTGAGGGATGAAACCTCCTACTTGAAAAACAAAACAAATGCCTTATTTTCTTCCTGTCGGACAGTAACTAATTTCAGCCCAATTGGTTATTTCAAAAGCACAAAGAAACTTCCATGTCTGAAGACCACACAGAAAAATGGTTCAACACAAAATACCCTGGCCCCGGTAATGGTGCCAGCTCCAAAGAAGCTGCACCGTTGGGGTTAGGGCGGCTTTGAAGATTCGAATGGCTGGTTAAAGGCCTGCACAGAAGGACCAGGGAAAGACAAACAAGCCTCAAAGGCACAACACCCCTCCCCAGACCCGATAGCATCCTTTAGCCACTTCAAAAGAGTGGAGGTCTGTTTGATATTCACTTTTCCTCCTTGAATTTGGAAACATGTAAACAGAGAGCTGGGCCAGCAGCCTTGAGCCGAATGCCGGATCCGCAGAGGGAAGTGGGAGGGATCCATGGCACAGCTGGCCCGGCCTGGCAGTTGTCAAACGGGAAGGTCTATCTGGTGCTGGCCCCCGTAGATCAAACAAAAGATACAGCCCCTTTGAGAATATATGACTATATACATCTGGGAACTTCCTGGCCTGGCACAAGGTTACTGTATAGGATCTCGTGCCAGACCTCCTTCACTAGCTGCCGGGATTTGGTCACAATTCTTGAGTTGTTGCCCGGCTTCTCTGAATGACCCCACTCCTGGAACTTGCTGTGCATGTATAGAGTCCTCAGTCTGCGTAATAAGAAGTGCACTTAAAACAGCCAAGGAAGAAAACCTGAAAACTGTAACCTTAAAGGATGCAAATCCAGGAAGAAAGCAAAAATAACCCAGTGTTTATTATTTTTAGGTTAGTGAGAATTTTATGAAACATCTCATAGTTGGGTGCCTGACTCACGATACTTAAAAGCTTGAGGATGTCAAACCTATAATTATTTACCGCTGGAAAATCAAAGACAAACACCAATTTTCATAAACCTCAAGCTTCAGAACATAAGCCAATCTCTGCTTGCAGCAAGAGCCTCTTTTTGAAGTAGGTTATTTTAGAAAGGCTCTTTATGGAAATTCCTCTGAAACACCCTGTCCTGACGCCTGCTGGAGATGGCAAACAAGAGTGAATGAGACACCGGTCAGATGGCTTAGCAGTTCCTCGAGCAGCATGGTGCCTGCGGACCAAAATATGTGGTCAGCAAAACATGTGAATAATTCCTCAACAGGCGCACTGAAGCCAACCCTACCAATCCTGTGGTGTCACCACTTCTGTTGCTACTCTATTAGAAAATAAGGGGGGAAAAAAACACTTTGCCTGTGCTTCTGTCAGTCAGTATTTCTCCCCAAAGCCCTTCACCAAGAGAAATTTCTCATCATGCCACGGACTCTCTCTCCACAGCCCTCACTCAGACTGCCAGCCTGCCTTTAAAGTACCTTTTTACAGGCCCCACGGAATTTTTGCAACAGTTCTTACTCTGCAAAACAAATTCCTGTTGCCTTCCCACCCTTGCTCTGCTCTCCAATCAGATCTCACTTCCTTCCTTCTCGCTTAAAACTGGGGTCCCTTTGCCCATTTCCTGACATTGCAGAGCAGGGCTTCAGGGTTTGTAAATCCCATCATGGCTGCCAAAAAGACTCCAGGGACCAAAAAGCTAAGGAAAAAGCATCCTTGGTTAGTGAAGTTTTTCCCTTCCCCAAATTTTTGAAATTCAGGTGGGATGACCTTCCAGGCTCATCTCTGAATGCTGTCACTTGTGCAAACAGCACACCGCTGCGAAGGAGCATGGAAACAAGAGATCTAAAAGCTCCTGTCTGTATGCGCTCAGGCTTCTTCCCTTTGCTTTATCAGGGTGCCTTACATTAAAGGGAATCTTGCAGTTTAAAGGTTGTGTTAGTCTGCAGCTGGGTATGAAAGGCTCGCCATGAAAATACTTCAGCAGTGAGTGAGTGACTGGGTGGAGATGGCCTATGCACAGCCCCGCTGCAGCTATTGTTTGGCATTTCGTCTGAATAGGTTTGGAAGCCTCTTCCATGAAGAGCTGATCTTTTCTCCTCCTCTGCTACTTACTTCTCCCACTTTCATGTTTTGTACTTCAGAGCTGTGCTGCTTTGCCAGCCAGGGTCAGCACAAGGTCATGACTTGTGACATGAGGTTAATATAGTTGTTAAGTAACAACATGAGTCTTTTCAATGGCATGAATATTCCACCCCACCCTCTCCCAGACACACACACGCTTTCTGTCTCAGGCCTAAAGCCTCTGTTGAATACTTGTTTAAGGTAAGGGGTATCATGCAATCTCTTGGACAACATGCAGTGCAGTTAGACATACTTCAATTACCGCACACCCAGCAAAATAAGCTATTC
The DNA here is from genome assembly GCF_964289735.1 of Phaethon aethereus. Lineage (NCBI taxonomy): Eukaryota > Metazoa > Chordata > Aves > Phaethontiformes > Phaethontidae > Phaethon > Phaethon aethereus. The sequence continues at coordinate 2,433,191 of NC_138586.1, read as the reverse complement.
AATATGTAGCTTGAAAAATTTCCAATCACTTTAAAAAGCTGGGCAAATATCGTGACTGCCTTTTGATAGCTGAAAATGAATGATAAATATTGACTGTACTGTTGACAACACGTTGTGAACAAGAACAGAAAAGTGCATATTGATCCAAATTTGCTGAGCATCTGCAGTACTCATTTACTTTAAGGGGGGCTGCATATCCTTAGGAAACAGTTTAGGTGATCTGGATGAGACTTTTAGAGACGGAGATGTGAATATCATGGAATTGTGTTTCAAGTTTGAGAGTTTTTGCAGTCAAAGCACTTTGATGTGAAGGTTGTCTTTGGGGGGATGAGAAGGAAGAGGGAGATGAAAGAAGGTTTTTAGAAAGTGTCAAGCCAAGATGCACCAAATTTCTTTCCTACCCTCTTCTGACAAACCGCTAACAAATGCATGCTTGGACCAATACCTTAACAGATATTTCCCATTTCTGTTTTCTGTACTTGAGATGTACATACTCCATGTGGTCTGTAATTGTCCAACCTAAATGACAGCAGGATCCTGTATCAGGTATTAGCATCATAATACGGTACAAGGCCCCTGTTTGATAACCACATGCGAGTGTGAAAGGGGCAATAGTTAGGGCTGGAGAAGAGAAATCCTACCGACTGTCTGCTTTGCTAATGACACAGCTTTGTCTGTGTCTCTGAATTCTGAAAGGGGTCTCAGAATAGCTATTTACCTACCTCCCTTAATCTGATGGGAACCTTTTGATCTCAGCTGGATCTGACCACTCAGTTTACAAAGTACAATTAAAGACAGATAAAGCCTCTTGAAAACAAATCATTCAAATCAGAAGACCCTAGAAAAGAAGCCCAGTGATCTCAAGTCAGAAACCCACAGCTTTAATGACTAAGATTTTGAATCCAAGATCACCCCTGAAAGAAGAAAGGGGCTGAGGCAAGCTCTACTTGATGTGTGGCTCTAAATATGAATCAGAGCAGCAAGGCAAAGCAAACCAAATAATACAGCTTCCCTCCAAGAAAGAGAAACAAAAATCCCAATCTATCAATTTAACAGACTTCTCTACCTGCGATAATCACCCAGCTGCAGACTTGCAAACTCTTACTACTGTGTCAGATTTGTAAACCACCAGGTATTTCACAGCTACATTTCACAGATTGACAGAGCTATTAGGAAAAAAAGTAGATCTCACTTCTCCAGAAAAGTAGATGTCAAAACATTTTGAAATCGTTATTATTGTCAGAATTAAGAAGACAATGCAATTTTAGGCTGCAGTATAAATTGTAAAGCTATGGCTTAGCGTTCATAGCCAATACTACCCAGTAGAAACAGCCATCCAGAAGTGAATTCCTCTTTGATACAAGTCCCTCTGGAGAACTGCTGTCTCATAAGGCGGCACATCCAAGCTGGGCCATCCTAGTCATCAGAGGTCCCCCAGATGTCAAGGACAGGAAAGGAAATCAAGCTGTGTTGTTTCTCTCTTCAGTTGCTACCCAATTGATGGGTGCTGTGGTGAAGTTATGGAATGAGTCCCAAAGGACTGGCACTGCCTTGCTTTTGTTTCAGACCTCCAAAGGACTATTTGAGATGAACACAGAAAATAAACACATTAATTTACTATTTTGTGTACAGCCTCAAGTGTTATTTCAGAATCTCTTCTGTGTTGCTTGCTCAGTGATAGCTTTATTGTTCTAGATGGGTCTGATGTTTTACAGATATCAGAGGTAACGCGTTTTGCTTTAGACAATTGTGACTAAAGTAGCTTTAAAAGCAACTGTCATGGTTTTATGTGGGTTTCCATGAACAGCTGTCCAGTTATAAAGCAGCCTACAAAACAACTGTGAGAGGCCCCAGAGAAGGCAGTTGGTTCCTATATGCCACAGATGTGAAGACAGCAGGCGAGTTAAACACAGCAGGACAGTTAGGGGCCCAAGGGAACTCAGGCTTTTCTTTCCTAAAGATGTAGTGAACTGTTTATGAGAGGGAACGGTCAGAACCAGATATGGGGCAAACTACAGTCAGCACAATCTCTGTCTCCATCTCCCTTGCTCTGCTGGGGGTTCCTAGCCTTGACTTGCAGCTGCTCCTTTCTTCCAGCTATGCTGACTTTCCATTGTATTCAAGACTCACCAAAGGGTGCAGATCCCAGGGTCTCCTCTCTGAATTCCAGCTAAGAGTGACTAAACAGGACCTGGATCCACCAGCCAAATATTACCTCTAGCCCACAACAATTTTTTCTTCCCAGTTTTTTCTCCAGAAGAGCGATTCTTCTCTGCTATTTACCTTCTTGGTAGAAAGTAAGACAATGGTCACATGCCCACCTTCCCCCACCTTATATTTCTGTTGGAAATAGAATCTGTTGCCAGATTCTTCCTCAAAACTCTCACCATAGATCTGTGATCCCTGCAAGCTATCAGCATTGCATGTAACATGCATGGTATCAAGGGTATCCATACTTAAAAACAAATGATAATATGTTTCATCCAAGTGCTGATTGTTGGGGAAAATATTTATGTTGAGGATCTAAACACCAAGCAGGGAAAGAAATTACTTGCAATGACCTATGTGCATCACATTATGATAAAAAAAAATAAAACAGGTAGAGTAGTAAAACTTACTGAAGCACAAAAATGCCTCTGAAGGGACATCTATTCCTAACGATGTTCTGTGTCTGAACACTGATGTTATTTTAAACAGCATCTTTCATAAAGTAATAAGACATCACTAGGCTTTTGAACTAATGCAATAAAACACTTTTTTTTTAAATAATGAGGATAAATGAAGAAAGAAAATAGCTTTTCATAGTGACTACTTTAAGTGAAGACAAAATTTTGTTGCTGAAATACATTTTCAAAATTAATATATGGAGTCAAGGATAATTGAGTAATGTACTATGCATTAATACAACCAGACGGAAGAGCTGTAGGACAGAGCCTAGTACAAAAACATGCCAGCAGAGGGTACTCATACTTTGAGCATCCCAGTGTCGGTGTGCACTGTAATGCTGTGCAAGGCTGGAGGGCGAGCACTGGAGGACAGTAGGGGACCTTCAAGAATAAGCAAAGTACTGAAGTGACTGAAAGAATATCCATAGCTGTTTACCGTTCTCCTGCCACTAAGGAGCACCTTAGGAGCAGCGGTGAGCAATGTAGCAAGAAAAAGAACGTAAATCAAACTTTGAAAATGTTGCCAAAGACAATGATTTATAGGCTTTTTTCAAAAAGCTGCTGTTTAACTCTCAGTCTTCTAGTACAAGCAGAAGGTCATACCTATTACAAAACAGCTAGACTGATGAAACTATCATAAACGTACGTGTTACGCTTCTGTAGCTAAAATGTTACAGCTAAGAGAATGCAAGTCCAAGTTTAAGTAATGTTATCAGTGCATACATGCTCATACCAATACCGAATCAGAAAATAAACCACAGAATATAAGCGCACTTTACCTCCATACGCTTGTATGCACTAATTGATGTGAAGCCCCCTCCCCCCAATCTCTTTGCTGAAGCAGTGACACCACCATGAAAGCCAGGGTTTGAGTAGGGCTCATTCTCCACCAGACCCTAACTTCCACCACAAGGGTAGATGCTGAGCTAGGAGTAGCCAGGCTATTCAGCAAAAAGACAGCCCCAAAAGACAGCCATTCCTCAGGGAAAAGGGAAATTAAGCACAGAGATTTTTTATTATAAGGGCAGCTTGAGAGCAGAGAGCAAGAAAAATTCATGCTTCAAATAGCACGTGATCTATACCATCTTTAAGACCAACTTGGACTTTAGCTGCCATATTTAGAGTAATCTCCTCTTCATTTGTTGTAGTCTGACCACACATTGTAAGACCTCGGGGACTCTTTCTAACTGAGCTTGGTGTCATATAAGGACAGGTATGTAACCTGCTCCTTAACTTACTACCCAAACTTACTTGCAATGTTGTTTTAGTCAAGCAGAGAACATACCTGTTGCAGAGGTACCACTGTATCGAACAATTCAGCAAATTCTAATTTGGAAGTAGCAGAACTTTGTTGAACATCCAGTACTGAAAAGAAGAGCAGAGAAGTATATTAGTAGCATCATTTTTGTTTGTGCATAGACAACTAACCATAATTAATATAACTGTCCCTTTTTTATTTTGTTATTATCTTATTTGAACCAAAATACTACTTGTATTCCTCCTCCCCACCTTTGTTTTTACTTTGGATTGCAAAAATATGACAGACACATGCTTCTCTCTGTTAAAATACATGGAAGCAACCTCTTGACACCAAGAATTCCCAGAAAAAGGAATTTCTTTATGATGTATTTGCAGGATAGCCTTTTAAGAAGTAAAATTTCATAACCAATATTTAGTACCAAGTTGCCTTTTACCTTGTTTTGAACCCTAAGCACCAAATTACCTGCAACTGTAACATCACTACTGCAACTTAAGAGTCATATCAGAGATAAATATAGCATGCGTGTCATTGACTTGGGGGCCTTATCTGGCAAACTCTTCAAAAAATTCCACACATAAGCCTTCCTCTACCCAGCAGCAAAGAAAATGATTCAGGAAGCCTTCCCTTTTGTAGAAAGCAAGACGACTGCAGGATCAATCTTCACAATTATCAAAAGAATAAAGAAATAGCCAAGCTGATGTAAATAAGAATAAAAGCAGCCTCTTGAGTTCTATTAAACACAGCCTTTCTTTGTAGTGCTATAGTGACTATACTTCTACGTGCCTCAGTTTCTAAATTGGTAATATGAATTGTAAACTGGGAGACTGCCAGGAGGCAAATCTCCAAATTAATATCTGCAAACTGCTTTTTGATGATTAGGTAAAAAGAAATTAAGAAGGTCCAAGTATTATGAGTAAAGAAGGCAAACTTGCTAGTGGACTCATCAGCAGAGGGGAACTTCCATGGAAGATGAGGAATGTAGTTAGACCAGAAATCAAAAGATGTCATGAGAGCTGCAAAACCAAAAGAAAAGCATCTTCAACCACAGGAAAGAATAGATGTATCCATGAGATGGAGCAGCCAGTTGAAAATATTGTTTCTGGTAATTCATTTTTTGAGATATATTTCAGTCCTATAGTTGAAGAAATTCTTCTTAACTAGCTAAACCCTGGTATACAGATAAATAATTTGGATGTCCCTCACTTGAGCGGGGATGCAGCATTTATGGGTTTGGTTTGTTTGTTTTTAATACACAAGGATCATTACTTTGACCACCACATCTTCAGAAAAATGTAAAAAGGATAGTACTAGAAGTAAGCACTGATTTCTGGTCTTGATAGTTGAATAGATTTAATATCAATTCCCTTCATATCTGAAAACACACTAGGATATATACCAGATGATATTGCCAGAGCAGCTGGTTCTTAAATACATCTTCTCTGAGGAGCACCAACAGTGTAGCTATGGCATTTCTTATGAATTCAGAGCAGAGCTCCAGATTTCAAACAAAAGTGAATGTCAAAGTAGACTATGACCAAAAGAACAGTTTTCATTTGAGTGCAAGGTATGTACTTCAATGAATATTATATGATAGATCTGTGCTCTGTTTCACCTGATGTCTCGAGTTTTTATTAAAATTATTATTAAAGGTATTTCTTGAGTACAGGCAGCAAGATTTGTCTTACTATATGTGCTAATTAATCTAATTCAGGAGAGAAGGACTGATATAATCAATTGGCATGGAGCAGCCTCCTTTCAGAGTTAGGCCCATCATAGGAACATGGTGGTCAAAACACAAATGAAAGCTCTTCCAGTGAAGGTCTATTTAAAATATCTGACTGGAGTGACAGACATATTCTATTTCTTAAAGTAACTGCTTCATATCAAAGTCAGATTCCTTCATTTTTCTGGTAAAAATATTTTAACTTCTTTCGGTATTTTGAAGCTCATACAAATATGGATGACTGAGCTGGAGGGAGTCATGCCTTACGCAAAACTCTTTTATTATGTTCAGACTGCAGAGTGTTAATAACTTGATCCCAGTAAGTTATTCACAGTAAAAAAAACTCATTGACTTAGTAGCGCTTTTGCTAACATTCTGTGAAAGACGTGTGTTTTCTTATGTTAACTCACCACTGGAATGTATTTAACAAGGTCCTTCTTCCTAAGTCATGCATAGCTTAAATTCAAGGCAGGCTGCTAAAACTGGTCAGAACAGTCTCTCAGGGCTGCTTACATTGTTTGACAAGACGAGCCTATAAAATACCAGTGAATATTCTTGTGTACAGAAACACAAAAAAATTGGTTTCTGCAGATGATGACTTGAGCATTCAGGGAGAGAAGTGGCTGGAAGAGAATTAGTATTGGAGTACTCAATGTACGTCAAATGTATGTCAAATGGAGGTACCTTAGTTTTACTGAACTCACTACCATCTCCTGCATCAGAATTCAGCTTAATGGGGAAGCACAACGCAGAACCTTCATTACAGCAAAGATTCATAATTATGGTCAAGAAACTCGTGTACTACATCCATGAAAACTCTCAGAAAATATGAGGCATCTGGTCCAGAACTTAGAGTGGCAACTCTGCAGAATTACGTTTCTCCAGAAAAGAGCCTAAAGTACGTTACAGAAGCATGTAGGACTCAACAACTGGGTGTACCAAAAACCAGCCTGGTAACAGTTCCAAGTTGTAGCAGAATTATTTAAAAAAAAATAAAGTATTCCTAGGAAAGGTTTACTCTATTTTCACAGCTGTATTATTGTTGTGACACTTTAGATTTCTATTTTAGATTTCACCTCAAAACCAAGAAGTGATCTACAAGTACAAAGATTATGGGAAGCCCTACAGTCGGGGTTGTGGTGTCCTTTCCAAGCATCTGGGACACAACCACTGAAGCTGCCCATAAGCTCTCCTTCTCACATTATCTCCAGTGGCACTGCAACAAGCAGAAGGAAACAGCTAGAGTTGCAGGTCCCCTGGGATGGTCTGCAGAGTTCCTAGCTGTCAGCTAAAAAAATGTAACCTCATGATCTGGATATGGAGTAGCTTGGTCTAGGAATGCGACAAATAACTCATACCAGATGCCACAATGGCATTTTTCAGAAAAGTCCGATTAATGGTATAATTGTACTTTAAGCAGCTATATTGCTTATTTCTCTGATCTCTTTCTCAGCGCTGTGGCAGAATGAAGTCTTGTGGATTAACTTGTTAATAGGTAATCCTATTTAGTGGGTATCTTTGCTGCAAGGCAGTCTTGGCTTCCCACCCATTCTGTTAGGAATGTTTATATTTAGTTGTTTTCTGGAAACAGAGCTCCAGCTGCAGCACATAGCAATTACTTTGGATGGATCTTGTTTTTCCTCAGGACATGACTATTTCTTGGTGTAGACTGAACAGTCTCACTAGAAATATGTCACTTTGCCTGAACAGGGTTGTGAAGAACAAGTACATTTAAGTAGTATGGGTCCAGATCTGTGTTAGATCTTGATGAGACTTGCAGCCATTCCACATTCTTCTTTTCAATCCTTTTGAGTGTATATTGCTGTTATTAAAAATTGGTTGTTGTAGATACCAAAGGTATTCTAGGGCAATTTTAGTAACTAAAACCTCCAGGGAGAAAAGGAATTACAAGGCATCTCAGTGCATTTTGCCTCTCTAACATCCTGATGTTGAGATGTTTCTTCACTCTCTTGTAGGATAGTGCCATATACTATTAAACAGATTGGACACCGAGTCTCATCTTCCATTCCAGAATTGGGTGCAAATCAGGCAACAAAGCAGTAATCCCTATGGAGACACTTTCTACGTACATATTTAAATTACTTTGGCACCTGCTGTGCTGAATGGCTTGCAGTGAGCTGTTGGTAGAGAACTGATGAATGTAACCTGCAAGTTTTTATGAGTTTTAGGACCTTCATTTTTATTCTTTAACACTCTTTGCATAGCTATCAAAGTGTGTTGTCCCACTGATGATGGCTAGTGTGACATGTGGGACTTGATGCAGTAATTTCTTGAGTCCAGGTGTAGGTTGCATCTGTACAGCTGGATGAAATACAGCCAAAAATAGACACTTTGAAAGATTCTGCTCTTGAAAAATGTTTGAAAGATGTTGTGGTGGCATGAACCAAGGCGATCTCTGATTTAGTTTTCCAAATGTAGATCTCTCCCTAGCAAAGAACGTTGTACGGCCAAGCAGAATACAAACAGCCTTACTGTCCTAGCAGTAACCTTGCTGAAGCAGACCGTGCACCTTGTAAGACTGGAAGGGGACTGGCCCTACGGTTATTCATGATTCGAGATGAAAGGTGATTAAAATCCTCAAACTCATATCTCCCGAGTATTTTACACTTGTGCTGGAGAAATAAAGGTGCTCTATTACCTTGAAATAATTAATGAACAAAACCTGAACGTACTCCAGAAATACCACACTACGCTCTACATTCCATAACCCAGCCATACTGATTGCTGCTGCTACTAAACCTTTGTGGCATGGAGTTTACGTACACCAGGAGTAGTGCTGCAGACTTCCTGTGACTCCCGCTTCTCCAGGAAGACAGCAGCAAGCTGCCGCAGTCTCATTTAGGACTTTAAGGGGAAGAGTTTCCTGTTAGGGACAGGATAATAGCCCTTGACATACGCAGCTTTTTCCTCTGACCCATCTGTCCAAGAAGCAGTGTTCATAAACACTGATGGCAGAAAGTCAGAATTTGTTTTTAAACAGTTAACAGAACAAAGGTGGCCAGAGGTCAAATTCTAAACCTTGCAGAAACACATTATTTAGTTCATAGTCTAGATCAGAGAGCAGCAGTGCCTCCCAGGCACAAAATTATACAGATAATATTCCTGAATTGGATCAAGTCTACTTAGTATCTGTTATCAGTTTTAACTACGAGAACAGTGTTGCGATTAGGGTCTATAAAGTAAATTGAACATCATATTTGCTTTATAAAAATAATTGCTAGAAACTTGAGGGTACCTTATCTCTTTTCTTCAAGAAGTTAATAAAGGAGTGGAGTCAAGGCACTTGGGCTCAGCATCACAAAAGCTCAAATCCAATCCTGTAAAATAATAACTGAAAATTCAGTGGGACCTGAAATTGGCCTAATGAAATGTTATTTTACCTATTGCTACAATATCTTTCTTGACAGGTGTTACATTTCTGAAGTCTCTTTTAAAATACTGCAACAGAAGCATTGTGATAAAAAGAAATCTGTGTTGGTTACAAAGCAGCTGCAACATTTCAACAGTATCATTTAAAAATTATGAAATAACCATTGGTATTATTCTCAACAGGAAATCAGGAAAGCGATTTGCTTCATATACCTTTTTTTTCTTCTTATATTATCATATCTGCTCCCCTGTAAAAAGCCAGATGGGTTATTCCCCTCCTAAGAAAAGCCAGATGCTCTCTTCATATTTGCCAACACACACTTTTCTATAAGCAGAGAATCAATCTGTTTACTTCTAATGAAAACATTCTACAGATCCATCAAATAAAGTACTCCAGCATTGTTAATAACTGACCACTGTTAATAAAACACCACAAGGAAATCTAACGTAAAATAGTCCTAAGTCATCACTAACACATACAAGATTCTGATGTTTTATTTCTTAATACTCAGTTTGCTCCCATTTATAAATTTCAAACACTGGGACTCTGACTACTCCCTATGGTATGCAATGCATATGTAGCAATAATTTGCAGCAAACATAACAAAATACTGCCAAAGGAACAAAAGTACTATAGAATCTGGCAGAATGAATCCAAACAATGCGCTTAGGGCCTTGGATTTAACAGAATCCACTGTGTCTTCATGCACGTGTACTTCCATTGCTCTGCTTTCCACAAAAGGGAGATTCCAGGCCATTTAATCATAAATTCCTGGGATGACTCTCTCTCCTTGTTTGTGGAATTTGTTTTTTAATTGTGTTTACATTCTTGTGTGTGGGTTGGGAATTTAGGTTTGTTTGTGATGAAACATCAAAGTTGAATCCCAAATTAATTCTGTGCAGTCATATATTCTTTGCACCTTCCCACAAGGGGACAATAGAAACACACATGGTTACCAAGTTTTATGCAATATTAATGGGATTAAACTCATCTGTAAACCTTTGTGTGATGTGATTTTGCTTCCCCATTCAATTTTCCTACTGTTATTTTTCCTGTTGTTTGCTCATTGATTTTATCTTTTCTCTTTCAGGTTTTAACAAAAAAAAAAAGCTTTCTAAATCTTCATGTGAAATAAAACCCCCACTAATATTCCGCAAGTATATTTAATTGATATATCTAATTCTGTTTGTCAGAAAGTGGCATTTCAGTTCTGACATATGCATCCCACAGGTGTGTGGCCCATAATCTTTCTCCGCATAGCATCACAGTGGTTACTGTACAAATTACACCCCCACATGCAGGAAATTATCAGCAGCTAGAGCAGATAAAAGCTCGAACTGAGATTGCTGTATTTTTTCATAGCGAGTCTCCTTGGTTATCAAAAGCTACACAAGTAATTTAGCAGAACTGTTAGTAAATAAAAAGTTCAGCAGAAGAACTTTGGTGTTTCCAAATCCATAGGGAGTGAAGACCAACAGATTGTGGGGTTTGCAAGAGGTGCCAGTGAAGAGACAGCAGACGGAGATTCTCATCAACATAAGGCTAACCGAAGCTATAATTTGAGCGTTAACCAAGAAACTATTTCTCCCCCAAACGTTGAGGTGTTTTTCACACAAAATGTTTACATCTGAAATTGCATGAGCTGCTATTCAGATTTACACAACACATTCACTGCTAGCACAACAATCCAGTGGAGCAATCCATTTATGCTTTGCAGACTGAATATTCACCTGTGGCTTGGGATCCTTCTTCACCAGGATCAGTTTCATATTTAGCCACTTTGCTCTTCTAACTGCTTGCTTCTGTATTAGTGGGGAAGGATATCATCCATCCACAACCTCTGAATTATAAACTAGATTGGGGAACTGATCTACCTGGCTTAAAAAATACATGCATCTATTTTAAATATGTTCATTTATTTTAAATAAAATATATTTGTCGAGATTTTCAGCTGGTTTATTTTTCAGATGGATCAGTATCCTGATCTGGTTCACAGTTCAGCCACACAAAGAGCTGCAGACACAGCTAAGGATTGGTGTGCTGTGTTGCAAGGGCAGGAACCAGGAGCGGGTAGGAACCAGTAATACAGCAAAGGCTTCATGTCATCAAGCCACAGCCTTATTTACGATGTGGCTGCTTTTGCCTGGACTAGGAAAGAAATTAATTTCAGTTCCTTACCTTTGTGTTAGCTCTGCAGAAGAGACCTGTATCCTCCATGAGTCCATTTAGTAACTGTGACTCAGTGCAATTCCTTTATTGCAAAGCCAAACCAAAATTCCAGCACACTTATACAATAAACTTTCACCATATCTTAATTATCTATGGGCACACTGTCCACTCAGAAAAACAGGTCATCGTACATGATAAAGATCTCCAGCGAGTGCTAACTAGGCAGAATTCCTAATTTTAAATATTTGCATCCATTTGACATTTCCCTGGGGTTTGTCTTACTAATACCCCAAGTTCACCCACACATTTCCTGTCCTCACCGACTGAGCTGCAGGCTGCATGAAGGAGAGACTGGTTCTGTGCTAAGGTTTAAACCTCTCCCCTCAACAGTGGTTCAGCTCCACAGAGCTTAGCTTAAGTTTAAAAGCTTAAACACTGTTTACACGCAAGCCAGTGTTCAATAAAATGAGTTCTGGCTTAATGAGTACAGACTCTGGTGTGAGGTTGGCTGTCAGCGCAGACACAGCCTGACGTCTCTGCACCAGGCTCTAGCGCTCGTGTCTGAGCTGGCAATGCACTTCCAGCCGTTACACAGCTCCGGCTCGCCGCTGACCGTTGTTCCTTCCCCAAACAAGAGCCTAACCGCAGAGAGTCTCAGACCACTTTATTGCTAAAATACTTCTTTTGTTCAGAACGGTCTGAGGATGTGATGCTATCCATCCTGCTGAGCCATCTCAGTCTTGGTGCTTCAGAGGAAATCCTATCAAACAACTAATTTAGTCTAAGCAAAATTGATGGCTTTGCAAATCTAGGTCACAGTTCTCAGCAAAGCCCTACAAAAATACCTTATACTTCATGTCCTGTGGTAACACGGACCTTGTTGAGCAAAGATGCATTGCTGGCATGCCGCGGTTCCATTAGATTTCCAACAATGATCTAAAGGAAAAGAAGAATTGAGTTGAATTTTTCATACATGGTGCAATCTCCTACAGTCTCACCTTTGCAACACAAAGACCCTTTCACACACTAACAAGCATAGCTCACAGCCCCCCCATTGAAAGACTTAGACAAAAACATGGAACAGAAGGATTTAGTGAGATAGCAAAGAACCAAAAAGTTTACATAGGAAATTTAACACAGGATGGGTAAATTGAGCCAAATCAGTCCATGTCTGAAATAAAAGATGATCTCTTCTCTCTATACCAACATTTCTTGAATAGTTTTACTTGAATAACGCAGAGCCCTAGCCCCTACTAAAGCAGAGAAGGTGTTTTCTGGGCATTGAAAACACTCCTCTCTCCTTTTAGGTCTACTTCAGCAACTATGGGACATGCCTAAAGGATCAAATGCAGACAGCTGTGTGCTTGTTCCACCTGCACTGCATATTACCTTTAGTAATATTATGGTTTAATGTTCTATTTTTTTTTCTTTATTGGCAGAAAAGTCATCTTCTTTATTTTTTCGTGACCCACTTGACTGCACTAAGAGTATTTCCAAAGCAACGTGATGAACCAGAGAAAGAAATTATAACCCAGAAAATGCTATGGGTTGGGTTTTTTGGTGGTTTTGTTTTTTTTTTTTTTTTGTCCTGAAACAGTTGTAGTTCACTGTGTGGACCTGAATGTGATCTGGCAGAAAGAAAGGCAGGCCACACATCCAGGAAGGTCTCTTCCGTTGGGCGGAATTCCTAGCTTGGATGTAGCGCTAACATAGCTCGACAACTTTTAGACCCCACCCGTTTTGGCATTTTGTTGGTTTGAAGCACGAGAGTTACGAGGAGCTGCCTAAGTAGGAAGGCTGGAAGCTGGCCCCATTTACAGTTTACAGAAACGAGCACTCCGCTGCCTCCAGTGCCATCCCCTCCCCGGCTCTCGGCAGCCACAGAGCAGCACGAATACCCCAGTCTCACCGCACCCGGGCCTGCTCCCGCCGCACGACAGCCGCCTCACCGACTTCGTACAATTTGCCTCACCAACAAATGAAATGCAAGCATGAGCCGAATACTTGTGAATTGTCAGTTTATCGCTCAGAAGAGGGGTCAGAACATAAATGCCAAAAGATTGTAATTTTCCCCCAAATCCTAGTGGTTTGGGGTTTTTTTTTTTTGGGTTTTTTTCGGTTTTTTTCCAGCCAGCTGAACTACAACTTGCTCCTTTACTCAAAACAGCAAAGGTTTGGCTCTTTATTCTAGTTTACAGGTTTCTTTCGGTAAGACATAAGGACTCTGGTAGAAGGAGAAGAAACATCCCCGGGAGCGAGCGGAATCACCTCAGAAAGCAAGCAGAGATAGCCCTAAACGAGAGAGGAGGCCACGCTCCCGCGGGGCCCGAGGTACCCGGGGTGAGCGGCCGGGGCCTTTCTCAGAGGTGAGCCCCGTCCTCCGCGGCTTCTCCCCCTGCGCACCGCCACCCGCAGAGCGGGGCTGAGCGGTCGCCGCTCCTGAGGCGCCGCCGCCGAGGAACGAATGTGCCCCGCGCCGCCGCGGCGCCCTCTGGCGAGGCGGGAAGGGGAGGAGGCCTGGCAGGGGGTGTGGGCGGCCCGGGAGGGAGGAGGGGAGCGCGGCGGCGGTGAGGGGAGGGCAGGGCTGAGCCGTGCCGGGCGGGCGACACCTGGGCGGCTGCGCTGCCTCCTCCTCTCACGTAGGTTTCGACTTTCTTCCCCGCCCGGAAACTTGGTGGAGGAGCCGCGGATTGCCGCTGTCGCAGGCCGAGTTGGCGCCGGGCTGCCCTCGCCTTCCTCCCTCCCCTTCCCGGAGGCGAGCGAGCCCCCTGCCCGCCCCCGGCGCCCTCAGGTGAGCGGCGGGGAGGGGGGAGCGGGGAGGGGGGCGCGGCGCGGGCTTTCCGCCGCGGCTGAGGCGGCCGCTGCCGGGCTGAGGGGCGGGAGGCCACGGGGGGTGTGGGGAGGTCGCGGATCAGCTGTGGAAGTGGCTGAGGGCGGCAGCTCCCGCCCCAGCCTCCCGGCGGAGGGTTTCTCAGCCATGACCGAGCCGGGCTGGAGAGCAAACGTCGGTCTTTCGTCGTTACCGAGGGCTGCGGGTAGGACGAGGGGCTGGGCAGTGCAGGTGAAGGCTGCCTGCCCGCCTGCCCCGAGGGTTTAACTCTTCAAAGGTCGGTCCTGCAGACAAGGAGCCCTCAGGCCTGTGCAGGACACTCCGAACTCAGCGTTTTGGCCGCCTGTGTGGTTTAGAGGGAGGCGGTGGGGCAAAATTTCCTTGCTAGGGGATGGAGAGGTACGAAGTTGGCAAGTTTCTGGTGTTGCGCTGGTAATTAATGCGGAAGATAAATAGAAGTTGCGATAACAGGCAAAGGAGAGCAACGTGGCAGTGTCGATGCTTTGGAAATGCCTTAAAGGTAAGAAATACAGGTGATGTTAAATATGAGGTAATGCACTGGAGAGGTTTGTAGGAGGCTTGGAAAGAAATGTTTAAGCGATACTATATACCTGGAATGCTTTTATTTTATTTTAGAAGCTCTTCACGAGGAGTTTAAAGCGGGGTGAGCCCGTGTGCTGCTAAAGGGACGATGCCACTCTGCCTCGCTGCTTGGTTGTGCACTTGACATCCCTCCACTTCTGACATTAGCCTCCTTATCTGATGGAAAAGGAAGAGAGCAGGCAGCAGCCGCTGATGGCAGCACAGGAGGTGGCAGGGAGAGCGGGACTGCCCCTTTCGGTGGCAGTGCAGGCTTAGTTTGCTTTAAGCCGTGCTTGAAACGGTATTTTCAAGTCCTTGAGTGATTATTTTTGGTCCTACTTTACCTTGGTGAAGTAAGGAATGCAAAGTGAGTATTTCCCTGTTGTTTACCAAACCGAAAAAGGGTCATATTTTCACTTTCTGCTCTAGTTTTTTAGCCAAGGTGAAAGGGCCAGAAGTGTGTAAAGACTCCATAGGAAATACTAGTCCAGCTCAAGCGCAGATAGTGTTAGGGGAGGTCTCTGCTGTGCAAAGGGTATGTTGGGGCAGGATCACAGCATAGAAGACTATGGAGATAATAGGCAGCCCGGGGAAGTTTCTGTCAGTGTTGCACAGCCCCAGAGTTGTCCAGTCTAATCCTTTAGCCTCCGGAGACTCCAGAGCAGCCCAAGGTTTGGGTGGCGTGGTGTAGTTTAAAGAACTATAGTTCTCTTCCAGCAGCAATGCCAGTTGTGTGCCGTGCCTCTGAGGGACGGCGCTGACGTTTGTCCTTGATGCTTGAAGGCCAGAGCTCTTTTGGCAGCTCTCCAGCAAAGAGAAAGCAGACTGTGCACATGGCTCCTTCAAAACAAAACTTCTTTCTCTGAAGTTACACACTCAAAACTCTTCTTTTACAATGGAACTAAGCAGATGTAGTGTGTCTGCTGCTGAAAAGGGCAAAGGCAGTGGTAATGTCTATTCCCTCGCCCAAAAGGGATTTGCTCCCTGAACCAGCTCATGAAGTCAGAACAGGACCAGTGCTTGTGCAGGGAAAAACAAAGGGGTCATATGGCTGAGGATGGAGCAGAGAAATGATAAACAGGAGGACAACCTTTTATGGGGTTTGCTAGCTGTTGGAAAACTCAGACATGCTGTAAATCCACATTTTCATTCACCTTATTTATGTGCCTGCTCTAGTATGCAAGCTTGATGCATATGTAACTCATTTAAATAACGGAGATACACTAGCATAAAAACCCCATGAAGTGAAATGGAGAGAGGGACCTGTGGTGTGCAGCAAAAAGGAACCTTGTCTGTTAAAAGAAAAGAACTTTAACTTTGGTTAAAGTTTCTAACCAAATGAATAGTGAGGGGAGTGAGCAAGAGTTAAGAAATAAACCCAACCATACAGCCTGGTGAATGAGAGCTGTAAAAGGTGGAAGAAACAGCTCCAGAAGGGACCTGGCAGCTAAATGACCTCCAAAAAAAACCCCCATGAGGTTCAAAGATACCTGATGAAACAGGTTGAGGATTATTCTCGATAACATAGTGTTACCTGAATGGCAATTCCGGTGACTTCAATTAGAAATTGTAATTAATGGTTTCGTAAATGATGGTAGTGCTGTACTTCTCTAAGTATGATTAATAGATGAATTTGCATGTCTTTATGTGATTGTAGGGTCTTAGACTTAGTAGTATAATACAAATAAAAGAATAACTATAACTGCAGAATAAAATAGCTGTAGTTCACGAAGCACTCCCTGCTGTATTTTGTTACTCGTCCTTGTGCATTGCCATATATTTCTTGTTTTCTGCATTAAAATAAAAATCCTGCTGCAACTGCTGTATTGATTTATATTAACTTTGAAAATTAAGCTGCATCATTTCATTCTGATCGTGTAGATCTTGCCGGAGTAGTTGCAGCTGTTGCCTTACTCACAGGCCTGAGTATGTTTTGCTGGTTTAATACAAAACCCTCTTGTTTGGCTTTTCCTTCTCAGCTTACTTTAGTGGTGCTGTTCGTACAGTTGTTAGGAATTGTATTTGACAGTCCCTCATCAGTTTGTTCCCTGATTTATAACACATAAAATGTTGCTCTTGGCTTAGAAATTTCTTGACATGAATTGAGTTTGAAAATACGAAAATATCTGGCAATTTTTTTGATACTGTTTCGTGGGCAATTTCTTATCCAAAGTCTCCCACAAACCACCTAAAGCATTAGAGGGGATTTAGATGAACACGAGTAGTAGGAGTTATTATGCTGGTCCAGGAAAAAGCACTCGGGGCTGGAAGGAGGGAAATGGAAGAAAGCTGGAGGAATTTGGAGAGACAATCAGCAGCTTACAGGCGAAGGCTGGTTTCATGTATATATAGTGGTCCCCTGAGTTTAGAGGGTCTCTCTGCAAATTTTGTTTGAAGGCTGTAGTGTTACTTATTTGGAATATTCTGGAAGTACTGGAAGGGATTATGTCGTTAAAAAAAGTGTTGTCTGGTTTTGTCTACTCTTTGCCTGGGCCTTAACTCATGCAAGTTTTGTAAACAGCTGCAGCAGACTCTCTCTTTAAAAGCTGATTTTCTGACAGGTGAAAAGGGATTGAGAGAAACTCTCAGAGGAGCAGGTCAAGTTTTGACATCAGTTGTGTTACAGTCGATGAAAGTCCAGTAAATCTTGATCAGCTCTATTTGTAAAGTTCTCAGACTTATTAGCCTCCCACCTCTAGACTAATAAATAACAGATAAATTCTTCTCACCTAGGAAGTGCTATTGCAGGTCCCTAAAAGAAAATAAATAAATAAAGCTGTCCCTGCCCTGGGAACCTTAGATCTGAGGATATCCTCTTTTACGTGATCTCAATTGGTAGTGGACAAAAATTGCTGTATGATTATTTCAAGTAGGATACATAAAAATAAACATAATGGGTCTTCTGGGCCTTTTTGTACTTATGATAAAAAAAGAAAAAGTTCCTGTGAGGTTAACACCTGGGGCTACTTGGCAACTTTACTTGTAATCTCAACAGGCTGAAAACTGAGCAGAGAACAGAGATTGCCTCCCCATTCCTACCTGTACCCCGACGCAAGGTCGTTCACCGGTTGCTAAGGAAGAATGTGGTTGCTGCATTGATTTGTGGATAGTGGAAGGACTTTGGTCTGTTGTTCCACCTCTTTTAACTGGTGGGAGAGCCATGCCCATTTTAAAAATTATTTTTAGAACAAGGGAAAATAAAATTATCAATTTACGTATACTGTAAATATGTGCCCAATAAAGTAAGATAACGATGCTTCTTAAAGACCTGTTTCTGATACCAGCTTGGACACAGCTTTAAATCAGGATAAGATTTGAAGGAAGGAAAAAAAAAAAAAGCGCGCAGCCTCTTGCAGCTTAGTTTCTCCCTAGCTGTGAGGGTTGTTTGTTTTAAGTCTAAAGTCAACAAGATGTACCAGGAGAAATTGTATGATGAAGAGGCATCTTAACTTACATGTGCAACTGTACTTAAGCTCATGAACCTGAAATACAGATGTCCTAAGCGGCAGAATGTGTCTCAAGACTTTTGAAATGAGCCATAATACTGTTCTGTAAATCTGTAGGGGGATGTAATTCTTAATCCAGAGGGGGTTTTTTATTTTTTTTTACTTCTACTATAGTGATTTTTGACTTCCGGGCTGTCATCTGTGGTGAAAGGCATTTCAGCTACTGGTAGCAGCAGCTCTGCCTGCCCACAGGCACTGGCGGGAGTTTTTAACTTCAAACTTCGCTGCACGCCACCCTGAGGAGCCGCAGTTTGAGAAGACGTGATCTCGAGAATTAGGTGTTGGCTTTTTTGTTAAAGTGAAGACGTGTTTTCTTCCTTTCTCCCTTACCATGATCTGATTGTAAGATGGGATGTAATGGGGAATTACAGACTTAATTACCTTTTAATTCAGCTTTTTTAGTTAGTGGGAACAAGCTTGGGCTAGAAAGTACTTTGCACTAGTTTTGATAAAATGCCATCTTGTCCCGTGAAAGGAAGTCTGGGATATTGTATGCTGAGCAAGGTGATATGCCTGCTGTTGCTGCAGGCGTCAAGCACAGGCTGCGGCAGCCCGGAGCTGTTGAGGAAGAAGAGCCAGGACTGAGGGAGAGTTGATGGTCCTTCTAGAACAGCGTGCTCAGCCATGCTGCATGTTTGTCGCTGATCACTGGTTTTATTTCGCGGAGTTTAGATTCCAAGTGCCTATTGATAAACAGGGATGCTGCCATAGATTGTGCTCAACTCTTTAACTTAAAACAAAGCACCATAAAAGAAAAAGTGCTACTGTAACTGAGACCAGAATTTGATTTGATGTGGATAATGAAAAGTTCTGTGCTACTTTATCCTGCAGTAAAGCCCTAATCTGATGTTTCTGATGTTAACAACTGTAACTATCTGTCTGTTGGTAGGAAATATTTCATCACCAGGTGCAAAACTCTGCCCTCATGCTGCTGGATCGCTTATGGTAAAGTTATGTAGAAAACAATATTTGCAAAAGTGTTGTGTTTGTGTTTTTAACTAACCTAGAAAACAAATTATTTCATACTTAAGGTTAAGAATAGCCAAGATTCATTTCTTTAAACTGAAATTAATTCTACTTAATTTTAAAGTAACACTTGATAGAGTGTGATAGAGATTAAAGCTTTGTAGGACTTTCTCACAAGACAGGCAAGGCTTAGAGCTATAGAAATACCATAAGTCTACCAAAAGCAACAGTCTCTCCCCTTCTCCCTCCTTCTCACATGACTTTTAAATATGTATGATAATGACTGCCTTGGTAAGGAAATTTAAACAGTGACTTTGAAAAACATACAGTTATGTAATGCACAGTCTGCTTTTTCCCTTGTATGCTGCAGAAATTCTGTGATAAGAAAACATCTGCTTTTTTTTTTCTGACCTGTATTACAAATAACAACACCCAGATCACAAATGGACAATGATGTCCAGGTTTTCTTTCGCTGGGCTACTGCAAGAGTAATAGCTATCAGGGCTGGCTAGTTATGAAGGCTTATACCCAAGATAAGCCTCTGCACACTACGTACTTATTTCACGTCTGTCAACCATGGTCCTGTTTGCTTTCTATAAACAAGGAATTTACAGGTAGACACACAGCCAATGATACAGTAAGAGCATCTGGTATCCATATAGCCAATAGACACATGATCTGTACCTCCTGTCCTCAAAAGCAAACCCAACTCTTTGGAAAGTTAAGTGTGCTACCAGATATTTAGATGAACCTAAATCTTGACATCAAATCTCCTAATCCCTCTTTGTTTTTGTTTTGGGCTTTATGCTTTAATTGCATAGAAGTTTTGGTATATAATTACAGATTAGGTCCTTTATCCTTAAATTACAGCATTGGATTCCTTCTTTCTTTGTCTATAGAAAACTTCTCCCACAAACATCAAACTGATTTTTAGGGATGGAATTGCAGATAGCTGCCAAATTCAAAATGTAGGTGAGGTGAGGGTGGAGGTAGGGGTATTTAATTTCCTAGAGAGAGATGATTAGACACAATAGAAAAAAATAAAGACCACACAAAAGAGTGTTGCCAGTGGTTAAACTTCCATAGGAGTCTTTGGGTCAAATTCTGCAAAGAAGCAAATTGATTTGAGTGAGTGGTACAACAGAAGAATTGCTGCAAGCATAAAACAAGCAACTTGCACGTTTGTCTGAATGACAGGGTGTAGAAAGGATGGTGGATGTAGCAGAAGCATCTAGCAAAGGTGAGAAAGCAGGAAGAAGTATAAATAAAACAGCTTTTTCTGCAGCACTTGTCTTCACTTCTATTTGAGTGCATTTAATTTATCATTTTTTTCAGAGCAGTATGTTAAAATAGTCACTGTTTAATCCCCTTGGACGAAAAGTGTAGGTGGAAAACATTTTACACAGCTACTTAATTACTTAAGAAGGGAGGAGAGAGGAAATTTATTGGTGTTTGTTACCCAGATAATGTTAATTGAACAATAACACCAGAATCTCCTGATCTGTAGAAGGAAATGGGATTGGGATTAATTGTTGAAATTACATTTGTGTAGTCCCACTACTTTAGCATGCTGGGGCCCTGGTGAGACAGTTACTGTTCTGTGGGATCATTAACTGAGCTGAGAAGCAAAAGTGAAAAGCGAGAGAAATGAGTTATAAGTGCCAGCTTCTTAATTTTTCATGTCAGCTTTTCTTTCTCCCAAAATTAGGTGTATGTTTGCAATTTAAGTGTTGATTGCTAGTAAGATTTTTAAAATAAGTAATACAAAGCTAAGAGATTCTTTTTATGTTGGAACTTTCAACTATACTAACAAAACCGTTTTTTTTTAAAAAAAAATCTATCTTGAAGTGTGTTATCTTAAAAATGGAAATCCATGTACCATGCTGTAGAGCTGACATTCCAAAAGTTGCTCGGGAGAAAACTCCTTGGGATAGTTTTGCTCTAGTCAACCAAGCCTTTGAACACATCTCTCAGAACAGGGTTTCCTGGAATAATAAGTCTCTGCTAGTCTGACAGGATAATGATTCTGATTATAACTAATGAAAATAGAATTGGTTTTCTGGTAGGGTTGGGAAAACAGCTACTTGCCCAGAAGTTCAAGCAAATTAAATACAAAATTGTCCAATGAGCATAGAAACACCAGGGAGTTAGAATACAACTTATTTTCAAATTTGTGGTTAAAGAATGGACATAAATGATTGGGACAATGAAAACTTTTTAAATTGGTGATCTTCTTTTCTATTGAGTACAGTAAAGCAGCTTTGATTTAGACTTTCTCAGTTGAATTGTTCATATATGTGCTGAGCAGTTACTCTTGGAGGTGGCTTATTAGAAACCCTTTGGCTCGAAGGCAACGTTAATCAGTGAAAGGGTTGCTTCTTATTTAGCTGTATAAATTTACCGTTTACAGAAGCTTTGACTTCCTACTTTTATGTTCAGTGGCCTGATCTTCAGCAATATCAGAAAATAATAAAGATAATAGGACATTGTATCACCACCTAAAAATATTCTTGGGTACGGTGGTGTGGTTTTTGTAAAAGTTGACCTACTTGAAGTATTGCTTATAAAAATCCTCTGATATTTCAACACTATTTTCTGTGCCACTATTGTAAACTAAGGACAGTGTACTCATGGTTGTGAAACACTGCAGCAACACATTGGAAGCGTTCAGTCAGGACAGTAGTGCATTTCATATAAAACCTATCCCATTTCACGTACGTGAAATCCTCGTTCCAAGTAGCGATGAAATTCGACAGAAAAACCCCTGTTACAGAACATTTTCACAATGTACTTCTCTCTGTCTCTGGAATGAAAAAAACCCTGTCATTCTGTGAAACCAAAACTTCTGAACCGAGCGAAAACTGTTTGAAGAAAGTTTAGCAAATGTTCTGCCACTTTTTCTTATGGTTTATTGCTAGAGCACTGGGTTTGCTATGTTCGAATCCGTCTTAAACTTGGTTTTATGTAAGCAGATGGTTTTTGGGTTAGTGCCCTGCTGGTGTGTGCCCTCAGTCATCTTAATCTAGAATGTGCTGGTTTGGTTTTGTCCACTCCAAAAAAATTAATTAATTGTTTAGCCTTTAGTTGGAATGTTGCGTTTCCAGTCTCCCAGGGAAAGGTAGTTATAAATATAATAACTGGCATAATTATTGCAGTGAACTATTACATAGCAGTATACGTGGGGCACGCGCCCTGCAATCTCAAAGCCAACTTTTGTATTGGGGTTTTCAGTAACACAGCCTATATCAACATGTAAATGCTAACCTACAGGTGTGTAAAAACATAAACCTGTTGTATTTCCAAAACATTTTCCATGGTACAAGTAGTTTTTTAATATTGAGAACTAGTTATTGACAGATTTTCTTTTTTTAAATTATTTTTTAACTAAAGCAGTATGAGACATTCCTCTAGTCATCCTAATCGGGAAAAATTTTACACTTCTGTTTCGTGTCCTTATTGCAAACTGGCTGCATGTTTCTTTATTTTGCAATATGGAATGTGCTCTGGCTCACCGTACTTGTCACTTTATAAATCAGTTAGTTAATAGAAACAGTCTTGATTTTATTTTTTTTGTTGTTGTTTTGTTTTGATTGGGGGGGGGGGGATGTTTGGCTGGTTTGGTTTTGGGCTTTTTTCTCCCCCACCTCTTACCCCAGGAGCTTCCTATGTGAGTTTAGGTAGGTCACTTGAGATCATATTCAGAGGCATACTAAAGTGGTAAATTCCCATGAGTTGATGCCTCCGTGGGTCTGTATTTTAGCCTCTCGTGATGTCATTTCTCAGCCTTTAAATGGGAATAGCAACAACGTTAAGGTAAATATGTTCATGACTGATAGTGACTTGTATCAAGTGCTGGAATTGTATGAGCAGACAGGCCTGGGCTGAACTGTGCTGTAATTTGTACTCCACGCTAACAACGGCAGAGTGAAATGCCTTAAAAAAAAAGGAGCAAGAGTTGCTTTTGGAAATGCTGAGACTTCGAGTGGTAAGATTGGAAGCAGGGATGTTGCTTATGGGGTAGCCGGGTACCACAGCCACCGTTCCTTCTCAGTCACTGTAGTGCAAGTGGAGGCACGACGTTGGAAAGATTTCTTAGATAATTACGCTTTTTAAAAAAGATTTTTAAAAAAAGTTGTAGGTGTAACTCATCAGTTCTGTTTACAAGTCCAGGGGTGCCTTGGAGACTAGTTCTGAACACAGTTTGTCCCTCAGGAATGGTACCGAGTGGTTCGCTGTCGGTGTGGTTCTTGGCATACTCCCTTACTAGAGCTATTAACAGTGTTGTAGATGTGCAAAGGGGGTGTATATCTGAGGCTCTGTGCCCTAGCAGAGTTAAAACAAGAATAGGCAACGTGCTAATATTGTCAGGAATAGTCTTGCTTTGGCAGGGAAATAGATTAGACAACCTGATAAGTCTTCTTAGGAAAAAAAAAAAAAGGCTATTCTTTGAGTCAGTGTTACAGTACAAGAAATCCTACTTAAAAAAAAAAAAAAAAAGCCAACTGATTAAAAAAAAAATACAATAAAGATAAAGGTGATCCCAAAGAAATCTTTTCTCTAGCCCGAACAGGGAAATATAAAGAGATTTCTGCTGGTTTATTTCTTTCACTACTTTGTCACATATGGGAATGGGGTGGATTACTGTCTAAATAATCCAGACTCCAGAGGCATTCCTTGCATTATACTTTTAGAACAGCGGAGTCCATTAGAGCAGCAACATATGTATATATCAGGCTTTAGTATGTTCCTGTCGTCAACATTAGTAACTTGGGACCAAGCTAGATCCTTATTTCGTGATTCCCTCATTTTATGTGCATTGCGTGTAAGCTAAAACAAGGGTGAGGCCTGGGGAGAGACCCCAGTACTACGGGGAAAGGCAGGAGCGGGGAACGTGCCGCTCAAGGTGGAGTTGTTGGAAGGAAGCTGGAGAGGGGGAAGGAAGCTGGAGAGGGGGAAGGTATAACAAAAAGAGCAACACCAGAACGAAGGGAGTTGTTGGGGTTGGTCCGACCTTCAGAGCGAGTAACTGAATTTTGATGGAAACTGCAAAAGATTGGGTATATATCAAACTTCACCTCCAAAGCTAGAATCCTAGGTCTCTAGGCAGACTCCCTTGAAA
The DNA here is from genome assembly GCF_964289735.1 of Phaethon aethereus. Lineage (NCBI taxonomy): Eukaryota > Metazoa > Chordata > Aves > Phaethontiformes > Phaethontidae > Phaethon > Phaethon aethereus. The sequence continues at coordinate 2,408,978 of NC_138586.1, read as the reverse complement.
CTGGTCTATTTAAGCTGAGGGGAACCATGCCTGTTGTGTTGAAACAGGACATTTTCTAGACAGTTAAAATCTGTCTTGTTGTGCTGAAGTAGTCATCTTTGCTGAATAAGATGTTAGCAATTTTCCTCTTACAGAACATCTGCTTTCTGACTGAATCACCGAACAAGCGGCAGGCTTGTTTGAGCCTGCTGTCCTCCTTGTGCTGCTCACTAACTCCTGCCTTGCCGAAGGCTGTGGGCTGGGTTTCATCACAGAGGTGTCAGGCTTAGGTTTCCTGGCGTCTGCAGGAGTGTCCTCCTTATTAAAAGGACAGTGGTGTAAAAGTAGAAGTTATTTTGGCACTTTTGAATGAAGTCTTCACACCTTGTTTTCGAGGATCTAGAATTCAGAGAGCAGAACAGCTTAGTGTTACAGGCAAGAAGAAAGCAGCAAGATTGTGGTGATACTTTTATCTTCCACGAGTTTTGAAATGACTCATAAATGGGATTCATCTTGTATAACCTTTAAACACAGAGAGCAGAGAATGAATTTGGTAAATAATCTGAAAAACCCCATATAAAAGTAGTTTATCAGCAAAATTACCATGGGGTTTGTTTTCACTGAGAAAGTAGATTTGTTTAATCACCTGCCAAAGTTTTATGCAAATACTACAACCCGAAGCACAAGTATTTCTTATTGGTAGATGTTTGCCTTGGAAGCTTGGGGTTTCATTAAGCTTGGTGCTGAGCTGATTGATTAGAATTGGTAGGTGATGTTAAGTGATTATCTGATGTTGAAATGTTTCCTTTTCACTTGCAAGATAATTTAAGGTCAAATGAAGACTTTTTGTTAGGCAAACAGTAGGGATGCTTGTTTCAGGTGGAGGTAGGTACCAAAGAATTGTTTTGCTTGCGTGCTGTCTGTGAACTGTGCTTTTTCTTTTGGGGAGCACCGAGTCAGTCATGCAAGAGTTAAGGAGTAAATGCAAACAGAAGAGCTAGGTCTGTACATCCAGCCTAAGTGCTTTCCTTGAGGGGAAGATGCTTTCTGGCACTGCAGCAGCAGGAGGAGAAGCAAACAACTCATGCCCTGTACCCACCTGGAACCGTGACAGTAATTTTTAAATCTTTTGAAGTGAACAAGTTTCTATGGCTAGGTAAAAATTCGCCTGTAAAATGGCTTGATTCTGTTGGTGATATGTTATCCCTTTAATTAAATAGCTGAGTTATGCTTAACAATTAATTGGAGTGATGTATGATTTTTATTAGAAACCCATGACTAATTTTTTCTTGCCGTTCTTGCTATCTTATTGTTCATGCCTACCCTCCTCCAAAGTTGCTGCTGCGTGCCAGGCATGTCCTCCAGGTACTGGTGCAGACCAGTATTCATTCTTGCTTAGGCTTTTACCTGTTCCAGATAAAGTAATTGTTTTCAGACATTTTCCATGTCATCTTTCAGAAATTTTCCATTTCATCACAGTTCTGCGATCTTTTGTTTTGTTTTAAAAGACTCTGGGATTTTTTTACATAAACTTTAAAAAAAAAACCCCAAACCCAAAACTTCCCCAAAAACCTCACCACTACCACAACAAAACCCCCCACTGTGTACACCCCCCCCCCCCCCCCCCCGAGTGTTAGCTTCATCTAGTAGACATTTCCTACTTCATTAAAATAACTGCCAGGTTAAAAAAAAAAATCCTTCCTGCAGTAGTCTCTGTGCCTGTAGAGTAATCTGCTAGCAAACTCAGGTGAATTTTATATTTAATTACAATAGGCAAGATTCAAAATGGATGTGAGTGGAGACATCTCTCTTGAACAGCAGCTACAAAGAACTCACTTTGCCCCTTACCTTATTTTCCCTAACTGTAAAAAGCTGAAGCTCAAGCCTTTGTGTTATGTTACAACAAACTGTTATGTGGACAATTCTTTACGTTTTTTCCACTTAGGAAGCGTTAGTCTTTTTATAGGAAATCTGTTTCCATGGGTGAACTTAGGCATGGATGAGTGGGGAACAATGCATTGTTTGTTAAACTGAACTTTTTTGAAGGGAGTGGGCTTAAAAAGGAAGGAAATACGGTTTAGATTTCAGTTTCTTTTGAAATTTCTTCCTCTTCTTTTTCCTCAACCCCCACCCCCAAACACAAAATGAAAATCCAAACAACTAGAAGTCCCAAAGCTGATGTTTCACCATACATATCTTTAAAATATTAGGTATAATCTGGAAAGCCAGAGAGAAAAATTGTCAGTTTAAAAATTACTATCTTGGTTATCCTTTCTTTCCCTTCCCTCTCTGCGTTGTTCTCCCTCAGAACTTGCAGCTTTTGTCTCGGCTTTTCTAGTTCATATGCTTGGCAGGGTTTTATCTATTTTGTGTCACTGGTGTGTATAAAGTAATTTAAGCTTCAGTTTCTCCATGTGCTTAAACATTTTGCTGAATGAGGTTCTTGCGTTCGCTGATCCCTGGGTTGGTTGTTCACTGGGTTGCTTTGGAAGGAAGAACCATAAGGAAGGGTAGGTGGGGGTGAAGATACTGGGTGGGGGGGCACTTAAGGCAGGAATACAATTTATTTTTCAATTGGCTAGATCTAGAGTGGACAGTTGGCTGGAAATCTCTCTTTCTCTCCCTTTCATTAGAGGTCCTCTGCCAGACAACTACTACGTGAGAAGTTTCCTTGCTGCTGGGCCGAGAGTGCCTGACGCTGGCTATCATGGCTGATCCCGTAGCAGAAGAACATGCGTCCCAAGTTAGTGAACTCTGCTGCGAATGTGGTCAGTTCCACCTTTTGCTGGACAATCATCTCTACAACTTCCAGGATGAAGTGGACGATGAACTCATCTGCCATATCTGCCTTCAGCCTCTGCTCCAACCTATGGACACCCCCTGTGGACATACGTACTGTTTCAAGTGCCTTGAAAACTTCATGCAGGAGTATAACTTTTGTCCTATGGATCGGAAAAAGCTCTCTTTCCAGCAGTGCCACAAGTCCAGCCTTCTAGTACGAAACCTGTTGGATAAGCTGATTGTCTTCTGTCCGTTCAAGGCAGAATGTCAGCAGACAATGCAGCGGTGTGAACTAGAAGCTCATCTACAGAACAGGTGCATTCCCATTTATACAGTACATTATTGCTCCTTGTACAATGCCATCTGTCTGTTGTGCTTCTGACCAGCAAGATCCATCCTTAGAACAGTTCTTAAACTGGGGCGAGGTGGGACACCAAAGATGACAGAGGGTGAGGCCAGAAAGGTGGGTGGGTGAAGACAGCGTAATTGTGTGTATGTTAGGGAGGCCAGCTCACGTGCTACAGACGTGAAGGGCGAGGCGCTTGCATGCAAGTTGTCCGCAGACACAAAACCCATCAAATGCATATAACTTTGTGTGTCCTGATGTGGGGGACCTGACTCTGAAAATTATGATAAACATGCTTATTCTTGTTTCACTTGTGCAGAGCAGACAGACAGGCAGAAAGTCAACACTCTGGAAGCAAGGGATCGTGCAGTGTTGCCAGTTTAATTGGTCCAATTAAGATGTGCAATACATAAGTCTTTGATCCAAATAATGTAAGTCCCTCCAAGCTGCACACTATGCAGTTGCTGAATCACCTACTTACGATTCCATTATATTCTCTCTTTTGCTGAGAAAGAGAAGCAAATGAAAAATACTATTTTATTTCCTTTTTTCCCTGTTGTGCAGAGGAAGGGAGACTTTTTTTTCTTACGCTTGTCAGCAGAGATGTGTTTTGATGCTTCCATTGCTGGTTGAGCTGGTGGCAGGCAGAATATTGTAGCTTTAAAAGAAGGGCAGGTGACAAAGAGCTCTTGCCATGGTGCGTGAAGAATGCTTGTTCCTGCCTGGTTAATGATTGCAGGAAAGGGAGCTAAGTACAAGCCCTGCTGCAGGCAGAGGCAGACCTTCATTGGCAGTGTGTATTTTGCCAGTCGGCAATGAGAAATGCAACAGGCTTGTTTCCCTTCAGCTGTGTGGTAGCTTTTTGTTAAAAGCTATTACATGCCGTTTAAACAATGGCATGTTTAAAGCCAGGTCAACCAGTGTGCAGGGAACAGTTAGGCTTAGGATATCTCTGCACTTCCAGCCAAGGACGTATTCTTGTGGTTCTTGCTCGTCTTCGGTACCCATGAGCTGAGAGCTGGTGTTAGAGCCAGGGGAAGTGATGGAAGATGCTCACGTGCCCCTTTCTCTCAATCTGTGAAAGCTTATAATCGCCTTTTTCTTGAACTAACGCTTTGTCCTGCTGTCTTGTTATCAGGCAGGGCTGAATGCTTCGGCTGCAGGGACAGGGCTGCCCAGCTGTGTAGCTTGAGGCCATGGCGTCTACCAGGGCTGGGCCTTCCTCTCAGCTCTGTAAGTCTACCGTGGTCTCAGTGAACCTCTGTGCCAGAGGGATTAACAAGTGACAGGAGTTAAACACAGAAGAGGAAGGCACCCTGAAATGTTTACGTTGGGAGATCTGTCTGGAAACTGTATCATGCTCTTGTACCTGGCGTAGTTCTTTGTACCTTCCTTGGGGAGGGTGTGTTCTAAAAATTGAGGGTATTTCACCTGGGCTGTGAGCATAGAGTGAAAAGTGGAGAAAAAAAAAAAAAGTGAGGAGAAAATTACACTGGGATTTGGGTGTTCCTGTTTTTCAGTTGTAAGTGAGATTAACTGATAGCAGGAGACTCAAGGAAATAAGAAGCATCTAGAAACTTGTTTTCTTGGGGGATTTTTCTGCCCTTTGCAAAATGAATTTGTTTCTTGACATCTTAAGAGGGACATGTGCACAAATGGATCAATCGTCTTCTGTCTTTAACTTTAAGGGTCATCTTACTGCTTGGAGAATAAATGACTAGGAATAAACCAGAGGAAGTAATACTGGGATGAGACTTGTTTAGCCAGAATGTAAATAGTCAAGTTTAATTTGAAAAGTGACTCTGGTAAACACCCAATACTACTCATGTCTCTGAAAGTAAACACCCAATACTACTCATGTCTCTGAAAAGCTTTTGCATTTATCACCCTCCTTACCTGCTACCTTTTTTATAAATACCCTTGATAAAAGAGCTCGTTTTTCTTAGCTCATTTTTGCTAAGCTAGGCTGGCTGTGGTGTAGCTGCATACAGAGCGCATTTCGTTGGATGTAGAATTACTTCTTGAACCTCTGTGTGGAGAACAGTCTGTGGGATTATAAACGCCTCCTGCGTGGACTGGAGGTGGAGTGTTGTCTGAGGGTCAGTCTCATTCAGAAAAAAAATCAAAAAGGCAAGCCTTGCTTGCTGCTCTTGCATGGTACTGGTTTGTTAAAAACAAAACATAATTTAAGGCTGAGCTTGAAACTTGAGCCACTTCCTTTGCATAAAGATACAGTTCCTAGTCATCACTAAAAGGGCAGAGCTAAGTATTTGCTTATATTTTAAGACGTATTGTTTTCTTCATCGAGTGTTTTCCAGGTAAATATTTAGCAAGGGAGACTCCCATTCCTATTACAGTCTCCTTTTTTTAAATAATTTGCTTAATAATTTTGAAAGTAATAAAATAATGAGCCCGCTCTTAAGCTGATACTAGTACAAGGAGAAGCTGAAGGTCAAATGAGAATAAATTTTAGCATCTGTGATACAAGCTTTGCAGCTGATGAGATCTTGAACATGCTTCTTCACATACCTTTGTCAGTCAGCTTGCATGTGCTAGGTTAACCATGCAGGCAAAGACGAGCCACTTACAGTCACTGGCAATCTCTCTCTAGGTGTCCTGGTTTCAAGAAATACAAATCTGAATTACAGCGGAAAAAGAATCCCATTTCCAAAGGGAAGGAAGATCCCCCTACCAAGGTGGAGACAAACACACCCAAGGATCCAGAGGTACCAAGCGGAGGATCGTCACTTGTGGCAGAAAGCTCTGCAGCTGCTGTGGTATCACTAGGGACTGCAGAGCCTGGACTGGTTAATCCAGCTTTTGAGGAGACTGAAGAAGGTGAGAGTTTGATACAGAAATGTAATTATGTAATTACCTTTTTTATAATTTAAAAATGAGGTAATTATCTCAGACAATTCAAATTTTAGAGTGTCCCCAACATTCTTGGGTATCCTCAATGATATTCAGCCATTAGAGCCATCAGAGTAATCTCTTTCCTCAGCTTGCCCTTGAGCAGAAGGGAGATGCATTCATGTGCATCAGGTGTGGCAGAATCTGCTCACAAGCACAAAACTGTCTGTGCAAAACGGTTTGGAGAATCTCTGTTAGACTGCAGTGAATATTTGCATTATTCTTTGCAGAAACAAAGGCAAGCCCTGTCAATGGGTGCAGGCAGCACTGAAAGCACTTGCAGAATCATAGAATGCTTTGCCTTGGAAGGGACCTTAAAGATCCTTTAGTTCCAACCCCACTGCCATGGGCAGGGACACCTTCCACTAGACCAGGTTACTCAAAGCCCCATCCAACCTGGCCTTGAACACTTCCAGGAATGGAGCATCTACTACTTCTCTGGGCAACCTCTTCCAGTGCCTCACCACCCTCATAGCAAAGAATTTACAACCCCAAGTCTCCCAGCCTGTCCTCACAGCGGAGCTGTTCCAGCCTTCTGATCGTTGTTGTAGCCTCCTCTGGACCCGCTCCAACAGGTCCGTGTCTTTCCTGTGCTGAGGGCTCCAGAGCTGGACGCAGCACTGCAGGAGTGCCTCCCCAGAGCAGAGGGGAGGAATCCCTTCCCTCGCCCTGCTGACTGTGCTGCTTTGGGTGCAGCCCAGGGTGCGGTTGGCTTTCTGGGCTACGAGCACATATTGCTGGGTCATGTTGAGCTTCTAATCAACGAACACCCCCAAGTGCTTCTCCTCAGTGCTGCTCTCAATCCATTCTCTGCCCAGCTTGTATTTGTGCTTAGGATTGCCCTGACCCATGTGCAGGACCTTGCACTTGGCCTTGTTGTACTTCATGAGGTTCGCATGGGCCCACCTCTCAAGCCTGTCCAGGTCCCTCTGGATGGCATCCCTTCCTTCCAGTGTGTTGACTGCATCACGCAGCTTGGTATCTTCGGCAAACTTGCACTCAATTCCACTGTCCGTGTTGCTGAAGCCAAATAATTAGTAATTGGGAAATGTTCCCACTTCTTGTTAATCTTGTTAAGAAAGTTAAATGTACGGTTGGTTTCCTGGAGTGGTCAGTACATCCCTAAAGGCGTGCAGCAAGTGTGTTTTTATAACATAACTTAATGTTTGGATTAATAGTCAGCTATGAAACCCTTGCAGATAAAAGTCATCATTTCCACTTCAGTATAGGACAGCTTGCCTCGATCCCTTTTAGAAGGCAGCAGCATGGAAATCTTGGTGCTTTGTTTCAAAGTTAGTCTCAGTTTCCAGATGTGCACATGCTGGAGCTGGCAACCGCTGTGCCTGTGCCAGAGTTAATACACAGGTCGGTTTACTTCTCTGTTGGCTTTTTCCTGAAGAACACTTGGGGCAGGTTTTTGCATCTCTTGTGTGACAACTGCAGTTCACCCTGACAGGCAGCGCGCTTGGCTTCATTAGAGTGTTGTGCCTGCCTAAGTGTTGCAGTGCTGGTAGATTTAATATGATCTGCTAACAACATCTTTCATCTTCAAAGTGTCTGAGAAGCATTGCTTAGTCTTCAGTATGCTGTGAAATGGGTAGACATTACTGCTGTTTTACAGGGGGGATGGGAAAATGGGAGGAAAGGAGATTAGAGGAGGGAAGTTGCGGTGAGCTGTGGTGGTAAAGTACAGACCAGTAATTAGGTCTCGGTAGTCCCCTTTTCTAATGGGCATCATGGAATTTGGCATTTGTTATGTGTGCGCTTCTAGTAGGTCGGCTGTCACAGTAGAAAAATAAACCTCTAAATAGTAAGTGAAGCATACTGAGTGCCCTGTAATAAAACTCAATAAATAATAATGAAAGAGTTTATATTTGACATAAGCTAGGAGAAGATGGAAAACATTCTGGAGAAACTTTAAAGAAACAGGGGCTTTTTAAGTTTTTTATCTGACCTATTCTTTCCTCTCCTGACAGCTGCTTTCTCTCCAGATGCTACTTTGAACACAATCTGCCAGTGTTACAAATCTTGTGGTGCTACATGAAGGAAAATTCTATTAATGTGGTGTTTTTTCTCTTCAATTTCCACAATCAGACCTTCCTCAGAGAACTAGTCTTGTGGCTGAAACGACCACAATTGAAATTCAGCGAGAAGACCCGGAGGAAGAGCTGGGGATGAGGATAGTTGGGGGTAAAGACACCCCACTGGGAAACATTGTTGTTCAGGAAGTCTTGCAGGATTCTGTCATTGCTGCAGATGGAAGAATAGCACCTGGGGACCATATTCTTGAGGTATGTAAAACCCCACTGGTAGTCCCATTGCTTCTCCTGACTCGAGACAAGGGCTGAGGGAGGAGAGTTGCCTAGAAAAACTGGGAAATCTATACAGCTGAGGGCTTAAAAGCACTGATCAGACTTGTGTGTCAGTAGCATTGTGTGTCTGCTGGGGCTGAGAAGCAGACTTTTGAGGTTCCTTCCAGTCAAACTCATATTTACCTTGCATATTTGATAGCTTTTTGAAATTCAGACAATTTTGGCTAAATTAAAAAGATTTCTACCTGACAAATTTCACCCAGTAGCACCATTTGTCTCCAAAGGACTGTGCTCTAGTTAGGAAGCCTTATAATTGCTTGCTCTACTATGTTGCTTAAGCTGCATATTCTCAATGGGCAGGTCCAAATTTTAAGACCTTACAACTTGAAGTAAGCATCAGATATGCAATGTGAGTAATAAAGAGCACCGACCTCATACCGTGCTGACCCACGGCCAGATTTAGTTTCCAGATTAATCACGCTGCGTGACAGTGGGCTAATCGAGACAACAGAAGCTTGTATGCAGCAGTAAAGCCGAGACACAGCGAGAACTGTTAGCACCTCCCAGCTATGGCTGCCCAACCATTGACGGGCCATAAAGACCTAAGTACCTTGTTGGGCTGTGGACTTCAGTCCAGACAGGCAGCCCCACGTGCACGAGTGGCCGATACGATCTCAGAGTTGGTTTCTTAGATACACCAATAGAGTAACTTCTGTTTTACCCAGTTGAATTGTACATGTCTCAGTCTTGACTGGGCTGTAAATAGGGCAGGTCCCCCACACTTAGCAGCCCTATTAACATCCTAAAAGAAGACTGCACAGAGTCTTATGTGACAACAGACAAAAGCAAAAAGTAGCTTCTCGGAGTTACCTTGGTAAAAGTGTGATTAGACTGATGATTCCAGAGGCCTGTAGACTACAGACCGCTCCTCAGCTTAAAAGTGAGGATGAGTAGTCTCCAATTTGAGTCTTCACCAAGTGTGTATTGAATGCTGGAGGTTAAGGGAAAGCAGTTCTACATTGCCATGGGATGGATGTAATGATTTAATACTTCGCAGTTTCAGATTTTTTAGTGATGTGAGTTGTCCTGTCTTGTCCCTGTCCTCAGCTATTCACCATCAATTATGGTCTAACTTCATCTCCTTTCTTCTACATTCTTTTTTAGAAAGCTCTGTTCTCTGATGTGCATCAGAAGCATCTGCATTGCACAGGGAGTTGTACATCCTGTCTCCAACTTTGTGATGTTCCACACTGCGGACAGTGCCTAAATTATGTAGGTTCTGATTAGTGACTCTGGCTTGTTTGTCTTTCTAGGTGAACGGCGTCAACATCAGCAGCGTGACTCACTGCCAAGCTGTCTCCTTCCTGCGCCACCCAGGTCCTGTTCTCCACCTCATGGTCCTGCAGGAGAAGGGTTTTTCCAATAAGACTGCACAGCAGGATTCCACTTCTGCTACAAATCGGGAAGTGATCCACGTTACCTTGATAAAGAGAGACCGATCGGAACCCTTGGGAATCAAACTGATCAGGAAGACAGATGAGGCTGGGATTTTTATTCTAGATCTGTTGGAGGGAGGTTTGGCAGCCAAAAATGGAAAGCTGAGTCGGAATGACAGGGTCCTGTCAATAAATGGCCAGGATTTGAGGCAAGGAACGCCTGAGGCTGCTGCGCAGATAATCCAGGTAATTTATGACACGGTGAGCTTGGATGGCTAATGACTCTGCAGCTGTCTGCATTGATGGCAGGGCTCCTGTTCTGACCCAAGGGCTAACAGAACACACTAGAGCAAACTGCATTCCCTGAAATATCTCTTTGGGAAAGTGACTTCCCTCCGGATGTGTGGGAAGCACTGCTTCCAAATGAAGATAAACATGAAGAGTGGGAATCCGTCGTGAGTCATCTCTGACAAGCGAAGCCATTGCTTATGGCACTTCAGTTCAGCTAAGGCAATTGGATCTCCTTTGTGGTGTGGTGTTTGGAGCCTTTCTTGCAGAGTGGATATTTGTATGCGCTGTGTGGATGCGCAGCAGAGACAAGGAGAGATTAGGACGGCCTCTCGTGCTTCAAACAGTCAAACCGAAGGGGCTTGTTGGGAGATGTGATAGGCTGGCAGCACAGAACAGAACCCTTTTGAGCGATTTGAAGCCCTCTCTCCCCATTTTGCCTGTATTTGGGAAGGGAGTCTAGAAAACCTGAGGCACTTCAGACTAAAAACATTCTAAAATACTAAATGGGTAGAGGAGAGGTGGCCTTTCCCTGCACAATAGAATGCACTCCTGTTGCAGCATGCCGAATGTTTTGGTGAAAAGCAGTGGGCAAGGAATTTTGGTTAATGATTAAGGATCGCTACGTGTGCAGCAGACATCATGTAGATCAGTTTAAATTCTTTATCTCCCTAGGCGATGACCTCCAGTTTCTGCTTTTATCTAAAGATCCTGACACAATACATCTCATCACATACTGTTTATATCCCGGGAAGGATCTGAGGTCAGCAGTGAGGGAGAGCCAGTTCTTTTCCTGGTAATCGGCAGAGGAAAGCAGTGTCATGGGAGAAAAGAAGAGAAAGAGCAGAGTTCCAGTACTGAGATCCTTTTTTATGTTATATATGTGATTCCGTTCTATGGCCTCTTAGAATTTTGTTTGCATCCCACAAGTGCTGCTGTATTTCTGTTGTAACGTGCAAACATAACTCCCATATGAGGAACTCTTTCATGATCCCAATGAAATCAGTAACCAAAGTCTCAGAACTGGCTTCATTAGGTTTGGGGATTGAGTTCTTTTTGAAGTGACATTTGTGTAAAGCCGTGACAGTTCTTCCGAGGGCTAATTCAAATTCTTGGTTAAATGTAATTTTAATTTTGATTGCAAACCATTTGCAGAAAAGAGTCCTTCTACCTGTACTGTAAAGTACCATTTACAGATACATATATATGGACAGCCATACGTACTGTACATAGACTGGTACTCCTGGTTGAAGGGGAGGGCAAATCCCCATCTTAGGACGTGATGATTACAATATGTTTTATGAAGGCATGGATGTGTGCCAGCTTCCCTGGAAAATTGCTCTATCTGAAGTGATTTTGGATGCAAGCTGCTTTTAAATTCTGTTTCAGAAAACAAAACTCTCCTGTCCTAGTTTAAAAAGAAAAAAAAAAAACCCAAAAACCCAAAACAGTTGATGCAGTCCCTTTTCTGAGGCCAGGGAATTCGCTGCTGCCAGGGTGCTGTGGCACCAGAGGAACAGGGTCCCATGTCAAGAAGCGAGAGCAGCAACCGTACTTCTCTCATCCATTGCAGGAAATGCCCCAAGTAAGCACACACGCCTTACCCCAGTGGAGTCCTTCACAATAAGGTTTTGTCAAATTATCTGAAAGAACAAACCAAGTTAGAAGAGCAGGAACAATAGTGAATACTTTCCCTGTAGTTCTGCGGAGGCCAGACATATAGCTGGTTAAGTGTTTAATTAGCAGCTATCTTAGACAAAAGGTCATGTCTTCAGGTACTCTGGGAAAAAAAATGGGTGGGAGATGGTGAACAATAGATGTAGTACATAAGCTGGGAGGGAAAGAGTTTTAACGAGTTTCTTCACAATAAAAGAAAAAGCATCCAGTGCTCGTCTCACAGCCATCCGTCATATGGACCAGTCAGTGTTCTAGCTCTGTTCATTTTGTATCACAATACAATACACTATTTTGGTTATTTGTACTGAAGTGGAGGAATTAATCATCCCTTTCCGCTTTCTCTTGTTTGGCATTTGTTGGGGAGGGAGGCAAGAGTGAAGTCTGCCTCTACTCCTGTTCCTTCTGACTAACGTTTACTAATCCCTTTTTTCTTTTCATGGTAGGATTCTGTGCCTCTTCACAAAAAACATTGCATCGTGTTGTACGGCCCTGTTTCAGACCCTTTGCAGAAACTGATGCCAACCCTTCTCTCTCCCAAGAAAATGACAAGAGCTGTCCCTAATGTCCAATTTATTTCTCTATGTTTTATTTACACTTTTTTTTTGTTTCTGCTGGCAGACCACGGAATCAAGAGTGAACTTTGTGGTCTTGAGGCAGCCAGGCGTGCAGCTTTCGGACCCGGTAGAAGATGGCAGCACATCAAATAACAGCAGCAGCAGTAGCAGCAGCAACGGAGGGAGCCCGGTGCACCATCGGAGGCGACTAGATCAGAATCACTATAGACGAAAATCTAACTACCAGAAGGTAAGTTTTATAAACAATGGCAAAAGTGCTGGTTATTCTTGGTTTTAGCAGATCTACTAGGTTTGCTCTGTGATGGTGATTTATCACATAAGACCGATTAGTAGCTCTGTTTCTTCTTGAGCTATTGAAAAGCAGCAGGTTTGTGGCTTTTGGTACTGGAGAACCATACATTTGACATCTACTGGGAAACACAGTTTTTAGGGAAAAAACGTGTCAAAATTTCTTCAAATGTCTGTAATGTTGATGCAGAATTAGTGTTTAATCCTTTCTTGTCTGGAAAGGGCAATGGGAAACTTACCATCCATGAGACACTTGGGACTTGCTTCTCAACATCCATCAAGCACAACATGTTCAGGGTATTGCACGATGACACTAAGTTATGCTTCTGGTTTAGAGCTAGAGGGCTTTATAATACAGAAGTAGAAACTACACAAATTACACAGTAGTGCTCTTGTGACTTCAGCATTTCGTCTGCCATCTGTTTGCAAAGTATAACAAACGGCATGAGCAAGAGGAGAATCGCCAGTCTGTTGTACCAAGAGAGATTTGCTCTATGTTTAGAACTTCCATTTGAGTGAGAAAACACCGAAGTCTAAGCAGTTGTAGCAAGTTTAAATGTCTCTGGAGTTTAGTAAGTAGCTGTCATAAATGGCTGGAGTGTGGTTCCTTGATTTAAATCCTAGAATATCATTTACATACTGTTTCTACAGCAATTGCTCTAATGTGTGCTTTCACTGCAACCTAAACATTTAGTAGTAGTCAGAGAGAGGTTGATTGCTTGATATGAGTGGCCTTGAAATGAGTTTGTAGCTTGTTCCTCAGTGCAAAATTGTTCTCCTCAGAGTCAGCATCTCTGTACAGCAAGTGAATGTGGGATCACTATGAGAGCAGTGTCTTGGTCATGGTGGTATCGCTTTGGAAATACAGGATAGTATTTCTACCCAGAGCAAGTACATGAGAAGCTGACTTTGCCATCCAGCAACATTGCTGAAACATTGTGGATTAAAGATACAAGGTGTTTTGTTATTTTCTTCCAGATCTGGGCTTCTCATGTTAATTGCATTAATGAAGCTGCATTTTGTAATGTCATTCCTTTGTAGGATTTACCTCAGGGATACATAAGTCATGAAAAGACAGTTGCAATAAAAAAGGAACCAAAGGAATCTTTAGGAATAACAATTGGAGGTGGAAGGGATAACAAAAACAAGCTCCCCATATATGTAACAAGTGTGCAGCCCATCGGATGCCTCTTCAGGGATGGCAGAATCAAGCGAGGTAAGGAGGCTCTTAGACCCTTTATCCTTTAGGAAGTTTGTCTTTTTTCTTTTCAGTGCAAGTTGGACTTGGACACTGAAGTGAGGCTGGAAACAGGGGTTCCACATGAGACCCTGAGACAGAAATGGGCTTCATAGTAAGAGGTCTGTAATAATCCTATCTTATTTAATCAACAGGAGATGTACTTTTGAGCATAAACGGCATTGATTTGACTCATCTGAACTACTATGAAGCTGTCTCGGCACTGAAATCTAATGCAGCTTCCCACTCAGTCACACTGAAAGCCTTGGAAATCCTTTCTCTGAACTCGACAGAGCCGTCTCCGGACATCAGGGAGCAAGGATTCAGCTGGTGTCCCCTCTGGATCACATGGCTTGGCTTGCCCAGGTACGTTTGTTCGGTGACTGTATAGAGATCTGTTCAGTCACAGAGCTGACTTCACTCAAACGCTAGAAATTACTTGCTTTGTTGGTTGACTTGGAAGCATTACTGGTATTCTCATTTAGCTCTAAGGCAGTGGAAAGCCTTGTTTGTTAGTGAGATCGCAGTATAATGAATGCATAAGAAACGTCCACTGCTTTTTATGGCGTGACCCATCATTCCCCCACCTTTGTTGGACAGTATCCATATTTCAGAAGTTCCTGAAAATCTTTTTTTCTAAGAGAACTGACACAGAAAAAGAGAAGCATAGATTCTGTCATTTGAGGCACTGAGTTGACATATAGTCAATGTAGATACAGCCACTGCTAAAATATCATTAACTGAAATCACTCTGTGGCTCTTTCTGGATCGCATAGCAAAAGCCAACAGCTACCTGTGCTGTTGTGTAGTTTCTAATCTGATCATGTCAGTTGGGGGCAGGCATTCTTTCAGTCTAATTCTTTTTGGCTGTCATAATTGCATCATCTTTAGCACGAAGCCGAAATGAGTCTGAATAGTTCCATTTTCCTGCTACAAAGCTTTGGAGCGTAGATTTAGCACAGATTTTATCAGCAGCATGGTAGGTTCCAGATGACAGGGCTGGAGCTTTGAAAGCTTGAATCTCCATTTCCTTCCTGGAGAGGTGAACCTCTGCTTTGCTGTGGTTTCATCAAAATACATTCAGCTGTGAAAGGCAGAGTCTGCTGTCATTCCAGCTGACTGGAGGAGGATTGTGCAGGAGATGCACGTGGAACGGTAAAGCCAAACCCTTCTGTGGGAAGCTCGGATTATGTACCGCCTTGTTTCTTGAGGCACCTGAAAGAAGAAATACTAAAAAAGCCTCTGTTACGTTACCCTTGTGTTACTTAGCAGCCTGTAAATGCTAAACAAAACAGCCCTAGGAAGGCAGCTTTTGTGTCTTGAGCGACTGTAACTTGGCTTATCCTCAGCACCGTCCTACTGGTTTCCTGTGCTCTCCCCGGGAATCAGCCCACCCAGCCTGTGCAGGCCCAGTGTGAACTAGCCTGAGCTGCACCTGGATAGCCCAAACCCCAGTACGAACCCGCAGATGCTGGCTGGTGTTTGTTCCTCATGGGTGCTCCTGTGGTGAAGCACAGCAAGGCAAAACCTGGCTGTACCTTCTCCCTTCTTCCTTTTCCAATTTCTTTGGATGTCTGGTGGCTTGCGGCTTCACCACGCTTTCTGCTACGGGGACTGGAGTCCACTCGTTGCTCACTGGTCACCTGCCTTCATTGCGAGAGTATACTGACATTACCTGCCGTTTAATAAACTGCTTGCAATTCTTTTGCTGCTGGTATTAATGTTGGCTCCCCTTCATTTGACAGTTACTGTACCTTGCTACTGAAGCAAGGAGCAATGATTTCAGACACCCTTTCTGCTCTTCAGTCTTCCTTTCTTACTCCGACCTGAGTTCAGGCATCTGAATTTGTCTGCCGTTCTTCTGTGGGTGTGAGGGTGGTTAGGAGGCACAAAGCAAGGTTACTTCATTTCAGGATCTGACAAAATCTTCCTTCTTGTTTCCAGTAGTAAAAATGGCTGTAATTCTTGTGCTTCGTCACTCATTTTCCCATCCGCTCACAGTAAGACGTGGTAGCAACTAGCTGGTTGTCCATAAAATGAATGATTTCCCTAAAGCCACTAAGAATCTGCCTTTCAGCTAAGCAAGGTGTTTATATTTGACATTGTGGCTGGCACAATCATATTACTTTAAATTATTGCTTGAGAATCCATAAACTGAAACGGCATCCTTGTTTTGTCACCTGGAAATGTTCAGGGTGGCTCTACGCTAGCATTTTCGTTTGGCTCAGGAATGCGCCATTGAAGCGAGGATCCAGTTGTCCTCACTTGCTGCATTTTGGTTCACATTGCAGAGAGAGGTCTTGACCCGCACAAACAAGGTTCCCTTTGAATGGGACTGGACCAGAAGTGCTGCAGAGGAATGCCCATTGCACTCTGGCACGAACAGGGTCTGTTCATGTGTACCACACTGACACTAGGTTACAGAAAATCCTCTGAACTGTACCAAAACTAGCCCTTGTGTCCTCAGCACCAGTTGTTTCACTCAGATCCGTTCCTTTTGGGCTGCCCTGCTAAAATAGAGGTAGCCTCAGCTTGCTAAAACATTTTGCAGTACAGTATGAAAATTTAAAACTTATTGCTGATGGCATGTGCAATTTTGGTTTTGTTCAGCCTTTTTTTTTTTCCCCCCCAGTTACTATTCTGATCCAGCAGAAATATCCTGTATTTCTTAGAAGAACCCATGTATTTCTTTCTAGTTTGAAGCTGAACTTTATGCTGAAAGACCAGAGTCAAAATTAGTGCTCAAGGCTAGGGAATTCTATTCAGTCATTGCAACACTTGGGCCACAGTGTTTAATTCTAGCCTGGATTCTTCTATCTCTGGTTTTCTGTTTGTGTCAAATACTGTCTGTCATCTCGGCACGCTCGGTGATGTGCTGTGTCTGAAATGTGGAGCCCCTGTAGCCATCCTGCGGAACTCGGGTTATGTGCTGCTGAAGGGTTTTAGGAGAGATTACAGCCCTGGTCCTGTGCTTCCTTGGGACCCTGGGTAGCATCTTGGGTCACGTTCTTAGCAAAAGAAAAACACTCTGCGCTCCTAAGGCTGCTTTCACACTGCAGCACTTGGTGTGTAACCTTGGAGCATCTTCCACCTCTGACCATGGCCAGTGCTGCACACTTCCAATGAAGACACAAACATCTCCATACGAGGGGCAGTGTAGTAGTAGTTTTCTACCTAACCTCAGCCAACAAGTGTTGGCTCTACTGAACCAGGTGGCTGGTATCTTTCTTGCATTTTTTGGTCTTGTAATACAGCTGTGGGTAGCTCTGCTGTCGTTGTAAACTTATTCCTTCTCCATTCTTTGCTTTGCTATTAATTGGTGGCAGTGAGTGTTCCAAGTTAATTGTATGCTACTACTTATTGCTCCTCAACATTTAGCGTTAGTATATGTCACAAGAAGACAGCATAGGAGCTTTATGTGATTTCTTCATAGTATTATGTTAAATGAGTATCAGCTACTGATAGTACAAAATACCATCTCAAAATGCTGGTTTGGAAGGGATGTGTGTCCTAATTCATTGCACACTGAATCCTACAGATATGAGAAATACCAAGTTTACAGATTGATTTATCTTTTCTCTCTGAAAGCTTTGACTCCTGAAAACAAGAACGATGCACAGGGTGGCTTATGATAATACTCAGGGGGTGGAAAAGCAGTTTTCCGCCTGCCTTCTTCCTGGAAGCCAGTCTCCATGAAGTCTGAGCTCTTTCTGCAGCACCTGCTAGGTGCTCCCTGCCGCAGCCACACTGGAGCGGCGCGCTCCGCAAGGGATGCAGAACTGCAAACTCAGCAGGCTGTTTGTCACAATAAAACTTGCACCTTTACTTTCTGAGAAGCCTAAAATTCGTTTCCCACAGTCATTTTCCATTATAGTAAATGAATGTTTCTCTTCCTAAAAACCCTTTTTCATACAGAAAACTGATTTCTAGCACACAGCTTTTTCCAGCTCTTGGAGAATGTGTCCAATGTTTTTTACTAATGTTCTATGCTGATATAGCACTTACCACTCTTGCTCTCTGGGCTATTTATTTGCACTAGAGGCCATATACATTTCTCATAGTTGTGCTTTTACACTCGTCTTGGTACCAGTAGAAGAAAACCATGGAAGCATCAGTAAGCTAGAGCTGGGTCTTCCAGTGTTTATGTGTGAAGAACTCGTACAGAGTAGATTACAGTGTGAAAGTAGATAATTGGATCTTTCTCCTAGTGAGAAGTTAACTGAGAAAGGCTTTTGAAATCTGGAACGTGTCTCTAAACTGCTGAAGCAAAGCCCTCAAGGCGAAAACGTTTATTAAGAAAAGTTTAGCTGCTGGAATTCCTCAGTGGGGCAATCAGCAGCAGTTTCACACAGCATAGCTCTGGCAGCGCCTCGGTGCCAGAATGGAACCTGACTGTGAGCCAGAGCACAGGAGCCGCTTGCGTGCACTCCTGCCACACCTTTTCAGACGCCTCGCAAAGGCTTTGCACGTCTTTGTCCTACAAACTCGGGGAGCAAGTGCTGCTAGCACCGATAGAGCACGTTCTCCAAGGCAGCCCTGGCATCGGAGATATCCCATGCTTACTGGGAAGACGTACCTCAGTGGCTGGCATTCAGCCGCAGCGCTCTGCGATCTCGCTCCGCACAGCACTCTCTTCCTGTGCACAGCAGTCCTGGGTGGAGGTCCTGCAGGAAGGACCTTTCGTATTCCAGTTTGGTAACGAGTAGAAGAAAGGCGGCCATACCTCCTGTGTCGGCTTTCTGTCAGCGATAGGTAGCTGCTGAATGCCTTCGCTGTACCAGGCTTGTAGTATAGAGATGGAATAAAAGAATAAGCTCGATTCTCACCTATGGCATGGGTATAACTGCTGTTCCTGATTAATATGGTTTTGTCACTAGGACTGTGCATGCTCATTAGTAGAATTCATGGGAGTTATTCATTAATCTTTCGGGTCACAAAGCCCTTCGGTAATTTTCTGTTAACTCTTAAACTAGCCCTAACAATACTGAGAGAAGATTTCTAAAGGACTGGCATCTTCAGAGTTGAGAATTATCCCTGCAACATGCCCTGCAAAGCGGTTGCCTCAAGTCCTTAAAAGAAAGAAAAAAATGAGGCTGTTACATAGCTGTGCTTTCTGCAAGGGCGAACATAAATTTCTGGTCAGGCAGTTTTCCTTGAAACATTCTCATAAGCTTTCTCTGTTTTTGACCGCACCTGTCTTCACAGCTACCTTCACTGCTGTCAAGATATTGTCCTTAGTAAAGGTAACCTGGAAAGCTGGGGCTTCAGCATTGTTGGAGGCTTTGAGGAGAGCAAAGGAAATCAGCCATTCTTCATCAAAACCATAGTGCCTGGGACTCCCGCCTTCCGAGACAGGAAACTGAAGTACGTATGCACGGCCCTGGGGCTCTCTGGTGTTTGTCAGAAACTCTTATCGGTACTTAAGTCAGCATGACGCTGTTTTACTGAGGGGCTGTCTCTTACCCTTTTAACTGGCTGAGCTAAAAGTTAATGACTTCTAATTCTTAGACACTCATTTGTCGTAACAAACCAAGTCCTATGTTAATGGGTGGTTTGGCTTCTCTATAAAGGTGCAACTAAAAGGAATTACACAGTTACACTTTAAAAGGCTGTCAAGGTTTTAATTGAGTAATTAGATAAAAGTAGGAAGGGGATGTTTGAGATGAATCTTGGATAACTGGCCAGCTGGTCACGCTGCCGGTGACCCTCACTGCCGTGTCTCACTCAACTGCCAGCAGTGTCCTCCTCCTTTGACTCAGAAGTGAAAAAGTTGCTTCACCAAGGAGTTGATGATCTTGGCTCAGGGTGGGCTAGATGACCTTGGGGGTCCTAAGGTGCAGTGTTAACAGTAATTAAATAAATCCTGACAAGCATGTTTCCTGTCTCTTTTGATTAGGTGTGGAGATGAAATAGTGGCAGTAAATGGAGTGCCAGCAATAGGAATGAGCAACTCGGAACTAATCCCCATGCTGAAGGAGCAAAGGAACAAGGTCACACTTACTGTGGTGTCCTGGCCAGGAAGCCTCGTGTGAAAGCTGCAACAAAACACACAACAGTTCCAGGTATCAGCTGGCCATCACACAAAGCTAAACATGTGACAGATAAACCAGGTGACTGCTGAACTCTTGCTACATGGTGTATTGCCATGGAAGACTTTGAGCTTCCCTTTCAGAGAAAACATTTCTTTACTCTGCTGAGGTTATTAACAAAGCTGGTTGATGCATTCAGAGTAATGGTTAATGCGAACAGTTGTTGTAGCTTCCTGGGCTCATTAAAGCTCTTTAGGATTGGTGTTGCAGAGAAAGCTCTTTCTCTAGTGTTTCTCTACAAATTGCCTTTGAGGTGCTTTCCATTTAATACTTTGAACAGGTTAAAACAGGTGTGATGGTCCGATATCCCCTCCTAGTTTAATACAGTCCTGCTACTGATCCCCGACTGCCATTTTTGGACAGTGAGTCATTTTATGCACGCTTTTAAAAGCCACTAATAAAACTTGTAAGGATGGGAACCCAATTAAGCAGTTCCTATAGCTGCCAGTCTCGATATTTTTAGGTTACTGAAACCTAATGAATGTGTTTATGTATTAAAAAACCAATTGTAACTCTCAGAGCAGACCACTGGAGAGCTGCTAGGGTAGCATCCTGGAGTTGTGCTGACTTGCATGAAGGTTCTGTCACCAGGTAGCTGTTGCAAATCCCCATTTTGCCACGAATCCTGATTTAGACTCTTGAAGGAATCAGCAAAAGCGGCTTCATTGACTAAGTTCGATGGTAAGGTTCACTCTGTAACTTACCCCACAAAGGCTGCAACGATTCGAAACTACCCAGCTGCAAATCAAAGTTACCATACTATAAGGCTATGTGTGACACCGATCGCTTACCAAAGATCTGCTGTTGGTGAAAGCACCTCTCAGCCTCAAGGAGCAACCCTGAGAGGTGTCGCAGCTCAAGGGGAGGTCACCGCTGCTTAGCAGGGAGAGCTCAGGAAAGGCTCACTTTGGCTGTCATATTTATGGAATAAAGTGGTTGGCTCATAGTCAAGTTACAGGTGCTGGAAAAGGTACACAGGAGCCTCCTTGTACCCACAACTTTCTTTGTTCCTTGGTAAATGAATGTCACCGTGTGTCAATCGCGTGATCGGTGTGCCAAGCCCTCGTGCATCAATGCCAACTGTGTCACTGCTCCTGTGGGGGTTTTCACAGAACAGACTGGAACTGGAGTTGTTCTGGGCCCAGTTATGGCTTAGGCCTTTACCTCCCCTGGAGCCCCTACCAAACCACCGCTAGTTTGGTTAAGGAGCTGAGCGCATCTGGCAGTAGCCAGAGAGAAGGAATTTGTTTAATTTTCATCCCTTTCCTCAGTTTGGTTTCCCTGCTTTTTATGACTTGATAAAATGACTGGCTTTTCTCACAGAAGGCAGACAATTAAGTAAACAGGCTTGTTAAGAGAAACCTCTGTCACAGGCTGCTGTCTTACTTTTATCAGTTTCTCAGCGCTGAGATGCAGACTGAAGGCAGGGGGGAGGAGGATGTACCTGACACAGTACCTGTAGGCTCAGGCACGTGAGATGAGCTCCTGCAGTTCTGTTCACGTCACTTGCAGGCTCAGGGTAAGCTCAAAGGGGCCTGGGCTGCCTCGGCCACGTCGTACCAACTGTATGACACAAGCCGCCTCCCGAAGGACAGCGTGCCCCCTTTGCCCTCAGAATGGTTAAAATTTCCAATAAAAGAATTGAAGCCAAGGCTGGGGGGTTGAGCTACGACACCTTGCTAAGTTCCTACCTGGAAACTCCACGTGAAGCAATTCCCTCCCTTTTGAGAAGGCTGTTAATCAGCAGTAGAAATGAGAGATCTTTCTTGAACCAGGTTGCATTGACAGACATCTTTCCTCTTCCGCACCTTTTATGGGGCCAGCTCAGATTACAAGAATGAAAGGAGTTTCTCTGCCCTGTAAAAATGCTACCTAGAAAGAGTGTTTAATTCTTTGTCGTCGTAAACTGACTGCAGGCAAGCACCCATCATTGTCTTAAGCAGAGCTTTTCTTAGGGCTGGCTGCTTCGTAATTAGCTATTACTGCACAGTAGAATTGTTCCCTGCTAGATGACTGACTTAGTTGCTGACGTACAGCATGACTTCACTTCCCCTGTTAGCGTAAGGCAGCACGGAGCAGGGCCTGTTATCAGAGCCTATTACACAGAACGAGTCACCAGTCATCACCAAAGCTTCCCTGGCACACGGTGTGGCCTCTTTGGTTGATAAATACCTCTATGGACTTTGACAGCAGAAACGGCCCGTGGCCAGCTGGGCTCTGGGGCCTTTTCCCTGTTGTTCCTACTGAACACCGAGAGCAAAATAATTCAAAAGTCAAGTCAGAAGGGTGCCTGTGGAAAACTAGTCACTCGACCTCTGACATGAAGGAACAGAAAAACCTGAAGCCGTTTTTGTCTCTTTCCAATCAATGTGCAGAATCTGTGCCTGGTAAGGAACAGTAAATATTTATGTAGCTAGAGAGAGGGTGATTCCTACTGAGCAGAACCAAATGTCACTTGCATGAAGTACAGTAGGAAGACAACCATGCAGCTGGTGGTCAGACAGTTCAAGTGAAGAGGATGCTGTAGAAGGCAGCACAATTCTTCCTATTCCTCCATTGCGTTTCAAGGTGCCTTCAACTTCACCAAAATGTCTTAGTAATTTAAGTATTGTTTCCAAGATCAGCTTGTTAATAGATGTTGAATTTGTTTTGATGCCTTTATAAATTATTGTAATATTACTGAAAAACATTGTTAGGGGTGTTTTTTTAACCTTTCTTTCTAGTGTACCAGCTAACGCCCCCAGAGTAGGTCACCTCAACAGCAGATACTCCTCCAAGAAGCCAACCTTGTGAGGCAGGAAATAGTGTAATTGTCTTCTGCGGCTCCCCGGGACACAGCTGGACTATCCTGAAGTATACTGTGACTGGGGAAAACAACCTGAACGAAAGTAAATCCCACATACCCTTCCCCTTAGTTGTACCCCTCCTCCTGTCTGGCTGCAGCCCACCAGTGACTGTGGGGCTCAGAACCGACTGGGCTGAAAAGCTAACCCAGGGAAGAAATAAAGCTTTACTTAACAAGGCTTAACTCCCCGATCCGGCGTGCTGCACAGCTCAGCAACTTGGAGGCAACGCTGGGGCTGCCGCTGCTGCTCCCAGAGGCACTGCATGTCCAGGCTGGGGCCTGGGTTAGGTTTTGGTGTGATTTCTACTACAGCAGTACAGGCAGCACGCAACACCCCTGACTGGGATGGTGATGTCTGATGCTCTGGGAGGAAGACATCATTGCCATTAACCATGTGCTGCACAAGGAAGTTAGCTTCTCCTCCTCAGGGCCGTGCCTGTTTCATACTGGCAGGAGCCGAATGACTTGCCAGAGGCTCCCCTCGCTGCCTTCACGTGGAGAGAAGGTGTAAGCTGTCTGGCACTGGTGTAGTAAGGCTTGTGCAAGGGCTCCTCTCCGGCTGTGGAGTCCAGCCTCTTGCCAATACCTGGCACCTGTGGCGTTCTGCACTTAGTGATGCCTGCTTCTTAGCTCCAGCTTTGCTCCAGTATGCGTACTGATACCACCAGCCCAAGAACTGCCCTCTTTCCTGTGAATTTATTAGTCACCATTCAGGGAACATGACCATGAAACCTGCAGTAGTTACCTGATGCAAGTAAAGATTATTTCCAAAGCCCTACCTTTAGACTTCTCTAATACATTCATGGCAAACATTCCACCTCTATTTAATTAAAATAAAACCATTTCAAACTATTTCCCTTAAATTCACAGCTGCTTCTGGCAGCGTGAGCCTGCTAACATCAGAGAAGGACTTGGGTCTACCTGTAAAAACATTCAAAAACCACAAGAGGAAGCTGCAGCACTGACTCGCTGATCCAAGATCTTCCATCCCCTCTCCCACAGCCCCAGCAGTAAGCCCAGGTGCAGAGGGATGCAGGATGGCTGCTGACCACCATAAATTACACCTATTTACAGGTTGAATAGCTCCTGTCACCTCCACAGCATGACAGACATAGGGAGTGGGTATAGAATAGCTCTACCCACCCACATACAGGCACCACGCTCACCTTAGCATGCAAAAATGGAAGAAATATTACTTGGCTGGGGCACAAACCCTAGGCCTACCTCCGCATAAAACTAGAACCAGGGGAAAACGCTGGCAAAAGACAAGCAAAAAACTCGTTCAGAGTGGCCTGGGGGCCACCACCTGGCCTCTCCCTCAGTGCTACCTGCCCTAGCAATTGCAGAGTTCCTGTTCTGGAGAAAAAATAAATACCAGATTGTGTAATTACAGGGTACGGGCTCGCTCTGGGGGCACAGGGAAGGATGCCTGGCCCCTCTCCCACTTGACGCTCCCACGCCATGCCAGCAAGCCCACGCTTGGGAAGCGGCGGGTGGGCACCTTTGTTGTTGCACTGCAGACAGGCGTGTTTCCAGGGGCCATGTACCCATCGAGTCCTTCTCCCCGGTTTGGTTTTGATTTCTCCTCCGCCCACACCATGCCACAGCTTGATAAAAAGCAAGTTTATCCCAAGTTCCTGAAAGCTATCAGGCAATGGCAGCTGAAACCCGCTCCGACCCTAGGAGGAGCGTGCCAGAGCGGGGATTCCTACAGCTTGCCTCTCGGCCAGGCACCACTGCGCTCGCCTGATGCCCAGCAAGGCTGTATTGCTAAGTCGCAATGTTCTACCAGAACTCCGCCACGGCTGCAGAGGGAGGAATGTTTTGAAGCCTGATTTCAGGCCTTGCCCTTTAACTCTGGATTAGTGCATGCACATTTCCCATGATCTCAAAGGACATTTAAAAAGCAACATTAAAACCAAACAAAAACCTCACTCTTTTTTCTTCTCCCCAAATGCACTGTCATAGCATATAGAGTGTTACCATAGCGCTATAGGGGCACAAGTCCCTCAGGCTGTAAGCTTCACATGACACTCAGACTTGCAAGATTACAGTAAAATAAAAAAGTTTCAGAACCATATTATTTTAGGGCAAAGATTTAAGACGTTTTTAAATAACTCAAAAGTAGTGGAAGATACTTAAAAATGAGACACTTGTGGCTCACACGAATGGAACAGTGTCCTAAGTACTAGACATATCAAAACCCCTCGCAATTCCTTCTCCTGTTCTTCCCACCCAGAAACGTCTCTGGTGCCACCCTCCCCAACCAATACTAAGTCCAAACAAACTTTGGAATTTGACTGAATTTATTTTCAGACCTAGGGGAAAGGAATGCATGGCACAGGAGAGGTGGGGATAACCAAACAGAAATAAGCCAGTGAAGGCAAACTGCTAGATGGGACTTCACGTTCTCTACTGTGCTAGACTATTCAGCTCAACTCTTCCAAAAAAAAAAAAAAAAGGTAAAAAAAAAAAGTTAGTTAAAACTAATGAAAGAGAAACTCATGCTCTTACTATGGGTCTTCTGTTGATTTCCCACTTAGAGGTGTAATACATGATAGAACTATTTTTGCAATGGGTCAAATGAAGGGTAGGTTTGAAGTCTTCGCATGCCCTGTGTAAACACACGGGACAGCTTCTCAAAGCCGCCAGATCCAAGCAGGATCCTGTGACCCACCAGTAAAAGCAGTTCCTCCTCCCGTGCTGCCCGGCCGGCCACAGAGAAATCAGAAGATATTTTTGTAGCTATGAAGAAATTTATTTGGGGATGAGACTTTTCACTACCAGAAGCCAGACTCTAAGCTGACTCGTGGGATCTAAATCACACTTTTCTTTGGACAATAAATTTCAAGTCACACTTACTGTCCTATTTTTCAGAAAGGAATGATGATGACAAAAAATAAACAAAAACTATTACCTAAATGCGTTAGTTTCAGCTGAAGCCATCTTCCATCAGAAACCATAGGATCTGATACAACAAAGTTCTCCCTAGGGATGGTGAGGAGTAGCTCAGTGCTTTGTGTACTAGTACTGCTGTATTTCGTCTCGTATCAAAAAAAAAAAAAAAAAAAATTTAACTGCATGTGCAGCCTCAGCTCTCAAACCGCTGCAACATGCTTCACTGCTCACCCAGAGTCAGCCTCTCGTCCCTTGGGGAAAAAATAAAAGTAAAAAAAATAATCAACCCCCCGAAACAAAACATCACCAATGTCATGCTGGTTCAAAAGGAGCAAGTTCCTCCTGAGGGCTGACGGTGGGCCTGGGTCACTCCTTGGCATCCTGCTCCTCTCCCTCCTGGGCACCATCTTCACTGGCCTCCTTCTCCTCTTTGCTACGCTTGTTCTTTTTGTGCTTGTGGCGCCGATGACTCTCCCCCTCCTCGCTCTCGTGTTGCTTGCTGTGGCAGGGAAGAAAGGGGAGAAGAAAGTTACAGCAGAGCCTGCATCAGCAGAGCTCTGCCACAGAAGAGAGCCAAAGGCTCCGACTCTGCAGCACACGTGGGGACAGAGCGCTTTGATCTAGAATAAACAGGAGACGGATCAGAAGTGCTGAGGGCATCACGGTGCCACTGAAAGGCTTCGTCGTGTTTATTTGGGACGATCTGATATCACATGTGGCTGAACCGAGGGCAGGTTATACAGACTGCTGGAGGTGGTTGCTTTACACCACATGCTGCATCAGCACAGGGCCTAGGCAGGCAGCACACGAGGCAGAATGATTTTTGGAGTTTTCATAAGCAACATCTCCGTGTCCTTCCCACTCCTAAGGGAGCTCTAACAATTTCGACACATCTCAAGCTTCAATGTGAAGCACTGAAGCTGCCGAGAGAAAGAAGAGTCGTAAATCTGAGAGGCGTTTGACATTTTCACTCCTCTGAACATCTTGGGGAAGTCCCTGGAGCAGAGGCACGAAAGGGATCAAGGTAGCTAGAGAAACGTGGGTTTCCTAATGGGAAGCAGGTCCTGTTTCTACTTCTGCTCACTCATAAACGACCTGGCACTTAACTAGCTTTGTGCTTTAAAACTCCTCTCTCTCCTCACCCAGAACTGTCTTCCAGATGCAGCTGGGATAGCTGTGGATGCTATCGGGATTTCTGTGAGGTGAGAGAAATCCCAACCAGAAGGAACTCTGACTAGGTTGTGCACGCCTCCAAGCCCTGCACCGCTGACCACAGCGCTGTGCACGCACAGCGTGCCCGACACGACCCGCACGCACAGAGATTAGCCTCTGTCTCCCATCAGGGGAAGCGGGAGCTCTGGTTTTGCCCACTCTGGTTCTTGGCCCCTCCTGGGAGGAGATTTTCTGCTGCTTCTCAAACATGCCGTTATTTCTCCTCACAGGTTGAAAACCAATGAGTTCTCTAGAGCTGACCGTGGTGTGAAGGTAGCAGAATTAAAACAGTACAGGAAAAAGCAGATAAATTTATCACAGGAAGACGCATGGTCACACAGTATAGACACCAGCTCTGCGAGGGGGGACAGTCAGGTGCAGAAATAAATTCTTAACTACAGCTGGGATACCAGTTTAGTAGCAGAGGCACCTGACTGGGTGAACCACTGAAGCTCTGGCTGAAAAGCTCCTGGCTTCAAGTAATTTTCTGACTTCTTTAATAAATGGTTTCATAGTCATTTGAGGGAAGAAAGAAAGAAAAAAATAAGACTGCTGCCTCTCCTTAACAGATCTTTAGCCACCTTGTGGACAGCAACGTGGCAGCGGTTTATGCTTGTCCTTTAAACGAGCGTCAGTGGTTTACTTCAGACTGGTCAATTTGCAGTAAACTGGAAACTACAAGGAAACCCTTTCATCTTCCTGCAAATGCCTTCAACAGGCTCAAATCGCCTCAAGCAGGGACTCTGGTATGCACTCGAAGTGGCCTTAAACAAAAAGTATTCTTCCATTTGCTTTAGCTAACAAACCCTTCCCTTCCCACCGCTTTGAGCAAGACAGAGAGCATGTGTGTGGTTTAAAGGGCAGAGGAAAAGGCCCCTCTCATTCCCACCTTGTGCAGTAGTAGCCCAGTTCTGGAAACAGAGCGCTCAAGCAGATTCTGGCACTGCTTTGGTAAATGACATTCTGTTCCTGCAGCCGAGTGTCTGACATCAGATCTCAGCTGAGTAGAGGAAGCTGAGAAATAACCCTTAAAGCTATTGGCTTGTTAGTCTGGTATCAGCTCAGCTTCCATTTGTTTTGTATTCAATTCTGATTATGGTCCTGGCCTTTCTTCCCATCACTTTGTTTCCAACCCTTTAGCATCAGTCCTTTCTTGAAAATTTATTCATCTCCTTAAGGATGAGAACAGCCTTTTGCCTCCAGGCACTATGTAGGAGTTTTTCTGACACCAATTACAAAATAAGGATAATTGCCTACAGGGCTGACATGAATTTCATCTAAAAGAAGGAAGTAAGTTGAAGCACCAAAAAAAAAGAAAAGAGCAAGCCTGCTCAAGTCATTACCAGGATGTAAACTGACAGCGACTGAGCAGTGCCTCAGACCAGAAACCAGACTTTGCTAGCAGAATGCTCTCACAGGAAGATCATTTGTAGCACACACATTTTCTCCAGAAAAGCTGGGATTTTAGGACATCCTGCTCCACTCCAAAAGTGCTTCACCTTTGTCCAGATCGTCATCAACCTCACTATCAGAAGCACTGGGCACAGAGCTCTGATCATGCAGTGCTCAGCCTCCTGCTCCAAGAGGAAACTTCAGATTACAGGCTGAAGAAAGCTCTTCCTTCTGCACAAGAACACATAATTCTGAAAGCTGATGCTTCTGTTATGGTTTCACATTTTACTTTGTGTGTACTCTGTTAACAGTGGGAGCTATGCTATTCTGAGGTGGTATTTAGCACAGGTTAACCTCTCCTTTGTCAATCAGTGCTGCAATTTTCTTGGCAGTGATTTGACATCCTGCCAGCTGCCTTACCAAGAACTTCCAAACGCCAAGGACTCCTCTCCCTATTATAGACAGTTCTGCCTCCCGCCCAGGCGCATGCCCGAGAGCACTTTTCTCCGCCTGGGCGTCAGGTCTCGGGACACCAGCAGGTCACAGGAAGCCAGTGTGACCCAGGGCGACAGCTCACCCTGAGAACATCACGCTGCTTCTCTGCAACTAAGGTGTGTTCCCATCCACAGCCCAGTCCAACCCTAGACGGCTCTTACCGTCTTGAAGACTTATGCTTGCTGCTCTCCTCTTTGTCTCTGTGCCTGCGCTCTCGGTGACGATCCTCTCGCTCCCTGCTGCGGTCTCGACTCCGGCGGTAGTCACGCTCAAAGTCGTAGCTGCGCTCTCGGCTGTAGTAGCGGTATCGTTCATCGTCGCTTAAGAAGAGAAAGGAGAAGTGAGGCAGAGGAACGCACCACTCGCAGACCTGAAAGCCAGGAGCCGTGTTTACAGGATGGTAGAACCCCATCCTCACCAACAAAGTCTGTCACTTTGTGCTCCATCAGCAGGCTGAGGTATTTGGGATGCTCCTGAAAAAACCTGTAACAATGAGCTGCTGCTGCTTATCGAACCCCAGCTGCAACCCAATCCCAGTTTCTAACCACCATGAAATAACTTTCTCTGTTTGCGTATTACACAGCCCGTAAGCCCAAACAATTGAATATCACAGCTTTCTCCTGGCAAAGGGTTTACAAAATCTGTTCTCTGGGTTTGCCAAGGGAGTACGTTAGCAGCAGGCATGTACCTGACGTCTCAGGGCTTTTGCCCTCACAATCCTTCTGGAATATGTCCAAGACATCCGGCTACCTTGTTCAAAAACAACAGAAACGTGTTCCTCTTACCACTCTGCCACTCCTGGTGCAGGATTTTACCTCACAACACTACTGTCCCAGACAACCCGTAGTTCTTTTGTGTCAATTAGACTATTTTCTTCCCCAGGAGTTCAGAAACTCAAATTGTGAGTATAGCTGACATGCTTTTTCTGCCTATACCTAATTATCTGCTCAAGGCAGCTCATTCAATCCACATCCAGGGGTGAGCATGATGTACCTCAAATTCAGATTCATTCCACACTCCCCTCTACATCTCATAGTCACTATTCAGCTTCTGAAAACCAAAATCTAAAGGCTTAACTAGTCCCACTGTGGGAAACAATATTCAGACTCTGAGAGAAAGGAAGTCTGAAACATCATCCTAACACTCATGGAAACAAGCTAGACAATTAAATACCCAACATCAATCATCTGAGAGCGCTCCGAAGGCCTCCACTGAACATGGCTACTTGCCCTGCTTTGGCAAGCTTGATCTGAGCGGTCAGCATGCTCGAAAGCACCCAGAAATGCTAACAATGTGCTCAGGAGTGCCAGTCACAGGACCTGGCTGCAGCACAAACCTGCTCAGGAAGTGTAGGAGCCTGAGCTCTTCAACCTGGAGCAAGTTTGTCTTCTGTTCTTTTCCTCTCCCTTCCACCCACAGTGCCCATGAGCTTGTAGGGGAAAAAAAAAAAAGGGGGGGGGGGGAAGGTTAGGAAAGCCTTGCCCAATTCGCTCAGCCCCTGGGCCAGGAAGTTCCCCCGCAGGCAGCACCCCTCCGCCAGGAATGCACATTCTGATCATGTTTTGAATGACTATTGGTATTTCTGAGCCTGAAGCCTGCAAAACACTGACGCTGCCTGTGACAGAACAAAAAAAAGTGATGGGTTTAGAAAGAAACTTTGCAACCTAGCCTTCAATTTAGCTCTCCAGATCAACACCGGGAGGCTGAAAACCTCCTTTCCCAAGTGCTCCCAGCACTGCTGTGGCCTGAGATCACATCAGTCCCCACCAAGGTGGTTGTCTCCAGCACTGCTCGCAGCAACGCCTGGTTAAGAATTTACATTTCATGGCTGACTCCTGGCGAATGGCACTCCTTGCCCTGAAAGCCTCTACAGGAGAGCAGAGCAAAGCATGGGTGGTTTTTCCTTTGATCTGACAGTTACATTTAGAAGACAAGAAGCAGCAGTTTCTATGGCCAGTGTTTCCCACCGAGCTGTGAAATACCAAGTAAACAGAGAGGGGCTATTTCCTTTACTGGCCTCACATGACAGGTGGGCGAGCAAGCGTAACTGGTTCTGCTGGATTTAAACAAAAAACAGACACGGGAACCAGCCAGTGACACGGATCTCCTAATTTGTCCTCTAGTTATTGATCCAAAGTATCTCTTCCCCAGACATTTCAGAAAATTAAACCGCTGTAATCCCATCCCTTGATGAAACACCTTCTTGCGCTCCAGGGCAAGGCCAGAGCTCCCCACCGGGTAACTGCGAGCCCAAGCTGCCGAAAAACAGCACTCACTTGTTGTATTCGCTAGTGGTGGGAGTGCGGTCTCTGTCCCTCTCCCTTTCCCTTTCCCGCTCCCGCTCCCTCTCACGCCTGGAGCCCGAGTACTCCCAATGGCTGCTGCTGGAACTGCTTGTGCCTTTGTCCACCGTCGTCACCCAGGGCGTGTGGGATGTGGAGATGGGTGGGTAGCTGATGAAACCTGAATCTGCAGCGAGAGAGCAGAATCCTTGTTCATCTGAAGCATTAACAGCATCCTCTCCGTCCCTCCCTTTCCAAAGATACCCTCTGGGGGTACTGCTGAATCCCACTCCCACTGCCCACTCCCTCCAAGCACCTCCTGCAGAGGAGACAGCACGGTGCTGCCTGCGATTCCATCCGTTCAGCATAGCCAGGAGGTGCTGGTCACTAAGGAAATGGGAGAGAACACGGGCATTGCTGGCAGGGCTGCAACAGGGAAGGAAATCTGCTGAAATTCTGGCATTGCCTCTTGTTTGGTAATGCGAGACAGATGCCTGTGTGTGCCTGTTTAGGCAAGGAAGATGATAAAGTGGGGGAAGAGGGCATTAAAAAGCTCAGGGAGGAGATGCGAAGCTGAAGGTGGAGGAAGAAGAAGAGTGTGAGTAAGTATGTGTGCAAACAAGCGCAAGAACATGTTGCTGAGGCACACAGAGAAGCTTCTCCATCATTGGGTACCTGCACTGAAAACAGTGATCTGAGGCTTAGCACTCAACTACAAAATGGCATTCACCACCACTGCAAAACATTCAGCTTTCCAAACAGCTTACGGTGTAGTCAAACTCAGCATGTGCGTGCAGTGGCTGCGATAGTTTGGGGCACAAGCAAGACCCTAAAGCTAAAGCAAGCATGATGTCCATCAGCTTAAGAAAAGCCTAAACTACCAAATGCCAGAGAAGAGAGAGATAAGCAGTTTGACTGTTATCTTCAGTGCTCACCTGCAGAGTTGTAGCCAAATGGAGGAGGCTGCCTGTTATTGTAGCTGGCTGGCTGGCTTTGGAGAGAGAAAAGGATGCAAGTTATGAACACCAGTGACCCTGTGCAGATACATCTGTGCTGCAAGTTTACCCCATTTTTTTTTCTGAAGGTCTGTGGCACATCTTCACAGGAAACCCGTGGTTTCAGTGAATCTGCTTCACTTTGCACCACAAACTCTCAGAAACTTATACAGGTGCAGCTGCTTTGCCACCACTTCTGAAACTGCTGTAACTCAACTGCTTGCCCTGCTTTACCCCTCCCTTCTGTAAATCAGGCAGGCTTCCAGGGAGATAACCAGTGCTTACAAAGTACCTGGAGAATCTTTACAGAAAAGAGCTAGAGAAACGCAACATGTGATCAGCTACTCTGTGCTAGACCCAAGATTTTATTGCCTCCTTCTGGCGTCATGACCATGACAAATCAAGGTAAATGCACAGAGGATTCCCTGTGGACTCCCCCTCCACCCAATCCACAACCAAACTAAGAATTACTAGCACTGATTTTAGACTACTCTCCACCCTTCCTCGCTACGGAGGAGCTGTTCCAGTGGCTCAGCCCAGGTGCGGTCTTACCCATCCAAGGTTGGAATGAGGAGAGCTGGTGGTGGTGCCAGAGGAGGCGGGAACAACCCTAGACACAGAAGCGTAAGTCATCACAAAGATCTCAGCTTGCCATGAGGGAACAAGACTTCATTGCTGTTTACAGTTAAAAGCAGTTAAAGCATCTTTTTACTCTAAACAAGGCCCTGTTTGAAATGGAGTAATTTTCTTTCACAGGGTTGTATCTCCTAGCAGAATTAAAACCCTACAGCTGTGCTAGTTCTGTAGGGGTATGGAAAGACAAATGAAGGAAGCACTACCGTCTATTTTGGCTTATTCATCAAAACCTAAGATTCATTAAGGAGTAAACATTAACTGTTGCGGTCCTGTGGGAGACAGAAAAGCCTGGTTCTTGGGATGCAGACATGTTGCAACTACAGCAAAGGTTTTATTGCTCCATAGATTAAAACAAGTAACTTTGTCTCTTACAAAGCACATAACATAGAAGTCACCTGGTTTTGACTGTTTTTAAAGACAGACAATTTTCTGAGCACATACACATTTAAAAATCACGAGAAGACATAGCACCAGTGACACAGAGAGAGTTGTCTGAAAGGTCTGACACTTTAAAAGTGGGCCCGATGTCAAACACACAAAGAGTTGTTATACAAAAGTCACGAGGCAGTATCTTCAAAAAGCAGAATTAAGCAGAAGTTTATGAAGGCCACTTCCAGAAATGACATAAGCCTTGGAAGCCAAAGTCCCTAACCTTGACCAATCTGAAAGTGAGGAGGACATGCTGACTGCTCCTATGGGAACATCTTAAACTTGTCTCTATAACTATAAGCAACCATTATTCCTATAGGCAGTTACCAACACCAACAAAAACAGACTAACCACCCATTGGCTTGACTTTGCATAAAAACTCCTCTGTTTATCATTAAACAAAAAAAAGGAGCAAACTCTGCTGATACAAAGGATAGGTGTCATCTGACTAACTGCAGTCATTTACATTAAAGCCAGCAGCTCCAGGCTCCTCAAGTCAATGCAGATTGAGCCACCATAGTCAATGAAGTTGTGGGACAATTCATCACCTCTTACTGTGAACACCTAAAACGAGTCAGGAGAACCCCTTCCTAGAAGCATCTCACTGCAAAAAGAGGTAGCCTGAAGCCTCCAGCTCAGCTAGTGGAGATCTACGCCACAAACAAGTTGGGGGACACATCTCACACTTAGATGCTCCCCCCCCCCCCCGCCCCTTGCCTTTTCCTAAGATCTTCCAGTAAAATGCAATGCCTACAGCATTTCCATCACATGTGCTCACCAAGCCCAAGTACTTCAAAGTACTACTGTTACAAGCACCTAACGCTAATGGTGGTGGATCATCATTATCATAATTAGCAGGTATTCTCCCTCATCTCCCTTTCCAACCCAGCTACCTGAAGTGGAAGGTGTTTGCAACAGGCTGGTCATTTCATCCACCTTGCTCCTCCCAAACAACTTTAATCTAAATGCACTTGACTAGCAGCTGGGCGCTGCCACGTCTACAATCAAGACCAGTTTGCATCCAGTTTCACTACAATATAGTTCTTCTAAACCCAAGCTTACTATGAGCAGGTTCCGTCCACTACAACAATGAAAACCAGCTCTGCAATATTATTGCACGTTGAGAAGAGTATGAAAAGTGACATTTTAACAAACACGGGAATTTTCTCAGTCTGAGGGACAGCCCAGCTAGTCTAGTTTTCCGGATTTCCATTTGGGAAGCCCAGGGCAGAGCATGAATACCAAAGCACGGACAAAAAAGCTGTGAATCAAGTCCAACATGTCTAACACAGTGAGGACAAGCACATCAAGTCCACAGTGCTTTGGGTGCAGACCTTTTCAAGTACGTGAATCGAGCATACAGTGTAACACAGAGGCAGTGGCCTGGCTGCATATAAGCAGTCACCATGGTTTTTCAGATGTACGGCATCTGGTCAGAACTGTTGCTCCAAATGGTCCGCTATACAAACAGTGAAGTTTGTTTTCCCTGGACTAGGCAAAATTTCCAGTAGAAAAAAAAAAAAATACAGCTAGAGGAAACTCAGTTTTATAGTAGCTCTGAATTAGCGGGGTTCTTAACTTACGCATAAGCTTGGTTGTTACGTTTCTTTATTAGTATTCACCATCTCTACTGCACACCAGGGAGCAAAGGCTTCTGGTGGAAATGGCATTTGTTCTGCTCAGTCTCATACTCCAAATTCCTATACAAAGTGGCAATTTGTCACTCAGACTTTTGCTGTGTAAATGCCGTAACAAGAACTAAACCGTTTCAAATCTAAGTGGCTTTTCCCATCTGAAGTTCTCCATTTCACTTTCTATATTGGTCTTCAGAGACAAAACAAAACAGTATTTAAGAAGCCCTACAGATTTTTATTTAGGTCTAGAATATAAAAGCAGCTAGAGTTCAGTGCTGCATTGGAGTTTATTAGCCTTAAATTTGCTGTGCTCTAAAACGAGTCTTGGTGTCCTCCTATCTTGTGTTACTTAACCCAAATGCTCAGATAGGGCCATCTAGGTGTTCAGAATCACTGCTGTTTTTAAGAGCAAGTTAAGACCTACCTGGAATAGGACCGGGTGGTGGCAGACCTAGGGAAACAAACAGGCAAGCAAAACAAGTGAGGACAACAGGTAAAGCATATCATCTCTGTACCTCAAGCCAAATCTAAAAGCATGCTTTTGAATAAATTTCACATACTTGAGCAAACAGACCAGCAGAAAAATTGGTGCTATTAAGCAGTAACTAGCCTATAAACTATTTAATTTTCGCAAATTATGATCTCTTTGCCTTTGTATTATAATTTTAAATGTTGCTGCTCTCTTACACTGGAGAATTCCTTTTTCCAAGTGTCATCACACAAACAATTGATTTGGCCTTCAGAACAACTGAAGGAGCTGCAAAGGAGAACCGGCTGCAGATGGCAGTGTGTCCTTTTGCTTGTTTGCTGTTGGTTGTGGGTTTTTTTTTTTTACGTCAATAACTGGATAGTGAAAAATCAGACACCCATGTCAACCACCAAAAGAACGAGTGAACAATTTATCTTGATTTTGCCGAAAAGCAGTAGGAAAAGCTACACATGGTCCACCAGCGAGTACTGCAGTAATAATCCTCCTCAGATTAAAAGCCTCGACCCTATTTTTTTTATTCTGTATCTTCCACCTGTGAAGCCACTGCAAAATATAGGAATTACTGCATGACGTGCTCCTGGTGACTTCTCAGAAGTCTGCTGTCTACAGGACCAGGGAAATCCTGGAATGTGGCCTTCGCTTCAACCTCAATGCACTATTTAAACCAGAAGCAACAGGGGCACAGATGTGACTCACGGTGGATCAAAAGATGCATGGACTTAGTAGGAAGTGAAGACGGAAAACTGTGTCTTAGGCCATGGCCAGTATGTCTGTAAACTTGCACTGAAAAGGGTCAACAAAAAAACAACCCCATGCCCCCTGGAAAATGCTGCATGAGTATGCACAGTTGGCCTTTTCAGTCGCAAAAGTTCTTTTTTCTCTCTACCAGTATTGCCCGATTTTGCCTGGTGCTCAGAAAGAGTACTACTGGCCTCCATGTTGCAGATGCGTTAAGAAACTTTGTGGAAACTGAGTTATTACATGCAGAGAAGAGACAGTGAGACTGTTCTGTAACACAGTATTCAAGGCAACAAAGTAGAAAAAAATTAGAAATTTCAGCTCTGCTATCTCAATAGGTTTTAGGACTCAGCCTGTAACTGCAGGGGCAAAGGGCATTCCTGCAGACACTGGACTTACAGCAACTGTGTCTTCTCAAGCGCCAAGCACTGTCAGCACAATACAAACCCATCTCATTGATCAGAGGACACAAACTTACCAATGCTGAGGACTGACCACACCCAACGGGACAGAAAACCATTTTAAAGACCTCATTTGTATTATTTTTATTTTGCTTTTAAAAATAAAGCACTGCTCTAATGTCTGCACTGGACACTAGACTCTTGCAGGAGCAGTAAGAATCATCCTGCAGTGGCAGCTATTACATTAAAATGTACAGAAAAAAACCCACAGAAAGATAGAAATCTTGGTATTTCAAGGCAGAAGCCAACCAAGAACTGACCTGGATTAGGAAGAAAGTTGTTTGTTAGAGCTGCTGTTGCAGAATTGCCAATTCCAGCATCACCCTTGAAACATTTGGAATGGGTCACAGCCAGACAACATCCTGAACTAAGCAGCCCGCTGATCTGACACAGGATGGCAGTTCCTGTGTTCTTAGCTGCCTCCACAGATAAACAGGAACCCATTTCTTTACATTTATCAATAAAGCATATGGATCGGCAGTACCCAAAAGCTCTCTCACGGAAACAAAGCCTAGAGGGTTTTTTTCAAGGAACAGCTGCCATTTTTTAAGTAGTCAAGGACAAATGTTAAATAGGCTGATGGAGACACTGAACAAAGGTTGCCCAGGTGTAAGGACCTGTTACCTGACTGCTCGACTGTCCCATAGAATTTGGTTAAACCTTTGATTTGCTCCAAGCCTGGGATGTCCTAACGTGCAGCCTCAGACTGCCATATACCGCTGTGTGAACACATACCTGGAGGATGCAGGGGAGGTGGAACCGAAGTAACTGGTGGAGGAGGGTGGAGGAAGTGCGGTGGAGGTGGCCCAGCGAGCGGGGGAGGCGGTGGGCCTGCTGGTGGTGCAAACGGCTGTTGCTGAGGTGGCTGTTGGGGCTGTGATGGTTGCTGGGGCTGCTGCGGGGGTTGTGGCTTACTTCCGTGGTCTCCAAGAACCTTAGAAGGCAGAGGAATGAAAAGAGAGCATTTTTAATCTCCTTGCTGCTGCAGCTAGGACCTTACTGTGCTGACATAAAGGCAGAATATCACCAAAACAGGCAGCACAGTAATCACAGAATCATTGAGGTTGGGAAAAACCTCTAAGATCATCAAGTCCAACCGTCAGCCCAACACCACCATGCCCATAGAACCATGTCCTGAAGTGCCACGTCT
This sequence comes from Phaethon aethereus, assembly GCF_964289735.1. NCBI lineage: Eukaryota > Metazoa > Chordata > Aves > Phaethontiformes > Phaethontidae > Phaethon > Phaethon aethereus. Next base: position 2,371,403 of record NC_138586.1, on the reverse strand, counting down.
ACACATTTTTTGAACACTTCCAGTGATGGTGACTCCACCACCTCCCTGGGCAGCCTGTTCCAATGTTTGACCACTCCTTCAGTAAAGAAATTTTTCCTAATATCCAGTCTAAACCTCTCCTGGAAAGACCAGGCTATGCTATACCCAGAGGATAGCACTTTTTGGGAAGGAAGGAAGGTTGATGAAAGCAATCGATAGGCCTAGCAAGGTACCTGCTCTTACGCAGAACAGCAGCGAGACTAGATTCTAGCTGTACACACAACTGTGCGAGACTGTTGAGACTTTGGTGTTATGAACACCTTTTGTTCAGGGGAACTGCCACTGATACAGGCTTCAGATTAAAAGCTGCCGAATTTGAGGATGACATAGTAGTGCTTCCTTTTTTTTATTTTTTAAACCAAATTTATCTTTCCTGAGGACAGCAAGAGGCCAAATTCTGCTCTAGATTGTGCCCGTGTAGGTCAAAGGAAGATTGGATTCATATCTGTGACAGAAGCAGGTCACAAACCCACTACTGCTGAAGGAATGACCAATATGCAGAGATACCAGAATGACCTGGAAATACATATATCAATGCTTATAAGTGGGAGGAACTACAACCATTTCCCACCAAATTGTTTCTCTTTTTTGGGCCATTGTTGGCAAAATTTGGAAAACTGACCACTAAAAAAATAAACAGACCAGAAAAACACACGTAAAAACAAAACGAGGAATTACACCTAGACAGGGGAAAGGTTCCCTGTTGGTGAGTTAGGAGTGGTTGGTAGGAGGAAGGTGGTTAAGAGAAGAGCTCTCAGCAGATGGTCCTCAAACCCTACACATAGCACCTTCCTACCTAGAAGCCAGCCAGAACATTATGGTCATACCCCAAACATGCAAGATCAGAACTGAATCCAGTTTTAAACCCCAGGCTTTTATTTCTTATAAGGGACAAGATCCAGTAACACAGGCTCACTCTAAGTCTAAAGTGTGCGCTGCATTTAGTGATGCTTAAACTAAATGTGACTTCAAAGCAGAAAGAAACACAAGCCCCATGTAGAAGTCCTCCACTGCAGAACTGGAGTTCTCAGCCTGACTGTGGAGGGAAAGGGAATAATACGCTTTAGAGCCTCCCAGCTATGCACCCTGAGGAATACTTTGGGAGAGCTCATGAGAAAAGGAACTTGGGCCTTATCATTCCGATGGGATAGCTAGTCTTTAAAGGACAATCCCTAGCTCCTAGCAAGATAAAGCTTTTAACACAGAAGTTAATTCAACCTGCAGAAGGGAACGATACATGCACACATCTAGATAGGGTTGATGCACTACTTACTGCTTTGCAGATAGAAACAGGGACATGGGAGGTCAGGAATGAATAGACATTTGCTCAGGGTCCACTAGAAGCGCAGCAAAATCAGAAATTTGTCAGGATGGCGCAAAACATTTACCTGAATTGGGTTTTCCTCAGAGGCATGCTTATCACGACGTCTTCCTTCTACTCTCCTTATTGTGCCTGCCTGGCCACCAATCACATCAATTGTCCCACCCAGCTTCCTGGTACAAAGCAGATGCATCATTTTAGGCTCAAAGACATTAGGAGCAATTTTCCTCACTATTAGACAGACTTCTCTCGTACATTCTTTTCCACCAGGGAAAAATCTCTACAGGCAGCACTCAAATTGGACAAGAGGTGTATGCGAAGCCCTTTTTCACTTTTGAGCAATTTCAACTCTGCCAGCAGGGGTGAGTTAGGTCTCTCTGAACACCCAGAAGTGTGATCCAAAGAATCACCATATATAGGTGTAGTAACACAGATTGCACACTCTGGTTCAGAGCTGAAATCCTTTACTCTCTCTCCAGATTTGAATAATCATTCCCAGATCAGGCTCAGAGAAAGCAGAGAATATTTATCAGGAGAAGGCTTTATAACGTTATCAGCCCAGCCTTTTCCTACTTTCTGTCCAATATTCCAAGTGTTGCTGATACCACTGAAGTTATTTACAAATGGGATTCTCAGACACTTTCTACTCCATCTCCCTGGGGTCAGCTCTGTTTCTGTTAAAGTCAGAAGTTTTGCCACTGCCTTCAATGAAATCAAGGCTAGCTCCTTGGAAAAAAGTGTATTCATGTAGCCAAGAAACAGTGCTGTCTATAGGCACTAGTGGAAATCGGTCACTGAACCTATTATTTTCCATGTTCTGCTATCTCCATACACAGGTCACTCTTAGAGGAGCAACATTCTTATAGGAGCTCATTCTAAGGTCATCACAAGTAAAAGCTTGTAAGACAGAGAAGCAACTGAAGTTTAAGAACACCTCATCATATATTCATGCAACAATTAATTTAAGTATGGTCTTAGACATGTTTTCTTGCAGTTAAGACAGAAAAACATCAGCACTTTTCCAAGTTAGACTGCAGAATTTTCTATCTCAGTAGGAAATTTAGACAAAGTGGATATAAAAATTCTGGCTAGTTGGCGATATAGAAGTTTTCTCACTGAAATCTTCTCACTTTAAGAAAAAATACCCCAAACAACTCATTGTTAAGCCCATGGTTTTGATGCTGCTGCAGTGTACAAAGATACTCGTTCTGGTCCTGACCAAAAGCTCTGCTGCAGGAGCGTAATCTTGTGTGTCAGTTCTTTCAAAACAAGACTGCAAGTTAAAATTGACAAAAATACCGCAGAGTTACAACAGCATCAGCTTATTTTGCAGTGGTGTAAAATTTAAAAAAAAATCTCATGAGATATGCCTAACAGCTGGAAACAAATCTGACTGACTTGATTGCACTATGAAGGGGGACAGAAATGCCACCAAAGTGCTTAAATGCAAACAGACTAAGCAGCGCTTTAAAGCTTATACTTGAAGCACACAGTTGTTTCTCTTCTCAAAGTGGAAAGTTGGAATGCAAGACTGATTCCTGCAAGACAAGCGTGCACAAGATGTAACATCAATAAAGCAAGAGAAACACCCAGATCCAAAAGCTCTGGCTCTCCTGGTTTCATGTAGCTTTGTTTTTCTGAAGCTTTTGATAAAAAACCCCCATCAACCTCATCAGGTCAAAGTGGCTTTCCCAGCAGAGGCTGTCAATCAAAATGACTCAATTGTTTTGCTTTGTCCAGCCTTGTGGATCCTCTCTCTCACTGGAGAAAATAACTAATCAGCATGCATCAAGCAGCGTAGCATACAGGTTCGGGAACCAATAGCTCCTCTTATCAGCTGCCAAACATGTAATCCACTTCCACTTAGAGAGGCAAAGATTAACATCGTGGGAGTAAAAATAAGCCAAGTAAGCACAAGCAGCCAGCAACATACACCCTCAAAGCGGAGGTATTTGTCTTGTTTCTTCTACTCCCAGAGATGTGTTCTTTCAGCTGGGATATAGGTTTCCCACCCTGTGCAGCAGCAGTAGTACACTGAGGATATCACCAAGGAGAGGTAAATGGGTAGGTAGGGGCTGCACAACCAACCCCCAGCAGCGCACTGCTGAAGACAACAGTTAATGAGTGACTACAGCAGCTCCTTGTAAAGTTTAAAAGCTCCTTCCATTTCAGGCTTGAGGAGGTTCAGATACAGCCCAGGTGGATCCCAGCTACCCCTATAAAGAACACAAGCGCACTCAGGCTTTATGTCTGCATCAACTCTTACCTATTAGGAGGCGGCCCAGCCTTCATGCGTCCTCCCACCAGAGCCAAGAAGTCTGTTTTAAATTCTGTTTTGATTATGTTGTTTTCCACTTCTTTTTCAGCATTTCCTGTTCTTCCTTGCTGAACCTAGGGAAGGCAATATATATCAGACAGGTTTAATGCCCTTACTTTCAACTGACTGTAGCATCAGAGATTAAGCCTCAGCAAAGGAAAAGGACTCCCTTGAGAAACAATCACAGGGCTCTTGCAAACAACCAATCTATTCTCCAGTCAAGGCGGCAGACATTTTTGTAAACTAGTTGGCTAGTCCAGCCTCAGCCTGCTGTCCCACTGTCTCCTGTTGGAAGTCCAAAAGTTTACTAATCTCATATCCTTTTTCACATAGTCCTCAAGTCAAGACTGGAAATAGTAACACTTGCTGTATTGACTCTTCAGCTGAATTTCTGATTAAGAGCTGTTGGCCACCTGATGGACTTCTGCAAAGACTGATGGCCAAAGCAGTCTCCAAATACGAAAGGCAGCCACACAACTCCAACAGTCAACAGCAACAAGCAAAACAGCCATGGATGCCCAGCTCCCCTCTCTACACCTCTCACATCCACAGGATCTTCCACCCAGACACCCCTATAGCTGGGTAGCCTCAAAGTCAACTGGAAATTCACTCAAGTCTTTCCACTGTAGTGGTTCAAACCTGCCAGGCAGCTGCAACTGTTGGTTCCATAGAGAAAAGCTTTTTAGCAGAGATATTTAATCTTTAAAGTTACATTTTTGTATTTCTCACCACTGAAAGGAACACAGAACAGTGAGGTATCAAGGTATCTTCTGCTCTCATACCCTCATCTCCGCAATTAAAAAACGAAGTCCCAGTTTTATTGTAGCCATATGCAGGAGTATCATGTCACCTACCGTAATCTTATTTTCAGTGCTAATGGGAGGAGCAGGATCTAGTCCAAGCTGAAGCCGTCGCTGCTTTTCACAATAAGCTTTCCATGTTTCTTCGTTGAATCCATAATTAAAATAATCAGAAAGATCAGCACCTGACAAAGGGAGTAGAAGTTAACGTGGGGATTCTAGCAGAGTTGCATACTCAAATTGTCCTTTAACTGCTTAAGAGTTAAGAAAACAAAAATCTTCTAGAGAGCACAGCTTACTCTCCTTTTCATTCTGTTGGAAAGCAGTTGCGTGTCACAGTGGAGATGGCCGCATCCTTCAGTGGGAGGGGCACTACAGCCTGAACAGCAGTGGCACACTGTGGGACACAGAATACAGCCCGAACACAGGCTATTAAAAAAAGATGCTTGCAACCACCCATTCACCAACAGGATTTTTTTAGACTGGTTTCTTGCAATTGTCCAAATGAGCTGAGTGCTGGGGAGAGCACAGGAATAATGGTTCCAGCTACCACCACAAAAATGGGATGGTGCCACAGAATGTTTTTCTTGGCAGAGCTAAGCCAACACGTTCTGCTCCTGACCATCATTGCCTTTGCTGTTTTGAGAAGAGATTCTGGGACTCACCCAGTTTGTGAAACAGGGCTAAAACGTAAGTTTTTTATTGATACGTCTCAGACTACACAAGCAATTACAGTTCAGTCAGGATCCTATGTAGCCTTCCAAGATTATTATCTTACTTTGACAGTCTTCTGCGAAATATGCCAATTCAGCAGAAGTACTTCTCAATGAGAGAGGTGGCCACAAACTGCTTGCCAAGAAAACATAGATGCAGAGGGACAAACCCAGCTGCAACCAACTCTGTGAGGCATACCTCACAACAGGAAGCATTACAAAGCATCTCCAAGCCCTGCTGAGGTGTCCCTCAAACATCTCCCTTGCAAAGGTATTCCAAGGCAGACCAATTCTACAACAAGGAGCTGATACATAAGGGCTAAGGAGAACACCGTGACCATGCTGAGCTTGGATTTATACAGTGAGGTTTAAGTTTATCTTCCAGGTAAGCCGCTCTTCCTGTTGTACCACCCAAACATGCATATTTCACCGACACAGACTCAGCAACACAACATTTACATATCTGTTTTATCAGCCTACATTTTAGCCCTCTATCAATTCTTCCACACTGTATTTCTTCTTCCTCTCCCTCACTTAAAGAGATACCAACTTGCTGAACAATTAACTGTAAAGGACAAACCTGAAAGGCTGTTGAGTAACAAGCTACTTGCCATCTAAAATAAGCCTAGGAGGCCACACCTCTGCAGACATCATCCCTCTAGTCGCACTTCAACACTGCTTTAAGGCTAGCTGGCTTCATTTTGGTCCAGGGATGTCAGCACGACCACAATGATTTCCACGCTTTACTTCTGACCTTCACTTCATTGTTTTCCTTCTAGCTTATTTTCTTCCTAGCCCCCTCCTTCTCACTTCACAACCAATGGGAAATCCCCTGCAGAAGACAGGCTACACTTTCTGTTATGTCTGTACTAGCTGCTATTCATCACAGAGTGCTTCAGTGCTGGTTTGATACCATGACACATCAGTGTAGTTATTAGCACCGTTATGTACTCTGATGCCCTCCATTTCAGGAGGGCAAGAGATACCAAAAACACATCACAGACAACCTTATAAAAGCACTACTTAGCATAGCAATGTTTCTGAAAGATAAATAAAGTACAAGGGCTGGCAGGGAGAAGATTTATTTCTGAGAAGAGGCAAGTGGATTTTTTGCTTCAGTTGCATTTCATCATAGCACGTTTTAGGAGAGTAGCACAGCAAAAATTTGGATCTCTTTGGTTCCTTCATTTATTTTTTTATCAAATTCAGATGTAGCATCCTACAGCAGTCATGCAAGAGTCGCTTCTGAGTAGAAATCTCCCTAATACTAATCAGGAAGACAAAAGAGACCAGGTACATACTAAAACCTGCTGTGCAAAGTACTATTTGTCTGAACACAGTCTAGATAATATTGTCCAGAAGAAGTGGGGACTGCTCACTCAGAGTTATGCACCTAGGGGCAGAATCTAGCAAAGAATTAGGCAACGCAGCTTTTCTAAAGGAAAAGCCCTAGCCTTTCATGTCAGAGTAGACACTGTTTTCCTTCCTTTTGGTTAATTGTTTGCAGCAGGAGAATTCAACACAAAGACACTTTTTTTTCTTTCCTATCATGACATGTCCTCACATGGTAATTCCCACCATCACTGCCCTCTGCAAGGGGTACTTTCCTGCAGAAGTGTGGACATCCCCAGGACCCAAATGAGAAGGGTGCATGGGGATGACTCTGAGCTTGGCCACGGCGAGACAGAATAAGCAAGCTGCTGCACATGAAGAGGAGACCACACACACCATCAACAGCCAAATCCTCATCCTACTCAATTGACTTTAAGGACAACAAACATTATTGCATTGGTATCAGTGCAATATTTTCGGGAATTAGGGAATTAATAAAATAGAACATTAAAAAAAAAAAAAAGTTGTTCCCTTTAGGGAAGTTCAAGTAATAGAGTAAATGCAACCCAATTCGCATGGTTTAATCAATCAGTAAACATCACTGATTCTCTAGACAGGCATCAGAGGCTGAGCAACATGCATTGTTCTGACTTCCCTGTTCCCTGGAAGCAATAAATGGATAGAAATTACATGTGAAATTCAAGAGAGACAATTAAAACTGCAGAAAATATTTACCACAAGAAACTGTGAGGCCCCACCTGGTTTCCTCCATGGTTTGTCTTCAAACGAATCTAAATCCACTTCTATAACAGGCAATCCATTTATATTCCCTGCAGCATCTAAGTCAATACCTTTGGGCTGCAACTTGGCTTTGGAGAAAGAGAAACCGTTACTACTTTTAATGCAATGCCTTTAATCCACTAATTTGCTGAGCAAATTACTCCAGTAAAAAATAAAGCGCTACTGTGAATTCATCGCTGGTTTTATAGCACGTAGGTAACCACAATCAACTTTTTAATAAAAATTACTTCAGTCACTCTGTAAATAAATAGCCAGGCTATACAGCGCTTGCAGTTGAACAGCAGAGAAGCAAATTCAACCCAGATTGGTACTACAGACAAAGGGAGTAAATTATTAGAGTATGCATGAAATTTACCCCAAATGAAAAAAAAATAATTTTTCTCCCCAGGCAAAATATTTATTTTTCCCTCCCAAGATACACACATTTTCTTGTAACAAGAGACTTTTTCAATCTCAGTCTTAAGTGGACTGTGTACTAACTGGAGTCAGTAAAAATCTGTCGGGTACAGAATCTTCAAGTGGCATTTGTTCTTACTTTCTCAAACAGAAGACAAGTCATTTGCATAAAGAACTTAATAGAAGGAAGTATACGAAGCCCATGAAAGGACAGTCTCACATATGAGGAAGGACAGAATCCAAGTCTCAATATACAGTATAAACTAAATGGAATGGTGGGGAATATTTCATCTGCAGAAATAAGCATAGCTGATACTCAAGGCCAGAGTTTGTTTCTTTCAGTAACTTACATGGCAAGTAGCTCAGTATACCAACCATAAAGTTCTTCTCCAGGCAATTTAGAATGTTCGGCCCCAGTGCAGCAATACAGTTGAGAAATATTCTGGTTTTTTACTATAAAAGTAATAGTAAAAGTGGTTTTTTTTCCTAGTTTAAGTAGAATTATAATCAGCTTGTTCAGTGATGGGTAATGAAATCACTCCATTGCACCCTGGACCCTCAGACTGTCCTAGGAGCGCTTGTCTTTAGGAAATGTACTTACTATTCCTAGTTTAAATAAGATGCACTAATTTTATATCCTTCCAAACCGAGACCAAGATGTGCAGCTGCTCCAGCAGTCAGTGCCAGATAAGCGAAATATTGCAAAAGGTGAAGGATAAAATTAACAGCAATACCTGAAGCAGTTGCTCCATAGCCTCTACCCGTTTTTAAGTTTAGATTCATAGGAGTTCCCCTATATGGAAAAGAATCACTACATTGGTATTTGAACAAATTACTTGAAGATTTTCATGCAAAATATATTCAAGCCCTGACATCCTTCAGAAGATGTTTATTTCACTTGGGTTTATTCATGCCTCTCTGCAATTTTTAATACTAAGTCTCAACACCTTAAAAGTGAGATCCATTTGCCATTAAGTTCCTCTAACCCTACAGAAACCCAGCAAACATACTCACTGACCAACAACAGAACACAAGAGGATTGTCTTGAACATGAAGGGAAAGGTTATTTCAAGACGTGGTAGTTCCCATTCTGCCCAGGAACGTACTTAGCATCTACATGGAACTGAACAACGTGGAAATCATAGGTACACATAGATCACAGAATGAGGAAAGGTAGAAGCAGCAGATTTCGAAAAAATCTTAGTGAGCTGCTAACAGATGGAGCATTGCTATTCGGTGTAATCCATCAGACTGAAACCACCTCTACAACAAGAGAAAGGAATTATCCATAAAGTGGAAAAATGAGAATACGATGCAAGGCACATGTAAGTCATTTCCTTAAGAGGAAGGCTGCTAGCAGCATGCAAAAATGCTGTCTTACTATTTTTATTCAATGCAAATTAGATGGAAGCTTAAGTCAGTGACATAATTTCCTGGTTTGCAAATCCAGTCTCACCATTTCTGAATCACAAAAAATCAGACAGCTGAAAATTAGTAAATTCACAGCTTATGCAAATTCTTATCAACACAGATTTTGGTTCCTGAAGTTTTCAGAGATGATGATTTGATTTTGCACAGTAATTGTGCACAGGAATTATTTGGTTAATTTTCCAACAGCAGACCCATACGTTATCATTCCTACTTTACGCATGGATCTTCCAACAAGCAATTGCAAGGCAGAGCTGCCCATCAGCTTCTAATCCCGGTTCAGTGTTCTAGCCATTACTCCCATGTCTCCCAGAAGATAGATCAGCTCTCATTCCCACCTTCAATCCCAATCAACCCGCCAGAGCTACCTCAGATCCAAAATCGGCACTATAATCAGCAATACATACATGTACGATGGTGCTCCCGTTTTAATATTGCCAATAGTAACTTTCACATCATCATCATCACTGTCACTATCGCTGTCATCTTCATCATCTTCACCACTTGGAAGGGCCTAGCAACAATAAAAGCACACAGCAGCATTAATACATAAAACTGATAAATTCCCCTGGACAGTAAGCCAAATCTTGTATGATGAAGGACTATTAGAAAGAGTAATTCTGATATAAAGACATAACTTCCTAGTGCACTCCAAGGCTATACAAAGCTGTCTCTGGAGGCAAAAACCCGGAAGTAACCAGCCTTCCACATAAATGGACAGGTGCCCACAAAGAAACTGCGATGTCCTTTGAAGAAGGGACCCTACATGAGAATCGGGGTAAGATTTCTGAAGGTGGGGAAGGTTTAGCTCAGTTCTAAAAATTTCATCATGTCCCACAGTTTCTCTCCCCTACTGTTTTTGAAAGAACTGGGGCTTTTCTGACACATGTCCTGCACAGGTCCATGGTGAAAGTCTACAATCACAAATAAAAAAAAACCCAAAAAACCCACACATCAAAATACATTCACCAGGCTTCCCCTAAGAACCTCGGAGCAAATATTCTCTCACCATAACATTTGTGGTAGGAAGCTGCTGAGGAGCTCGGCTTGGCTTATTTAGCACAATCAATCCCCAAGTCACTTATCTTTATGTAAGAACTTTACAGTTCTTTGCAGATTTGACTCCAGTGCAGCACACAAAAGCAAAGGAAGTCTTCCAGATACCCAGCAGTGTAGTTTTGCAAAATGCACGAGCTGAATTAACACCTCACCACTACAAAAGGCTATGAGGAAGGTATTCCTAACCCTCTCTCCTTTTCCACGGCACCACGGGTTTGTTGGAACTCTGTGTGAGCCCTCTTGACATACCACAGTGGCAGAAAATAAACCCATCAAAAAGACTAGAGGAAGAGGAGGTGGAAAAGCAAGCCTCCTCCTACTCTTTTAGTACTGAGTCACTAGATTGCATTGTAAGATTGTCTGAGGCTGAATCAAAACTAATTCCCAGCCTATCCCAGTGTTTCCCATATTTTACTGACCCTCGAGAAGTCATACTAAATATTGAGCTGGAGGTAACATCGTGTTCTGCTTTTTCTGCCAGCAACAAAGGCCCTCATCTGCCTCGTCAGTGGGCATAAGCAATACCTGGATCAGGGTTCACTACCCACTACACAAGGTAGACTCAGAAGAGAAGCCTGTTGCTGTAGTTAGCATTGGGAATTGACTATCAGTACACTCCTACGGTACAAATGTAATGTATTAGGCAGTACCAGCATCTTTACACTTACATCTTTTTATCCACGAGTACTGAGAAGCACAAAAATAACTATGTCTACCATTTGCAGTGGAACACATACGTGTTGTGACATCTCTCGGTCTTCATTGCTGACAGGCCGGTTCTCCTGAGGAGCATCTTGCAAAGGATGAGAAGATTCTGCATGTCTAGCAAATGTGACAGATAAAAGAAAGTGGACAAGCCCAATCTAGAGGTTCACCTACAAATATCTCTAAAGCATTCATCCAGGTGACTTTCATGTAATGGCTTTATTCATGTAGCGTGTTTATTCTGCTAGCAGTCAGCTCAACTACACAACAAAAAAATTAATCATCCTTGCTTGGCTTTGCTTTTGTTCAAAAGAATCAGTTTAGTGCTTCCAAATAGCACCTCAGACAGCATGGCTGCCTAGCCAAACACCTCTCAACAGCTAATATGTAAGTGGCAGCTATAATAACTTCTAGCTTTCCTTCGGCACAATCACAACTGATAGGAATAACACCATAATATGCAAAACGTCAGCTTGTCCTTAAGGATGCTAATAATTATACATAGATTTAGTAAGCAGTAAGGACATCTGTCCCATAGAAACTAAGGAAAAAGTGATTTTAGTGTTTCTACAAATAGCTTACATTAATGAGTAGTTAAAATTCAAAGAAGAAAACACATATAAGTATCCACCCAGTCTTCTCATTCATTACAAATTAGTCCTAATGCAACAATGGTCAGGTTCAGATTTACCTCCAATTAAAGAGTTTGTTAACGTTAACACTATTTATTGCATTAGCCAAGCAAGAAAGTAAAAATAAATACCAAAATAAAAAATAAATACCAAACTGGTATACACATGCTAGAAAACAGTATGCTACGTGTTACAAAATTAAAATACAAAGAGAGATTATTTTGCTCTAATGTCATAGGTAAAACCTAGTAGAACTTCAAAATAATTCTGGCTTTTCAAAAGAGTCAATTAGAATAGCCCAGGCACAGGAAACCCAATTCTCCACCAGTACTTTGTGAAGACATTGCTATTAATTTAAAACGGCAAGTCAGATAATAAACATACAAAAGATCATCTTCAAAAAGAAACATATGTTAACACCTAACAGAATCCAAACACTGGCCAGATTAAAGCCATTTCAGAGGTGGCAGGAGAGGAGACACCAAACAAGTAAGCCAAAAGATCACACTAATGCAACTCAGAAAGCAGTTACTGAGCATAAAAAAACCAAACAAACGAACAGGAACAATTTGAGCAGCTACTGAAGCTCCCATATTAGAACAGCCCCATACATGAAGAAATTCAACAATCAAGCCAAGATCAAAAAGAAGGGATGAAGGTCCAGCAGCTAACCAAGGAAGCACAGGTCCCATTTTCACAAAGTTCCTGAGGCGACAGCTGAAGACACTTTTAAGTTATAAAAAGTAGCCAAGAAGTCTAAGGAAAAAATCAGCCGCTAAAAGTATTTCGAAGTTGCAGACATAGGCTATTATGTAAGGACCAAAAGATGCACCACTAGAGAAAATCTCACAGATGGCTCCAAAACCTGTTGCATTTTGTTTGCCAAATCTAAGTAACTCGTCACATTGACCTCAACCCCAGAATTTGCTTAAGAATCCAAGATGACTGAATTAAGGAAGAGTGACAAGCATTACCTTCAGCTTCAAGTCACATGAAGTATCTGTGGGTGTGCATTAAAATTTATAAATCGGAGTTCAAATAAACATTTGCTAAGTAACAATTCCCTAACCTGTTTGCTTCCCGGGAATGAACAATCTGACAGGTCCACAGCCATCATCTGCATGCAAAAAAATGTCACAGCTATTTAATTTCCCCAGAATGCCGACATAACCCCGTGCACTGCTGACATAACAGCATCCTGCACAGACTGCTGGTATTTAATGCATCCTTTAGGCTAGGGAATGTTAATGGATACTGTATCCCGCACTACACTGACTTCTGCTTCATGGGTAGAGACAAATACTGTAGACAAGCCAGCAGTGTATCCCTGGAGCTGCTGCCATCGACAACATAGCAACCAAAGAGTCATTTTTCTTAAAAACACCCCACAGCTCTTCATTTAGTGAGATTATCATTGTGCAACAAAAAAAGGAGAAAAAAAAAAAGGAGGGGAAAAAAAAGGAGATCTAGCATGACCACTAATACTTTTCCTTCATGCATCTTGTGGTTATTGGAAGCAGTTACTAGAACTTCAGACTTTTAATCCTGCTTGTAAAATAAAATTACAATCAGATTAAAGTGCCAATAATAGATTTATATAAATTAACAGTAAATTTCTACCTAAACTAAAAGTTTTTCCTTCTCACAAAGCTCATATGATATTTTTAGGTGACAATTTACCAAGTTTGCCTAAAACTTGGTTTTGAACAAGTTTTCATGTTCCCTAAGCACAGGATACTTGCTACAGAAGTATGACAGGACCCATAACAAACTCAGAAATTCTAGATACCAAATTCACAACAACCTTAAAGGACAATAAATACTAAACTGAACTTCTGAAGGCGCTAGGCACACAGAAGCCCAGTGAAGATCAAGACTTCCAAAAACCATGTTGCATTTAAAAAAGACAAATAGATAGTATTTCTGCTGAGAGAAAACTCTGCTGGTGGGAAATACACCACTACAAATACAGGGGAGTTATGATCATAGACAGACAATACTTTCCATACCCAGAAAGTAAAACTCATCACTGATTTGTTCCCAACACTTTTACCTGAAAGTCCTACCCAAACCATATACTTCATAGATCTCATGTAATTTGTTGATTTGATCATGTCACAATTTTAACCTAGTCTCAAGGATTTTAGCTTTTCCAGGCTAAAGCACAGGCCACAGTTTCAGCAAAGCCAGGCCAGCACAAAGGCCAATCCTCAAGGCATCATTTTTCCCAGGGAATTAAACTGGAAAACAGGTCCGATAAAACTAATTGGAAAGAGGAAAAAAAGGGGGTGGGGGTTTAAAAGTTAGCTTTAAGTCAAATCAGTTGGCCGATCAAGTTCCAAATCCACAAATGCTGTGCCAGGCCAAGGGGAGCGGCCGGGAACACCACCACGGGATGGGAAAAGGATAGGCTGCTGCTTCGGGCAACAGCATTGGTCTAAAGCATTCATGAAGCTATGCTTAACGTGGCTCAATCATCTTGGCAGCATCTACTGTCATAATGAATAAACAGTCTCTGGACTCACCCAGAAATTGGTCCATCTTCTTGCTTACCAGTGGTGTCATCTGCAAAAACAATAATAGTAATAAAAAAATTACTCAAGTAAAAGAAAAAAAAGCTAGATTTAAGCACAAAAATGCATCACATTAGTAATGCCAAGGCACTATAACCCCAATGTTCTCTTTTCAACAAAGTTCAACTAGAAACGGAGCAACTAAAAAAAACCAAAAAACCAAACAAAACCTGTCTGCAGAAGTGAAGTCTCACACAACTGACACAGAACAAAATCCAAAATACATATCCAAAGCCTCAGAGCAGGACTAAAGGCAAACATCACATAAGGAACTGAAGTCAGCTGCGACGGTCTTTATGTAGACTTTTAACATGCCGGGGAAGAAGAAACATAAAAGTATTCACTTCGAAAGTCTATGAGGAGGACAAAGACGTTTAGATAGCGTCCTACACTTTTTGCTAGACACAGATACACCGGTCCCCTGGTAGCCCTGGGGTTCACCTGCATCAATCAGTTTGGTAAGATCTGGATGATTAGGAAACTGAAATTGTAACAAACCATCACGTTAACCTCTTTGCATCGCGGCGTTATTGTCAGAAGGACAGTCACACCCCCCAAAAAAACCCCACCAAAACCACAGGCAGCTCAAGCGCCTGTCCCCGAGAGGGACGCTCGGCGGGGGGGGGGGGCTGCCGGCCCCCTCCCTCAAGCACCCCGCTGCCCCGGCAAAGCCCCCACAGCCCGGGGGCAGGCGGGGATGCCCGCCCCCCCCCCGCACCCCTCCCAAGCCCGGGGGCGGCCCGCAGGGAGATGCTGCGGGGCAGCCGGCGGCTTTGCATTAGCCCCCCCGGCGCGGCCCGGGGCGAGGCCTGGCTGCGCGGCCGGGGGCGGCGGTACCTACCCCCGTAGAGCCAGTGCTCCTCGTCCTCCTCCGCCTCCAGCGGTGCCGCGCCCGGCACGGCGCCAGCCGCGGGCGGCTCCAGCTCGGTGGCCATGGCCGCCGCGCCGCGGGGCTGAGGGGAGCGAGGCGCCCCGAGCTGCCCGCCCGCGGCAGCAGCAGGAGGAGGAGGAGGAGAGGCGGCGGCCGGGGCCCCGCTAGGCTCCCGCCGCGGCCTGAGGCGAGGCGCGCATCCGCTGCGGTCGGCACGGGGCGGGGGGGGGGGGAAGGGGGAGAGGTCCCGCAGCCGCCGGGCCGCGCCGAGGACGCCGGGCTAACGTGCCGCCATTGCTCTTTCTTTGGCTCCGGCGGGCGGGGGAGGGAGGCGCGGAGGCGGGCGAGACCCCCCCCCAGCGTGGGAGCGGAGGCCGCCGCCGGGCCTTAGCGCCGCCCGCGCCGCCGTTACAAAAAGGCGGCGGGCCCTGGGC
This sequence comes from Phaethon aethereus, assembly GCF_964289735.1. Lineage (NCBI taxonomy): Eukaryota > Metazoa > Chordata > Aves > Phaethontiformes > Phaethontidae > Phaethon > Phaethon aethereus. The sequence continues at coordinate 2,355,982 of NC_138586.1, read as the reverse complement.
AGCGCGCCGCGGCGCAGGGCCGGTCAGCGCGGGCGCATGCGCGGCGCCAAGACGCATGCGCCGAGGAGAACGGCGGCGCCTGAGGCGGGCGGGAAGGGAGGGAGGGGGAGCGGCGGCCTGGGCCCGGGCGGCCGCCCGCTGTACCGGGCCCGGCGGGCAGCGTGGGCGGGTACACCGGCCGCTGCCCCGCAGCCACACCAGGCGCTCGCCAGCTGAACAGTCAGGTTTCCATCTCCCAGTCAGACCCGAGCCTTGACCCGAGCGCCCAACCCCACGTGAAGCGCACGGGGTTTCACTGTCACCGACAACCGAAGTGGTAAGTCTTTCATCTTTACGTCATGAATCCCACCGACAGGATCCGCTGTGGTGCTCTGCAGCCGCAGCCCTTACGGGACTCCACCGCACCAGTGCCTCGGTTTAGCAACTGCTTCCCAAGCAGACAGCGCTTTGCTAAAATGCCAACATTTTCTTCAGCCTTTCACTAGTCTGGTAAGGTTGAGACTCCGGCGAGTTTCAACTACTGACATTAGTTCAACGTGGAGAGCAGAAGAGCACGAACAGCCACAGTGGGTCTTGTGCCTGACGCTTCTAGGCCTCCTGCTAGAAGCTGCCCGAAGGGATCGAGGAATCCAGAAGAATTGCCCAAGAGGTTTTTGGAAGCGACTGGAGGCAATGAATGCTGCTGTTTGTGTTCATTTCACAAGTCCTAACAGCTGTTCTGTCAATATAGTGGTATCCACAAAGCAGTTGGTGACACTATGAAAGAGTTCAGTTCTTTCTGGATGGGATTTACATGACCCATTTCTGGCTTTGCAGCTTGTAAGCAAATTTCACATTTTACACCCTCAAGATGCTTATTCTTTTGCAATTCAAAGCCATCTGGTAGCTTCTGCTTCAGAGTAGCTATACCAGTTAGTATCACCCTCTCTGAGTTTCAAAGCTCTTAATTCCATTAGTACTACACAGAAACTTAAAGCAATGCGATTTTCAGCGTTACTCAATGCTACTGAACAGAACAAAGAATCAGAAAGCAAGTTACCCTTTCCATGCACTCAACAGTGACAAAAAATACTGTATCAAAAAGTTACCTCAGAAGAGTCTTTTCTCTTTGTGGTGCAAGTGTGGCTACAATCCATTCCTCCTTGTTGTCCTCCGCTTTCTGCTATAGGTGGAAAGAAATGCTGAACCAATGCTCACTGCAGCAACTGGAACAGGAATTAAGACAACTGTTCCACAGGACTGCCAAAGTATATTGAGAGTCAACCCCTGAGATCCCTGGTCATAGAATTATAGAATCGAGTCATACAATCATTAATGTTGGAAAGGACCTCTAAGATCATCAAATCCAACTGTCAACCCAACGCCACCATGCCCACTAAACCAGGTCCTGAAGTGCCACGTCTACATGTTTTTTGAACGTCTCCAGTGATAGACTGCACCACTTCCCTGGGCAGCCCGTTCCAATGCCTGAGCACTCTTTCAGTAAAGAAGTTTCTTCTCATATCCAATCTAGACTTCCCCACGTGCAACTTCAGGCCATTTCCTCTTGTCCTATCACTAATTACTTGGGAGAAGAGACCAACACCCACCTCACTACAACCTCCTTGATCTGGTCATGCACTACCAATGGTTTCAGATTAACTCCCCAGGAAGTGGAAAATTGCCACTCATAGGAAGAATCTCAGCAGTGGCCAACAACACTTGTTGCATATTGATTTTACAATAGTTCTTTGGGTTTTTTTCCAGATGGTCCCAAAACAGCACTCAAACCTTACAAATACTTGAGAATTATCTTTAAAAACCACAAAACCTCAATAGGAATTAAATTAGATTTGAAAGGAACTTATTTGTAGTTTGATGGAAAGAGCAGTTAGGATAACTGACTTCTTAGTGTTTGGTTTGCAACTTTGCACTTCATAATCTAGCTCAGATTAAGATGTGGACTGACCCTCTGTGGCTACACATTTCACCATCCAATAGACTGTCATTTTAAGGTCGAAATAAATTGTTTTTGATGAAGGATGAAATGTTCAGGTATGTAGGGAACCAGTATGGAATTCAGTTCACGAGCTGCCCTGCGCTGCTGAGCTGTACTGCATCGCTGTGGTTTCTCCTAGCCATTCCCATAATTATTATTTGGGCACTCTGAGCCATTTTATGCACTCAATCATAGTGCTATTGTTTGCAGAAAGTCCTAACAGACCATATTGTGCAAGTCATATGGCTGCAAAGCATCTCAAATTGGGCAACCATCACAACCCCCAGGCATGTTAGTGCATTGTCTACAATACTGGCAAAATGAGAACTCCTTTTTACTTTTGTTGCCCTATTCAGACACTTCATTGTCATCAATGTCCAAGGCTATCCCTGTAGATACTGTCTGAAGAACCAGTAATTTTCAATTACTCCTTTAGGCTTGCACATCACATGATCTACACTAAATACAGATCAGTCATTACCTTGTGTTTAATATATGCCTTTTAATTTAATTTTAAATTCTTTTTAGTCTGAGAACTACTGTAATTCCTCCTCCCAATTTTATGAGAATTTTGGATATCCCATGTGACCCAGAGTGTTCTTAAAAAGTGGGTTTTTTTCTAGCAGAAATCTCAAGTGATAATTTGTTACCAGTGAACTTAGATATATAAATCTATTTCCTGCAGAAATTTTAATTTACTGTTCAAAAAAAGGCTACTATGGATCATATCATTTATATAAAGAATGTGAAATAAAATGTGAATATATTAAAAGGATAATCCTCTAAACAGATCAAGTGATTACAGAAAATGCAGAAAATTCAGTAGTTTAGCCTAGACCCAAATCTGCCCTGTTCACATGTTTACAAAATAGGTGTAAATCAACAGAGTCCAAATAGACTACATCTACCAGATAAACTACAAGGAAATTACTGGTTCAGTCAGATAGAGAATTAATAGAAAACTTTAAATCAGGTAAGGGACTACGTAAAAAGGCTTTTAGAAAATTACAAGCAGAATTCAGGCATCAATCTTGGAACTAATCTTTTTAGTAAGAACATTTTTGTTAACTTTGCAGATCTAATCAGTCAGTGACAAAGATTTTTTTTTACAGGAAGAATGGGAGCATGTGTACAAGAAGAGTTGGGAGATTGGGAGGACCACTGTGATAGAAGTACCAAGAACTTCAACAGTACAAAGTGTCAAATGATGATCCTGGACTGATCGGACTAGTAATAAGTATCTGTTGGGAGCTTGTATAAACTAGAAGTGAGTGAAGAGAGGAAGTCCCACATTTCTCACAGAATGGCCAGAAATCAGAAATACAATACAGCCATTAAGGAAACAAATGTGACCCTTTAACTTTAATGGATCACATTATTTTCACAGAAGAGAGGGAACTATCTACATCGAAACACCTGCTGCCTTAGCCATGAGCTGTTACCTGGAATATCCAATTGCTTCTGGTCGCCCCTATTCAAGGAAAATTAATTCAAACTGGAATAAATGCAAACAAATGCAAGTAGGATGATCAGAAACAGTGAACTTCGCTTTTCAGAGGACACTAACATTTCATTTTGTCTAGCAAATGAAGACTAAGAGGGTTTAAGTCTATATAAGCCTAAATGGAAAAATAAACTCAGCTGGAGCACTTCAGCTATTTATGCTGACATAACAGATGTATAGCATTATAAATACACTGGCACAGACATTACAGTTAGCTTCACTACCAAACGGTTCTAAAACTGCCTTCCAGTAGTAGAAGCTGGGGCCAAGTCCCAAATGTTCTTAAAATGGACCTTTGCTAGTAGTCTAGACAATTACATCTCATAAACCCTAACGGGGGATTGACTTTGTGACTCAGCCCGATGTTCCTGTATTTGGCCAACCACCACAGTGGCATTCTCTAAATTTCTCAAACAATATTCAGTAACAGTTCCATGCTTAAACAGCATGTCAACCCAGATGGCCCTCTATTTGTCCAAAACAACTGAGGACACCAACTTTCAACAAAAACTTTGCACATGCCCATTTCAGGAATGCAATATTTTTCCCTCAGGGATGAGCCAAAGGCTTTAATTTTAAGTCCTGCTTTGACAGCTACAAAGCTAGCCTGTTAATGCACACAAAGGGCTGCATTGCCCTACGTTCACAATCCTCTATATAAGCCAATGATTTATTTTGCTAACACACACTACACACGCTTGGGGTTTGGCTCCCTTTGAGATGCAACTACAATAGCATAGGAGAAAACCCCCTGCTTTTTGGAGAGGAACACTGCAGCGAGAGTCCTACAAGAAGTCCTTACATCAGAAAGTCTGTAAGCCAAGCAACCAAATTATCTGGAAGACTAAATGTGATGATCATTTTGCAGTTTTCTTTTTTTGGAAAGCTTTCCAAGTCTTGTGCTTTAAACCAGCCAAACCATACTGAAAGTCCCAGTAAAAGCACCTAATCTGTCCCGTATCAGAAATGTGTCTCATTTCAAGAAACCCACCACTATTGCCATTCCTTTTGCAGCTGATCAGCACACTGCTACAGGGAGAGACGCAATAGATTTTTTTTTTTCATAAACACATTGCACTATTCAAAGGTTTTCATCTTTAAATTTAATTAAAGAAAAATGTCTCAAAGTGATTAAGCATGTCTGACTTCCAGCTTCTTTTAATGGCACAAGCCAGTGCAGTAAATTGTAGAAAGCGAGCTCAGTTAGAATTTTATTTTAATTAAAAAAAAAAAAGAGAGAGAAAACTCTCAAGATGTGAGGTCCTATTAAAAAAGTGGCCATTCACTTGTAAACAGAATAAAAATGTTAAGAACACAAAGTTTCATACAGCTTAAACAAAACCACTTTTCTTAAGCAGTACAAGTAATGTTACAACACCATAAGAACACCAAAAGCAGAAAACAAAAAAAAAATGGCAGAAGCAGCACATTACTTACTAAAATGATAAATGATAAATTATTTACACTGAATGTTAATAACTTGACATTTTTATTGCTCCAGTGGTAGTGTGTTGACAAGTAAATGTAGTAAACTGTCATAGTGGGACAATAATAAACATGTATTTATGTTTTTGCATATGGATTTTTGTACCTATCAAGGAAAGCATAGGAACATTTTTTTACTTTATCAAGACCACACCAGATTTAGCAAAAATGTTTTCTGTTTTAAAGTGACCTACAACAGAATCCACACTTCCTAGACTTGTCTGTGCATGTCTTGGAACATCTGGGGTTTTTTTTTTTCCTCCTATAGTAAAACAACTTCACAGATGCAGGTGGGGAAGCAGTAGGTAAGAGCTTTGATGCTCTGCCAGTATTCTTTAATACTTCAATACTCCTTAGATACAAAAACTTACTACATACAAACCCAAGTATCTCCTAGATAAAAACTAGAAAGGAAAGGTAGCGTAAACACTTTCATATGAAAAATTAAACGTTGACTTGGTAGACAGAAACTGCTTTAAAAATCTGCTGCAAACTCAGACTACTGATAGTTACTAGTTCCCTTTTCTCCCTACTCTCTGCACAATGTTTTCTCTTTTGTTGGAACCAGTCAAGGCACTTTCTTTACCACTTCCACTACACTTTGCTAAGATTAATCTCTGTTGTATTGCTACAGATCCTCTCCAATTAACAAGTATCCTCCATAAGTAGTTTGCCAATTCATGCTGACTTCTTATTTTCAAAATTGAGATTTTCAGTCTCATGAGATGTAATTACCTGTTGAGTATTTTTATGTTAAAGCAAAGGATAGCCGAGGTAAAAAGGAACCTGTAGGCAGAACAGAAGTGCACAGAGTTCACCGCAGTATTTATAGCTGCCTTCATCTTTAAATGAGCTATGGAACCTGTGTCTTTCAGATGCAAATATAATACTGCATGCTGGTTTTGCATTTCAATGCAAATTTATCTACTTATTAAAACATGGAGCTTACTGTAAATGGCAGGTTTGCCTCTCATTCTTCATTAGTTGCTTTATGGCCACATATTTAAATGTCTATTAAAACACAAAAAGACAAGACCCTTTCATGGTTTGAAGACTATACAATTAATAATTAAGAACAAAGTAAAATGTATGGAATTTACATACTTCAAATGTAAACTTAAAAATTAATATTCTGTGCTTAAGTCCCTCATGGTGCCTGGGAGAGACCCAGGGGAAGACAATCTGCTTCAGGCAGAGCAGCCTGCGGCACTGGACGTGGCCAGCCCCACGGGAAGGGGACAAAGGGATGAGGATGGGAAAGCAAAGCCGAGATCTTGTTCTGCCCGGATCTCCGGTCATATCGCAGCACGGGGCGGCCAGGGAGCAGCCCAGAGGGACTGGGGGCTCCTCCAGCTCAGGGTTTTCCCTTGGCTTGGCACAGCACTTCACAGAAACAAGACAGACTGAGAAATCGTGAGCTGAACACGATGAGGTCAACACAGGTTGAAGAGGATTTCTTTTAGCAGTGAGTCTAAAGACCGCTCAGCATTCACTGCTGGCAATTACTAGAACTCTCATTTGGCTCGCCTGTTCTCTCAGTTAGAAAAGAACATTTTGAAAATACAGTCACATGAAGAAGAAAATAAGAACCTGCTGAGATTTTTTGAGTTTCTTACACACACAGAAGAAGAAAACTACTAACAAAGTTCTGGCATAACAGTAAGAAACTTACATTGTTCTGTTAATTAAGCTAAGCTCCCTTCATTTACTCCAGAAACTTATTTGTAAGGGAAATATATAGAATTGGGTGTGCTATTTCTGTTTTGGTTTACACTGCATTTTCTGCCATTAAGTATATTCTCTGCTTCCAGTTAACACTCATCCTAAAAAAAAAATAGGAAAGAACACTTTGCCTGCTACTGAGAGAGACATCTAAGCTGCAAGGTGTAGCTAATGTTAAATTCAAACAACACAGTAGGGCTTTATTCATTACGTTACAAATGCAATTATACAGTCAAATGAAACCTCTGCACTAAGTATACAGATTTCAGAATCTGAAGCATCAGCCTGTGATTGGCAACTACTGCAAGCGCTGGAGTCCGACACTCCTCAGCTGTACAGTAAGAATAGCACAAATGGGATTCGAAGTAACAACTTGCATAATACTGGCCTTCTGTAAACACTGCGTACAAGAAATCTGGCCTACTACAGTTATGAGAATGCAATGGTCTTACAAATAGTATATTTTAATACAATATTGCATACTGAAGAGATGCAAATACATTCAGAGGAAATCCCAAGCCACCCTGAAACTAAAAAGCAACTTGGGATGATGTCACAAGGAGTCAAGTTGCTGCAGAGAAATGCCTGGACACTTAACGATGATATTCATCACAACTTGCAGATACTCACTCATCAGCTGTTCTTTCTCCAATTTCTTATTTCTAGTTAGGAAAGGGAGGGAACTTACATCAATTTTCATTTGCTTGCTATTATCAAGTGGTCTTGCTTAGGCCAGCCATTACAGGAAGTTTTGCTCCAATTAATTCCCTTTCTAAGATCAGGCAAACAGCAAAGAATCCAAAAAATACTTGTGAATTCCACAAAGCATTTGTGGCTATTCAAACTGTACCTGAATGCCAAAACATATGCATGAACCCTTTCGACAGATCCACCTCCTCCCACCGGCATATTTTGAAACACTACTTTGGTTTAGAGAAAATGTATTTCCACTGGAAAGGATGTTGTGTCACTTAAGTGTTAAAACATCAAAGTACTACCACTCCACAAAAAGAACAGAAGTGTTACTTCAGCTTTCATTTGGCTGTTCCAAATTTTTCTCCTTAGTAGTGAAGGTCTCCAATTACAGAACATTTTTTTCCTTACTTAAAAAACAAAACAAAACTCGACATCCATATATTGCTAACTTAAAAAGAGGCTTTAGGATATTTTGCTAATAGCAGCCACCATCTACCCCACAAATGCAACTTTTTCAAAGGTGAACAGTATTTAAGCCTCCTATTTCAGGTGCTACAAAGAACACCTTAAAAAAAAAGAAGACAGAAATGCTGTGCATTTTTCATCCATTTACTAAACAAAGTGCAACTGAGCCCTACACATCTGATAGTATGTACAAACTCATTATGGCTTTACCATAAAAACAGCATGTGAATGGGTCTATACAATCAGAGGGATACTAGCAAATAAACTGATGTCGGACTGTTGGCAATAGAATAAGAGCTATATTACATTCTGTAAACCTTGGCATACCACACTTTACATTATGCAAAGAGTCAATATTTACAAATCCATAGTGGGTAAAATAATTAACCCCCTAATGTAAATGATGATTTTTGCAAAGTGCAGGACAAAACCAGTGCTGTTGATTGCAAGTCCTATGCAAGCAAGTTATACTAAAATCATTACCACTAGACGCTTACCTGGACGTTTCTACTGAGGGTTTACAGGATTGCGACATTTAGAATGAAATATAGTATGACATGGCATTAGGATGCATGTTTGAGGACAGCAAATATAGAAATTAATAAGGCAGCATGCTCAGAACAAGTTTAAGCAGCACTGATGTTAGATCCCTAGTGGCAACTATATCAGTTATTGTTAATGTCAAAAATTGAGTGCAACATATAAGCCTCATTTAACATAAAAAAAATGTGCAAATTGTTCTTTTCTTAACAAAAGAAAGTAACGTAGCAAGGAAGATATTCTACTGAAGAACATTTTTAAGTCACAGCAAAGTAGACCATCTTCTTTCCAAAATCATCTACAAGGCACTAAGGGTAGAAAATGACAGGTAACATGAAAGACCAAATGCTGTTCCTCAGTCAGGTCGAAATATGGGATATTTTGGTAAGAACTCTATTAATATTACCTGTTGAAGAAGGGAAAAAGACAAGAACAGAACACAGTAACCAAAAAGTTCAAACCTTCAGCACAAGTTCCATGCAACATCAGCTAGTACGTAAGACTAAACACATCTGAGCTATTCTGTTAGGAGGAAATGTTTCCCAAAGTAATAAAGCAGAGATTTCAGTCAATTTGAAATATGGGCCTTCTGGATGCTAGAGTTCTTTGGGGTGCCTACCTCTTTTCTTCAATCCTACACCATCTTCATGGCTATACATGAAAGTGGATGGAGAAGTAGTAGGACCACAGCAGCTTACTGATGGCAATTTCTAAGTCTCAATATATGCCACGGCTGCTCTTGTTAAAAGTGGCCTTCATGGGTGCATGTCAAGTACAACTGCAAGTTTTTCTGAGAGATTTTTTTCAGCTAGCTGACAGTCTAGTAAGTTAAAGATTTTCTCAATAAAATCATAGTTATATTGAATACCAAATAAGTAACAGAATACTTACATACTCCATCATATTGCTAGTTTCGCATTTCCTTTTACTCAGCTTCCAGTGCAAACCAAGCTAAGAAAACAATTATCAAAGGATTAATGCATACCACAGCATTGTTTTGACGAGGAACATAACAAGCATTAGCAATATCAAATTATTAGGATCTGGAACACTTCAGACACAGGTTTAAGATCAGTATAAAGTATGAAATTATAACAAGACTGTAAAATTCCTACATGCCAATTATGCAAAAAAACTTACTAGTCTTAAAGCTGAAGAAAACAAGCACTCTAACTTTTCTTACCTTATGATATAGTCTGTTATTTTCCCATTCTAATAACTTCTGAATTGATCTTCTAGTCTAAAAAGTAAGTCAAAACCGTATTATAAATGGTTCAGTAGCCAGCCTCATCCAGAAGAATCTTACTATTACATTTCTGGCTTAAGAATAATTTAAGATACGTTAGTTTTATAAAGTAGAACCAAGCAAAAGAAAATTATAAATGGAAGTCCCACCACTCCTCAGCTCCCCACTCCTCAACATCAGATCTTCTTCAGAAAAAAAAAGCCACCCATGTTTTTTTTTTTTTAACTTAGGACTGCAACTTTCCCAGACTTAACTTACTCAGTAAGACATCCTTTTGAATTTAGTATTTTTGCCTACCATAGCCAAGCCAACAAAACAGAACCTTCCACATTCTCCTGGCCAAATACTGCGCTCACTACAGGTGGTCTACTGGCAACACGTCATTTACATACATGTAACTTCCAGATTTTGCTAATGTAATTGTTATCTGAATCCTGAAAAAATCTCACCACCACAGAACTCCAGCTCACAACAAACAGTGCTGGTATTTTCAACTCTTGGATACCAAAGTGCCTATGACCTTCATTTCTGCTCTTTCCACAACTGTAGGAGGAAGAGATTTCTTGAATCAATTTCAGTGGTTCTTAAGGTCACAAAAAGACCGCTGTGATGATCTACTCTAGTTCCCGCATGGTATGCCACAGAATTCGATCCACCAATTTCTTTGCTAAAGCTAATAATGGTAGGTGAGCTGCACCATCTCATTATGAAAAAGATACAAAGCTATCCAATCCTGAATCAAAGACTAAATGGCAGATAATCCATCCCTTTAAGTTTTTCCTGTGATGAAGCTATCCTTGGAATTAAAAAGTAGACGTTGTTTCCCATTTGAACTTAGTTGTACGTTCCAGCCTTTGGATCTCATAATGCCTTTTGTTGCCAGATGAGTGTACAGGGACTGGCTGGGCTGGAGTTAATTTTCTTCACAGCAGTTAGTACGGTGCTGTGTTTTTGATCTATGATGAAAATGGGTGTTGATGCCACATCAGTGTTTTAGCTATTGCTGAACAGCACTGACCAAAGGGATATTCCATGCTCAGAAATAAAACTGGAGTCTATTCTTTCCAAAGTAGCCCACTGCCCAGAGACAGGCTGCCCACTGGTCTGCTGGTGGGAGGTGGCGATTAATTTGCCCTTGCATCACTTGGGTCGTCTTCCCTTTTTCTCCTTCACTTATTAAACTGTCTTTATCTCAACACATGAGTTTTTCTTACTTTTGCTCTTCTGATTCTCTCCCCCATCCTGCTCGGGGTGGGGCGGCTGAGTAAGCAAGTGGCTGATGGGCACTTAGTTGCTGGCGGGGTTCAACCCACCACCAAAAAAAATGAAGAACCATCTTATACTTGTGAGAGAGTGATGAAATCGCTCTAACATATATACACACATACCCACAGAAGTAACACCATGTTTCCTACCCTTACTCGGTACCTATTATTTGTACCCTTGAGAATTACATTACTGCTACAACTTCACATGGGCATGTATTTAGATTTTCACTATCACAAGAATATTAAATACTGTTTTAAAACTGCAAATATTCCATCTGTGTAACTCAAGCATATTCCTCTGCAATAAGAATGTTTATAAAGGCAATTAAAACCAGCTAAAACAAGTCCTGTAACTTTTTAGTGACACAGGCTTCAGCAATCAGCAATTCAACACATTAACATATTGTGCATTTAGTGCATTTCTTTTTTTTTTTTAAACCAAAACCTCAATGCCAGTCAATGCAATTGTTATTTTCTTAAGCAGGTTGGAAAGTTTGGCAAAACACTTCCATTTTGTTTTCTCTGAAAAGCAATGCCTGTTCCTTGTTTTTGCTTTCAATTTGTTTTATTAAAGATCGTAAACTCTCAAAACCCAAAAGCATTACTTCATAAAAGATTTTTACTTGTGATCTTTTCCTATAACTAAATTGACAAGTGTGAGTTTTTTTTTTCCTGGTGCACCTACATACCATTTACACTTATGGATAATAAGATCTTATGGCTGCAAGTCTTACAAACTATGTAGCTGCAAAGAATATCATTACGCTACGTCTATTTACGTATTTCCTAAACATTTACTGCTGTGATAAATTAATTCTAAATGTAAACCACAGAGGTAATTAAGATCAAGTTTACTTGATATTGCTAAAGTGCTTTTCAGAATTATTAAATTATTTCTTTGGACCCGATTACAAGTATTGTTAACTTTCTGTTGCAAATAAATAAATAAATAAAGGGAAGTCTTTAAACTTCCCAAAGAGAAAACAAATTTGTGTTTATTCTTAATGGAAACAGCACAACAAAATACATCAAATAAACCATAGCTCAGAAATGTTATGGTAGTATTCAATATAAGAAAGTGATTTCCCCCTTGCCCGGGATGTGGGCGGTATGTGTGTGTAAAGAGGAAAAGTAATTTTCACTCCAGTTCAGGCAGTCTTTGAAGGTCAATGTCCAGTTCTGCACTCATTTAATTGCATTCTTAGACTTCAGAAATCCTGAAAATTTAGGTTATCATATACTCTATCCTGTTCTTTGAACTGAGATGGGATTAGCTATTCCTAAGACTATTAATTCAATTGGTAATTTGGTATAATTTACTTCATTAGAAAATAGAAAAAAATGTGTTACGGAATGGAAAACAGAATATAACCCTTGGAATGCAAGTGAGACAAAAAAAGCGTTTTGAAACAGGGATGATACTATTAAACATTATTTCATGTTATCAGGAATTGCAAAATAAATAGAATAAGGAGAATGAAACATGTACTTACTCTTTTGTTAAGACAGACTACAGGCCACAGGCTACAGCCCAGCGTGCAGCAGCAGCACAGACAGCCACAAAGCAGCCATTTTACATTGACAGGGAGATTCTTTCTTAAACAGGCATTCACACGACTGATGCTGGTCTTGAATTCTTCTGGGGCAACCTGCAATAGAAGTGCTGAACTTCAGTGGAAAGTCATTACAGGTGTATTTTCTGAATAATTGGCTCTACAGATTAAAATGGAAATGAAACATAATACCATTATACAATGGCCCCATTCTCTAAAACACTGGTCACACAGTGAGCACGGAATGTCACTTTCCTGCAACAAATTCATTTATGGTGCATGTTTTGCAAAAACTTGCATTAAAAAGCTAAACATCACTTAGATGAGCAGCTTCATCCTTATTTATTGCATCATTAATAGATCAATTGTCCTGATAACATAGCAGCCCCCCAAAAACTAGGTAGGAGTGGGACACAGCTGTGCAACGTATGCACTGGCTACGCTGACCAAGAAAAAAAGGAAGAATGACAGGCAGCTGGTTTCCAGGGGAATGCGGGGCAGCTTTGTAGTAAAACCACTTGTGTATCATGTCAAAAAAAGAGATAATATTGTCCAAATTAATTTCATACCAGTGCAAGTCTACACTGTGCCTGGATGAAGGTGGATCTCTTTCCACAAATAAATTCCTGAGGTTGTCCATATCGACATGAGGCCACAACTTCACTTGTGGCTGCTTCCTAAAATAGGGAAGCCCAGAAAGACATATACAGGATTATATTCAAGGCAAAGAAAGGCATCTTGTACAGGGTTATGAATAAAGCCTAGCTGTTGAAAATAAGCTTATTTAAATTAAGGAATATTCAGCAGAGCTTACTCAAAATAATGTTTTCTATATATTGCCACTGCAGAGTCACAGTGGAAAAGCATATTTTCTATCAGAAATAAGCTCCTTTCTCCAATAGCAGATATCTTTCTTAGAAAAGAGTGACAGCACTTACCTATTTACATACCCCAAATCCCTTATCTCTCTACAGAATCTATAACTTATATCTGACAAGTCAAATACAGATTCATGGTATTGATGCCACAATCCAGCATTCGAACACATAAAGCATAATAATCAGATCCAACTTCAATAGACCCGACCAGACAGGCACAACTACTTAAAAGAACAACAAAAAAATCCCAAACAAACAAAACTTTCCTAACAGCTTGCCATGTTGAAGAAAAAAAACCCTAGAATGAGTCTGTATACAAAGCTGTGCAACTGCTACATCATCCTTCCAACCAAGCAAGCCCAACTCTGTTCACTGGATTCTGCAAACAAGGGCAAGCAACGACAAAAGCATTAATTTAATGACAAAGACTCCTTTCATCAAAGGAGCAAAACTATGGGACAGGAAATGGAGAGGACCTGATTCTACTACCTCCGCCTATTCACAAAAGCTAAATTCATTAAAATGTTGCAAGAAAGGGAGTAAATGAATACAACATCTGTTTCCTGGCCATTCAGATCACCATGCAGTATAGAGTCAGAGGTCATCTGGGTTTGTACACAAGCCAGGCACACAGTTAGTAAAATAAGAACATAATTTAACATTGTGATTATTTTATAGCCAGAATTTCTAAGTACACAGAAAGTATTTCTTTTGCAATTATACAGACTTCCTCCTGCCCCCAATATTAAATAGACTTTCTTATAATTTTTTTTACATACACAAATGGAGCAAGTAAAAAAAATTCTTTAGACTGTCTCAAACATCAACATTTAAATACATTTTACAATCGACATCTTTGTGGAAAGAAAAGAAAAAAAGAAAGAAAGAAAATGGCAAAAAAAACACCAACCCAGAAATCCCATGCATTGGGACACTTTCAATGAACAGTACAAAAATCACATTGTAATGTGGAAAACTAGCCCATACTTGCATGTATCCAAAACAGAATACGTAACTGAACTCTTAAGGATGTCTACACGTTCTTACCATTGAAATGTACACAAACGGCACTTTCTTTGGTAAATCTTTTGAAATTTGTACAGGTATCATTCTATGATTTTTTTGAAAGATAAAAATAAGTCGTTTTTTTTCCTTGACCCCCATTAGTACTTTTGCAATCAATCCCACTAAGAGAGTGTTTCTTTCTTCTATTAGACACAAAGTTTACTGGGCCTTGACAACACCACACACCAATCCCAAAATACAGCTGTACAAACCTACCAAAGACAATGGAATCACACAGTCTAGAATTTACTTTAACATGAAGAAATCTTATCATCAGTGACAACATCCAACATGAAGTCAATCAGATTCTTAGATCACAGCTGGCAGAAAAATTTGGGACCTAGTAAGAAAGCACTGGGATGGTGAGATTCTCTATTTCTGTGCTCATTTTAAAAGAGTCACTGTTCACATCAGGTTAAGAATTTGATTCTACTTTATAAGAACAATGTTGAAGTACTCTCCTTCCTGTAGAGTACAACACTGCGAATGGCTAAACTAGAAACCAACTTTGGATGCCACCAAGAAACAGAGCAAATTTCTATTTCAGAAATTTTGGTATAATGTTTACCTTAACGCAGTATTATGAAAGCACCATTACTACCTGTTAATGCACGAAACACTTTCACGGAAAGGTGAATCTCTTAGCTGCAACATGAAATTACTTAAGATGGTTTTGGCTAACCTAAAGTATTGGATATATTTCTCCCTTTAGGAAATGTAATCACAATAAATATTTCTGTCAGTCAATGACACATCTTCATTTGAAACTACAGGAACCGGTGACCAAGATAAGCCTCATTCCGTGACAAATAGAAGCAAAACACCGTTTTGTTGCTCTCAGTTTACAGCTCAGTAATGGTTAAGCATTGTTACACAGCCACAAAGAATGAAATATCTGTAAATAAAATAACTGTTCCAATTTAGTAATAGAATGGTATCCAAATGAAAGAGTCACCAATTAATTTTGTTGATTTTCTGGCATAACTTTAAATCTTGCCTTTCTTGCAGGTAGAAGTATTGAAAGGTTACTATAAAATCACTAACGCATTTCAAACAGAGAATTAACAGCGCCTCCTGCACCAAGAAAGCTCCCTAAGAAAGTCTAGTTTTGAGTAATTTTGGAAAGTCTCTTGGAAAGTTTCTGTCCGGGTCTTGAAAAGAACAAGATAAGTATATAGCTCCTGGCTGTGCAGTACACCTTGTAAAGAAACTTTAGTTCCTTTTAGGTCTTTAGGGGAGGGGAAAAGAAAAAAAAAACAACCTAAAACATAAAAGGAAAGGAGGGGGTGTCATAATATTTTACAACAGGATGCAAGAGAATCTACAAACACAGGAAGAGAGCAAGTAAAGCCCAGCAGGCCTGATCTTTCTCCTTCAGTCATGATCACAAACCCTATCAATCACATGTTGCAATGGGATCACAATACCAAGAGCACATTTTATGGCTTACATTTCCCTGCCTTGCACAGTAATCTCTGTATAGGACCCTTGTTGTTTTAAGATCAGGGCAGGAAACTCCACTTTCTTCCTTAAGGTTCACTGCCTCCATCATTTTCTTGTCACCTGGAGCAGTGTATGCTATTGTGCCATATATCATGAAGAGTATTTTGTTAAAAGCTTTTAAGTGCTTGTTTTAAAACAATTAATAATCCTGTAAAACTGTAGCACACAATTTAAATTTAGACAAAATTTTAATTTAGGCCAAAGTCCAATCACATTATTAAAAGTTAAATATTGCCTCTGTATTAATTAATGTGTAGTTGAATCTTCTCTTACAATATTCCCTTGAAAAGAGTGCACTGTTCAAAAACTTAGCTCATTATTTACAAACCAGCTGAAGCTTGCGTCTCATCCTGCGAGATAAATATTAAAGTCAATTTAGCTGAGTTAGCTAGGCCCAACATTTCACCCACCTGATATTTTTGTTTCCTTTATTGTTTTATCCTCAAATATACACATTCACTTCTCCCAAAAAAAGCAACAAACATGTCTCAATTAAATATTTAAGACGTAATTACATGCATCTTCGCTCTAGGCAAATATAAAATAACTATCCAGACTGTAAAAACAGTGAGACAAGGAGGTCGGGGAGATGGGTGAAGGAGGGATATTTCAGATTTTAAAAAAAGAAAATGCGCGGAAGGTTTACTACCATCACCATGTAGATGAGCAAACTGAGGGTCAGGAAGCTGAAGTAAATTCCTAAGACTACATAGTGGCATACATCCAAAAAGTCAGTGCTTCTGGGTGACAGGTATAGCTAAATAGTTTTATCTATTCAGGCTTTTTATTGTGCATTGGATAGCTTTCGCTATGGTATTGTTTTTCTTTTTAATAAATACAGATGAAGATCTAGGTTTTTAAACACAGGATGAAAGTCTATCAACCCCACCTAAGGGCTTCATCTTTTACACTCCATTAGCAGATGGGATATATTATTAATATCAATTCATAGTGGACAACAAAGCCATTAATGTTACACAGACATTCTGAATAAAGTATAAAGTCGCCTTATACTAGCTGTGTATTAATGCAAGTTCATCGTAAACATTTTAATCACAAACTGTTAATATAAGCAGTCACTATGCTATTCATAAATTGTGATTTCATAAAAAGTAAAAATTTGTATTTTAAGAACAATAAAAGGTCTTAAAGTGATGTATCAATTGACTACAATGCTTATTACTGTGAATTATTTATCAGGTTATTTGAAGAAAACCTACTTACTGGAAGAAAAATTATTTGAGTATTCATTTTCAATAGGGATAAAGGTGATTGACTGCCGCAACCAGTGGAAGCAGCAGATTATTTTTTTCTTGCAATTCATGAAAGTATTAAAAACCAAAAAACCCACAACTGTGGTTCTTAATGTCTTTCATGGCAGTGTGTGGCAGGCAGTGAGAAAAATGTGTTTACTACCTCATTTGATGGGTGTTTTCCCCTCACAAAAGGGAACTAATTTATTTTCAAGGTCTTCTTACTCAGAAAGCCCCTCAAATTCACATGAGAAAAAGATAAAAGGATATCAAGATTCTCAAAAGAAGCAGCATACTTATATACAGCAAATCCCTGCTCATGTGATTTATGCTGTCACTGATTAGATCTATAGAACAAGAAGGGTAAATGCCAAGTAGAAGAAAAGAACTTCCTCTTTACTCTTTGCTAAATTAAGTCCAAGCAGTCAACTGAACTTTAAATTAAACTTTTCTTCACTGTCTATTTAACAAGAGGAGGACAATCAAGTGGAAAACGTGACAGGCATTGATGCTTGTATTAAAAAGTGTAGGTTTAGGGGGGTTGGGTTTGTCTTCTTTTTTTTAGACACATACAAATATATTTGAGACAGAAAGATATGAAATTATACAATCAAATTTAGTTTTAACATTCCCTGGTAGGTATTATTCTATTTATTATTATTTATAACACACTACAACTTGACTAGGAGACCATAAAAGTTATTTCCAAAAAGTATTCTGTGGCTTTCCAGTGATTGGAAAGGACTTCACAGAAAAAAATAGACGTTAGACATGCAAGGTAATGAAATGCAAATGGTGTTATCACCAGCCCTCACAATTAAGACTCTATGGATAAGACTCTTCTTTTTGAGCTCAGTGAAATTCTGAAGCAAGGCCAGAGTTTCCAGGCTGCCTTTCAACAACCAAAAACTCCAAAGAGCAACCTGCTTTTCAATCGCACTGCTGTCAGAAAAGCTGGACAAATTCAACACAAGTATTTTATTCATTACACTGTGGGGTGAAAATGAAGGAGAAAAACCCCAGATGGATTTGGCAGAACCACGAAATACCATCCAGCTACGTTTTAGTATATTGTTAATATGACTCAACAGCTACTGCAAGAGGCTGCAGGGGCAGTGTAGCTGTATGGTATGACATTAGAGAAAGCAGTAAAAGCCAAATAAGGTTTTTCCTCACAAATTCTGGAAAAGATATAGAAAAGGGATATGAAATGAAGCAAAAGAAAAACACTCGAGAGTGAAACAGCAGAAAGAAAAAAATCCAAGAGAAAAAGAAATAAAAATTTAAAGGTTAAAAAAAAAAATTTAGGACCATAACCAAGAATTTTGTTACAAGATTTCATTCATTAAAGCTACAAATGAATACTTATTAAACTTCCATTTAGTAAGATGACAAGACTCCAGAGAGAGCAAGAGAGTTGTCACCACCAATTTTCAGAACTAAACAATTATAATTCTGAAAATGTACTAAAAACCTACTGAATCTTTACATTTAAGACTACAATATTTTGTTCCTTAAAGCTTCAGATAAAACAGATTCTCTTCCAGAGATCTGCTGAAGTATAAGCTCAAGGCTTGACAGACACGTTAAAAAGAGGTCTAGTATTTGAAATAATTTAATTCTCACAGAAGGTAGCACGAAGTCCAGATATTTACAGCAAGGTTAAGTGAGTCTTGCTTTCATGTAGATTGCCTGCATGGAAACACTATGATGCCATGTTGAGCTTTTCTGTGTTTAGAACATCAATAATGATAGCAATCACTGCAAATAATTTTTTTTTGTTTCAAAGCATACTGCAGGGACTGGTCACCAACCAGCTAGTTCACACAGGACAAGAGTTATTTAAACAGTCTTCAGTTCAGTGCTGGGCTGCAGTGCGGATTCCCGAGCACATATTTGTAACACAGAAACCACCAGATGCACTGGATCTTTCCATTTAAAAGAACAGTTTAATCTCACACTTACCTTCCCTGTCAGAACAGAAGGAAATTCTGTATCAAACTTGTTGCTCAAGCCAAACCTTGAAAACAAAAGAGACAAACAAAATATATTCCACCTAACTTACTTTGTTTCCCTTAATAAAAAATTGTAATAGATTTTGTACTTTAAAAAACCTATTCATTTCTTTTGTCCTTACATTTACATTATTCCATGAGTTTTCAATCTAAGTTTATATAAGGTCTCATGTAACATTCATAAGGTCATTTATAAGACAGAGAAATATAGCTCGTTGCCTTACTTCAATACCTTCAAGTTGCTAAAAGCGCACAAATTCTTTTACAATTGGATGGCAGCAAGTGTCAATCTGCTTTCTTTAAGAAAAAAAAAAGTCCAGCTATTAAATTGCAGTTTTAGTAGGTTCAATAATCCTTTTACTGCTATTTTTCTTACTCATGCAATTTATTCACATGCAACAGATAAAGCTAGTTATAAGGAACCCATTCATCATCATCATAGAAATTTATAACCATAGTTTTAAAAAACTGCTTTGGGCTGAGTTGAACTGTCTCATGCAAGACATGTAAGAGCCTACACATAGAACAGTTTTAAAACAACTCTGAACTTCAAGAAAATTAAGTCTTGGGTATCACTGTGACTATTCTTCATTGAAGTGTTCTTGTTACTGAGCAAGAGGTAAGTCTTCATTATAAGCAAGGAAACCTGCAGAGAGCTAGACTTTGCTTGTAAACCTGTGTTAACACTAGCTCCAAAACCACCGAACCAACTGAAATTTCCAAAAAGCTAGTGTTGTAGATCAGAAGGATACTCACAGTGCAGGCTGACTTAACTTCTTGCCTACTTATGCGCTTTAAATAATAATAAAAAAAAGTTAACTAAGCTCTGATGCTAAACCTGATAGCTTCTGCAGAACAGGAACTCTGTTCTTCCATCCCCTCTACCTCACTTGAAATCTTTAACCTTTGCAATTCATTAATTTAACACAATACAACAGTAGTTGGTACCTCAGCTACAACTTCATGTTTGAACAGAGCTTAATGGTATGTTGTAAAGTTAAATATACTGCACATCAAGTTCACTGTCAGCTCTGCTAAACTATCTCCAGAGTATTTTTGTTCAAAAAAAAAAAAAACCCTCAAAAAGGATCACAGCCAAAAAGAGGAGCACAAATGTATTTGGGATTGTAGTATTTCTTGTAGAAACAAACCTTCTGCAAAGAGAGTATTTGCTTTGAGTCAAACTGACACCTGAAGTACAAATACTAGTATTGCTGAAGTGCCATCAGTCCCCCATCACTATATAATACATATGTACTCATGCGCACAGCGTAATAATTCGGATATCCAAACTTGGCAATAACTTGTTTAGAAGTATACAGAAGTCTAAAATAAAACTTAAAGAAGAGAGAAGCATAATAAAAGAACTTGTGCTGTCTTTAAAAATCCAGTAAGCTAGTTAAGACGTTTATCAACAATACTGGTAAAGTCCAATAGAGTTCTTCAATAGCTAATTTAAGTTAGAGCCTTGACTCTTCTAAGGAGCAGCATATTGGAACACTAGTTCTGTAAAACATTTTAGAAAAAACACCAAAAAGTAGATCTTAATTGAAGCATTTCTCAACCTTTGTCTCTTACGCTATTCTAAGCACTGTAACTAATGGCCATCTATTTGCGTTTGTTTCATTCAACATATTTTCACTGAATTTGTTGAAAAGAGTGAGTGAACTGAACATCAGCACAGCACGGACTACTGCATATTCAAGTGAACTGGAAAGCCATGATGTTAAATAGTGCTACAAAAACAAACAGTAAAAACTGTAAGATTGTAGGCAGGCACAAAGGTTACTAATACAAGCAAATTTGCATTCTCTGTGAATTTAGTCTGGCAAGTCAGCCTCCACTTTTTGTAGCTTCCCCTTTTAAACTGAAATCTTCCCAGTTTTGTTATACTATATATTTTCAAGGATGCTTGAAGAGCAATGAGGTAGTCTCTTCAGTCTTAAAAAAATTCAGAAAAGACTAAGGATATGAAGCATATACACAAGCTTCTTTTGAGAAATACGGACTTCTCTGTATACCAGCAATGAAACTACTCACAAAGTTGTAGCAATCAGACAACATAATAAATGAACTACTAGAAAGTTCAGGTAATACTTCAGAATTATTTACACCACCCATTTAATAGACTAATTCCACTAAATCATGGCCCACCTAGCCCAGAACACTGACTCTTATACTAGCCAGTAGCAGATGCCCAGGAAACAGCAAAAAAAGGGGAGGGGAACAAAAAGCAAACATGTACTAGCATTTCCCCAGAATACTCTACTGACCTTCAACCATTTGTAGTTCAAAAGCTTCCTAAGCCATAGGTAGTGTCTTTTATCTCATTGGTCACATATACTCATTAAAATTCCCATTGCACCACTAATTTCCATAAAGAATAACATAAGACTGCTTTCTGATTTAGATCTATCAAGACTACAGGACCACAATATATTTTATTACATTAAATTTGAAGGCTGATAATGTCATGAAACATATTTAAAACCCCAAACTTTGTTTTGCCAAAACATTCAATTCAGTTATAACATATCCAAGAAACCTCAGTTACAGAAATGCATCTCTCTCACACTGACACCTGCAAATGGCTAAAAGAATATGCAAGGTTTTGACTACACTGAAAACAGGACTATACTACATTATAATACGTTTAGTCAGCATCACTGATGGTCTTTTGCACAGATTTACTGAAGCGTCTCTAGAAGTTTTACAGGCTATCCTCATGATGATTTACCACATAGTTCAGAAACATTAAACTCCTATGGGGGTGGGTTCAAGAATCAAATGAAAAAAATTTTTGTTTCAGAGATGTTAAAAGCAGAACGTTGTATAGTTCTACAGCTTTGCAAGCAACTTTGTAAAAGTACTGAAGCATTATTAGAATATGTAATGTAAAAAAGTTAAGACCTAAAGTCTTTATTAAGAGACAAGTAACTTCATTAGACCTGCTACAACAGACTAATGACCTAGCATGATTTGGCCTATGAAGTCTTCTAAAATTCAGTATATTTAAAAATCACTACATAAAATAAATTCCAGTACCTGTCCTTTAAATAATTTAAAGCATCAGCTAGTGGTGACTTATTTCTGGGCTACTTCTCCGAGTCCTCAGTGTAAGCTCCCCAAAGTCTAGTATTTAGAAATTCAGGTAAGTCACAAATACACTTCGGTTGCAATTTTCTCACTGGATGACAGACATCTCTAAAAGAAAAGCACTGCTGCCTATAGGCAACAACGTTGGAATAGAAATAGGATGACCTCACTTTTTAGTTCTCTCTCATCTCTCTTTCCCTGTTTTAATGTATGGTATCAGACAAGTCCCATCACCTCATTTTCCCTCATTTGTAAAGGGGACAGAACGCAATTTCTCATACAGAGCTGCAATATATTCATAAATCTCACATAAATTAAAGACTGAAAGAAATACCCCGAATCATCAGTTGCAAATGCCAGCTGCAACAGGTATCCCATTATAAAATTCTTTCCGTTAGCTTGCAAAGCATAAGGAAGTGTGGTCTCCTGTCCCCAAAACTGAAATAGGAATATTTTGGAAAACACTTTCTCCTATCTAGAATAGATATATTTACAGGTGCTTTCCCCCCCGCCCTGCTTTTGACTTAAGTAGTCCTTCACTCTTGTTTACCCTACTACTGTATTTATAGATAGTAATCAGTCCTAGTAGACTACACCAGCTAAACCCATTTAATCAACTCTCATATGATAGGCTCCACAATCTTCTTTCAGCATGGCTCCTTTCCCCACACCTAATCCAGGTTAAGTTCAGCCTGCCTGGAACAGATGAACTCAGATCCTACATACTATTCTTTATGAGGAATCATCTTAGCTTTATCCAGCATTAGAGAAGATACTATCCATCTTTAGAAGATGTTCATCAAGAGCCCCAAGCTGAAATCTCCTTGAACACTTAACATTTCTCTTCCTAGTCTAGGGCCTTTTCCTATGAAGCCAACAGAACTTCTGAAGAGCATCCTTACCCATGTTTTGATGGATGATGTTTTTGAAAACTAAGTTTTTGATAACCAGTGGAAGGCTGGGGTCATTTTCTATTTTAAATATGTGGAATCTGCTATTTTAAATATGCAGAAGATGGAGCAACATCAGACAATAATCAAATGTCATCTTATCACAGGTGAGAGCACTAGGCTGTTCCCTGCCTTCTGTAATTGAGGACAATATGCTTTTCATTATCACGTGTAGCGTGGATCCCTGGGGCACTCCTAGAGAAAACGTAAATGGAATAACAGAAGTTAACTTGTATCCAAAACTAGGTTTGCACACTTAAGCAGGAACCAGGAGCTGCTTAATGGCTATCTCATTACCTCATTACTATCCATCTACATGGACTAAATGATATGGAAAAATTACATCAGATAAATAAAAACTTAGAACCAAGTTAGAGCTTGTTCACTGCTCTGTTTTTGAAAGTTACTGCCGTTGCTTTGGTAGGCATATGACTCAGTCTTCACTAAAAATGTTTATGTTGAGATATTTGGATGCACCAATCAGAGTCACACTGGCTATGCAATAAACCCATTGTTCACTGTTTCTAACTCATTAAAATGGAATTTCAGAAGCAAAGGCATTTATTCAGTCCTAGTAATTTCTCCGTGCTAAAATTCAAAAGTTTTCTGAAAACAATACATAACGACTGATAGTTAATTTTTTCAAAGCAAGAATCTTCTAGAGTGGAAGAGCGTCGAACAAGACTAGCATAAATTTTGCTAACTGCCTTCACACACATTCTCTCTCTGTGAGTAAAATAAACAAATACACTTTACATGATCACTCTTACCATGCACAGGGGTAAAAGGGTTAGCAAAACAGTCAGTGGGAAAAGCAAGATCCTGCTAAAAACCCTCAGAAGCTTCTTGGGCTTTATATTTAGTACTGTTGGATACTGCAGTAGAACTCTGTTAGGGTCAGCAGCTCACTGGCACGGTCCTAAGAATAAAAACTCTCTCAGGAAACTAATACATGGTTTGAATCTACTAACTTGGGAGTTTTATAAGAGGAAACCAGGACAGGACTGTATATGAAAAGCTGGGCCAGAAGATGACCCTGGAATCAGAGAATTATCCCTTCTCTATGCACTAAAAGTATCCAAGAAGGCCAGTGTCAGATGAGGAACAGAAGGCATCTGAAACAAAAATCCAAGGAAAACAATGGCTTTTTAAAAATAGCTGGTTTTCTTTTCTTTTCCTCTCTCTTTTGAATAGAGTGTCTGACTCGTCAGGACGGAAATTTTCATCAGCAATGTTCCAGACAGGTTCAGAAAACAAACACAAGTTTTACTTGATGACGTATCTCACTTCAGTAACTAGAGCAGGCTGCTTCTGAAGCCAACTGATTTCAAAAGCAGCATCATCTGCATGATCAAAAAGTGACAGAATTTCAGAGCTGATACATGCGAACCAGGAACTCCTTAGGAAGCAAAATATTTCCCATTTGATCAGGAGGTTAGGATTACATACTACAGTGTCCAGGGTTTATTTGCATTTTATTGATAATGTCCACTAACTGTTTTTATTACTGCAAGGAGATTTAAAAATACGTCATGAACTGATTAAAAGCTGCCTTCTACTGTTCAGGTAGGTATACTTGTTACAGGAAGAAAGCTGGGAGAAGTAGAAGAAAAGGAAAATAAAGTAGATGGCAAGGTAGTACATACAAGGGTATGTATGCCAGCTCACGATTTCCGCATGACTTACAAGTATTGCTTTCTTTTGACGTAGACATCACTAGTCGACAGAGTTCTTGGAGATGCTCCTGCCCATCTCCAGAAAGACACTGGAGCCAAGAAGGAACTTTAAGGAATATCACTAATATACAAAAAGCATCACAGCAGATAAAGCAAATAAGTGTGTAACCTTTTTTCCAGTTTAGTGCTTAAAACCAGATAACTAATAAGATGGGTATGTGTTATTCAGATTGTTTTGTTCGTGTTACATCCCTCCCTTAGTCAGGCCGCATGCTATTTGGGGTCAGGGCAGAAAGAAATTCCATCAATACAAGCAAGTACACTGCGGTGCAGCAGAGCAACAATCCACTGGCACGAGCTCAATGCAAACCTGACTTAGACTTACATGACAGACACAGTATCAAATCCAACATTAGTTCTCTTAGGATGAGAGAGCCTTTCCCACCCAGTGTTTTTGCTGCAGATAGTTAGATCACACTGCACCTACTTACAGAAAGAAATGTGCATTCTTTTATGCAATCCAGAGACAGACCCAAAGCAACACAAGCTTGATGGAACTCTGCAATACAAACACTTCAGTACCTCCCTCCCTGCCATGAAAATGAATGTAACAACCAACAACTTGTTACAGATGTACTTTGTTATACTAATTTCCCCATTAGCAGGAGTAGGAATATTAAGAAAATCCCCAAGAGTAAACATTACATATAAGGTCACACTGTTGGCCCATCTTCTGTTCCAACTGTTTATGAGTAGCAAACATTCTGACTCACGTTGCGTTCTAGTGATAAAAACACTTAACCTAAACCCAACTCAGAACTAAGTTTAGAGCAGATAAACTACCACACAGCCATGTGCCTCCTCTGCAGTGCAGCGTGGGGGCTCCATGGCTCAGCTGAGACAGAAAAGGGTCACAGTGAAATTGTTTGAACGGACTGCTGGTCCTCGCATCCTCTACTGTTTACTTTTTATCTAACAGATTGTTTGGGAACAGTACACCCAGGGCTGTCAGGACTGATTAGCTGCGGCTTCTGCACCGAACAGCCAACTGAACTTCAGTCGATCATTCATTACTTTCTGGGTCGCCTCGAGCTACTGGAAAATACGAAGTTTCCCGTTTTAACACGTTAAAAGCAAAACTCTTCTCACAAAACAGGTGACGGGGTGGGGAGAAAGGAGGACTGCAGATCACGGTAAGGCGTCCGCAGGGGAAGGGGGGGGCTCGGAGCGAAAAGGGATGGGGCTCTGTCCTCCCCATGTCCTTATCGCCGGCGGGCGGCCATGCCCCGGCAGCACGGTGCTCGTTGGCTCCCGCCTGGCCGCCGCCGCCCCCGCCCCGCCACACCGGCCTGTCGCGCTGCCTCGTGCCCACCGCCAGCCCCCACTCCTTACACGGTGATGTGCCCGGCGCCCCGTACCGCTACGGGATCCGGCGCGTCGCGAGGACGGGGCAGCTCCTGGCTCCGCACCACAGGCTCGGACTCCTCCTCCTCCTCCTCCTCCTCCAGCTCATAGATAGTGTCGAAGTCCGCCATATTGGGGAGTAGTACGCTCATCTCAACCCCTCCCCCCGCGGGGCCTCGCCTCGCGCCTGCGCACTGCGCGCCGGGGGCGGAGCCCCGTACGCCTGCGGCGGCGGCGGGAGGCCGGCGCGCAAGCGCCGTAAGAGTACGAAGCGGCGCGTGCGCGCCTGTGAGAGCGTGGAGGGGGATAAGCTCCTCAGCCTCACCCCACGGGGCGGAGGGAGAGTGCTCGGCTGCCTTGCCGCTCGCCTGCGGCGGGGACGTGGGTGTCCCCTGCAGCCGTCGCGGTCTCAGGGAGACGGCGCCCACGGGGGCGGGAGTTTGCGGCCGGTCCCGCTGACAGGAGGCCGCAGCCGCCAACCGCGCCTCAGATGCGCGCGGTGGTGCTGCTCCTGACCCCGCCCCACCGCTCCCGGGGTGGGGCTCGGCCGCCGGCGCGAGGGGGGCTCCTGAGGCGCGGCGGGCGCTTCCCGCCCCCCTGTCGGCGCGGCGGCTGGTGCTCATCTCGGTTTTGCCCCTTTTCCAGGTGTATTTCTGTGGCGTTTTTAATAAAAACAGATGGGTAGATACTTCCCTCTCTTCCCCTCTCATCTTAAGTCGCTTGCTCACTTAGGTTTTACTCGCGCCACTCACGGGGCTGACCGCGGTGAAGGTGAGGGAGGAGGGGATGGGTTTCACGGCGAGGCCGGTGGCGGTTGAATTTTCCCGAGGCTTTGAGATGTTTGTCTGGGATTTGTTAGTCGGTTTGGAATTTTGAGTTGAGTACCCTGCAGGACAATGAGGTGGTGAGAGGGAAGAAAATCCACATACGAGGAGTACCAAAATTGGGGAAGAAAAATCTTTCAGAATAGTGGAGAGCAGAGGAATGCCCCCTCCCCCTGCACACAGGTGTAAAGTATTACTGAGGTAAGTTTAGGCACTTCATTAGTCACCTACTGCAAATGGAAAGTCAGCCAAAAAAAATTGGTGTTCGTATAGGAATCAGAAATTAAAATTCTGAGAGGATTTGTGGGTTGTTTGGTTGGGGTGTTGTTTTTTTTTTTTAATATTGGTCTAGCTACCATAAAGTGATGTGTTGGGTCTGGTATGTGGCCAAATCTGAATTCCTGACCCACAGCTTCTGCTGTGGAAGGGAACTTGCCTCCTCTTAAAAGAGGAAGAATGGTTCTCCATCGGTCTGCTGTTTTTAAGAAAAGACTTACCTCATAAATCATCTTTACTGTTTTTCAGGACTTTCTAGACTGCAGTAAAATACAGATGACTTGATTGTGAAAATTTTTGCTGCTTCCAAAAGCAAAATTGCATGAGCTGCAGCTTTATTAGTGCCGCTTACTCTTACTTCAGCATGTTGTCCATCTTATGTGGAGTTGCAGGTAAATCACACTCTAGTGACTTGAGAAAAAAATTGTAACTAAGGGACAAGATGTTGTTATAAAATGAAATTAAAAGATGTGTTATATCTTCTCCCATTTTTGTGAAAATAATTCTTTCTTCTTAGTGATGAATATCATCAATAAACTGTAGAGAAGGTAAGTGTGGGAC
Source organism: Phaethon aethereus (assembly GCF_964289735.1). Lineage (NCBI taxonomy): Eukaryota > Metazoa > Chordata > Aves > Phaethontiformes > Phaethontidae > Phaethon > Phaethon aethereus. The sequence goes on along the minus strand of NC_138586.1, from coordinate 2,328,024 downwards.
AGAATATATCTCACTGTGATTGACCAAATATTAAAAAGATGTCCTATTTAGAAACATGTCAAAAAAAGTGAAAATAATTCTATATTTGAGGATCAGATATTTTTTCCACTCATCTTCATTTGTATATACATGATTGCCATTCATAACCCATGGAAAGAAAGTCTTGAAATCACTGAAATAAAGGTATTTATGGGGTTACTATTAAAGTAATTTAAATAAATTCAGGATGTCTGCTTTAACTGCTGTGAAAGTCAAAAAGATAAAACTTGAAATCAGACCTGAGAACACTTTAAGAAATGATAGGTCTGATGCTGTGCATTTACATTACAGGCTTTAATAATTAGTTGAGATTATCTTAGTTCTTGGCAGCTTTGGTGAACCATCCATGAGAAAAGTAATTATATTTAAAATGAAACTACAGGGGATGTAATCTGCTGTCCTTTTGGCCAGCATTCCCTGTGAGGAAGAGCTAAATGAAAGCTCTTGGGCTCAAGGCTACATGCTGTTGCTGAGCAGAAGTCAGGCAGCTCTGGGATCATTTCAGAGCAATCCATGGAACATGTTCCTAGTTTATTATGGAAGCATTTTCCAGCACTGTCCCTACAGAATGCCAAATAAAATATTGAAAACATAATTGCTTTATCTTCTTCACAGTGCTACAACACTTCCTGTTTTATCAAAGCTCTATGTGACCACTGATTTTTATAAACCTTGCTGGTGTATTTCAATTTCTTAGAATATTTTAAACTGACAAGTGAAGAGTTTTTACAGGTGCTTCCATGTTCAAAGGAATAATATGAATAGAGGGCCACAGGTAGGGTTTCTCACTCTTACCCAGATAGATGTGAAATGCGTTGTCTTAAATAATTAGGTTAAGGCATGTTTGTAAAGATACTTGGCATCTTTTTCTGTGTTTAACTATCGGTGTCTGTACTTCTTGATCATCGTCATTATTTCATCTGGACCGTGGCTTTGGAATACTCTCTTTTCATGGAATTGTGAGTACATCGGTAGCATGGATTTCTTCACATTGAAAGAAATAGCCATTTTTGACCACTTGTATCAGCATCTCTGTAACCTTATGAATTGAGAGATCCCGTCCCTATTTGCTAAAGTATGTGTGGTTTTGTGTATGTGTGTTTTTATAAAACTAAAATGACACTGGTGGTGATTCCGTTGATATAAAGTATTTGGATTTCAGAATAGTTTTCTGTAAAAATGTCTCACTGCTGAAACTAAGCTGTTCTGACATGAAAGATAGCTTAATATCTATTTAAATGATAGAAAACAAAACATGGTGATAAGACAGTCCTCATAACAGGGAAAGATTACTAATGAAGTCCCACAGCCTTATGTGCTGTTCAACAGGATTATAAATTATTTGGAATAAGAGGGTGACAGACTTTGCCACTGAGATGTCTCCCTGTCTCAGCAAAACTTGCCCCATGCTGCACAGAGCTAGGGAAGGTGAGGGAGTTAACCCTATTTCAGCCTTGTCTGACAATGTATGCATGTTGCTCTGCGTAACACTTAGATACCTCCGGGAGAAAGGTAAACCATGGGAACAGGCAATTACAGGTGGCAAAGGAGCAGTCCACAGTCTGCTTATGTGAATAAATGAGAGGAAAAGAGGCAACTGTGAGGGTTGTAGTCTGGGATTTCACATGGTCATGACACTGTACTCTGCTGGCATGATCCAGCTTTCACTGGGGTAAGCGCTTCTGCGCTGTCTTGGGATGTGGATGAAGCCCTTTAAGAAGATTTGTGCTAGATTTTTTTAGAGCGCTTAGGACCCCCCTTGGATTCTCCAAAGCCAAGACTGCTTCCTGTTCCTTGCATGTGTTCTGTTTCACTCAAATAAAAAAAAACTGTTGAGAGTTTTAGAAGGATGAAATAAAATTGAGAGACAAGCAGCATGTTTACTGTGCAGTGAAATAAAGAAACCTTGTGCTTCTCCGCAAGGATTTACAACTTTAACATTAGCTATGACAATGATGAGATGCAGGTGGTAGGGAAAGGATGGTGAACAATGAGAGATCCAGCAGCAGTATCATGCATGTTTGATTGAAAAACCTACATTTTAATGCAATTTGTGTTCGAATTTAATCAATAAGCTAATGTTACAGACATTTAAATGGATGTTGTGACAGAAGTGAGCATTTGGAATTAAGGCATGAATTATGTCAGGTGCTCAAACAGGTGGTAAAATAATTTGTTGAATTGAACTGTAAAATGAGGAAATGTAGTGTTTTGGCTTAATATACCGCGTGACTTCTTTATAATGAGTGTCTGAGGTATTAGCAAACCAAGAAAGGAGGTCTCTCTAATTGAAAAAGAGACTTTGCTATACTAGCTTCATATTTAATGTCTTAGGCTTTTTAATTAATACATTGAAGCCAAAGTTCAGCTGAAGTTTCAGGAGACTTTTTTTTTTCTTCCCCCATGGGTTCTCTCCTAGCAGGAATGATGACTATCTGGAGTAAAAATAGGCTGTTTTCGAAAAACACCTTTTGCAACCCATATCTGTATTTGAAGAATGCCTGCTTAGTATTGAGTTTCAGATGTAAATATTATAGGGAATTTTTTCAGTATGGTTTATCAAACTTTATGGCTTCACAGGAAGAAGTATTTAGATGCCTCATTTTCAACATTTTTTTTTAGGATGCCATTTATTACATGAAAGGATTATGTCATAAAAATGGAATGATTTGTGGAGAGGTGATGGTCTCTGGCAATGTTTATCCACCCAAATCACTTCCTTTCTTGGAGTAAAAAGTGGTGTTATGTAGAGCATGAAACATGAAAAGAGAGTGCAGGAAAGACGGGAGTTAAAACAAAGCACAGCATTAAATAAAAGCACTGTTGAGAGAACATGGAAAGAGAATGCTAAAGTGAGCCTGAGAGATACGGAGTCTTCTTCCAGTATATTTTTTTCCTTCTTTGTTCCATATAAATCTCCACCACACAATCATTATTCAGAAGGAAGAATATGCAACAAGAGATGTTGTGTTGGCTGTCATAATTCACTCGTTTCAGACACTTACATGTTTCAACAAAGGCAGAGGTTGTTGGATAATAGGAATATACTCTTGGAGTTTGGAGACTGTATTTTAAGGCTGGTGGATGAACCATCATGTGTTTTAATCAACATTGGCTCAAGAAGCAGAGGGGTTTCAGAACTTCAGGGCCTCACTGGAGATGCAAATGCCACAGTTTTGATACAGTGGAAGTATTCTCTTTTTCAAAAAGAGTGGACAGAATAAACAGTATTGGACCTCACCTGTAAAGTACCTCCTTCCTGAGTGAGTTTACACAAGCTGAGATTACTGATTCCTTTCTGAGAGAAAGAGTGTTCAGGGTACAAGCTTTTGGGAGTATTTTTTGTTGGGATGTTGGGGTGTTTTTTTGGTGTGGGTTTTTTTTTTTTTTTTTTTTCCTTGGTTAGCTTGTTTCTTCAGTTCCTTATGTGGCGAGTTCTGGAAAGATTGAAATAAACTTGCACAAGAAATCAACTAGTAGGATGTGGTGGTTAGTAGTGAGGTGTCTCTTGGTACAAGTTATTTCCATTGATGTAAAATTGTTGCATAATGTAAAAGACCAGTTTTCCTAAGAACTGCTTCCACCTGTGTGACACATGAGCAGCTTTGGAGAACTTACCTTGGCTGAAATCAGGATTAACTTGACATGGGAGCAAGTTAAGCTGTGGTAACCTCAGAACATTGGTGTTTATGCCTCGTAGAGTTTTGGCAAGCAACCACTTTCTTTCAGTGCTGCTTTCAAACCTGTTTGAGTTTAAACTTTCTATTTTCTTGGCTGCTCTGCATGTGCTAGGCTGCTGGTGACTTACATTGCCTTCCAAACTATTTTTGTGCTTCTTCCAAGAGAGGAAGATGCAGTAAATGGTCTGGTGTAGTGTCAAATTGTCAGGAAGCCTTCTGCCCCTTAGAGCCTTCAAGCTACCAGCTGCCTCATGAGTATATGGTCTCGGTCTTTCAGCACAAAGAATTGCTAGCAAATGCCTGCCCGGTGGCAGCTGTGTATTTCTCTGTCCAGAACATCTCTATCTAGGTACTTACAATCTAAGTTCTGAATTGTTCTCTTCTGTGTTTCAGTTTTTCCCTGCATACCCAGATTTAAAAATGTCCTCTTTCATATCCAGCTGCTTCTAACTCTGCCAATGCACAGTGTATAAGCCTTACTACAAACTGGAATTTTGCTAGGTTGCCTTTTTACTTCAAACCTAGGGCAGGTTTATTCCTGAACATGGTGCTGCATGCTTTTTTAACATGGAAATTAGTATTTTTAACATGGAAACCAGTAACTAAGCTTTGGATGGTTCTAATTACATACTGAATTTTGAGACATAGAAAGTGACTGCATGTATGTTTTTTATGATCCTTGTTACTGAAAACCTCGTAACATTTTTAAACAGCTTTTAAACGACATGATAGCTCGTATCAGAGGTTGAATTTATTTTTATTTATTGATTCTGAGCCTTGTTGCAGGAGGGTATGGTTCCATGACTTTCACTAATGCAGTTGGGAGACCTGTGCTTCTGAACTGATAAAGTAATACTCATGTTGATGAACCAGCTCTGCAGTACTGGAAAGCTCTGCCCAGATCTCCATGAAAATGTTTTTAGCCATTTTGGAATTCCAAAATATTGCTAAAGTACTATTTCCCACTAATACAAGCTTGTTTTCCCAAGTTGAGAAATGAATCTGAAGTTATTACATGAAAAACGGATAAGGGCTTAGTGGGGAGAAACCTTAAGAAGCTGGACTGTTCCCTTTAATAGCATCTGATGCATAATGAAATTTGGGAGGCCTGCATGACTGCATCACTCAGGTTGGAATTGTGTAAAACTGAAAATTCAAGACTCTTTTGGGAGGTATGTGTCTGAATTTATTTTCATCCTTCTCATCCCCACTATGTTCTTGTTTCATCTTAGTTCAACTATACAGTGAGATGGGGAAGATGTGTTTGTCACTGCTTTGGTTGCTGTAGCCAGCCTCGTCAGATGCTGTGGTGTTTGGCTTTCAGAGCTACAGCTAACAGGTGGCAGCATGCCAAATGCATACTGCTAAAATCGTGCGTTTTCTTGCCAATGTCTTGAGGCAGAACTCTGCCTCATTCAGAGAAAGTTGCACTGGCTGCCTGAAAACTGGTATTGATAAGGGGTTCCAGAGAGGAACTTGCAACCTGTAGAAAACAAGCCTGTGAAATGTTGGTTTTTTTACTGGCCTGCTGTTCTATACCCCGTCTCTTTTTGCTGTTATCCATAGGCAGTGTACTAAGTTTTCATTAATTTCAATATTGCATATTTTGCTTGCTCTACTTTTGATAGCCGGGGTGATGGGGAGAATATCAGGCTCTAGGGAGTGTCAGTTAATGGATCAAAGTATTAAGCTGCATTAATTTGGCATTTCAAACATTTTTTAACCTCAGTTGCACATGAGAATCAGCAGCTGATAATGGTTTTCGGATCCATGATTACAACTTGGTCATCTAGCATTCAGCCCCCTGTTAAGCCATTTACCTGTGATAGTGTTTTTCATTCTCAGGTTATGAAACCTTTACCCAAATGGCATGATACCATGTGCTGCAGATAATTTCAGTAGCATCATTAGTGTTTAGCACATCCATGGAATAATAAAAATAATTTCTTCAATGGAAATCATACTTCCTTTTAAAAATAGTATTAAGCGCACATTTTAAGATTGTTTGCTAAGTAGCTGAGGCTTTCTTGAAATAAGTCTCAAAATGTTAGCATTACCTACTAATTTCCTCTTTGGGAAATAAAGCCATAACTTTTGACTGGGAACTGCAACCAATGTATAGGTGTTCCTGTTCAATGCTGTGGAATTTATTATGAGAAAAAGACCCTGGTAATTTCTGTGGGTTTGGTTGTTGCATTTAGCAGAATTGTTTTTCCCTTTTCAGGTGCATCCATCATCTTGTTGCAGGTTCACATTCTTTTGTTTAGAAATAGAAATGTGTAACTTGCTAGGCAAATTTGGGTATGTTCATTTGTTGAAGTAAGGCAAATCAAGAGTGATGTGAGAGGTTTAATGAAGCTATTTTTGTGATACAAATTGTTTGTAATGTCTAGAACATTTTTGGCTTTGTGCAGGGGTATGCAGCTCTGTGGTGCTTATACTGAAAATGCCTAATGTAGAGGTAGATCAATTTTTCAAAAGTGATTTTAGTTTCAAGAGGTTGTCAAGATTCTGATCCAGGTTTTTATTTGACCTTTATTAGGGGCCAATTAGGGGTTTAAATTATGCTCTCTTCTCTGTAAATAATGGTTTTTAAAAATATTTTATAATAGCTTCCTTTCTACTTTCTAGTCTAAACTGTCTGTCATTACTATAACTACAGGTAAGTCTGTGATTGGCTTTATTTTTTCCCACAGATCAATATTTAGAAGTTAGTTAATGAATCCAAATCACTCTGCTGCTACATTGAGTCTCAGCATGAACAGTTTGTGGTAAAGTGTTCCTTCTTGATTAAGTATTTATAGATAGTGGGACTGAGAAAGGCAATTGTTCCCAAAGTTTTGGCACCTTTACAGTATTCTCATAAGAATAAAGTTGATTCAAATTAATGTCAGAAGGGATTTGCTGGCTGCTGGAATTAGACAGTTGTGTGATGCAGAATTTTCTTTTGATATCAGCATGGTGTTAAAGTGGCTCACTACTTTGCAAACTTGAAATGCCAATCAAACAGCTGAATTTGAACAGTGTGATAGCTTTCTATTTACATAAAGTGAAAAAGACAGGAAACTGAGAGCTTGGGGAAGATACCCACTGGGTGAGAAGGTTCATGTTTGATTTATTATTATTTTAATTGCCTAATGGTGCTAAGGGGGAGTCTAATTAAAATCCCTGGAGAAGTCTTCAAAGGAGGAAAGATAAATATTGTAAAATGCTATTTATAGCCTGTAGTGTTTCTTCTTACTCACATAAATACCAAAATTAAATATAAGACCTGGATCATCTCTTCTGAACCTTTTCCTTTACATGTGCAATGTAGAAGATTTAAACATAACTGCCCAGAAAATAATAGTGATGTAGGGACTTTGTAATGGCCGTATTGCCTCCGCCCAACTGCATATCCTGATCCTTGTGTTCCCGTGCTGATCTTGACAGAACTTGAATATAGGATGGACTCCTCTGTCAGGCTGTCATATAGTCTTTAATGGGCCATTAAAATGTGCCAGCATGTTAGATTTTGATTTGGGAAATTGTTTTCTGGCCAAAAAAACTGGCAGAGGCTGCAGTCAGATGCGCTGTCTAAACCCTGTCAGAGACAGAGTAAGAATTTTCTTCCTTTCAACTGCTTGCCATTTTCCCCTCTTTATGGCTTCCCATCCTCCTGATCTGGTAATATAACTGCTTATTTTATCACTGTCTAATCCAGTTTAGTAAAAATGATCCTGGCTAGTCTAAAAAGCTTTAAGAATGTGGTTTTTTCCCTTGGATTATTTTGAGAAACAGCTGTGGCACTACGCTTAAATTTAAAGGGACATTATGATCTAGATGGAGGGTAGTTATGCACAGTGCAAAATAGGGGGAATAACTTATTTGACTTAGCTGCAGCCAGAGATGATAATCTGATATGGTTTTAGGCTTAGAGGTCATTATCTAGTGCATGAAAGATAGTGTCTCCCCAGATATTTATTAATACATGCTTTGAATACATGTAAAATTGACCTGATGGGGAAAAAAAATCAGGGTGAAGATCAGGAAAAGGGAAAATACTTTTTATTGACAAGACTGGTTTTAAACATCTTGTAGGAGGTGCTTTGTATCCCATTCAAACTCCCATTTGACATCTAAAATAGTCTCATTTAAAATGTTTCCTTTGTGAACAGTGGTTGTTCTAAAGTACAATCAATAGCTTCAGTGGCTCTTCTGCCTGGTTTGTCAGAACAGCATGGTGTTTCCTGACTGCCTGGCAATTCGAAAAGGTAGACTGGAGCTTGTTTAGAAACTGCAAGATGATAATTTTGAATATGTTGAATGTGAACCTGGTAAATAATTATGCAAGTTTTTTATTTCAATTTTGACATAAATTAGGAGGAAAGGGACATTTTAAGTTAAACCATGCATTTCTGGTATACAAGTATAATGAGTGATGTGTTGTATGTTTATAGCTCTTTACTTGCCATTCTTCCTTGTTGATTTGAAAATTGATCACAGAAAAAAAATCTAGAAACTAGGAAGAAAATTTTTGTTCACTCTCAATTTCTGTCACTGATACCTTCAGAAAAGCTGTTGCCCATTCTTCTACAGAGGCTTTTTGATGATTTGAGATTTGGGTGGAAAGGTCAAGGTCCTCTTCCCTTTTCTTGTCTGTCTAAAGTATTACAGCTTCTTTCTTCCTGAGTTTCCTGGGAAATTATTTTTTTCTTCTACATCTTTCATGTATAAAAGGAAAACACAGGTAGAGGGACTGGTGGACTGGGAAAACCTCCTCTCCCAAATCTGTCATAGAGCAAATGTGAAGAAAGAGTTTGATCTGCTGTTTCTGGGACCAAGAGTGTGATGTTGTTGAAATAAGTGATGCATGACTTCCTATGCCAGATAACGGTGTTTTCTGTCTGTTTTTTTCTGTTTTCCCTTTTTATTACCTTTGCTCCTGATCACATTTTCAGTAATATTGTATTTTTCCAACAAGTACTTAACTTGTATGCTGTCAAAAAACTCATATTATGGAATATCAACGAAGGGTTTGGGGATTTTTTTTGTGCTTTGGGTTTTTTCCTACTTTTTCCAGACTCAGTTGTCTTCTACATACCATTGCTACCTTCTCACCTGCCAACATGGACGAGTAATTAAAGCTAACCACACTGTGAGTATGTTTTTCCTTAATTTGTGCTCTTTCAGGCGCGCACATGGAGTGAACACTTTTTGTTTCATGCTTGCTGTGACTTTGTGAATGTGCTAAGCTGCTTGATAACAGCTTCGAAATACAGTGTCACCTACTTTGCGATATTTCTTGCCTTTAGCCCAAAATAAGTGTCATGTATAAAATCAGTGGCCCAAGACTGCTACTATTTCACTTACAAGGTTTAGAGACATTAAACACATTCTTCATTTGCTTTTTGGTCATTTGCTGGTAGTAGCAGTTCTTTTTCCATTACATTTGTGCTCATATTTTTGAGCAATAATATGTGCATTCACTGAAGATTGAAGCAATACTTATGTATTCCAAACTATTTGGCACTTACTAATGTACATGACAAATTGCTGCATTTCTTACAATTGAACAAATCTTGGCAGGATTGGTATGATATACCTGTAACTATTGCTCAGGAGCCTGGCCTGCTTGAATACAATTACATAGGGCAAAGAAGATTTGTTTTATTTAATTAAATCTACTATGTTGGTATAGCAACATTGTTATGTTTCTTGAGTGTCTAAAAGTGTTTTGAATATTCTTGTTTTCAAAAAGTAGCATTCTTTTCAGTACACTTAAATGTGAATATTTATTAACATCTACAGTTTAATTATATAAAATGTAACAAACCAAATACACCCAGCATCTTATATTTTATGCAGTAGTACTCTATTTTATAATCAGTTCACTTAGTTTTCTGTGTATATATACGATCAGACTAGAACTACGTTTACTTGAGTTTTCAGTTGTGTCATTCTTTGTGTCAGTGTCTGAAGCAAATTACCTCCTACTCAAAGATTGAGTGATGAATCTTAGCAGCGCATGTTCCCTGAGATTTCTGCAATAATTAAAATATTTTGATAATAGTCCCAGATCCTGTACTTAAAAATCAGCACTCTGAAGACAGTTAAATGAGAATGGTCCTTTGCAAAGTTGAGTTTTCAAGGGAGTGGGTGGCGGTGGGGAAAACCATTCTTGCTTTTTCTTTTTTCCTTTGTTTTTTTCTTCCTCCTCTGTTCATTCTGAAACTATGACTTGATGAATGTCATTAGGCTGTAATCCATTTATTCCATGTGGTGGTGGGAACAGAGAACTAGATATTTCATTTGGACTGAGTGACCCAGAGTCACTCTGAACTGAGCCCCCACTGCCATCAAACTGAGATATTTTCTTCTTGATCATTTTTCTTTCTTTGGCTCGGCGATTCTGGAACCAGATTTTCACCTGTGGTGTTATAAATGATAACTGATTAATTCAAAGTAGTGGTCATCTTTTTACAGTAATAGTAGCAATGAAAATATAGGTATGTTAAAAAACTAACCAAGCAACCAAAGCCAACAAAAAAAAACCTACCCCACAAAAAACCATAAAACCTAAACCAAAGAAATCAACACTGGATTTGTGCACTGAAAGGTTTTTTAGTTAGTCTCTATTCATTTTCTACATCATGATCAATAGAAAATGAGTTTCTTTTCTTAGACCTGGTGGAAAGTGAACTTGCTGAGTTGTATTAAGAAGATAAGAGTCAGCTTTGTTATTTAGACTCAGGGTCCACCTAGTTCATCAGCTAAGCTTTGACAGTGCCATGTGTTGTTACAGAATAATTTTGAAGATTACTTCTTCATCTGTGTTACAGATTAATTCAAACACAAGTACTTAGGGTCCTTTTTCTTCATTTATATTGTGTCATTTGTGTATGTAGGTATATTCTTATTATAAGTTTTTAAAGGTTTTTTTTTTTAATTGGGCTATATATTTATATATGTAAAATGCATATATATGTACTGTGTCATGTATAAATAGATATATCAGCTGCTCTTAATGACAGTGAATTTCCCAGGCTAATTGTGCATATGAAAAGACTGCTTGAAATCTACTTTTAGTTTAAGTATCCATATTTTCTTTCCTTATGTGAAAGTGTGAATGAGTAGAAAACCCCATTCATGTGTTCCATATTAATTTTCTGTGTTCTCACTTCACAGTTTCTGTTATGGCCTTTAGGGTGTGTTGAATACAATATTATATAGAAAGTTGTACCATTACTTTATATTAAAAATCTCTTTATTATTTTCCAAATACTTACTATTTTATTACCTTACAGGTAATGACAATAAGAAGCATTTTGCTTTGTCATGAGTCCTGTAGAAGTGCATATGCGTTATGTATTTTGTCTACATTATACTTAAAGGAAATTTACCAGTCAAAAACTTAATGTCTTTAAGAGCAACAGCTATGTAAAAGGAAACTACTGATTTTATGTGGTATCACTGGTTACACCAGGCATGTCTGTGTTCTAAATCAGCCTGCTTGCAGAACATTAAAGCAGAGGTTTTGAATCTTTTATAATTACAGTTCTCTGAAAATTTCTGATGGAGCTACATCCTACTGTGTAACAAACTTTAGTCCATCAATGATAGACTTGCTTTTTGTAGTTACTTTCTGGGGCCACTGCAGAGTGTAATCTATGTACTGTTTAGGTCTGAGATTGAACATCACTGCATCCAATGCTTAATCCTAAAATATCATTGCTTGTCCAGGTATCCTTATACTTCCAGCCTCAATTAGTCCCTATTCTGTGTTCTTTCACAGACTGAATGCAGAAGCAGAGGAGGCTGCTGAAAGAGGAGAATATTTTAGAGAACGGAATGTGTATATTCAGAAAGAACAGAAGTTTGTACAATTCTAAAAAGAAAGATCTCTTGTTTAGATTTACCTGGGGTCAATAAATCTGGTTGCTAAAGTATGAGATGCCTTATTCAGTATAGCCAAATCTTCCCTTATCCTCCAACTGTAGCAGAACCATTGAAATTCTATAGTATAAGGAGGGTTGGATTCAACAGTTACTATATTTGCAGACTGCAGAGCTGTGCTTCCTAAGTGTGCCTCTCTCCAGCGTGATTTTAGGAAATTCTTTATCCTGAATTCCTCTAGTCTTTGTACGAACACAGCTAAGACACCTAGGCCCCTGCCCCGACTACCTTTATTCAGGGCAGCGCTTAAACATGTACTTGATATGAATGAATGAATGCAGCATTGCTTTCCAAAGAAGCAGTGGATCTAAGTATGCACTTGAAATTTTCCTGAATGGATAGTCTTGGCTATGTATATGTGTATAATAGGCATAAAAATTGGGCACAAAATTTTATAGCCTAAAGCATCCTGTATATGGTGGGTGTGAACTACTACTATAGATGCAGTACCTGTGAACATAGTAGCAAAAAGAAAACTTGAAAATCGAAGACTGCAACAACTCCTTAAAATGTGCTAAAATCTGACTGGTGAAGAATGTGGCCTCTGGAAATAGTGGCAATAAATTTGTAACAAAAAATACATAGATATCTTGTCTGATTGTTCTTTGAATGCTGAGTTTTTATTTTCCTGGCTTGTAGCTTATCCAATGCTTTGGATCTTTTCTGGCCACCATTTTGTGTGATTGCAAGAAGAAATGAAATAGTGAATGTCATAACTATTGAGAACATAGCTAAGATAACGTTAAGGTGAGCCGCTTAAATATTAGCTGTCTAGCAAGCTGTTAGGCATGTAAGAATAAGTACTTTTTCTAGTATAAATGAATTCCTCGTGTTTAGTTACCAATAATTGGAGGTTTCTGTAAATTAGCCTATTTATTAATTTGTATTTGCGTAGTGTATTCTCTGTGTCACACATACTCACAAACTGTATCATGGTTGCCTTTGCACTAGTTTTGATTACAGAACGTCAGTGCTGCTCATGTCCTCTGGCAGGAGCAGTGTCTGGTGAATGGGTGCGTACGAATGATCAATAGTCTCTGTGTACCTGTCTTTCAGATAGTCCCAGGTTTGCTGCAAGTTCTGACTTTCTCCTTATTGTAATATATCTGTTGCAGTGAAATTCCTTCTCTAATTCTAGTCTCTGATGATCTGTGTAAACAACTCGGTACTTTTCTTTTGTTCTTGTTTTACCTGTTTAAGAAAGAAATATTATTAATATGTTGAGTTTGATTTTCTGTAGCATCTTTCTTTCAAACATCTCAAACATTTTACAGACATTATTAATTAAACTGAAGAGTACTTGCATGGGATTGTTTTCTGTGTTACAGAGAAGGAATATGGGGTTGAGTAAGTGAATGAATATTGGTTATCATAACTGTGTCTCCCTCTTTATCTCACTCTCTGTAAACATGCATTTAAATGTAAAGCTCTTAAGTGAAAAGCATCTTAAGCAATTCATAGCAGTACATAATTGGTGCTGGCTATATTTGATCTCAAAGGGGTTTCATTTCAGTGCTCATTGAAGTGACTTCTGTGTCTATGGAGGCATAAATACACAGGATTTCAAGACTGAAGTTCAGTCACAGTTTGTGTAGTTGGACCGTGTCCTAATTATTTATTTGAGTTTTTAAAGATCACCTCTCTAACACAAAGAAATGTCCTACTACAAATGCTTTTGCTCTCTTGTGTGGCCACTGGACATGCTTGTAAGTTCAATAATAATTCAAATTTATTTTTTGAAAAAGGTGCAGTCTTGCCAGATTCTGAATGCCTGTAGAGTATTACTGGGGGTACTCTGGGTGCTGAGCTTTTCCTTTTGAATTGATGGGACTTGGCAATTTGTAAGATGAGGCAATAGAATACTTGTAAAAGGATTTCAGTGTCATCCTCTCTAATGTATAAAAGAAATACTCTTAGATATATTGGATGAATACTGTTAAGAGAAGCATTACTTGATGTTTAGAAGATATTTCTCATTCCATACACTTTTTTAAACGATTCTTCATGTAATAATAATACAGAGAGATCACTTTTCAAGTTTGTTCTCCTTTGCGCTTTTAACAGCCAACTAGATAGTTTTCCTTTTCCTTCTGATCTTCCCAGGTTTTTTTTGATGTGAGTTTTCTGGGACAAACTGTAGGACAAAGACTCCTTTAAAGTGGTTCCCTAAAATCCATTGAGGTGTTAAGATGAAGCACACGACACACAAAGGAGCGACAAGGAGATCTTATCAAGAACCCCTTTCACATTCAGAAACGCAAGCCAATTGGTTTGGAATTTACAAGCCCTAAACAAATGTCAGACTCTTTCATCTTAGCAGAGGAGAAAAGGACAGAAATAGATGAAGGAATATTTTTTTCCTCAGTTCTCTTTAATTTTGGACCAACACTAAGGATAGACTGCAATATTTCTATCTGAAGGCTAGAGCTAGACATAGCTGAAGACATTTTGCAATACGTGTAATTAAGGATGTTTTCCCAAGTCCTATGCCACTTTGACTTTTAGCATACAGGTTTTCCTACCAAAATTTGCAGGACTAAACCAATCGTCAAACTAAGTTTACTTTTTTTTCAAGGTACACATTGTTGGCTTTGAAATATTTGCTCTAAGTGATAGTTGTAATGTTAACAATAGTATAGATATTCTGGTTCCTTGTAAACTGAAGGCTTAGAAGGTAATCTTTGAAAACAAGTTAAAATTCAACAGGGTTATTCCGGCTTCACTATAATCAGCAAATATAACCATGATTTGAGGGGGTGGAGAAAAGGAGTAGTTTTCCCCATTCCCCTTGGTCATAAAATTCACAGAGTATTTCTTCTGAAGACAATAAAGCTTGGAGAAGGCCTCTTTATTTGCTGTGAAAATCATCACCCTTTCCGGCAATATAACTCCTGAAGAAAAGAGGGAGAAGGAAGAGACAAGACTGCATATCAAAGCAGAGAGAAGTGTTGAAAGGGTCTGTTGCCTCAATATGACAGATAGGCCTCAAAACCTCAGACAATGTAGGCCAGTAGAAAATAGATGTCACAACTAGTTTACAAAGCAAAATAAATTAGCATTCGAGCAGAGGCCTGGTCTTTTTTCCCTTCCTATTTTGCTTTCTGGCTGTGTTTCTGCTGTGATGTAATCTGAATTACTTGTACATCACTGCTTGTTTCAACAAAGGCATAAAATGTGTTGCCTGTAGTTAAAACAAAAACCAAGAAACCTGAGTCTGATCTTGCAAAATATAAAAATAATGTTGTCCTTTTGTTTCGTCCCCTTGAAGTCCATTCTCTTTCTTAGAAGGTCACTCCCAGATGAAGTTTCATTTAAAGTTTTAAAAGACATAAAATTTATTTTCCAGGCCCTTGTTTAGCTGCCTTCTTTCCAGTAAGTTTCATGCCTTGAAGGCTCATTGCTGTCATAAAATACACATTTTACACTGTTGATTACACATGTTTTAGAAATGAATTGATGTGAAGTTCTGCTCTTACATAACTGAAATTGATAGGGCATTTTGTCATTGTGGGGTTTTTTTGTGGGTGTGTGGGGTTTTTTTTTTTGTTTTTTTTTTTTTTTAGTAAAAACAGGACCAGACTGTAAGGAATTCTGTAGGTGTTCTTTTTCTCATTCTGGTAGCCTGTCTGGGAAGAGATCTTTACCAAGCCCACTTTTGGTGTTTGTTTTTTACAATTTCTTATTGCCTCATATGTTTGCAGTGTCTGTGTATTTGAAATAAAAACAAAAAGGTTTGATTCTGAATATAGTTATGATCTTTTAGTAAGAGGATATATAATTTCAAATCAGATTTTATCTGTTGAATGGACATAGTACTTCTGTTGTTGTGATGATGTTTCATCCTGAGAATTGACTTACGTAAATTTTCATTTCACTTTTCCTGCAATTTAATTTAATAAGTGCTAAAGTATTGAATCAGAATGTAGTGTATTTAATAGAGTCTAGATTATCTTCTAGAGAAAGCATTGATAAGTTAGTATGTAGCTGTTACATGCATAATTTTAGCCGCCTTATTATTTGTTTGAATTTCCTTTCATTTTTTACAACTTTTTATGTGTCGGTATTAAAATTTTCCAGTTTTTACAGTTAACATTATTTTAAAAAACACCAATGAAAAGCCAAATCTATTCAGTACTTGTTTTGCAAAATGCGACATTTCTGCTTTACTGTCCCAGACCCTTTTTTTAAAGCTGGGTTGATGTCTTGAGCTCAATTCTGTGAAGTCCTGAGCTGTTTTTAACACTTCAGAGGATTGGGCTTTAGGAATGCACAGCCTCAGGACATGTATCTATTGACAGGCCCCGTTTCAGCTGTCCAGTATTGTTCATAAAGTATTTTGGCATGTGTGTAAGTTCTAAGTGCTTTTCAGACTAGAGATTAATTTAAGCACATAACTGCTTCTCTGAATTGCATATATATTTTATGAAGTTGAGCAAGCGTGTAAGAAACCTCTTGGGGTCTTTGATGTCTGTGCAATAAGTGTAAAACTAGGATTTAGGTTTTTAAGTCTGTTTTATTCTTTAAGAATGCTAACACATTTAAAATTCAGTGACAACATGACAGACACAGGGTTGCCTTATTGACATTCAGTAGTCTGAATTGAATTTGGTCTACACTCAAGTCTTGCATCACTTCTACACCTGGAAATCTCCAATGATGTTAATGAAGTTACTGCTGATTTACATGAGTATACATAAGGGGGAAAAAACAGACTATAAATCTGCCTGGCTTTGAAGACCTTTGTAGAGGGTCCAAGTGGAAGGATGGCATTGTGATATCTTAATGTTCACTAGGCATTTTATATTTAGTAACAGGGGGAAAACTGTGTGTATCTGCTTTATAACTAAGAAACAATTTCCAGACTAATTTTGCTCTTGAGTAATAACCATTTGAAGGAGGATTGTGTCTCAGGCAGCAGTGCTGATTTTCTGTGTCTTCTAAAATTACTCCCATTGTAATTGCTCTTCTTTCTTT
Organism: Phaethon aethereus; assembly: GCF_964289735.1. NCBI lineage: Eukaryota > Metazoa > Chordata > Aves > Phaethontiformes > Phaethontidae > Phaethon > Phaethon aethereus. Next base: position 2,311,396 of record NC_138586.1, on the reverse strand, counting down.
AGAGTATTTTCTTTGATGCTAACATTTTCTTGTGATTCTAACACACACTTACTACTTTTAACCTTAACAATAGATGTAGCAAACCTTACTACATCCAATTTACACCTTGGGAATATACACCGAAAGGTTCATCTGGCATGCAGCTTGTGACAAAAATGGGCACATCAACGAGTGACACTTGCAAGAAAGTGATTTTTAATTGGGTAATAGTGGCAAGCTGCAAAATTCTGGTATGTGAGAAAAATATGTAAAACCGATTTGAAACCAAATGAAAAAGAAGTTTAATAGATGAGATATGTGGTCTGCAAACAAAATAGTCTACACTGATCATTTGAGTCAGATCATTTCTCTAGGAATATTTCTTCTCACCTAATAAATCTAGGTAGAAAAATAAAAGACACAGGAACAACAGCAGAAAATTGCATAATCACTACAGTTGGATCAGAGCACATAATTTTCTTTAAAAGTATTAAGAAGTATGTAAAAATCTAAAAAGATCAACCTGATTTTAGATTGATATTTACCTTGCAGCACAAAATAATTATGTAGTATTTTTGCCTGTAACTGTTAAATGTTGCTGCAATTGTTGTTCCGTAACATTCTCAAGAGTATCATGTTTTTCTTCCAAAATGGCTTACAGAATGTTAGAACAAAGATTCCTGGACTTGAGTGAGATGCAGCCACATCTAAACACAACAGCCATTCCACTATAGTAACCCTATAAAGCCTTTATGGTATGAAAGTGAAACGAGTGCAAATTTAGTTAAAACTGCATTGAACAGCAGTAGGTTAAATAAATGTCATAAATGACCCACCAACCTATGTGCTTCAAGTAAAGTTAATTATTTCTAAGATCAGTGATAGCAGGAGATGCTTTCTCAGGCTGAAAGTTGAATATGCACTTACCAGTGGTGTTAGTTTGCACCGTTTTCCTCATCCATTCGTAAGAGCTGTGCCTTTGGCTGCTAGGAGAGATTTGCTGTGTATTAATTGTTTCTACAGGAGGTAACCCCCCAGATCCAGCAGGATGGAGGGAGCTGTAATCAGCAGAACTGTAGGAGACCTGTCCAGGAGACGAGCCATTGATCTGTGCAGCAGCAACCGTGCTGGAAGGTCCTGGGCCGTAAGCGTTCCAGTCCTCCCTCTGTGGGCCATAGTGAGATCCCCAGGTTCCCGCAGGCTGCCCATGGGTGTCCAGAGTTGGCACATGATGATATCCCATGTAATCTGAATAGGGTGGAGTAGACACAAAGTTTTGCACTGGCAGGTTGTTGCTGCCCCTTGCAGATCCTGGATACATGCTGTTCTCTTTATCCAAGAGAGAGCTCACATACATGATGCTCACAGATTGTAAATACGTTGTCACAACATCTTGTTCTTCCGTATTTTCTGTCGCTGCTTATAAAGAATTGTGTCTGGTTTTCTCTAATAATGCCACTTTGCTTGGAATCTTCTACTTCATCCTCTCTTATTATCAACTGTGTTACCAGGTACTGGTGGTAATGGTTTACCAAGATCTTGTCTGACGTCAGCCTAACTGCCTCCCTCATAATTACATTTACATTCAAATGAAGGGCTGACCAACCCCACCTTTCTGCTAGTTCTGGTGCTTTCTCTTTTAGAGAACTTTTATCTATCCTTTTACCCTTCCCTGATATTCAATAGCAATTCCAGTACTGTAAGATGATGCAACAGTTCCTTGTATTTTTAGCTTAGTAAATAGACCATTTTTTAAGAAAGGGCAGTGGTAACTATAATAGCAGTGTTTGGTGTTCAAATGATTCTCATTTGAAACCTTTATTTTGTGATGTGTTGTAAATCAACAAGTAAATCTGTCACTATCAATTTCTCAGATACTAAAAAAAAAAATCTCATTTGTACTTCTTAAGGGACACAGTCAGTTTGAATAACTGTAAGTCAATAAATGTGGAATACAGAGTACCTTGTAAACAACATGTCTTGAATATAAGTGTCTCAGAAATTTCCCCTCATTATTGATGTTTGTAAGTGGTTTTCCAGAATGGGAGAAATTAAGGCTCTAACTGCAATGCACATGTTCATGCTTTCCCCATACAGAGTGATTTAAAGAGATCCCTTCATCTGGTGGCCATTGCAAACTGATAAATTTTAAAAAGCAGACAGTAAATCTTCCTAACAAAGGTTGTGCCACAAGCACAAAGAAAATGACTGTAAAAAGCAGCGAAAAAAGTCTTTGATTAGGCCCACTAATATTGTTTGCTTCTGTTTCAAACTGAAGACAACCTTTATCTGCCTGAAAGGCCGGGTTCCTTCCTCTGAAACTGCTGTATAGCAAGTAGTCTGTCTTCAGTGGTGGCAGCTTAGTAAGTGAAATCAGCAGGGAGAAATATCTGGGTTATCGAGTTAGTGGATCAGAACTGCCTTGATGCTTTTCTGTAAAGCGCCTGACACATGCATTCTCTATAGGTCAATGTAAGTGTTCCCACTGAGAAAAATTCTGAAGGTAGTTTTGTATGTCGTTAAGAGCTTGGTATTAACATGGGAGAACTACACCATACTTTATGACTTGAGAATTGCCCTTATATGGTTGTCTAGCTACAATTTGTAGAGTGAATTTGATATATTTTTATCTTGGATGCATTTCTTTGCAATGAGCTATTTGTCAAGGGTTATGCTTGCAAAAGAGGTGCAAATTACAATGAGTTGTTTCCCTTTACAAAAGTGTGGTTTTTCATTCAGCATCCGTTGTATTTTGATACTACTCATATTCACACATCCCTTCTAATTCCAGCACTAAAGGATTCTAAGTGTGTACTTAAAGACAGGAAAGATATTCCTCTTCAGGTGTGGTGTTTGGGTGGGGTTTTTTTTGATGAAAGAATTTTTACTGAGAAGTGTAGTTATAAGTCATTTTGCTGTATTTACAGATTTCTTTATTAATCCTTGGGACCCTGAGAATGTTGAGGAAAGTTGCCTCATGGGATAGGACATGGAAAAAGTAAGGCCTTTTGCAATTAGCATATCGTTATAAAATAGACATAAAAAAAAATCAGAAGAGACTCTTGTTCTCTTCATCTTGAAAGCAAAGGCATTTTAATACGATTTTTGAGAGCCCACAGACTTTTTAGTACTGATGTGTACTAAAAAGAACAAAAAACTCCACTGAGCATGATGCAAATTGAACAAGAGATGTTTCCTATACTGGAAGTATCCTTGGAATCCTTGGCATATTTGTGAGCATTATGCCAGTAGTTAAATTCCGATGTATTGCTAAATGTTACGCAGAGCTGTCAATCATAGGCGGATCCATAGGAGGATGAAGCTTTGTCTCCACTGCCTGTATCTGAAATACATTGACATAGTACAAATGAACATTGGTTGCTCATAGATTTCAGATCACACACGTTGTTTGACTTCCAAGCACACCATTTTCACATCTCAGTGAATGACATTTAATTTCATAGAATGCATTAGATGATGGTAACATTTTTAATCCCTGGTCTTCCTCTTTCTTTATGGGATGCCTCTGCCCATACTCCCCACAATTTCAGTGTCACCTAATCCTATTTTTTGTATCTCAGAACTTTATCCTTTATTCTCTCTTCTTCTTTTATCTTTTGTTTATGCTCCTCCTTTCCCTTTCTTGTTTTGCCTGTTCCATTATCTGAATTTTCTTTAGATCTATTTCGATTCTTTCCAGAACATAATTAGATCAAGATACGCCGATGGTGAATTGCTACACTGATTTGATATCGGCTAACAATAGTAACCTTTGAATAAAGCATTTTGTTTAAAAAGATTTACATAGCAGGATAAGATTGCTGGGTAGGACTGCAGATTTTTAACACCAAGGTGAGAATAAGATAACTAACATGGCAACAGTCAAATGATCTTCTGCACCCTGACTGTTATGCCTCCCATTTTGTGTAACAGTACTGTGGACATGTGTTAAAAAGGAACCATACCTTTGCATGCAGTTTGGTAGTCTGAGGCTACCAAAATTTTGGGGTTGATGTTTTTTGAGAGCTAATTGACTGTTAATCTGAGTCTGCCTTCCCAAGAGTCATTTCTTGGTCATGCATGTGTCCTTCCTGCTCAGATCCTGCACATTGGTAGCTTCAGAGCCATAGAACCACTGCATCTTCAGTGTATAGCAGTAACTTACACGGTAGTTCCAGGAACACTTTTAGTGGGCATTGCCATCAGGAAAAAAAGAAAAAAGGAAAAAAAAAGTGAACTGCCCTTGCCTTGTGCGTATTTGCACTGTGAGAGGATGGCAGTGAGTCGCTGGTGGTAGAGGAAGGGCTAGTGTGCTGCCTGTGCCAGTGTAAAGTGCATGTGGAACTGTTGTGTTACCAGGGGCCCTCTCCTGACTATCTGGAGTGATGGGAAAGCAAAAGCAGTTCTGAGGTAGTGGGCTAGACATCCAGAAATCTCATCCATATGGAGGTTTGTATTGATACCATTTTCTGCACTGGGTGATAACGACAGAACAGGAAAGATCTGTGTGGTATTGGCAGCAAGAGTGCTACGTGCTTTGCATACTTCAGAGGGATGGATTGCCAGCATAACTGAATTCCAAGGTTGTAATTTTCCATTTTTTTTCCCACCTGTTAATATTCTATGTATAATTTTTCTACTTAGCCAGTGTCCACAGGAGTTGCCTCAGTGTTTGTTGGAGTGAAGTTGTATGTGTGTAAAATTAAATGTACTTTTGAGATCTTTGGGAAAGAAAATTTTCTGGTTTTCTAACAAGTGGTTAGTGAAAATCTAACAATACTAGCAAGTATGGTGATAACCATTGGAACTATTAAAGTTTTGTTTGTACAGGCAATGTAGATGGAATGAAAATTATATGAAATCTATCTGGGTTTTTGTTTCTGAGGTGTAAAAAACAGGTGAGCTTAGCGTGTCCCAATCTGGCTAAGGTGATAGGGATAGATGTTTGTTTTCTTGCCTCCAGATGACCACTCAAATAAGCCTGCTGTTACTGATGTGTTAGGAATTCTTCTTGCCCGTACCTTTATAACTGCATGCTTGGAATTTCAATGGAATGGCTAGCTAAGGGCTTTGTTAGTGAACTATGTATTGCTGATAGTTTTAATGCAGTCTTTGGAGGTGTTATTGACCCTTTATTCAGGCTGCACTTTGCGTGCACACCCATTCCTCCTAGAATTAATAGTCATCTGTATAAATCTTGAGAAAGGTCAGTCAGTATGTGGCATGCTGTCAACTGAGGTCAGTTCTGTTGGAAAAAAATCCAACTAGTCATGAAGGCAGGCACGTGGCTTTAAAATTTTAAAACACACAGTTAAAGAAGCTGCTCTTGCTTTCACAAACACAAAGCTTCTGAAAATTTTGATTACCCTTTTTAATTGGGCCAGCTTAATATGCAACACCCTAGTTAGGTCTCATTTGCAGGGCTTGAAATGCAAGCACATGCCAAATTGTATCTCTGTAGTGACAGATGTGGCACAGCCTAGAGAGATGAACAAGCAATGGTAGCTGAACTATTTTCACTTGCTGAACTGAGCTTTTTTTGAGAAAAAGGGGTATAGCCCAAGATTCAGTTCTGTACTGTGTGTCTCTGTCATCCCTAATGTGTATTTCTTTTTGATAGGAGACCAACAGTAGAAATAAAAATGTCAGTTGTCCATGAAGCCTTCCTCAATGGTTTCATTTTTAATTCCATGCTCTGAAATTGTGGTTGTTAACAAAGCCTTTTGAAAAATGGTGAAAAGTGACTTGTTGGGAGCATGGTGATTGTATTTACCCTTCTATCTATTCCATTACTGTTTTTCTAACTGCTGCTAACAATGACTTATCTTTCATTTCTTAATGTCAACTTCCGCATTTTATTAAAAGTAGCAACAGTATATTTCATGTATGATCTGCATCAGTGTTGTATTTGCCAGGAAAGAGTGGTCTGGAGCTAAAGGAGGGTCTCACTGTTCTGAAATCTAAATAATTTCAAATCTGCTACAAAATCAATACTGACAGTAGTAAGAGTATGTCCTGCTGCTCAACAAGCAGACCTAATATGGCAGGAGTTACAGAGCCTGCATGTGAACTCCAGGTTAAATTGCTTCTTTTTAGAAGAACCATGGAAACAAACAGTAAATCCTTTATTGATAATTAACTTGGTTTCCTTCCTGAGTCAAGTTGTGTAGGGCTCCCACTTGCTGTAACTAATTCATGCTGACCAGAGTATAGCTAGATGGGATTATTGGGTGCTCGCTATTGAGTCCTTGAGATGTTCTTTGGTGTGGTCTTTCTTTCATAAGGTAACAATGGAATTGATTGCCTCTACTGTTTGCCATTTTTGCCATACACATGGTTTATATTCCTGTCAGACTGGCATTTCTGTTGCACAAATTCAACTCTTCTTTCATACTCCCAGACAAGAGAGGTATATCTACATGAAGTCTGTCCTGCGATAGAGTGACTATTTTATTGTGGCTTAGAAAACCAGGAACATGCAGAATGTATCTTAATTAAGCCTCTCTGTTTATTGTGACACCTCTTAGAACAGAGTTTGTTACAAAATGTACAAGTAAGTATTTGTGCTTCTTGAGTATGAAAGCAAGTGGCAAACACTTTCATCATAAAACCTGTGCCTATTCCTTTACCTAGTGAGGTTTGCACAATGTTGTGTCCAGCTAGTAACGTCCAGTGCCATTCTAAAAGATGACTGGCTGTGTAAGTCATTCTTGGGGATGCATCATTTCAGCATACGCTCTGGGTGTAAAATCTTGGCTTGGAGTAAGCCTGTACTGCATCAGCAAACCAAATAAAGGTACTAAAGTACTCAGGAGTATGCTTTTTAATTTTTATGTTAACATCCAGAATGAATGTATTTTTGAATGTGCTCCTTGGGTGGAAGGTAGCACGTACTTGATGCTCTCTCCTACGTACGTTAATGAGTGCATGACCCCTAAGCAATTGCAGATGCTGCATATTTGAATTTTTTTGTTTTAGAAATACCATTTTGAATTGTATATCTTGCTTGGTTGCATGAAGTTTTTGTAGAAGGTGCTGTTTGCTATGCTTTTCTTGATCTTTTTGTACCATATAGATCACAGTTCTTGCTGGGTAATGGGGTTTAAAGGTTAGTGAATTCCTCTGAAAATTGGATATACCTTGATAGTTCTTTTAATCACAATTAGGATTAAGAGCTTAGATATTCTTGTGATCTAGTCTAAGGTATGCTTTTCTTCTTCAAGGCACTTTGCTAACAACCAATCAATCTTCACAGCAACTCTGCTTTAGTGTCCCTTGTTTTCAGATGTGATAAAAGTGATAGGTTATATGATATACCTAAAGTCAGGAAGAAAGTAATTGTTGTTCTGAGGACTGGCACCAGTATTTCATGACTCACAATGTTGGACCAAAATAATTTCAATTGATTTGGCTCCAATTTTATGTGTCTCTCATTTTTAATTATACACAATACAGCATTTAAGCAACAGCACTACACAGCTTCTTAGTGAAAAATAGCTTTCTTTTGGTTTTGGTGGGCAACTGTTTAAAGGATTAAAGCACATTGACAATATTTATTGAATAGATTGCTGGTAAGTTTAAAAAAAAATAAATTGAACTACTTAAAACAATCAGTGGCATAACTAGAAGGTTAATAATCTCTAAGGTATTGCCCTGGTTTATAGATACTGCTTTTGGAGCAATAAATTTTAACCTTTGAACATGTGCTTCTGCAAATAAAATCCAGCCTTATTTTGTGTACTTAACAACTTCTGATTGGAAACACATAGCAACCTATAGCAAGCATGCTTTCAGCAAACTGGAACAGAAATGAGGCAGATCTTCAAAGTGGTCACTTATCTTCCTCAATAACTCTTCTACATGTAAACAAGATAAACCAGGTCGTTTTGCCAGATCCCACTCTCTTTGAATGATGTTTAAATAATTTTAAAGAGAAAGAAGTTGTGTTCGGATGTATTTCTTTTCTTAAAGTTCTTTCTTGAAGCACTTTTTTTCTTTTTCCTCTTTAAAATTCTAATACAAAATTAAACTGTCATAGAAATGTGATTAAGATATGTAGTGATGAACCTGGAGCCAGGGTTCTGTGCACTTAGCTAGAACTAGGTCCTAAATTATTGTATATCAGTACAAAAGACACAGTTTCCCTCTGTATTCTTACCTTTTGAAAGACTAAATCTGGATTTTTTTAAAATTTATTTTTCTCTAGCCAGCATAATTCTGTTTAATTGGCCAATCTGAGGTTGCTTTTCTTGTTGAACATTTTTTAGTCTCTGTTAAGTTAAATATAAGTGCGTATGTGTGTGCATGAGCTGTAGGTAAAATATCTCTAGCATTTCCCTCTGTAGACAGAGTGGCTGTTCTGTGTATTTCCAGTGGATTCCTCTTTTGGACATATCCAATGGATATCTCTTTTTGGGAGACTAGTGTTTTGGTTTGGTTGCCATGCTCATCAATATGGATGGTAAATCACTTTTGTTCCCACGTGCTGTTTGCCATGTTCTGCTTTTCATAATATGTGGAAATCAGTAGGAGTCTTTCTGTTGCTGAACTTTGAATTGCAGTTCATTGTGTCCATTTAAAGATGGAACTTTACTCTTGTTTAGTGCTGTCCTTCTCGCAACTGTAAAATGGTAAATGAAATTAAGGAATAGTGAAAACTGCCAGCTCCCTGAACCATCCTGGTCTTATCATTCTCCTCTACTTTTTCTAAGTTTTTTAACCATCTCTCTGCTTTTAAATTTGATATTACAATTCAATAACAGACTAATCATGGAAGCATGCATGTTCACTTTCCACAGTAGCTGATATCGCGTTGGAAAATGATTATGAAAAAAGTCATTTATTTTGATCTTCTTTATACACAAAGTAATTTCACATTACCAACATTTTGATGATCTAATAGTACTATTTGTTATAATTAAGGAAAAAACCCCCAAGAATATAGTGCCTAAATGATTTAATGCTCCTAAGTCTTATTTGCAACAGTGACAGAGATATTTAGGAGGGCAACTTGATGAAAATTAGTGAGTATAGGTATCCTAAATTTCTGAACTGCTTCTGACAATGAGGGTGTAAACTGCCAAATCACTTGCATGCTTTAAAAATTTTCCCTTTTCAGACAAAGGTTATGCACATGCAATTGGTGGTCATATTAGGAAGTAAGTATCTGGATTATTCTTAACTACTGATTACCTATCAAATTCTGCTTAGTACAGTAGGGATCAGCACTTCGGGAATCAAGACCCACTTAAAAAAATGCCGAGAGTTTATGTTTAAGTGAAAATTTTGTTTGCTTTGTTGTCCCTTAATTTGGCTTCTCAGATTTTTTTAGTGTCACGGTAGCTCTGAAAACTGGACCAAATTTAAAATTAGTTGAGTGCAATTATTGCATCTTTATCTGTGGGCTATGCTGTCTCATGAAAGGCAGTCACTTGTTAAAATACGTACGCTTCTTGAAAGGATTTCTTGCCCTTTGCTCATTCTTTTAGGATATAAAATGGGTCTGACAGGATTTTTTCTTCTATCAGAAATGAACTTGGGCCAAGATTCACAATTCTAGAACGCTTTAGAAACATTTACGGTAAGATTGAAGAGTGCATGTTTATACCAGTGTATGGAGCATTGGAAATCATACCTGTCAAAACCAGAAAATTCCAAAAAGTTCATCCCTGACCTTTGCCCTTAACATGTAGTGAGTGCAATCACCATGACTAGGTTTTCCATCAAGTGGGTCAAAACATATAAACCAGGTTTTCATTTATCAAGATCCATGTGTAAAGTCCATGAAAGTGAGATTAGTACATGGAACCTGTGTGGAGATCAAAGGAGAAGGAAATACTCTTTACCTAGGGATGAGGGACAGACAGAGCACTTGCGTACAGCTGCTGTTACTGCCTCAGCAATGATGTATTGCCTGTGGCCCATTTTGTGCCTTTTTTTTTTTCTTTTGTCTGCAGCGTACTGTAAGAAGTGGCCGTACCTGGTCCTCAGCTCTCCTCCCTCCCAGTGCCTGCCCGCCTGCTGCGTGGCTGGAGGGATGCTTGCCTTGGGGCACAGACTCGGCATGGCATCCTCTTGCAGAGGCTCCCTGCAGCTAGGACTCCTGGCACGCAGCAGTTCCATTGCCCTTGGGAACTTGCGCTATCCTGCAGACCTGGCAAGTGGCTCTTGGTTTACTGTACTTGAAGCTGATGTGCACAGAACTGTGTCATGCTGGGGACTCCTGCAAAACAGCTACAGCTGTCCTCTCTCTCTCATACTGTAGTGCTCCATGTACTGGTAGTTTATAGTGTTCGTTATGCAGTAGCTCTTCAGGCAGCCTTACTGAGAGGCCACTACCTGCTGCAGGTTCCCGTTGTGCTGCAAACCATTCATGGGAAGCGGAGGTGGAGGAGGTGGAGGTGGGAATAAAGAACTGGACATTTCTGAATGAGTCTGTTGGTCAGGAACTGGCATTGGGCTCACTGAGCCAGAGTCACTCTGCATAGAGCCAAGGTTGCTGCCATCAAAATGAGTCATTTTCTTCTTCATTAATTTTCTTTCTTTGGCTCTGCGATTCTGGAACCAGATTTTCACCTGCAGGAAACAGGAGAATGTTTTTCAGTTGCTAATAGAATGCAATGTGGTCCTTCATGTATACAGTCAAGGGTCATAGGTAAAATCATTGCCATGAGGACCAGCGAGAAAGGCAGTGGCAACCTGAGACAACAGAGCTGTTTGCTTGCTTTTCATACAGGTAATCTTTCCTATCTGGTAATAAAATATTTACTGATGGTTTGATAAAAAGAGTTTTTCAGTGTTAGGTTTTTTGGGGAGATATTTCTTTATGGAATGAGCTTTGATTCTATTTATTTATTTATTTATTTATTTTGTACAAAATCTAATAGAACAGAATCTCATGTGTGATAGTGATGGCCAAAAGAACCTGGGAGTATCTTTACATTGAAAACTATACGCCCCAGTCAGAGCAAGTCAAAACCTGTCACTGGCCTGTAAACTGAAGCACAAAAGCTTTCCTGTCTGGATGCTGCACATTAATTGGTTAGCTCCAGTGTGTAAGCCAATGGAAATACGCTCCTGAGCAGAGTTTCACCAGCACACGACTCTTTGTACACAACGTTACTTAAAAATATAGTATAAGCGGTCCCTTAATATCTAAGTGCCTTTTATTGCATTCATGGATGGAGCCAGAATCTGCTGCTGCTCTTTTCCACACAGTGCACTGCTTTATACCATAGTCATTGCTTTGCCACTTGGGAAGAAGTGAAGCAACTATTGAAGAGTATATGTTTTTTGATTAGGACGGAAAAAATGAGGATGTGAGATGAAGTTGATGAATAATGGTTAATTGAAAATACAGCAAAACTTGTTCAAGTGTGAAAGGGTGAATGGTCTTTGGCAACTGAAATGTCTTTGGACGTGAATCCCCAATGTTGGATTTGAAACAGTGCATGCCAGCTATTTATCCTTGGAAGTGGCTCTGTATTATGTCCATTCTGTGTAATGAGTCAAGCTCCCTTATCCAGATATGTTCTGTTTTCTTGTTGGTGTTCAGATGGCAAAGGAAACACTTTTGTCACCATTTTCTATAACCCAAAGAAATATGAATGGTTTGGTGAGAGATACTGATTTGTTTAGTTATCCTGTGCTAGAAGCTAGAAAGGGAAAGAGAATGATGATCAGAAAGGAGGTAAAACAGTAAGAGGTAATAAAATCTGTGGCTACTAGGTTGTGTTTTAAAGGAAAACCAGTGGTGAAGTCCTACAAAACATCTTAAGAAGCCTCTGTGACAATCTGGGTGTACTTATCCTTGAGGCATTATTATTCCTATTTTACAATTGAAAAATTTGGATACACACAACACTTGTGGAAATTTGAACTAGGTCTCTTAAATCCCAGACTATCATCTGAGACATTTGGCAATTCATTTTTCAGTACCAAATTATGTTCCATTAAACTGGTCTCAAATACTCTCAGATCTCTTGCATTCTGATTGTGTTGAGGTAATCTAGTTTCACCCATGTATTTGCCAAAATGCGTGAAAAGATGAAACAGCCTAAAAACTAAACTATCATCTGTTTTAGAATTACCCTCTGGCTTCAGTGTTCTTACCTGCCTTTGAATTTGGATTTTTGTACTGGTTTGTTATTAAACTAGGGATGCAGATCTGCAGCAGTGATCCAGAGAGAATTTTAGTAGGCACTTCAAGGTCAATCATCAAATAATTACAAGTAAATACAGATCTGGAAAGTTAGACCAAAAGCTAATGTGGTCAGTTGCATCTGTCTGACTTGTTCTTTACCCGTTGCCCTCTTTCCTTCCAGTATTTTTTTTTTTCCACTGTTCAGTTGTTGTGCAAGTAACTCTTCCCCTGAAATCTAATTTTCTCTTTTCTCTTCATCATCTCCTTTATTTCTGTATCCTTCCTATATTAGCAATGTTTCATTTTGCCTTTTTTTTTTCTTCATTAGAAATAACATCTTTCCTTCCTTGTTTAAAAAATTGTTCTTTTTTGTTTTGTCTTGAACTATTCCTTCCAGTGTCCTGGATGGGATTTTGGCACAGCCAGGAAAAAAACTTTTCCAGAAAATAATTTCCCATTTTAGGCTGAGTGCAGTGGAACTTGGGAAAGGACAGTGTATGTTCAGTCATATTCATATGACTTAATTTGTATAAAACGGTAGTAGTGGGCGTACAGATCAGGTATTTCTTTCTTAATCTTACATTTTCAAAAGTAACTTCAGAGTTGTAGTCTTCATGGACTGGAATTAATTTCATTCATGACATACACTGATGATGAAGAGCAGCAAATATTGCAACAACTGTTGCCATGTTTCCCCAATATATGTAAAAAAACAGAAGTTTCGTGTCTTTTTTGTATCACCACTTCAAATATACTAACAAATATGTTTATCAGGAATTATCACTGAAGTAAGAAGTTTCAAGGACATATTGTTTGTTGTTTACAAAAGCAGGGTCATAATTTTTGACCCATCATAATGAAGTCAAGTTATTGAAGTTTTAACAGCTAGCAAAAAGATACATAGTGTATTTTTCATATCCGGTTGAAATAATTTTAATTTTTAATCATTAAATACTCACATTCAGCAGCAGATTGCGAAATATTTGCAAAATGGGTATTTGTTGCTCCATTTCTGTAAGCTCTTTCAGTGTGTGCTATGTAAGACAAGTCCAAGATGGATGAACAGTGCTACAACTAGGTGGGTTTTGGACTATCCCTGCTCAGTCGAGCCCACAAAACACTGGTAAATCGGGCATAATCTTCAGTGAATGACACTGAATAGTAACAGACTGAGGAAACAGTGCTATGATGGTTTGCAAATAGAAAAGGTAGCAAATGAGCTGAAATCTATTCAGGGAGATCTTTCAGTAAAGCTTCTAATTTTCTGTTTTGCTGCTCACTTCAGTGTACTCCATCAAGAAACTCCCAAGAGAAATGGCATGAACGTAGGCTCGGCCCATGCTGTGAGTGTCTTTGTGGGAGATCTAGCTTGGCATCTTATCTCAGTTGTTTGCATGAGCCAGCTGAAGTGCTTGGCAGCCAGAGGCCATGTACCTGCTTTACTTTGGTAGGGGGTGGCACAGGCGCTGCAATTGCATGATCGAAGAACACAGCACAGAGCAGTTCCAGAGCAAATAGTATATATCTTTTGACCAGATAGGATTGTGTTTTGATTTACGTTGTGGGAATAGAAGTGGAATTTGGAGGGGAGTGGGAGGACATAGGCTCAGGAGAAAGGAGTAGCAAGTATGTAGGAAATCCTTACAAAAGGTAAAAGGCAGCTAAAGAAACAAATACCTTCAAGTGTCCTGAACATACTTGAGCTCATCGGTACCATTCTGTGCTAAGACTGACCTTATTGAAATTGGTTATAGAATTCCCATTGGTTCAGAAGAACCAGGACTTCTGCTTTAGAAATTTCAGCAAAAATTTCTCCCTGCTACCACTACCCCAGTAAAACAGAGAAAAATCCAGGCAGGATTTTGTTGATATTTTTAAACTGTTGTTTCTCAGAACAGGACTGTAAGATTGGCATTTGCTTTTTCAGTGTTGTTGTACAGCTCCCTGATGAGACCTGAAGTGGTGTTGATGGGATATACAGAAATGAGTGCAAACAGGGCTGTTGGGCCATTCAGCTGGATAGTTTGAGTTCCTACGCTGCAAAGGGTACCCAGTCACGTTGTTTGGTTATTAGAGGCATTAGCATTTTTGTGTTTTTGAGCAGTACGGTTATCTCCTCATCAGCAATAATAAATTCAAAGAAATCCTGAATGGGTGATCCATACTCTACCTGTCTCTCGGAAAGTCTTAGGTTTGCAGCAAGTTCAGACTTCCTCCTGATTGTAATGTATCTGTTGTAATGAAATTCCTTCTCTAATTCTAATCTCTGATGATCTGTATAAACCACTCGGTACTTCTCTCTTGTTCTTGTTTTACCTGTTTTGAAAGAAGAACACAGTGCTTCAAGCTAGAATTTTTTAACTTCAGTAACACAAAATATCTGGCTTTACATTTGAAAATATGTTTGTGGGTATTTTAGGCCTGATTTTCTTTGCACTTACCCAGAGTAACTCCCCTTGGCTGCAGTGGGCTCGGTCTTGATTTACAACGCAAGAGGTTCATACCATCAGATTTTGGGTTTGCTCCTTAGTAAATAGATGATAAACTGGTCCTCATATTCTTTATCAACCTTGTGTTATCATTTGGGAAAGGGAAGTTGTTCTTGTTAAGAACAAGGAGCCAGGAAACCTGGGTTCTATTCCCAACTCTGATGCAAGATTCCTGCCTGGTGTTGAATTGCTCTGTTTCTCTGTCTCTAAAGCTGATACACTGCTACCTGTTTCAGAGGGAAATTGTGAAGGATATTTTACTGCATAGAAAATACTGAGAGCTTCCAAAGTTCCTTGCTTCTTGTTGCTAGGAGATTTAATACAATATTGTGATTGTTACTGCAACTTGGAGGTTGTGTTTTTCCTTCAAGTCTGGCAAGGTCAGTCCACAACTTGATAATAGCACAGGGAATAATAACATAGATTTTGAGATGACAGTTAATAAAAAAGAGAAAAAGCAGTAATACTTAACAAAGGGCATTGAACAATGATAGAACTGCAGCATCTGTTCTTTTGCAAGCTGCACTGCTGCATCCTTTCAGCTGTGGGTACAGCTGACTGAAGCAGATGTAGCTCAGCAGTGTCTGGGTCGTTAAAAAGTAATGGCAAATGACATGAGCCAGTGAACACAGATGCAAGTAGCTGAAATTTTATGGATTCCATACAGGGTAATTTCTGAGGACAGAATGTGTTGGCAGTAGTGAAAGAGAATTGAGAATGGGAAAGGCTACTGATGCTTTCTTTCTCACCCACCTTTCCTCTGCTATTAGGCAATCAATATATCAGAGATCAACACCTGCTTGGTGGCCCCTGAGCCCTAGCCTAAGGTGTTCCTAAATTTTTGAAAGATGTCATCATTGTTGTATTAAGACTAGTGTTACCATGTTTGCTAACCACAGTCTTACCATTTTTTATGTATTTATATGGACATTTCTTCAGATGTATATATTTAGACTGTAAATTGTCTGGGACAGGGAATGTATTTTTAGTTGTTTTTTTTTTTTGCAGTGTGTTCCACTGTGGTACTGTAGGTCGTCAATCTTTGTGTCCTTAGTGGTAACTATAGTAGAACAGCCCCCTTAGATTCAGGCTCATTCTCAGATGATGCATGAAATTTGAGGCATATGGTGGCTTGGTGCCTATAATAATCTGCTATTGCTGCAGATGTAGCTTAGCTTCATACAACAGCTCATGTTTGCTTATAGATCTGTTTCTGAAAAGATTGTGTGGATGCCTAACTCTTCAAAAAACCAGGTTCCTCAAACTCATAATAATTGTACTCCTAATAAGAGCACTTAATTTTGAATGGAGAGGACTGAAATAGATTTTTCAGGCACTCAGTTGGTAAAATTTCAGTCTCCGAGTAGATCAGCATGGCACAGCACCCCATAGGAACCAGCTTTGCCCCTGCAGGAGAGAATAGCTGGGGGTTTCATCTATCAGTGGTGTCAAAGGCCTGATTTCTCCCCAGCCCCTCCTTCCAACTCCCTGGCTTTTGAAGTTTAAGTAGCACCCAAAGATCACAATTCAGGGTACAGAGCTATAGCAGAATCTTGAAGTACTCTATCCCTTAATTCGTTATTTGGTTTCAGTGGTTATTGTTTTTTTTCACCATCTGTGGAGGGAGATGTCACGTCTCTTTAATAGCTGAATATATTTAAAGTTAACGTGGCCTTCCACTTGTTGTATACACTGTGTGGTAATGGCTCAAGAGCCATACCACTTTTTTCCTCTTCCAGCATTTGACAGTCAGTGCTTTGCTACTTGTAAGAATTTTTGGCTCACCAAAGTATTGTTTGCATTAAAAAGTTCTTCAGGCTCTTTTTGTACTATTTGTATAGATCCTAGATACAGAATTGTTTAGCACTGGAAGTCCTGGTCAGTGCAATGCTGTAAACAAATAGCGTTACACCTCTGGTTGTGGATAATAACCGGTTTGCCCTACGTGACCGGGTTTCTCTAGGACTCTTCCCAGGCGTGTAGAACATCGTCTACATCAGGATTTGATCCTTCAGCTTCCATGCTCCATGATGTTCAATCCTGGGAAAGCACTATGCATTAATAGTGAGTTTACAATGCTGTGGGCATTTTCCAACAGTCTTGAGGCTGTCAGCCTGTTTACGCAGAGTATTTCAGCAGGAAAAATAGGTTTGTGCATGTTTGTTCCTTACGCTGCGGTTTCTGCTCAATCCATGAAGCCAAAACCACTTTGACTCAAATCTGGTAACTTCCCTGTGAAGGTTCTGCTGTGCTGTGCTTGGCTGGGGTAGGTAAATAGGACATTGTCATTTCAGTAGCATTTCTATCATTGCGAAACTGTAGTGAAAGCAGAATTATCCCAATTATGTTTACACTCATAATCAAGTGAAAAGTGCTGTTACTTTTACAACATTATGGGAAGAATTTTAGAGTCTCTAAAGAACAGCAGTTATTCAGTTCAGTCCACATAAATACTAGGGACATTTGTTTTCATTCATTCGAAGTGTAAATTGTTTGTTTAACATATAGTCACCTGTGGTGCTTTAATGCCTCACTTGGTATTTTTTAACTTTTGATCTCTAGTTTGGTTTGTATTTTTTCCCCCTCTTTAAATGAGAATTTGGGGTCATTCTATGGGATGAAATGTTTAAAATGTTTCCTTAGTCTCCTTTGTGGTGTTAAGATGGAGTACACAAAAGGGCAACAAGATGATCTTATCTTGAACTGTATTCTCATTCAGAAGCCAGAGACAAATATCAAATGTTCTTTTATTGCCAAAACAAGGAGGTAAACTTGAAGATAAACCTTCCTGTTTCTGGTTTTAAGTGCTTAAGCCCTTATTATCTGAGTAGGAGAGGGTTGGGTTTTTTGCTTTTTAAACTGAAGAAACTAAATGTATGTGGAAAACAGAACTTTCTCCCATAAAATCTTTTATTTTCATATAAGTAGCTTCCAGTTTATTTTTAGTAGCAATGATAATATCTCATTTCTTTTTGAAGGAAGATTGGGAGCTTTCACATCTAATTTCTTTCCTTAAAGTAAATTAAGAGAATAATTTAAAAAATAGAAAAACAAAAGGAGAACATTTCCTTCCTAAAAGTCAAAAACAATCTGAGAAAAATTATCTATGATTTGTCACATAAATCTTGTCTTTGATAATTTTGATTTTTTTGTGTGGAGTAATACCCTCTGTGAGAGACAAGAGACTGGGAGTTGATCTGCCAGGGTCTTCTGAGAGGATACTTTTAGTTCTTGGAGGGTCATGTTTTAGTCTGTTAGGCCTTTACCCAGACTCTCATTTGATGTCAGTGAGAGTCTTCCTAATGCCTTTGTTCGATGCTGGGTTGGAATTAGTCTGCATATGGCATTTCCTTTCAAAGGCAAAGTACGCTTTTAGTTGCCAAAGTTAACAAACAGCAGCAGCAAAACCTATGGCTGAACACTTTGGGACTGTAGCCTCTAAATTCCATCTGTTAGATGGAATAGAACCACTCTACTGCATGCTGAGCCAAATTTTGCAGACCTTCTACTGGTTTTATTTACAGTGACACATTTTATTTCAAGGAGAAGTATTACCTGAGTAAAATTTGAGTTAGGACTAATGGATTCACCCCAGAGACAGCAGAAGGATGTTCTTTACTTCTCAGACTTCTTTAGGAGATAATGGCAGAATTTAATGATGCAATGATAGTAGTTAATATTTTAATCCAATTCTTTAGTCAAATCCTGCATATTTTACTCACTTAGGTGAGTGATATTACCAACATTTAACTTTCTACAATCTTAATCTTTTGTTAGCGACAGATTATCATTTTAATCAGCAATATAGTGTCAGTTTTATCGGGAATGTGTTCTGTCATGGACAGTTATACTATGGAATTGCAAGTGGTTGGAGAGGTAGTAGCTGAGTGGAAGAAAAATGAAACAAAAGAGCTTTGAAGCAGCTACCTTTGCAGTATGACTGCCTTTGTGTTCGGGGAGTGGGTTTCCTTGTTTTAATGAGCTATTTAGGAACGGTGGGTTTTGTCAAAAACCTATTTTACAAACAGTGACTATTGAAGAGTGCCTTTGGAGTCACAAGAAATACGGCATTTCAGACTTACAACACTTTTCATGCAATATAGTTTAACAATCCTGTTCTATCACGCCCGCTCTAGCAATTTTTGTGACTGGCCAAGTTTTGAGTTGGGGGAAGGGAACAGCTTTCCGATTGGTCATAAAATTCACAGAGTATTTCTTCTGAAGACAATAAAGCTTGGAGAAGGCCTCTTTATTTGCTGTGAAAATCATCACCCTTTCCGGCAATATAACTCCTGAAGAAAAGAGGGAGAAGGAAGAGACAAGACTGCATATCAAAGCAGAGAGAAGTGTTAAAAGGGTCTGTTGCCTCAATATGACAGATAGGCCTCAAAACCTCAGACAATGTAGGCCAGGAAAGGGGGGGAAAAAAACCCCCACCATCGGACCTCACAACTAGTTTACAAAGCAAAATAAATTAGCATTAAAACTAGCCCTGGCCCCTTTTTCAGTGCCTTCTGTCTTAACTTTTCAGGAATATTCTTTGTCCACTGAAATTGGCATCATTCATAAAATCCAGAAGCTACCTAATTCAGACAGAAGATGTCATAGTGTACAGTAGTGTCAGATTACTTTCAGATTACTTACAAAGCATTGTAATCTGGATGCTGTGGTTTAACATTGTTTCAGAGGAAGTTAATGTCTCTACCTGATGATTGGAAGTTAGCTTAAGACAGCTTGAAATGTGAAACAGCTTTCTGGCCTGAAGATATGCTCAGTTCAAATCTGCATTTTTATATTAGCTTAGTATTAAGAGAGAGATTAGTGTTAGTTTTTAAGCTTATAATGATGCGGACTGTCAGAGATCTGGCCCCAGAGTTTTGTTTTGGGACTATCTCTAAATATTCATGCACTTTAAAAGTGTAGGGAAGAAAGGGGGAAATTCTCCCCAGTGTAATTTCACTGACTTAACTGAAGTTGTGAAGCAAAAGTAATTTTAATTAAGTCTTGAAGATGGGCGTTGTGCTGCACATGATTTTCTGTAAAGTTAAATTAGAAACAAAAAACACACACTGCCATTGTATTAGAAAATGTTACATGCATCCAGTCCTGTATAATGTGAGTAATAATATTCCTGCCAGCAGTCTTAGTGTGATGAGTAGCAATATTCATTATTGCAAGATTGGATGCATAAAGGTTTGTGAAACATGAAATTCTGTTTGTTTTTTCTGCTGGGTCTTGATTGTTTGCTTGTTACACATGTCCAGATAACTCATGCTGAAAAGAACAGAATAGGATCATAGAATTGGAACCTTTCAACAGACTTGAAGAATTTTCCCTTTTCTTCTGTTTACTCCTATTTAAAATGCTAATGTTTTCAATTTTGAATATGTTCTGCTATTCTGTAGTAAAGCTCATTGGCCAAATTCTGTCCTTCACTTTGCTAGTATAGGCTTTTCTATTCATCTGCATCGTACAGAAGTAATTGAATCCAAAGAAGAGTCATTTTTATCACCTTTAAACAATGATTGGACAGATGATCCTGTATGGGTTTTGTTTGGCAGAAGGACCCAACCTACACAAAATGTAGGTGGATTTCTAACTGGCAAGGCCAGGGGAAATCCCATTGCCAATGACTGTATGGATCAAAAAACAAGTGATTAACTGAATGTTTTTTCCCCAAGTGTTGTATGTTCTTTAGGCATGCAGCATTTTGCAGGAATGGCTTCTTAAGAGACCTTGTTTCTCTTTGTTAGATTTGAGGGAGTAGAACTTCTTCCTTTGGAGACTAGATGCTGTATGTTTACAGTGCATTCAGTAACGATGCTACAGCACCTGTCGTCGTCGTCATCATCAGAAAAACTGTCTTTATGTCTTCAGAGCAAATTTTTATTGAACAAGAATGATAGAGTTATCATCTATGGGAAAAGTCTGCTCATAATCAGTTTATCTCTGTTTCAAATCTTGTTGCCTCCCTGTTTGATGGTAACGTAAGTATAGATCTTAAGATGTACTTTCAGCTTTGTGAGCAAATTCTCATTGCTACTGGAACTGCCTGATAGTTAACTGTTCAAACTCATTGTTTCGGGCACAGTTTTACCACAGATATAAGTTGTTTTCTTACAAAGGCAAAAAGTAAACTCTACTCCTGTGTGGGTGATTGCATCCCTCCATAAAAATATTGAAATCAACTGGAGGAAATTTGTAACTTGTTCTAAGGTGGTTTTATTCTACTTTCCATCAAAGAATTTGCCTGTAATTGTGCTTCGTGTGTGTGTGGAATTGCCACCTCAAATATCTACTTGTCGTGGCTTTGTTCTGTCCTCTGTTACATTTGCTAGTTGCCTTGGCTTTGCTCACCCTTTCAAAGTGGGGGTTTAGGAGAGGGGACAGGAACAGTATAAAGGTTAGAGAAAGGTCTTTTTCCATCAGTGTTCTTGGCTGAAAAGACTAAATAGTCAGTGTTTCCTTCTTCAGGCGTTCCGAGTCAAAACACATTTGTGTGTTGTGTATCCTGAACACCCTCAAGAATGCAGTGACTAGGCATTGGATCCTACGTGCACCGCACTTAGCATCAAGTCCCGATCCCTCCAGTTCCAAAGCTGGGAGAGACATTCAGACATCCTTCAACCAAAGAGAGAATGCTGGATGAAGCCTTAGTAGGTCTTTTTTGTGGGAAATGCATTCCAGTAACACTAAAGTAGGATGATAGTCTCGCATTAAATACTGAGATCTTCCAGTGGCTTCAAGTAGCATAAACTTCACCTAACACCAGTTGAAGACACGGTTTTATACTGGATGTTGTTTTGAATGTAACTGAGTAAGACTTGAAATAATTTCTTCTTTTGTTCCAGGTTAGTTTTGTAGATAACAGAGTATCAAAAGACCTGTAGGGCATGAGGCAGTGGTAGAAATTTCAATAAAGTGTTTTATTTGTCATCTGTCAGGTCATGAGGCTGCAAAGCACCAATAAGAGAAGCTAACCATGAAAACTCTGGAGGTGGAAATGTCATTGGTTCTGGGCCTTGTTTCTGTAGCTGTACAAGTCAGACTACTCACTGTAAGTAAACCTTTGGAAACAATCTCTCCTGATCTTAAAGGGATAAGATTGCTGGAACATTTGTTGCAAACTTTCAAGAATATCTTGCAAAAATGGCTTGTTTTAATAATTACTGTTTCCATAGTGAAATAATATTACTATTGATAATACAAGTAATGAATAAATAATAAAATTAATTTGTCTGATTAATTTTTTATTACTTCAGGTAAGTCTGAGCCTCAGTTTTTCCATCTTTAAGAATAGTGGCTCCTCATACCTATTTCACAGGGAATAAGGAAAGCTAATAAATAATAGGTGTGCTTCCTTCACTCTTGCCTATACAAAACCCCTGCTAAAATTCCTAAAGGTTTTGCAAAGATACAGAAGGGTAATGCTTAATGTATGTATCCAGCTTTAAGGATGTAAAAAGCAGTGGATTCCATCTAAGAAAATACTGAGAATTTTGATCATGATCCAGCAAACAATATTGGTACTTGCAGTTAGCCTACTCACACGTTTGAAGTCACTTGCAACACTTGCATGCTTAGGACTAAACTCACCTAAGTGCGTTGCTAGATCTGACATTAGGGCAAAATTTTAAGGAGCAAGAGGCAGGTAAGTAAAGAATAGATGAGAAGTAGTGTTTTTTTGAGCAAGTATTCTGCCATCTGTAAATCATATAGTTCGTGAGCAATTTCATTGCCCTTCTAAGGGCTACTCAAAAGTAAGCTGTAAGCTTTTTGCCAGACTGGCCCTGTCTTGTTTTTTCTTGGATAGTATTCAATGAAGAACAAATACGATTTAAAAAAACCCAAGTACTCTTTTTTAATTTGCCAAAATTCTTATTCACCCAGAGTAACAACCTACATTGTCCTATTGACTTCTATGGACTCTCTATGAACTAAAGTTTTACTCAGCAGCAGTGAGGACAACTCAGTCTGTCCATATAAATCAGATGCATTATTTTAATAACGACAATTTTTCTATATAGTTGCTTTCATTTTTCTGAAGTATGTTTTAAGTAATTACTTTCCCATCAGAGATTGATTCAGTACATGCTTTGAAAACTTATTTACAGGCATGTGTGGAACAGGGGCGGGAGGAAGGGCTGAAAGGAAGGGAACTTTCCTGGGATGTAACATTGAAATACTGTGAGCTTCTCTTTAGGGGAGGTATTGAGCATCTTTGATTTTTACTGATCTCGGTGCATGTCAAAGCTGCTCAGTACCTCGGAGGATCAAATACTTGTATATAGCACATTGTGCCTCTGTTCTTTTCAGGCAGTTTTCCCTCTTTTTCTTTTCCTGCTCCCTTCTTCTTTCATTTTTTTTGTTCTGTTCATACAGATTTTTGTTTCAGGGATGCTCAGTATTTTTTTTTATTGTTCCTCATCACAATCAAACAGAACCTTTTCCTCATGTTTCTTGTCTTATTTTTACTGGTTAAATACGATTGAAGAGTTGTTTTGTACTCATGAAATATTATGCATCAGAGACTGATCTGTCGCTGTATTAAGTCATTGTATTACCATGGATCTTTGTATTCCTGCATATTCTGAGAGCTACCACTACAAAGTGAAGCAAGCCTTTCCTTATCATTCCTGTTTTTAAAGCGTTGACTCATTGTTTGATCTTGCAGATCTCATTTCATTTTGGTCTTCTGGGGTTTAGAGAGGTTGTTTCTAATACAAAGTCTTATTTCCAGCCCCCCTACTGTATATATTTTACTTGAATTTTTCATATGTACTCTAAAACTTGAGGAAAATAAGCAAAGTATAGGTGGTGGTGAAATACAATACTTTCATCATAATTTCTTTCTGCGGATATGCTGCTTCATTCCAATCTGTAGGACTCCTATAAAAATCAATTATTTGATATGACAAATTTTTGTAACATATCTGAAGTGAAAATACTTCACTGTCAAAGGGCATTGCTTTTCATTTGCCTCAGCATTAAAGGTCAAGAAAGAAATGTAAGAAATAGTCAGCAGATCAAAACGAGCATCCAGTAATCAAAACAATATTTAACTGCTGGCAGAGTAATTAGGATCTTTCTTTCTTAAACTGTACGCTTCCATCTAAACAGGGAACCTAGAAAAAAAAACCCCAACAATTGGAGAAAAAAAGAGAAAAAGTGAAATCTCTTTTCAGCATAAAAGCTCAGTGCCCTCATACCTGTAGAAGTGGATTGCACCGTTTTCCTCATCCATTCGTAAGAGCTGTGCCTTTGGCTGTTGGGAGAGATTTGCTGTGTATTAATTGTTTCTACAGGAGGTAACCCCCCAGATCCAGCAGGATGGAGGGAGCTGTAATCAGCAGAACTGTAGGAGACCTGTCCAGGAGACGAGCCATTGATCTGTGCAGCAGCAACCGTGCTGGAAGGTCCTGGGCCGTAAGCGTTCCAGTCCTCCCTCTGTGGGCCATAGTGAGATCCCCAGGTTCCCGCAGGCTGCCCATGGGTGTCCAGAGTTGGCACATGATGATATCCCATGTAATCTGAATAGGGTGGAGTAGACACAAAGTTTTGCACTGGCAGGTTGTTGCTGCTGCACCTTGCAGATCCTGGATACATGCTGGTTTCTTTATCCAAAAAATAACTCACATACATGATGCTCACAGCCTGGCTTTGTCTTGCTGGGACATCTTGCTCCTCACAGTGTGTGTTTGATCTCTCTTGCCCTCCTCTTTCTTTCTCTCTCTTTTCTAGCCCTGACTGGCTCTATAAATGACTCATGCTAGCCCTGATGTCCCTTTACTACACATGATTAACAATGGTTTTACCAGGTGCTGGTGGTAACAGTTTACTAAGGTCCTGCCTGATGTCACAGATAACTGCCTGCCCCAAAATTACATTTGCATTCAAATGAAGGGCTGACCATGCAGGCAACTCCACCTTGCTGCTAGTTCTAGTGCTTCCTTTCTCACAGATCCTTTATGTATTATCATCCCTGTTCTATACCTTTTGAATATAGTTTGAAATCTCGTGGTCTTCAAGCAAAGTTGCATACATAGTTAACCAATAACTGTTCACACAGTAGCAGTAGTACTTTTCTTGATCAATACATGTGAGAATCTGACTTCAGGCACTAGGTTATAATTAAAGTCTGGTATCTGCTATCCTGTAGTTCTTTTGTTATTGTCCTGTGTTATTTTTCTTAAACTGAAAACAAAGGATCAGTGCAGTCTTTAACTACAACTCTTACATAGTTTCTCACATGAACACTCTTCTTGACTTAGCTTTTAGTCCATGTGGGAGAGCACTTAGACTGATTTTAACATTACAAAGGATATAGAAAAAGTCTCATAGTAATTTTGAGCATTTGTTCATACGAATAGTCTTGTTGATGTTAGCAAGCCTATTCATGAGCTGGCTGCTTGCCACAGCGATTGAAGTTTCTCTATTCTAACTTACAATGTTAACAGAAAGAGAATCTGTTATTGAGAGAATGCAAAATTTGTCACTTTCCATATGCTTATGTCTTGTTTGTGATATTGAAATGAGCGGTAGTTTTCCCTAAAGGTTTTTCTGTTCTCATTGCTGTGCTTGTTCACAAGAAGTAACAACTTTTCTTAGAAATATGGGAACAAATTCTAGATTTTTAGCTCAAAAAAAAGCAGTTTCCTAGCTTTCAGGAGCAATCCAATGTTTGTAAGTAACAAATTTGTATGAGATTATCTATAAGCAGGAGTGATGAGAGAAAGTGTTGATTTCTTCTTTTTTTTTTTTTAATGAGATAGATACCTTAGCATTGTCTCTTAATGAGAATTTACTCTGTTTTCATTCTTGTTCCTTTAATGATGTGATACTTAATTGCACCTTTATTAATGAACCAACTTGTTAAAAGCATTTTTTTCTTAAACAGGTGCAAAGTATAATGAGTTTTTTCTTTGTTCAGAGGTGTATTTTTTCTTTCAGGGTCTTTTACACTTAAACACCATTTAAACTTACAGATTCCTCCTCCTGGTTCTCAGGAGGAAAGAATCACTTTGCACACCTGACAACACTGTTGTTTCCTTTTGCGGGAGAATGGAGTCTTTAGGCTGTAT
This sequence comes from Phaethon aethereus, assembly GCF_964289735.1. NCBI lineage: Eukaryota > Metazoa > Chordata > Aves > Phaethontiformes > Phaethontidae > Phaethon > Phaethon aethereus. The sequence continues at coordinate 2,285,705 of NC_138586.1, read as the reverse complement.
TCACAAGACAGTTTGTAGCTGTAGCTGTGGAAAAATTTTTTTTGACTATTAAATTCACGGTTATGTGGAGAAGCACAGGCTTCCTTCTCTGAGTATTTAAGATTTTCCCTGTTGTGCACTTTGGTAAAACTTGTGCTCTTTTACATCTTTTCTTTTTTTTTCTTCTTGTGAGTTTTTGGAGGATGATATTTTGCTGGGTAATTGTTTGAAGGTATTTTTAAAATGACTGGGTGGAGGGAAGCTGGCAGAAACTGTTTCTTGTGCTTGCATATGTGAGCTTACTCAGTTGCAATTTACACATCTGTGACAGCTGGCCATTCAAAATGACCAAGTATAGCTGCTGGTATAGACTCCTCAAATCTAGGGAAGTCAATAAGCAGTACATGATGTACCTGAACAGCTTAATCCTCCTATATCAGCCAAATAAATCATGCTTTTCTAATAAAGAATTGGGTGTCTCTAGACAGCCTGTGCAATGGGATTTAAATGTAGCATGATCTATATATATTTATTTTTAGGGTTTTTTTACTGGTATGTTTCATTCCCTTTCTCAGTCATCTGGAGCAGTGTGGTTGCTTGGTAGCTCTCAAGTTCAGACTGTATTGAAATAGTTACAAAGAAACATTCTTTACAGCTTTGTGTTGTAACTTGATTTCTATTTCCTTTCCTGCTCTTCAAACTGATGGAAGACTTGTCCTTTCCTTTTAAGCATTTCTATACGGCTCCTGAATGCAGGTGTACCAATAAATCAGCCAGAGGAAGAAGCAGCATTTGCTTATTTACAGTAGTGTTAGTTGTAGCCCTCCAGCTGTCTGGAAAATGTTCTAATTATGTTCATTCGACAACACTTTTCCTGCAGGCCTTAGCTACCTACTATACCAACAGCACAAAACACCGCAGAAGGGCTGGGTCTCACCACATAGTTTGGATCTTGATCTGCCCTTCTTCAGTGTTCGGGAATGTTGGATACACCAGACTACAGTCATGCATTCGTTCTTTATCCTAGTGCAACGTTGTTCTGTGAGAAACGTTTTGATGCATTTTTTCATAATGGTATAATTTGGTTCATGAAGCTACTGAAAATAGTAAAATAGTGTTTATTCATGTTTATTAGGAAAAATTAGTAACTAGGACACAAAAATACTTTTTGATGCTTTCAACTAATGGAAACTGTTTTCCTTATTCCATAACGCTTAAAGAAAGTACTACACAATATATGATTGTTAAACTGACAATACTTTACTCCTCTGGCCACGTGCTGCAACCACGAAGCAGGAAACTGCTTCCTTTTGATTCCCAAGTACCCTAAGGTGGTCTGATTTCAGCAAGCTGTATTTTGTTTTCAGTTAGCCCAAGTTTTTAAAATTTATATCATTTAGGTCTAACCTATTAGTTGAACCAGAGTCCTAGATGTTTTTCAGCTGCTGGGGGGTATGTGAATAATCACATGCTGATATAGTACATTTAAAACTAAACATTTTTTTCATAGGAGCTCAAGCAAAAAGTAGGGATTTGTATTTGAGTTTCTTTTCATGCTTTCTAGTAAGAATATGTATTAGTAACAGGTGTCGTCTTGGGAAGATCAGTCTGTATATATACCAAATCCTTTATAAATATGCAGTCAAAACTGCTTCTGAAAAAAAAAAAATCAGAAGTTTTTCCAGTCAGTTGTTACATCTGTAAAGTGTTTGTACACAGTACTATATGTGTATGGTATTTGGAGCTTTTGGTGAATAAATCTTAAAGTCTGTCAGAATGCAAAATATAGTGCATTCATATGTGAAAAAAATCACAGTGTGCTTCACAAAGGCATTCAGTATGTAGCTAGTGGCACATCAGATGCCCAGCACTTTTGTGTACATTGATACTACATACAGCCAAGTTCAGAATTTGGAACTAAATTGTAGATTTCAAACTGAGAGGAGCTTTGGTTCAGGATTTTAGCCAATTCTAAAGAAAATTGCCAATGTATTTTGAATTCTGAACTCTTTCTTTCCAGCATGGTGAAATTTCAAACTCGCATTTTACTACTTAAATTATTTTGTTAATAATCCTCCACTGACAATTCTGAATTTCATTTTGCTATTCTGAATAAAGCTCTCTGCAAACACTCAGGTTTAGTGCATTATGCTTTGACATGCAGGAATGATAGTTGCCGAGTAGAAGAGAGGTCCTTCCAGAGCAGAAGCTTGAAGAAACAAAGCAGGAATCTGTCTCTTTCCTAAGTATATAACTGTATTTTGAAGGATATAGTAATCTCAACCTTTACTGCCCTTCTCATCTTTGCTTGACTATAACATAGCAAAGAAAAAGGATATATTCCAATGTAAATAGCTGACTTGAGTGACACCTGCCCTTGTTTGATGTATTAGCAGTTTCACTGGCTAGAGGGGTGTACTGGGGGCCTAGCGCATTAGAAATGGCATTGCCTCGCCTTTGATTTTTTTATGAGCAAATGTTATAGAGCAGATAATGGCTCTGTTTTACCAAGGCTGAACAAAAAGCAATAAATAGCATCCAAATTAATAACAAATTTTATTAAGCACATGCAGTCTTTTATCATTCTTTTGTAAGTAGCAACATTAAGGCTAAAAAAAAGCAATTAAGGTGGAATTAATTGCCTTGTAAAATATTATTATATATTCTGCCTTCTTACTAGCATCTGTTATGTAATAATAAATTCCAACCATTATCAATACGGAATGAGATTTCTCCAAGTTGATTTGTGAAGAGACCAAATCCAAAATGTTGTAGGTCTAACAAATATAGCGACAATACTGTGTTCTGGCCTCGCGTTAAGAATCCAAAAGATGAATGGAAATGGGAAATTTCCCCCCCTCAAGAGTAGCAGCGCTCATTTTTGGAGGTGTTTCTTTCCAGTTCCAGCGCTGATCCTTTACTCCTGTGAAGCAATGGGGACAGCTAGTGGTCAGCTGGCTGAATGGCAAGATGTTTCAAATAAATTTTTCCGTGATTGTGTCGTTATTCAGATTTCGGAGTTCTTGGTCTGTCCTGTTCTGTACAGAATAGGAGTGCCTTAAGTGACGTGAATCCTGTCTGTCACATGCCCAGATGCAGGAAGCAGCAAAGCTAGTGACGAGTCCCGGCTTACAATTTTGGTTACGTTGCAGGGATTTTTGCTATGTTCTTTAATTAACTGTAACACCTGTCTTTTGAAACCTGAAGTAATACTATTATGGAATATGCCAGGCTTCTTAAAGTTAACTTCTACAAGTAATTTTCTGTTTAAGAGAGTGCTCAATGGTCTAAAATGTGCTGCAGTATAGAGTTGGAGTACTGAGGTGCCACATGCTCAGTGCATGAATATACAGGGCTGGTCTCTATTACGCTGATACACTGCCTCTCATGTAATCTAATATGGCATCTTGTCGGAATGCTGGGATTTCACACCCACTTCACACTAGTAGAAGTGTCTTATGAGGTGATGACAGTGAAGAACGAAGAGCAGGACTGTGGTATTTTAATCTTGTATTCTTTAACAAGTGGCTGTGTTTCTAAGGTATTTTCTGTGTTAATCAGTATATATGCTCTTAGAAGAATGATACCCACTTCCAGGTTGGCACTGCTTAGCTGTCTGTTGTGTTAAGAGAGAACTGCCGTATGTCTGTACATAGTAAGATGTAGAAGTGAGGTAGAATGAAGACTGAGATAGATGATTCTCAGTGCCGCTAGTTTGTTCAGTTACCTTGGGCTAACCAGAAAATGTGTGTTCCATAGTAATCTGTAAAATAGAAGTAATACTCATGACCTGATGTCATGTGCCACAAAAGAGATCCTGCATGAGGATTGCAAAACATGAATTCTTTCTTTCATCTCTTGTGAAATGGATTAGCTAACATATGTTGATGTATGTTTAGCCTTAAGGATGGCTAAAGAAAATGGTTGTCTCATAAGAACACTGAAAACGTTGCTAGTTCTGAAAAGAATATCTCTTTTCCTAACTGTTATTTTCAGGATGCTTTGTGTTTTGAACTTTTAACACCTTGCAATATGCTGGATCTCCTCAGGCTGTGTGGGTCATGCCACTTACTCAATGTGATTGAAAGTGATGAAATTCTTGCAGCCTCACCTGATAATTCACTACCAAAGGTAGGAATTACCCAAAGGGGTGTGCTCAATAAGCTTTTCAGAACAAAGTGCAAACAGATACGAAGTCATTGTTCACTGCTTTAGTCTGCTTGCACACTGCTGTTGTTGCAGGACTTCAGCTCATCATTTGGCTGCCCACAGGAATAAGAGGGAAAACTTGTTCCATAGGAAAGAAGTCCACTTTGGTCAGTTCATACCTGACATAGCAGCAGACCTGATGCATAACAGAAGGTTTTCAGTCCCTGCCAGAAACCCCAGAAATTGTGAGAGGAGTGCTTGGTGTGAACTGAGTGACTAGCTAAGTAAAATGTAATCTGGCATTCCAGTACTCTGGGTTTTGTGTGTTTGCATATATACATTTAACACTCTTCTGCTGGTGGAAACTCGCATGTTTGCAGATCTTTGAAATGTGAAGAAAATTGTGTTATTTTTTAATATATGGCAAAACTAAATTAGGGATGCTAAATCCTGTCTGGTGAAATTCTTTCATCTTAGATAGTGGTTTTGAGAGCTCTATGAACACAAATCTCTAGGAGCACATTCTGTTCTTAGGGTATTATTAGTATTTAGGTACTATTAGACTGTTAGCTGCTGATCACAGACTGTATATGGATTATTTTACTCTAATTCTTAAATAGCATCAAGGATTGATTTTTTTTTTTTTTTTTTTTTTTGGGTGTTGCTGCTGGGACTAGTGTGCCTCCCTGTCCCTTAGTAGGGAAAATATCCCTGGATCTGACAGAGTGTCTCAGTACAGGTGATCTACAGCTACGTTTCATACAGCTGTATAGTCACTCATGAATTAAAAATAATCACAGGAAGAGCCTCTCATTAAAGTGGTGTTTTCCACTAGGTGGCACTTTCAATACATAGCATGGACAAAGCCTACACGGCTGATTAAGTACCCCTATTAACTGCTATTCAAATTTGTGGTTAGTAATTGACCAAGCTAAAAAAGGATCAATGTAGTGCTGCCTGCAGCAAGTTTCACAGCTCCTTTTAATACTAACATTGATTAAATCCCCACCCCCAACTTGGTGTAAAAGAGAATTAACTCAGAAATTATCCTCTCTCCAAATCCCTGCATCCAGCCTCCTCCACTGCCCCACCAACCCCACTAACCTTTTGTATCCCTGGAAATTAAATGCAATAGTGTTTAAAAAAAACCCCAAGTTTTATTTTAAGTTGCCAGATACAACCAAAATGAAGTACTGTTATGCTTCCCCACTGCTGATAAACATGAGCAGGCGTCAAACATCATTGCTTTGCTCCGTGCTTCTTCCTACTCAACTCACCAAGCTCCATTCCCAATGCTGTTCAAGGCTTTACTCAGAGTGGCACAGAAGGCTGGAGTATGCAGAAATAAAATAGGCCAATAAGCAAGAACATAAGTGACAGTGGAAGTAAAGGACAAAGAAATAAATTACTTGGAGAAAAAGGGCAGTTGCAAAGGGAAAACTGCATAGGGAACCTGAGTAGTATTAGTTTTTATATTTAGACAATAGTTATTTGAACTTCCCTAATGTTTCATTTCTGGTTTTGGAGCACTTTACAAAAATGGGTCTACCCAATGCCCTTTCTATACATGAGATGGGCCAAAAAAATTAGTTACAGTAGAGCTATGTTCTCCAGCTCTTATAGTTTCCAGTGCTGTTGGAACTGCGCAGGAGCTTCGAGAAAAAAATTGAAGGAAACACAGGAATTAATTGCTCTGTGTGTTTTGAGGTGAGTAAGCTGTAAGCTATTCAGGGTGGAATATAGGCAAGACTTAAGAATGAGAAGATCCTCAGTAAAGTGACATGATGTTCACTGCCCAAACTGAAAGCTCTTGGGGAATAATGGAAAGAGGCCTTGAAAAGGCTTTAAACATACGTGTCCATAAAAGAGTTGTATTGGCCGATATTGGCTCAATGGCCATCACACGTCAGTTTACATCCAATATATACAGTATTCACTGCTGCTGATCATGCTTACTGTCCTAAATTTTTGAGTGTACAGCTGTTTGGTGAGAGCACAAATGATAAAGGTACTGAACAGCAGCTGAGGGTCGGTCTTGTTCAATATCTTTATAGATGATCTGGATGAGGGAATTACTGAATCCCTCAGTAAGTTTGCAGATGACACCAAGTTGGGTGGGCGTGTTGATCTGCTGGAGGGTAGGAGGGCTCTGCAGAGGGATCTGGACAGGCTGGATCGATGGGTAGAGGCCAACTGTATGAGGTTTAATAAGGCCAAGTGCAGGGTCCTGCACTTCGGCCACAACAACCCCATGCAACGCCACAGGCTTGGGGAGGAGTGGCTAGAGAGCAGCCCGGCGGAAAGAGACCTGGGGGTGCTGGTTGACAGCCGGCTGAACATGAGCCGGCAGTGTGCCCAGGTGGCCAAGAAGGCCAACAGCATCCTGGCCTGTATCAGAAACAGTGTGGCCAGCAGGAGCAGGGAAGTGATCGTGCCCCTGTACTCGGCACTGGTGAGGCCGCACCTTGAATCCTGTGTTCAGTTTTGGGCCCCTCACTACAAGAAGGATGTTGAGGTGCTGGAGCGTGTCCAGAGAAGGGCAACGAAGCGGGTGAGGGGTCTGGAGCACAAGTCTTATGGGGAGCGTCTGAGGGAACTGGGATTGTTTAGTCTGGAGAAGAGGAGGCTGAGAGGAGACCTTATCGCTCTCTACAACTACCTGAAAGGGGGTTGTGGCGACGAGGGTGTTGGTCTCTTCTCCCAAGTAACCAGCGACAGGACAAGAGGAAATGGCCTCAAGTTGCGCCAGGGGAGGTTTAGATTGGATATTAGGAAAAATTTCTTCACTGAGAGGGTGGTCAGGCATTGGCACAGGCTGCCCAGGGAGGTGGTGGAGTCGCCATCTCTGGAAGTGTTCAAAAAACGTGTGGATGTGGCACTTCAGGACATGGTTTAGGGGACATGATGGTGCTGGATTAATGGTTGGGCTTGATCTTGAAGGTCCTTTCCAACCTAGTGATTCTGTGTGATTCTGTGAAGAAACCTAGATTCAGTTTTAAGCTCAGATCACCAAGTTCAGTTTTGCTGTTGGCACATTATTTAATCTATTTAATTTATGGCAGCACAGTGCACCTTGAACTATTTGGGGTACAGTGATGAAATCCTGTTTTTCACCATGAGTTATAAACAGATGGGCTCAAGTCACTGAGAGAACTGAACGGAATTGAATCTCTTCCAACACTCTTGCTAAGGGCGTAAGTACATTCTCAGCAGCTGAGATATGTAAGCGTTTTTGAGTCTTAAGCTTGCACATGGTCTTCTGAATGGTTTATAGGGTTCAAAATTACTCAGTAAACTCAAAAAGAGCCGTTAAGTTATTTATGTTGACTGTGCCCTTTTGAGGGAAACTACTCTAAGTAGTAGGTTTGCAATTAACATCGTTAAAAATTCATTATGAAGTCATTATGAAATTCAAGATTATATTATTAAAAATAAATCAAATACTTTTGGTTCAGTTGTTCTGATTAGCTGAATGTATTTCTGCAAATCCCAGTATAAACTCATGAGTTAGTTTCAAGTTTGGTGTTAAAAGCAAAAGTTTCAATGTCACCTTGAAAAAAGCTCTGAAGTGTCTTATGTGGGAGGTTTGTGACTGTACAGCTGTTGCTTAAAGTGCACAGCATCTGCAACGTTGAAGCAAAAGATGGGTTTAAAAATAGAAATGTGTGGGCACTGAATCTGCTTATTTGGGAAGGTACCATACCTCTTTTTGCCCAGTGAGTGACCTTTTTTGATTGTAGCCTTAATGTGTGAAAGAATCTGTAGCTGAGAGGCTGTTACTGAGTAACTCAGATCTGCTCCTCAACTTGAGGGGAGTTATGCCAGCAAACAGATACAGTGGCAAAAGTTTTCTAAAGGGAAAATGCATAGGTGCTCCTCTCTGCTTTACTTTAGAAGATGATAAGTGGGAGTGGTTCTAGTTTTTATACAAGGACAAATGGCATGTGCAATCTACTGCTGTAAGATATTATTCAGAACAAGGAGCTTAGAAGAATTTGATTAAAGATGTGATAATTAAATATGTAGTGGGAAATACGATGTTTAAAGAATCTAGTCCTTGTGCTTCAAGGTACAAATTGTCGGGGATAGGTTTTCAGAATTATCTAGCGTGTGATTTACTGAAGTTTTCTCTAAACTATCTGAGTTTAGGTTCTGATTATTTGAAAGACATTATACTTGAATAAATGCATCATTGCATTTGATTTGCATAACAATACCTGTTTCCACTATTACAGCTGTATAATAGTATTTCATATATTTTATAGTGCCTTATATTCATGAAGATCAAAGTATTTTGCAGATATTTTCTATCTTTATACTTCTAGCAGCCGAGTAAGTATTTTTGCTCAAATCTAATCTGTTACACTGCCACTTCTATTGCTGCTAAACTGAGCATGACATAGTTTGGGGGCAGATGATTATCTGCATAGATACTTCTATGAACTATTTATAAATCACTTGGCATAATTATATGGAGTAAGGGCATCTTGAGAATAGAGAGTCATGGCTAACAGTGTCTATTTGCACGTTTGCTGAGCTTAATATCCTTCATACGCTTTTTCTGAAAATCTAGTCATTTACATAGCTACCGCTAGCAGAACATAGGATCATCTCACAACCATTAACTAGGTTAGCATTGTAATACTACTTGTACAAAAGTAATATTCACTTTCTATAGATTGAGAAATGAGGCAGAGAGCATTCATTTGGCAAGAAGTCAACAGTACAACAAGAACTTTAAGTACAACTGGAATATATCTCTTAGAGCACAACTCAGTGTCTTACCTACTGTGCCATTCCTTCTCCTCCTTTATACTTGTTAAATTATCACTGAGCATATGACCTGATGTGTATGATGTGTTGAAGCAGTGCAACTCTGATTATGAAGTCAGTGTCAATGTCAGAACTGGGAGGAAAAAAAAAGGCATGTCAGAACTCTTCCATTGTATCCCAACTTTGTTTTGCAGATAATCCTTTTGAAGAGACACACATGCAGCCCTAGTGTAGGGATTCTGCAAAAATAACTAAAGAATATCCTTTTGATATATATATATTGTTTTAATTACTCCTTGGATTGCACAAGTGGTGAGTCTCCAAAAGATGCAGGCTGTAAAATTAGAAGCAAATCTAAAGTGGTATAAATCTTCCTTCGGGCCTGTTCAGGTCTTTCAACACTTAAATGCAGAGCTGTGGAGAGCAAGGCAGTATTCCCTTCAGCTCACTGGACTGAACTTGAAACTTGGTAAGAAGGTCTCAGCTGGCATAATTTACATGCAGAAATGCTAAATGAAGGTGAAAATTACGTCAGTGTATTCTCTTATTTCAATCTCTGTAGCAGTTGACTGACGCCTGAGTTTACGTTTTGGAAGATGCTGCTCGTGTGTTAATGAGACAGCATAAAATAACTTCGTAGTAGGTTTTTTCTTTTCTGGTGTGTCTGAAGTAATTCTTCCCTGCCTCAAAAGGCTTTAAAATGAAACATTACAACTCCAACTAGGCAAGGTCCTGTGCTAAGGCAGAGATTTTCGGTTTTGAAACCAACACAGTAGGGCTGTTGCCAATGTGGCAGGAGATCAAAAGGTATTGTGTGACTAAACAGTGCTTGATATTCCTATGGCAGTCCCTTCTCAATAGCCATCAGTCATATGGAGGAAATTTCACAAACGCAGAGTAAACAGGATTATTGTACCAGCACCGCTAATTCTACACAGGCTTTGGGACTGAAAACATTATTGGAAGTTCCTGGCTATCTTAGTTCTCTGGTTGTCTTTAACTGAGTCCTCTGAGCAGTGATCCATATATTGGGGATCCATAAGGGGGTTGAAGGAAAAGTAGGATTGGGGTTGGAGAGGAGGGATATAGTAGGGTTTAAATTGAGGTGATGTTTAAAGGTGATTATCACTACACTTACAAAGCTTTCCTAGAAACAAGCTTGGAGGCCACAATGAAGACCCCTGAGCATGCTACTGACTTATTTTCCACTCATTCTTAGGTGCTTATTGTTCTTAGCTTTTGGTGACAAGGACAGAAAGAGGAAAATGCATGCAGGTAATTGCTCTATGGTTACTATGCAAATACATAGATCCTTTCCCATATTTTTGTAGTATAAGGCATCAGTAGTCTGCCTGCCAAGGAATATGTGCTATCTTTGGAGATTAAAAAAACCTTATCCACACAGGTAATATTCTAGTAACAGATTTAGAGAACTGCTCAAGTAGTGCTGTAAGTCCAAGTATCTCTGACCCCTTTATGGGTATGTAAAGGGTGATATTTGTCTCCAAAGTGTTAAATACATGCTGTGTTGTATCCAAGAGCTTCCAGAGAGCTTTTGAATAAGCATCATAAGTCTAATATGACATAAGTGCTAGCTTCATTTTTCATATGGGAGAATGGGGCACTCAGATTTGCCTATGGTCACACTGTGACTCTGGAACAGAATGAAGAATTGTCCCAGGAGTTTTGACTCTGCTCTGTAGACTGACTATATTTTTTCCTGTATTGTTTGCTTTCTGCAATTTTTCAGATTTACACAGTTCTCGAACGTTTACCCATCTCCCTCTGAGTCATGCCCTAATTGTTCTTCTCTTTAGAATTTCTCAGGACCCAGCTGTGAATATCACCCAGTAGCCTTATTTTGGATTTCTGAGAAAACTAGTATATTGTATGTAGAATAGTTTTAGTTGTATACAATATGTCAAATTGTCATTCTCATTCTTGTAGCAGCACTCTGAATCTTCACAGCTAGTCTGACTGGACTACAGAGCTAATTAGTGCATGTTTATGACTTAAATAGCCTGGATAGATTGACTCTGTGGCACAGGTCATACTTACAAAATTCTTTTTCCTTTCACACTATAAATAACTGTGGAGTTTTTTATTTTTCTTTACATCTCAGGGTACAGGTAATAAAGAATAGCAGTGTTAGTGTTCTCGTGTTCTCATTCTTTGCAAGCAGTCTGTGTGGTTTTAGTTATGGTAAAGATTTGGGGGGGATGGGAATTCTGATTATTAAAAAAAAAATTGTGGGTGTTTTTTTTTTTTCCTATGGGGATGAGAATTTCTGCTAGTCCCACATAAGCCTTGCACAAAGTGATTGCTCAAAAGAACATTGGGACAAATGGATGATGATTATCCTAGCTTTGTGCTAGAATTCAGCTGGTCTCTTTGATTTAAATGTCTTTCTTTTTTTAATTGTCTAAATTAGAAAGTCTCTTTCATTAACATCAAGGGTTCTGTCTTACAGTCTTAATTCCCATATTCTGATATACTGGGCATTTTTGTGTCTCTAAGCTGCAAACTTAATATGACTCCAGCAACTTTTAAAACAGAGTGAGATATTAAGGTGCAGTCTGAGCAATTATAATGCATTGCTTTAATTAAATATAATATTAGAAGCTTCAATTAATAGGATTCTATAATAATGTTGATTTTATTTAAATGACAATAATTCTTATCTCCTGTCTCTATCTTTGCTATGTGAATATCCCTTCCTAACTGTCATGTCATGTCCCCCTTTTGACTTCAAACTTTGTGAGTAGAGATTGCCTCCTATTTTGTATGGGTTTATTTAACACTTAGCATTTGTGGACTCCTAAGTCTGACCAGGATCTTGGGAAACTAATGTAATTTCCATTCTGAAAAATGGAGATAAAGTCTGATAGTGAACTTTGGATGAGGCCAGCTGTGGCAGGTAACATATAGCTGTAGCTGGCTTCTAACTCCCTGCTCTATCCTACTGAAGGAGATTTCTGCCTCCTTGCAGTTAGCGGAATGGAGCTGCGGGTGCATTGAAAAGGGAACAAACCAACTCATCCCTCTCAAATGGGCATTGGGGAGCAGTGAGTTTATTTTCTTTCCTTTTCAGTTCAAAGTATGTTGTGATTTTCCAGAGTGAGATTTTATGACCTACGGCTGAGAGCGTGTGCTTCATGCTCTGTATGTCATGAGTACATGTGGAGTGATCTGAAGGTGCAATATCTGCTGGGGTAGTCAGACCAGACTTGTGTGGTGCAGAAGCAGCTAGACTTGACCTAGTCTCATCCCTACTGCCCACAGAAAGAAGGTACTAGAGTAAGCTGTCCTTAGAGATGCATTAGGATGTGTTTCAGGATGGCCAGATTGGTTCACTCCAAAGGAGCTTGGGATAAACTACAACCATAAAAGGTGGTGTATAATCAGGGTACAAAAAACCGGGGTGAAGCAGGAAACTAAAGTAAGTATCTGATGCTGTAGATGTACCTTTAAGGCTATCCAAAATACCTCTACAAGGCTGGCAGAATATGCAAAAGACCTACATTCCTCTAGAATGGTAGCTGGAGGCTGAAGAGGGTACCCAACAATGTTTGAGACAGCAGTAGGGGCCCGTGTCCAGGCAGCTGGGTCTCACTTGGAAAGACATGAGCAAAACCTCACAATTTCATTAGTACTGTCATCATTTCATCTACTGGCTTGCTGTATAAGGCTAATGCAGAAGTTGCTTTGACTATTAAAAGCATGGAAAAATACTACTGAAATAAAAATTAAGGACCCTGTGTAGGAGATGACTCTACAGATGGCTATCTGGAGCAAGCCCACTTATATTTAATGAAGATTCAAAAAGTTTCTAACTGATTTAGCGAAAGGACCCTCTGTTTGTTCTGCTCCTGCTAAAGAACAACACAATAGAGTCTACTCCATGAATGGAGCTCATAGGTGTTCCTGTCAGTGTTTTACTCCAAGTTTACAATATTGAAAGGGGGCTTTATACACAGTATGTAGGAACTTCTGTGAAAAAATAACCATTTGTATAATTATAACTGTACTACTTATTCCTCATGTGTTGCTCTGACTGTAAGTCCCAAGTGTTTTTTCCTGCCATATTTCCTTTTTTGACTAGGACTATTTCTTTATTTCTCTTAAGGTACAGGAAGGAGTACTTGAGGTCCCAGGCTCAGTATGTTGTGTTTTTTTTTTTTTTCTCAAAGCCTTTCAACAGGATATCCCATTTTCAAAATAAATACAGCATTTTGGTTTTGGAAAACAGGAAGGGCAGGCCATGGAATGGACAGCAATAAAGATTGTTGCTGAGATTTCCAAACTTGGATCTCAAATTTTAGCAGAAGGTGTACAGAGCAAAACCATGAACCTTCCCTTTTGAAGGTTTTTAAGGAAAAGAAATCCTAGCAGGAAATGTTAGATGGAATCTGTTTTCATTTTTTTTGTCTAAAGATAAATCTAGTCTGCAAACAATGCCACTTTGAATAGAGACTAGCTTGTAAACATGAGGAGAATTCTTGTGTAAACTAGGTTTAGATATTGTCTGCTGATCAGTGCGTGAATAAAAACTAAAAAAAGCTGTTTTTATTACACAGCAAGCAGCCAATACATCTTATTTCTATATTTACGGTGTGGGGATTTTTTTTTTTTCCTTCCTCTGCTACTGCAGTCACAGTGCAAAAATTTAACGAACCATCTGCTGAAATGCAGTTTTGCTCTGTAAATCAACAGGGAAAAATAGCAGCCTCTTCCTCAGAAGAGCTATTCCTTAAACGTGTTCAGAGTGATCTCTTCTCATTTTAGTGAAAAACCTTTTCTTATTTTAATTTGTTTTAGATTCATAGAGCCTGAGAAACAGCTCTCAAACAATCTGTATTCTTTACAAATGAAAATGTTAAACATCCTGTTACACAGACAAATTTTGCCTTTAGTCATATCTGTGAGACACCCTGTCAAGATTGTACCTGGCCAGCTCCCATGCAGAACAGCCTATTGCTCTGCAGATTTCTCAGAGGAAGATTGTGGCAGTGGTGGTGCTCAAATGTTAATGCTGATTTTGTTTAATAACATTTTAATAAAATCACTTTTCATAATACAGCAACAATTTTAACATTTAAAGCAATTGAAAACATCAGCCTTATGTTAAGCCCTTGTTTGATTATATGTAATCGGTAGATTTCCTATGACAGATTACTAGATGTGGTGTTACAGGGACATATTTTCAAAGTCTTTTATGAGCTTCTAGAAATTCCTCCATTGTCAAATGTTCCCAGTCTCATGAAATCAGAGGGAAAGGATGACATTTGATAAGGTAGTTACTTTTTCATTAGCATAGATATATTATGCTTATGCCATACCTGCAGACTGAGTTGGAAACGTCGTTCTCTCATAGTCTGCACAGAAATCTATCTCAGTACAGCTGTATGGATCTTGATATATTATCAGTTGCATACATGTAGGTGTTTTCTTGCCTTGCAGTAGTGATAGTCTTTATCAGCAGCCTTGTTTCTCAGGAGTTTATAATGAGGATATTGCGGTTTATCAGAGTGCCTTCATTTGGGTTATCATTTGTAATCCCAAACCTCATCTTGTGAACAAATCTTGCATGTAAAAATTTTGAAAAGTTTACTACAACTAGGATTTTCTCCTATGTCATCCAAGAAGCTTCATTTTATAGAACCTGGGCTTAGATACTGCCTCTGCTGACTGACCCACTAATACACCACCACCACCACTCCCCAAAAACAAATAAGCAGGGTCTGGTATAGAAATATCTCTGCAAGCCTGACTGTGCTTGTGATTACCCTTTTTTTCTTTGTTTTCTGTTACTTTTAGATACATGTAGTTCTTAAGGTAGGCTTCAGGAAAAACTTGCCAGTTTTGCTGACTGGACACAATACAACACAAGTCCGGTTGGTGAGGTCTTCCTTACTCCAGAAGTTGTTGGGAAGGAAACAGTAAAGATGCTTTGATAGGCTTAGGTAGTCCCGAGAAAGACTAATGAAGAACTGCAGCTTCTACTTCTGGATCAATGTAATGAATATTACTAATTATTTTACTAATATTACTATTGTAAAGAAGAAGAGTTGCATCTTTCTCCTGTTTGTAACTGCTGATTTATGAACACATTAACTATAGGGGATGTAATTTTGTTTCAAGGCATGTCAAAGTGCTATTCCGGATCCACTAAATGCATCTGATTTTGCCTAATGAATAAGTGACAACAAAAAATGCTACATCTCATGATCAATGCTGCTTTTTCAGCAAATGATCCTGTTGCCATGAGACAACAGGGCATCTCAGCTCGCTGCAGTGGCAGGGTTTGATCCAAACTCAATACAGAAGGTTTGTTCTTGCCAGGTGATGTAGTCTAAGTGAGTTTGAGTATTTACAGGACCTGCTGAAGACTTGTTAATATAATATTTCTTCTATTGGGATGTCACCAGAAATAGAAAGAACCAGACTTATTTATGATGTAGATTTACAAACAATAATGGCAAACTAAGGATTGCATTTAAAATGAGAAGATTACAGATGGGAGAGGATCCCTGGAGTTTTGCACATGCCTCATGAATCAAGGAGGAGAAACCTATGCACAAAGACCTGCAGGTCTGTATAAAGATCTCATGAAACATCAAAGGGAGAGGCTTTTATTTATAAATTATTCTATCAAATGTCAGTACACAGTAGGAAGAGGTAAAGGAGGTGCTCTGTTTGCCTCCATTCATAGGCATTAGGCCAGAGAATACTGTAAAATTTCTAGGAGTCTTTGAGCCCAGTGTACACTTTGAATCTCCAGTTAACAGAAAATGCTTGGAAGGTCATTATAAACCCAGCATATCTATCAAGCCACAATGTCTTTAAATGAGAAGATGAGAATGTATTGTAGTTTTGTTAGTGTCAACAGAACCAGAGTATTTCTTCTTGCTATTTCCTGTTGCATCCATTGAAGGTCTAAGCAAACACTGTTTTGTGATAGAGTCTTTGAACTTGTAATATAGAATTTTAGAAATGTTGCATCTTTATTCTAGAATAATCAGCATGAGGTTTTTCATATGCTTCTTTGGACATGACTTTGTATGCTGAAATCATAAAATAATGTGTATAAATGTGGTGAGATAGGTATTCTGCACAGTTACTGAGTGGTGTTCATGTCAAATGAAGATACTTTATAGCTTAGAAACACAACCTGAGGAAATGGCTCCCTTGTGCTTCTCTGTAGTCAAATTGAAATTCAAATATAGAAAAGCTAGACTGATTTAATGTAATAATTTGATTATTTTCAGCCTATACATCTATAGATTTTACAGTATCAACAGAAGTGCTATTGTAAATAAGCAAGTCTGTGACAAGGAGAGCTTTTTAAAATTATGCAAATGTTGTCCTCTCTGGAGTGTCTGTAGACCAAACTCACCTGTACAGTGCAACTGCTCAGAAACAGACTGGGGGGGGAAGGAACTATTTCAAGATGTTCCTTTCTTATGTCAGCTAATACAAATGCTGCTTAGAGTATATGAGAGAGAAAATCAAACCTTTGCAGACTGGTTTGGTGTTTGTGGGCTTTTTTTCTTTCTACTCTGTCGGGTTTTTTTGTCTTTTTCAGGGATGTTATAAATGTTAGCAAAGGAAAAAAGGCACATTATTTTGAACTGATCTTCATTTGACAATAATTAGCAACATCTTAAGCAAACTCTAATGCCCTTTTGGAAAAAAAACCTTTCTATTGTGTGTGATTAGAGGAGCTCAACAGTAGCATGAGGAGAGAACAGAATTGCTTTCCTTGCACATTTGCTCTATCATAGGGAGATGGGAGCTATTTTTGCTCCCTTCTGGTGATACTGTAAAGAAACTAACAGAAGCAGAGCGGCTCTTGCAGGTCCCATATTGCAACACAGTATATAGAAAATATAGCTTCTAGCTCAGAGCTTAGTAATCCTTAAAAGGTTTGTCAAGGTAGCTGTAGTCTTCACCAAGCTCCCATTAGCCCACTGGAAGTGCAGCTAGTAAAAGAGTTATTTTTTGGTATATTCTAAACCAGTGCTCAAAATAGTTCTGCTGTACTGGCAAAAAATAATTTTCTATTACATTTCAAGTCATGCAGGTTTTTTTGGGGAGGTCACTCTCCTGACAGGTAGTTCAGAAAAATTTTAAGTGTAAGTCTAAGCCTCAGGGACTCTTGTTGCAGCTCCCATTGGACTGCTGTTAAGGCCAGGTCGTGACCTGCAGCACATTGTGATGGGAGAGAGCCTGCTAATTTCACATTGCTGCTTTGCAGGAACAGAGTGGGCATTAAGACACGTGTACAAGGAGATCCGGTGCCTTTCCCGTTCAGAGGAAAGCTTGTTACCTGGTTTGAGTCATTACATCTAAGTCAGTAATGAGGACTAGAGTTCAGAGCATTGCTTAGGAAAGCTGGATTTAAAGGAGTAGCCTGCAAAGCCCAAGAAATGGGGTTGAGGGCTGGTGTTATTGCTAACAAATACTTGTCAAAGCAAGTTTCTTAGGCTGTATTTTCACATCATGGGAATGGTCCTTTAAAAAACATAATCTGACTGTTCTAGGATCGGTGGGATTTCAACTTCAACTGAGCTACTTGCTTTTCTCAGCTGAGTCACCTCCACATCCACCCCCTCCTTTTGCTGCAACTAGAGGGCAGATGGTTGTTGCTGGAATTAGCCAGGCACTATACCACCTGCTGCAAGTTTCTATATCTTCATTATCTTTGCAGCTATCTTTTCACAAATGAGGGGGAGGAAGGGCTAGAGATGTCTTTAATGCCGTATTGCGCTCCGTAGTATCTCTCAGGAATGGGGTTCCCTCCCCTGGGCTCAGCAGGTACCATACTTCACCCACCAAAGCATGCACCAGAAAACAAGTAACAATGCAAGAACAGAGGGCTGCCTTTTAACCCTGTACTGGAACATGACAGAACAGAATTATACAGTAGCGTCAATTTAGTGGAAAATAAATATGCTCCAGGCCACCGGGCATTGCTGTGACATCAGATCGCTTTGCAGTGTCACCTCTGTTACTATGCAGGTGGAATTGAGAGTCGTGGGCAGTTTTATGGGACTCATTGCTCCCCTTGTGTGGAAGCATGGTCTCCCATTCTTGTCATTTAGTGTTACGAGTAGCCAGCAGGGATCCTGCTGATCATCAGAGAGACAGAAGTGGCAGCAATACTTACTAACATGTAGAAGTTTGATGCTTGGATAACACAGTGTCATTTTAATCCTAACCCTACTAGCAGAGCAGAATCTAGGAAACATGGATACCTGAAGTTGTCCTGATGAGAAACTGCTGCATTCATTTACCCCTGGTAAATTTGGGGCTATTATCACTCTGTTTTGTTCATGTTTACCAACTCTGTCTCCATAACCAAGCAGAATGGGAGTGTGTTCATTTTTAAAGGAGAACTTGTGGCTGTGCTGTGATCATTTGACTTGCAGGAGTAGTTTCTACATGCTTGTTTGTAGAGCAAATATATTAATCTGGCCTATTTTTATGTACTGAGTAGTTGTTTGCCACTTTACAGCAAGTCAGCTTTTCTGATCTTCACATGTTCCTTATCAATTAGATTTTATTCCCATTTTTGAAGTACTAGAAATTTAGGTACAGAAAAGCTAATTGTCTCTTTCAGAATTTAGGAACTACAATCTTGCAGGCGTGCTTAGAGTCCAAGATTTCATTGCCTGGTTACACATCCAGATGGGAACAGTGCTAATTCTAGCTGAGGTTTTTTGAAAGAAAATTATTAAGATGTTCCTGTTCCTTCCCTATCTCATTTCACCTATATGGATGGTATGTGTCTTAGCAGAAGAGGATTGCTATTTTATCAAAACATAGAGATTGATCTTTGAGCAACTGCCATCATTATTCCAAAAACTTACTTGATTTTCTAATTGCAGATTGAAATATAATAGTTAATCTGTATTATTATCATCATCTTCTGTTCCAATGACAGGTTAGTTTGAGACATGCAAAAAAGAATTAAACTGATTGCCTACCATCTGAATCTCTGCAGGAATTTCTTGGTAGCAAAATGTCTTATCCTGTACTAATGGTGTGCAGAAATGCTTAGTAACACCCTTACACTGACAGACAGCAGGAGACACAGCTTGTATTATATATTATAGCTTTTAATATTTTATCTAGTGCTCTTGTGTAACTGGAACTTTTGTGTTTGTGGCTTTGGAGTTACAAGTTATATGGCTTAAGCTTGCTGTGGATTGCTAAGAAGTGTTTGTAGCTTTTGTTGTATGGAGTAGAGGTTCTGCTAAATATTTATTATGTAATTATGGAGGTAATTAGCTACAATGATTCAAGTGATGTTTCTCAATTGTACATTTGTGTTTGTCTCCCTCAGCCTTTCCAGAGGAACCAGTTTCTTTCACAGTGCTTAGCCATTCCGGTGAGAGGTTAACAAATTTGCAGTTGCAGTTTCCACAGTTGGAAGTTTCAAGTAGGGTCCCCAGTAATCCAGAGGGCTTTTTATAGTATTTGTCTCATAAAAGTGGAATTCAAAGCTGGGACAAGTTTGGGAATCCCTGACTTCAGTGTTTTCTGCCTTAACATTAATTGATCTTTTACCTTTGATGTAGCTATCATAAGCATTTCTTTTTTGTATCCTAGAGTGCTGCTCACTGCACCGGCAGATGGTAACTTTCATTCCTTTTGCCAAAGAGCTTAGTCTAACAGATAATGCAGCCAAAAACTGGGAGAAAAAAAGAAAGGGAGAGAACATTATTTACTGAGAATCACTTATCAGGACACCAGTAGAGCTAGAACAGAAGCATCACCTAAGAGCTGGGTGGGAAGGACATCACCCGCTTGAGGCTATACAGAGAATGTGCCAGCCCTGGGCAGAACTCAGGCTTTCAAAGCTTTCAAATTAAATCCTCCAAAGAAAATCAAAGGAAGAACAATAATTTGTTTAAGATTAAGAATACTCAGCCTTTCAATAGAAAATTAAATATAACCAACTTCCCTTTGGAAAAAGATGGACTGCTGAGTTTCTGACCCCTGGTGGCCAGTTATTACACTGTGGTATGTTTTTCTACGAGTGGAGCTTGTTATCTTAAATTTGACGTCCTGGCCTATGTTCAAGAGTAAATAACATAGGCTTTTATTTACCCATATTCAGTCTCAAGAGGGAAATGGTTATTGAATGCTGTGAGCTGTTTTATGTGGCTTCCTTCCTCTGACTAACTGTGCCATAAACCTTGTAAAATACTGGTACCACTTCTATAAATGCTTATACATAACCTTCCTTTAGATTAAAAATGTATGGGTTTTATTTTCCCCCAACCAGGATGGTAGATAATAGCTCCACTGAGTCCTCTGAGTTTGTATGTGATGAGATGGGTGCTCATCTACATGAGGAATATCATATTTTATTCCCAGATCATATGGGAGCATAGTTGCAGTCATCTTTCCAGCAAAATAGATATGGTCATGAAATAGTCTCAGTTTCTAGAAAAAGAAATTCTGGTCTTAATACAAGGAATCTTCTGTTTTGCACAATCTTCTGCACAGTCCGATATGTTTTTCATGTGGTCTGAACTTGGTGAGCACAAGTGAGCACTGATCCCAAAGTCTTGTAATCAGAAGGAATCACTGAATTTGAAAACAGTCTTTAGACTGATGCTTGCCTACATCAAGCTGTCTTTGGAGTTCAGGCAAAGAGAAATCAAACTGTAGAAAGGACTTTTATAAATGTACAACTCAAACTGAAGGTCTGACTAGGCATTTTTTTAATTTTACCTTTTTTTGATAACATTATAGTTGAGATGATCTGTAACAAAGAAACTGTGATTAAGTGAAGTCCACTACTTATTTTGATTAATATCTTTTTTTTCTCTAGAGCAAGACGCTTTCTTCTTGCATACTGAAACACCTTCCCACTTTGCATCTGTTATTCTTAACACCAGTCTGTTGATATAAAAAAATAACATAAAAATAATCATAAGATTACCCCCCCCAATTTTCAGACTTGAAATAATTCAAAATTCGTGTTTTAAAATCCTTAAATAAGTATTTGATTGAACTGATACAGAGTAATAAAGAACATTCATGAAAAACTATTTTTCATGCAAAATTGTTCTGATCAATTCTGAGCCTTCAGGACAAAAAGAAAAGTTTTGTGAAGTAAGGTGCTTCATGTTTGTTACCTTTTGGCACCATTGCCCACCAAATACCTGATGTCATTCCCCAAAATCATCTTCTGTCGTACAGCTCCTTTCAGAAAGCCTGCAAGGGTCTGCAGAGAGAACAGCAAGAAACGGGATAGCATGGCTGTGTGATATCTACTCAGCGTACAGATGTGCTTTCACTATTCAGTGTAGAGATCTGTTCAGCTGCAGTGATGGAGACAAAGATGAAGAGGCTCAGGAAACAAGACCTGCAGGGTTTTTTTTCCATTTAGGCAAGTGTTTTCTTAGGAGACAATACCATTTCCCTGCACAGCTTACAGGATGTGTTCCCTATGCAGAACAGCCTCAGTATTAATCTGTTCAGAGGTGGACAATGAGATACATTGTGTGTTGAACTCGGGGGAATGAGGCTCCAGAATTGGCATTCGGTAGGAGCAGCAGAAGCAAACACTATACCTAGTCTTAAATTAAAGCTTGATTAACTTGTTAGCAGGATTATATCCAGGGGACTGCACTCAGTGAACCAATGATGTCCTTTTCAATCCTGTGTCCCCAAATCATGGAGCATGTGTCACCAGTAATTGCCAAGTGCTTACAGAGGGCACAAAAATGCTTGTAAAAATAAACTTGTGATGGCACACAGATTACATAATGACAATGTCCATGTCTGGGGCTGTAAAGACCTGTGTCACTCATGACTCTGCTGCTTCAAAGTCAGATGTCATAGCAGTATAACAGCACTTAGAGGGGCTCTGGGAGAGAGGAAACGGGAATTGCCAAGAGCATTGTGCCTGAAGAATTCAGAGTCTGTATCTTTACATAGTTTGACAAGGCCCAGACTCCCTTTTTGGGGGGTTTCCCCAGCAAGTTTCCTCTGTTATCCCTTGTGTAGTATTGAAAGTGAGGACTCTACTTCCCACAGCCACTTGCCACATTCACAACGCTTTTCATGACAAGTCTAAGAAGATATTTAGAGAGCAGTGTGTGGGGAAATCCTGGCTGTGTGGCAGCTACTTTTTGGCAGGAGAGCTGACCTAATGTGGCAGCAAAGCTCCTGAAAGGCTCCCAAGAGGAATACTGCGGCTTGAGGAACATCACAGTGGGTGTATGTCAGATTGATATCCTCAGACTGCAGGAGACATTCCAAAGGCACCTCATACACAAAAGAACACATTAGAAATTTTCATACCCCATTTGTTCCCCAGTACTACAGTGGTGCACTGAAATAATTCAAAATTCATGTTTTAAAATACTTAAATAAGTATTTTATGGGAATATGCAATTGGGAACATATGAAAGCCTCTCGTGGTGCGTCTGTGACTTACAGTAGATACCATCTTCCAGGTGCAGATAGACCTCCAGGACACAGATGTGTAAGCAAGGGCTCATCATCTTTCATGGAAAAGCTTGCTTGAGGCAGTGATGCTTAGTTAATTTTGATACCTGTGAAAGGAAATGAAAGCATTTAGGAAACAAAGGTAAAGTCTTCCAACAAGGTTTGGGCCTTATTGAGTGCATATACTTTACAGTGCTACAGAAGTGCCAGAGGCTTTCCAGGACTGGCATACTGTATTGCCTCATGCTTTCAAAGCAATATGCAAATGCTAAAACTGTTAAAAAACCACTTGACTCACAGCTCCTCCTTCACTTGACATTTAGATTGAAGATCAAGATTAGGAGAAGCAAATCAGAATACCTGTATTTAAAATCAGGTGACACCCTACTGGTACCACTTACAGATGGCTGAGTAACTGTCAGCTGAGTAGAGAAGTCTGACCATCCCAATTGGTTTTGAACAGCGGTATGTAGAGTTACCTTCATTAAGCATTTACTTAGTCATATTCATGGTGGATCGGTGTGACATTACTATGGGTCATGAATGTTGACTGAGTTCTGTGACAGGAGAAAGGCTTTATGTTTGTGAGGAATTCCAATAGCTGTGGGGAAGAAACTTAGTAAAAAGTTTCATCCCCCCACTCCCTACCCCCCTCTAACCCACAAAAAACACACACAAAACCAACTAACTTCTGGGAACATGAAAGTACATTCAGAGTACATTTTCTCTATTAGCTAGATATTAAGGAACAGGGAGAAAATAAGTTACAGATTTTCAAAATTACATTATTTTGCATTACTCAACTTACGGCTTGCTTCATTTTGTCGGCACTTATTTGTGGAGGGAGACAGCAAATTAAAATCATAGAACGGTGACATTAGACAGAGTCTGTCCTCTGAAGCACATGGACAGCCTGAGACAAGCATACAGGAAGTATTGTTGATCATTGACTTGCTAGTGCTTTGGTTTGAACCCCTATCAATGAAGAGTGCAGTAATTAAATTACAGCGGAGACTTCTGGTATTTTTACTGGTTTTTTTGGTTCATGTCAGCTGACTGTTACAGTGTAGACTCCTGTTGTGTTCCTCTCTGCCCTGATAATCTAATCCGTCTTCCCAGCATTATTTTGTTCCACATAATCTTCCTTTCATGCTTTTCTCTGCAGAACTCGAGTCACATTTGTTCTAAAGATTTCTACTGCCATGTAGTTTGCCAGCAATAAGCCATCTTGGCCAAGAAGATTGCACTTCTTCCAAGCTGTAGCTGTGCTGCTGCAGAGATGAGACAGCATACTAGACTTGAGATATTGTGTTTCTCTCATGGAAGCTCTTTTTAATATTCCTTGTTTTTCTTGACCATTCAAAAGATAGAGCTGCTCTTTGTACACAGCACAGAAAACAGCCACCTACTTGCTTCTGTTCTGTGTTTGGCTTCAGTACAAGAGGAGCCCTAGTGATTGATAGTGCAGAATTCTGTGCATTCAAGTCCTTTGGTAAAACAGTCTATTTCCTTTCTGCTCTTCAAAGTCTTAGCATGGTAATTCCAGTTACTAAATTGGGCATTACAGAGTTCGGAACTCATTCACAGCCTGAACCATGCTTAAACACACAATTCTGAGGAGGTGCCACTAAAGGCAACCACAACTCTGAAAGTCACAACTAACATTTCAGACAAAAAGGAAGGTGTTTTATTTCAGCATGTTCAATACATTTTTAAAGCAAACCTAAAATTTCATCTCTATTTTTAGCTAAAACCATCAGCACTGCAAAACTCATGCTGCATGTAACACCAGGCACACCTTCATTACAAGACTAAAACAGACAACTTAGATCTGGAGAAGTTTTTTCTTATGATGACTGACAGGTAGTATTTTTCAGTCGAGTCTGTACCTGCCTGCTTCCCTGAGCTAAATGCATCCAGCAGATGGACATAATCATTGTATGAGAAACAGCAGATCTGTTGTGGGAAGTACAGGGCAAAAATTCTGCTAGATCTATCTGTGCAACACAGCAAAAGCTCTGAGTTAGTTTATTTTCCAGTGTTTACTTATTTCTAGGAAAATGAGTTGCTTAAGCTTATTTTGAATTAGTCCTAGTCAAATGCTGACCCTGCCTGCAAGAAATATTTTTCTCTGTCAGCTACTTGAGCATTTTGAGGCTAATTTTGGTCACTAATTTATGCATGTCTGTGCCTAATGATATGTACATAATGTCTTTTGGAGAAACATTTGTTAAGGCTGACAATAGTAGCTGCCAGATACATTGTAGGTGGAGCTGTTTGGAGTGTTTGCCATTCTTTCTAGGGAAAATAATTTATATACATCTCCAGACTAAGAACTTCATTAATGACCTTCATTTAGGAACTACATAGCAAGAACAGGAACACAACAGAGAACAGGATTCCCAAAGCACAAAATCCTAATCTGTTGTCCCAGACAGCAAATCGCCTTAGCAGAACGGGGTTTGCAGAGGTCCGGAACAGTGCTTACTCCTCTCAGTAGAAGAGTAAACAAAAGTACTAGCCAGTACACTGGTTCATTTTAGAGGTGGGAGGACTGAATATTTGCATGACTTTTCTTTTTTTATCTGCTTCCTGAGGGTATCTGAATAAATTCTGTCAAATTAGTGACATTTCTTCTCTCTTCCATACTCAATTCTTAAATTTCATCTTGCCACAGTCAAATTTGTGTCCATTGACCTAATAATCCCTTATCTGCCCACACTTCCCTTTTAATCATTACAGGATGCCAACATTTTTTAACCATATTAAAAAAAAGAAACCTTTCCATTAGAGCAGTTTACAGCCTGGTACCTGGCTATTGCTTATTGACTAGTACATTCATTTGATAACTGTTTTTTTTTTTTGCTTTGACAGAATGGACAATCCTGGGTAGTTTTGTAAGGTGGCCTGTTTGTTTCAGCAGGGATGGGCCCTGCCTCGCCTCTGTTTTATCAGCTGCCTCCTGGTTGAGACTAATCAGGCAATACAAAAGCCAGCAGGCTGCTCTGATTGAGAGAGATGCCAGGAAAACTCTGAGTCCAAGACTCTAGGAAACAAGTGATTACCCTCAGTTGGCACTGCAGCAAGGCACAGACAAAACAGGTTAGGAGGAAAGGCTGTTTGTAATGAGGATCACTTGTTTACTTTTTTCTGTGCTTAAGAAATGAGGCACTGAGGTTAAAGGACTTAAAGTCAGCCTTTCCTGGGGCAGAGGTCATGGCAGCTGTATTCCTATCATGTGAAGACCTAGCCTCAAAACCACTATCTTATTGTACGTAGGCTAAACAGCCATCCATACTTAGAACTTAGTCACTGCTAAGCTGAGACTGCACTGCTCCAATGAAACAAGTTGCTGGCCAAACAGCTGCTGAAGACAGGACTTCCTGGATGAGGGAGGAAGAAATGAGGGGCTGCAGGCATTTTTTTAAGCTCCTGTTTCACTCTTCAGCTTGAAATCCTCTGTCATGCCTCCATAGCTGAATGAGGAATGAAGCTGAACCAAGAGGACTGTTTGCAAATACAGAATGAAGGGTGTGGGAGGCGAAGCTTATCTGACTCTTAAACATACCATGTAGGTAAAATGCATCCACATGTGTGACCAAATGACATTAACTTGTACTAAATATAGTGCTTTGGGAGCTGGCTTGCTGTACTAGTGATGCTGAGTGAACAAAGGAAAAGCTTGTACTATCTCCCAGGGTTATCTAAACTGCTGTGTCTAATTTTGGCCTCCCTAGGTTTCTGGAGGCTGCTGTTAGCAAAAGGCAGCAGCGCAGTGGTGGGTGGAGCAGTTCCCTTCTTGGCAGGTCAGCCCCAGAAGCCTGCTACCGTGCACGTCATCTCCCACCTCTTGGGCTGCTGCGCAGGTGAGCCAGCTGGATGCCATGCAGGGGGAAATTCCTGCAGCCTTTGCTAGAGAGAACCTTTAAATAACTTTCCCTTTTCCTGTTATGCTTTCAGTGTTTAGATGATGCAAGGACAAATCCTACTAATCCTGAGGGGTCTTCAGGTGCCATTTGGAAATATCTCAGCACTCTTAGCCCCAGATACGACCTTTAACTTGCACAGCGCTGTGCAGTTGCCTAGTGGTAGGAGAGGAGTGAAACTTCAACTATTCCAAATCTGGCCCTGCAAGGGAAATATGAAACATTGAGCTTGCTTAGCCCTGAGAAGTTATCTCTTTGTCCTCTTGTTTTCTTTCCTCCTAGTTTGTGGAGGCAGGAAGAATGGGTGGGCAGGGAAAGGCAGAATTGTTAGAGCTGAAGAGAGAAGGGAGGCTCATGTCTAAAGGGGTAGGTGCATGCAGGTCTGTGTTGACACACTTTGAAGAGTTTATTTTATCAACTGAACTCATTTGATTTTGGTCTCAGAGCCTGTCAACTTCATAAATATTGAAAATTGTTTCTTACTTCCAAAAGTTTCACCATCCAGATGAATAGCTTATCCTGTATTGTTTTAAAGGGGAAGGCAAGGTCTGGATTAGAATTGTCAAATAAGTGCTAATTTCTGGTAATTTAAGACCCAAAATAGTTTCAGAAGTTCATAAAACAATTTACCTTTTTTTTTTTTAATGTTGAAAACTTTAAAGAACTGTTGCCAATCTTGCCAAGTATTACAATGTGGTACTCTGCTGGGACTGTTAGAAAGTGAAAGACTATGAAAGCAAGAATGACATCAAATAGTCTCCTTTAAAATCAGTTTAGTTTTTATGTCATACGTTGCAGTCAAAGACATGGGATTTAGATATTAAAGTTGTGTTGCTAATTAACAGGATTGTAATGAGTTAGCAGATATCTTAAATTTAAACTGATGTAGTTCATTTGTGAATCAAGTTAACCTTCAAGCAGCTCTATCATGTTGATAGTATTATTTGTAAAGCCTCATATTTTCATGGGGTATTCCTTCATCCTATGTTTCAAAATAAACTGGAGTAATCAATAGGGCCAAACTAGAGTGATTTAAATCTCTGTTTTGGTAGAAATGATCCCTGTGTCCTGTGCTTTAGAATCTCCTAGATCCTTTCTGGGTGTGTGCACTTGAGAAGTTTGCTTTTGTCCTTCCATTTCCCTTTATGAGACTTGAATCCAAAAGTCATAGAGCGCAACTCAGAGACTTGAAAAACAATCATCCTTGCTTATCAGCTTAGCAACATGAGGTACAAACACACAAACAAAGCCCCTCCAAGATGTTTTCATAGCCCAGCATGACTCAGTGCATTGCTAAAATCTCTACTACATCAGAGCCTCAATCTAACCCATGGAAAACAAACTATATCTTAGAAGGAGGTTCATTTCAGAAGCTGATAGAAGCTGGGAGTGTTCCAGAATTGGCTTAGTTTGCCGCTGGGAAGGCTTGAGTACCAGTAGCTAGGGAACAATTCAGTGACAGCAACAGCTTGTTTCTCAGAGATTTAACTCTGTATTTGTGGTGCTTGCAGGGATAAGGAAATAGCTTCTCCTGATCACTTTGAATAAATGTTTCATGAACACATAAATAGCTAATGTAAAAGGAATTTAAATGTGTTATCCAGAAACAATTCACTCTTACGGAGTCTGAAATAGTAAGCAAAAAGGTAACAAAGCCACTCTGTAGTTAAAAATACCACAAGCAAGGATGTGCCTCTCTGCACAGAAGGTACTACATGTGATTGTACTGGCTAAGCACAAACATCCGTCTGTTAACTTTTTGTGCCATGAGCTGGCATTGGCAAATCAAGCTTAAGTTACCCTTTAAAATTGCACTGTTAACATTAGACTTCTGATTTATTCTCTAGTATTCACATTCTTCAGCATCAGATAAACAATACCTCTCATGAATCAGGCCTCTTCCTCTCCAGTATTCAAAGCACCACACCTGCTTAGGCCTGTAATACAGAGGGAACAAAACGTAAATGGTAATCTGTCAGTGTATGAAGGCTGGGGCCTTTTGAGAGGCGTTTAGGGCTCAAACGTAGTCATTGTATAAGCAAGTGAAACAACCATTATTGCTTGCTGTCAAGGAATTTGATCTGTTATCTGGCACTGCATCTTCTAATGGGGACCTTAAGCATATTCAGTGGAGAAGAGGGCCTTTTTGATTCTCATTAAATTTTACCTTATATGGCAGCATTTATTTAATTTTGAACTATATGGTAGGGTCAGGACTCCTTTGCATTTATGAAGGACAGTCACTGCTCTGAAGTGCTGGTAAATAAAAGGATATGTAGACAGAGGGGACATAAAATTAACAGTACAGCTAAGTGATGCTAGTCAAGTCAATTAGTTTAAGTATTTTGGGGTCATAGGTAGAAATTGATACCCCAAATTTAAGTTTTTCTCCCTGGTATAAGACCATTCTTTCTTTGTTGACATAAGCAAGGAGAGAACAGTACCTGTACCCTGCATATAGTAACTGCTTTTGCACCTTGCTCAATCTGAAGTAAAAATGATCCAAAGAAAGAACTGGTAGGATGTTAAATCTGCCAGGTAACTTAAAATGTACATCTTTGTAACCGGGGAAGTAATTCAGATCATTAAGGAGAGCAATAGTAAAAAACCTCAAGATAAAGCAATTTTTCTCAGGAGCACATTTATCTTCAAATAGGGAAGCTGTAGAATTGGACAAATTATATCATTGACAAAGACCTCGTTAAACTCAGTGCCTGGAAACATTCAGGAATTACACGAGTGACCTATTTTGATTTCACCGGAGGATGAAGTAGGTGCCTAGTCAGTCACCTTTGTACAGAAGTTGTCCTGATTAAGTGGGAGCAGCTGGAACTACTGCTAAATTTCTACTAGTGGAACTTCTTTTTCAATGGCAGCATTTGCATTTAAATGAGGAAATCAGACATGTTGAAGTGCACCAGTGGTTCCAAAGTACAAAGACAGCATTAATCGCTGAAAAGAGAAAACAGCAATGCCTACCTAATTCTACAGCCACGTCTGGAATATTCACCTCTAAGAGATATGCCATGTTGTTACTTGAACTGTAATCCATAGATCCTCAAAATATGACCCAATTCCTATATGAGAGACCTTCCCGTCCTACTTAAGCAACAAAGTTTTAAGCTCCCCTTCTTAATTTTGTTGTTAAATGACAGCAGGCCAATTTCATCCAGAAAATCTTCAACTCGGATCTTCAATCTCACAGCTTTCATGAAACTCATTTGTTCAGAGCCACAGAGAGTTTAAGCACAGGCAACCATCCTCCACTTTCACCAAAAGGCATTGATACTGCCTGAGGTATTTTAATGAAAGAAGTTATTTCTTCTTATTTTCATCCCTGCTTTGTTGAAAGAATGTAATTATTCTAATACCAGTTACAAATTAAGAGAAAAAACAAACCAACAAAAAAACCTTCAAAATATTTTTACTCAGTACTGAAAGATAGAGTGGACAATCTTATTTTTCCATTTTTTGCTAGCCAGTGAATATAATTTGAATTCTCACAGCCAAGTTGGAATTTTTCATGAACTACCAAGCTACAAAGAAGTGCATTGTGGACTGGTTTGTACGCATTTGCAAATGCATTTCTGCTCTTTACCAAAAGAGATCAGAATTGGTGTTTTCAGATTCTCTATAGCAAAGTTCACAAAAATTCTTCTTTATCTTAACTGTTTGGAATGAGATTGTATCAAGCCCTGGGAGGGCACAGCATGAAGCATTAAGCAAGATGCCCCAATTAGGGAATGGATCACAACATGGCTAGAAGGCAAAATTTTCCTAGTAAGGCAACTTAACCTGGATCATTTTTTTATTTTTAAAAAATAGCTAAGTAAGTATTGATAGGTGGTCAGGTAATCAAACAGTGACCATTTAAACTGTACATACCAGAGAATTTCCAAGTTTAGTATCTGATATGTAAGGGCTGCAGAAGCACTAGTGTCTTTTGATCTGTTTATTCATGTGCCTTAACCACGTGGAAATCACTTGGCTTGAAACTGTCAGAAGAGCATCAGCATCGAAGTATTAAAGCACTGGTGCCACACATGCTATACTGCCTTTGCGCATACTTAAACCCTTTGACTTCTCCCTTAGGGACAGATGATGTGTAATTTAATTGCATACTTAGAGATGAAAGGCTAACCAGTGATTTATTTAACAGTCTAGATAGTACAATGAACCCAACTGTTGTTTTTTTTTTTTTACCGCTAAGAACTTGGCTCAGCTGTAACTCCACATCAGACTAATATAAAAGTTACTCTAGGGTGACCATGGCAGCTTTTCTAAGTAGATTAGGCATAAACTTGACAAGTATTCTCTAGTTTGTGCTCAAGAAAGCTAAATGACAAAGCCAGGAATATTTCCATGTGGGCAGATTAAAGTATTTTTGAACTGTGGTGGGGGGAGCGAAGGGAAGAGGGCTGAGATGGCACCTGTCCATTTCCCATGACTGAAGGTATGTGCCCTTAACACTAAGTCCATGTTCTTCAACAGCTTTAAAGACTCTTTTTCTAATGGATTGTGGTAGTTCATATAAATCTTATCTTTGAAGAGCATCAAATCTGGGATCTACTATGGACGTAGAAGTAGTACACTTAATACCAATATAGCACCTGCCATCTGGATGCTGCAGGTGTATGCTGTATAAGGTTTGGATGGAAATCACAGTGTTCAGTTCTATGCCAAAGTAAAAACTGTGCTCAATCATCAGGCAGTCGTGTCTGAAGGAACACAGGCTAAAAACTATAGCATTCAGATCTAAACCCAGAGGAAATCAGATAGCATCAGCTTTCATGTATTCAGTGGGGCTTCATGTAATTAACTGTTCCAGTAAGGAGTGTAAAACCTGATTGTTTGCAGAAGTAATTTAACACATCTTAGACTGCATTGGCTTCTCCCAGAAATTAAAAGAAATTTCTGCAGCTTCAGTAGAGAGTCACTCCAGCAGATAGCTTTAACACTCTTAAGTCAGGAGTGGACGAGGCCACAACACGCATTGTCCTCTCGAGAGGGAGGAAGTTTCCAGCATCTGAGGCCCATTATAGCTCAAAATTCCAGATGGCCCGTACTTATCTTGGTCAACTTCAGTTTCTCTGCTTTGCTTAAAGTCTATTTTAAGTCATTCCATCTTTGAGGAAAAATTTCCTCTGGAGTTTCACAGAGATTAGACCCAATGAACTTCCATTAGAACAACTCCACCTGTCACATGATTGGACTCCCTAGGATTTTAAAATCTTGTAGTAAGTTACAAAGACACAAAATACAAAGAGATATCATACATACTACCAATGCAGGTCTTATCTAAGCTAGATGATGATGACTGGAGAAAATGCTATGATAATAGCTAAAAGAAAGCAACAGCTGTTCTATAAAGAGAGGCACTGATTATTAGCCGTATTTTTCAGGCCACTTTAGCTTAATTACATTTCATTTTACTGGCTAACATTTCGATGAAGTAAATTTAGAGACTTCTTTATGTTTTTTCAAAAATGCTAGAACTCAATTAACAAGCTTTGTCAAGACTTGGACTTCAAAGTCCTGGACAGAGTAGTTTAGAAACTTAAATAAAGCAGCCCATTGTAAACTACAAAAAGCTGCAGTTTCCCCCTGAACTTTACCTCGGCCAGTTTAGCAGGTGTTAGGACATAATTTTCATTACTTTGATTATGCTTGTATTAAACTCTATTAGTTAGCTTAAGAGTGCACTTTTAAATCGCATCCCAGAACATTAAAATCTTATACATCAGTTTTCTGACATTCAGAAAGCAATTTTGAAAGAAAACCAAACCAACAAACCCAACAAACATAAGTCCCCTGTGAATTCAGGGCATCAGAAATGATTTGTCATTTCAGGTAAATTTTTGCATTCAAGCCCATTTTAGACCTCACAGTTTATAGTGGTACTGCTGTTCCAACACTGTCTCATCAATTTATTTCTCTTTGAAGTGGCAGATTTCTTTTATTTTGACCTCGTGTTTTAAAATTAACAAGTAAAAATTATTTCCTCAATTCTTAGATATTGAGGTAGGTCCCAGATCACAGCAACCTGGTTTTCATAAAATATAATCACCATTTTGAGACTTAGGCATTTTATAATACTTTATGACAAAAAACAGACTCCCAAACATAAAGATCTTCTGAATTAAAAAATTATTTCCTACAAACTCAAACCTCTCCTTCTTCTCTGCCTCTCCATAGGGAAGTCCTAGAGGTTAACAGAAGTTCAGAGATGAGGTTGCCTTTTAAAACTTTTTGTCCATAGTAACATAAGCACCTGCAATCTTAAAGAAGAACATTTAGTCATAGATAGAAAGGAAATATTAAAGTTACTGACCTGGATAATACAACATTTTGCTACACCCAAAACACTACACCCACAGGCTAGTTGTATAGAAGAAAGTCAAAGCAAAGCCCCTGGCCCTGGGGAAATTGGGTTATTGGCTTTTCCTCGTCTTAAAGCCAGCTTACAGGAGCATGCTCTTGAAGGGAGCTGGACTTTCTAACCGATTCATCAAAAAATGGCAAAGAAAGTATTTCTGAACCTAGAATTTCATTCCTACTTGTTTTCACAGAAGTTTTAAAAGAAACAGTTAAAGTAGAGAACTTCTGAAAACCAGAAAGCTCCTTCAACAATTAAGTCTTCAGTATCAGTTAACCTGTGCTGTGCAGAACTGTGAGAGGAGCAGGCTATAAAGCTTCTGTACCAGGTGGGTGGAATTTGTTTGAATGAGGGCTAAGGAACAGAAAGGACTGGTCTTGAGCTTTGGCTGCTTCATATCAAGCTGAAATTCTTAATTCTACCTTCCTTTTCTTTTTTGAAATTTTATTTTTACTTTTTCCATTTAGGTATCTTGAATAGATCAGTACTAGTAAGGGAAGTAGAATAGATAACTTGTTAGGTTTCTTGTCTTTCTCTGATTTCTCAACTTTTTTGCTTTGCTTATTTAAAACATTTCTGTCTCTCAAGAAGGGCTATCATCTGTCAGCTCTTTCCTTTGAACTGCTAGACACTAATCTCAAGTCTGGATCACACTGACTCATGAAGAGAGATAAAATTATCACCTTTGAATCACTTGACTGAGCAGTGACCTAGTGGGATAGGAATACAACCTTAAAAGGGTGCTGAAGTACCAATTGTTAAGAAGACTACATGGAATGATGAAAAAGGCGTAAGTTAAATTAAGCATGCAAATCTAGCCCCAACATTTAGACAGTAGTCATTCTGGTGGATACGGGACATTCTTGTGTGTTTGTTCAGGCTGAGCAAAGCACCTGGAAGCCTATTATCAAAAATATTTCTGTGCTTATTATTTTGCTTTTTTTTTGGTCTGATATGATGCTCCCATAAACTGTCTGTACTGGTTTGCAGTCTTCTGTCTTCCATCTCAAAATAGCAAAGCAAGTCCTGTATCTAAAGATTCGTGCTCTGAAGCTCTCCTTTTGTCTTCAAGTGAGCTCTGCCAGTGATGCAGAAATACTTTCACTTCACTAATTTCACCATTAGATGTCTCTGACCGATCATCATTACTCCAGCCAGTCCTGCCTTCGTAGCGCAGGCAGCACTGTGTCATACCTGCATTCTGTGTCATGATGGCAGCTCTGGAGAACTTCTGGGAGGTCAGGTGGGGCTTTGGAGATGTGACCAAGACAAAGAGGATTGCAGATTTCCTTCCCTGCTGTACAGGTGGGAAGCAAAGCAGGAGTTCAGGAAAGCAGCAAACTTGTTTGCCAGTCCCACGTGTTACCAAAATATTATCCTAGGTGTATAGCATTTGGTCCTCTGTTTAATAAATGCTTCTTTGCTTAATGCTTATACAATCCTATTTTGCTTACTTTAATGCCCTGAACATAAGAAGTGTTAAGTGTGATTATTTTTAAAATAGTACCCAACCGCCTTTTGCATTTGAGTGAGTAGGTCTGGATTAAGTTTACGGCATATAGTGATTGCCCTGCGTGCAGGAAGAAGCAGAACTTGCTTATCAGGGAGGAAAGAAAAAAGGGGGAGGGTTCTGGGCAGGATTAGAGATTACATTTTGCAGAGATTTGCTTTGTTATCTAGAGATGGGAGCTAATGCAGGGCTGCTTCTTCATACCTCATGCCTCTGGGGGAGACACCACTGTGTTGTTGGGGGGTGAGGCCTCTTTATTCTTGCTGTTTGCTAGTTGAATGCTGCTGGATGCCATTCTGGATGGATGTACATGCAAAAGGACTTTTGAGGAAATGGGATACTCCCTTTAAACACGTAATCACGTGAACATTTACCTTTCACTGTTGAAACTGTGGCTTGTCAAAATTACTTAAGCCGTTGACAGAGTCCTGTCGGGTAAACACTGTTACTCCAGTGACAGATTTTGGAATACAGCTTCACATCTCTGAATTGCATTCATTGTCTGCTCACTGAAACAAATCTGGTTTAACTGTTTATATGTATGTTGTGAAGCTGTCTGCATTTGTTTCTGTAATGATGTTAGCTGTGTAGCGGTATACATACTAATAACAAGCATTCATTTTAATAATGACATCAGTTATTTTCCAGAGGGCTAACAGAGTGAGTGACAGTTTTGACAAATTTTTATTCTATGAGCAAACATAGAGAACAAATTCAAATTCAACTTTTTAAGTGAAAGAAAATGGGAGGAAGTATCTATTAAAAAGAGTTAACAGAAATGCACGTTCTGAGTGAATGTTGTCCTTATGGTAATGCTGCTGTTTGCCTTTGTAATCAGGACTATTTTTATATAAGCCACTTCATTTTTTTTTTCTCTTTGGTTTTTCTGATATTGTTGTCACTGTTTAAATTTGTATGTATGAGACTGTGTATATAGCTACATACATAATAATGTAGAATAAAGGGTAGAAAGATTTGCTGTGCAGAAGATGAGAGATTTGCTATTATTCATCTGTTGAAAAAAGATGATAAAATAGTCCTAAAGAAGGCAAATTCATTTTATTCTATACGCCTTTGTGCCATTCACCTTGGGGGAAATGAAATGGAATGCTCTTGTGATTATAAAAATAGCATGGAAGTAGGATTACTGTGGTAGAACTTAAACTTATGCCACTGTAATTTGAACCTGTTCTTTTCCTTTTTCATCTAATATTTCTAATTTACAGTCCAAGTAGGATATAAATACTTGGAATTGTTTATCAGTGAAGTCATCACCAGAATGGCCACCTCATGGAATTAGTTCCTAATGAGATTATTAGGCCCATGTTTATTTTGTGGGCTCTGAATAGCCGACATAAACTTAGACATTGTTATTTTGCTGTCAAGATTGTGTCTGAAGCTCATTTTCTTTTCCAAGACTTGAAATCTAATATAACAGAGCTCCCAGAAAGTAACAGACCTATTTGTGTTGTAGAAATCTTCATTATGCACTGGGGAAAAATGATCTTGACCAAGTTGCTGGTCAACTGCATGCTTTATACTCATCTGACAAATAAAATACAACACAAAAATAAAGAAGAGAAGTGAGTTTCTCCTTTTTTGATGCATTTTTAAAGACCCTTGTTCTAAGTGTGCTGATTTTACTTAGAATAACTTACTTCACGAGTGAGGTGAAGTCTTCTATGGATGGGCGAGATTATGCAAGAATTGTGTATTATGATGATGATGATAAAGCGGAGCACAGTAGTGTTTGAAAAAATCTCATAATGAGACTATTCAGGAGTTTAGATGAGAAAGTGATGAAAGACTCTGTCTCCATGTAAAATCAGGAGGGAAATTTTGCAAAACAACGTCTAATTACAGAAGTAGCAATTTTCAGTGCCATTTCTCTTTAACACATTTGACTTGTCTATGGAATTTTTTTAAAATGCAGTTGATCAGAATGCTATTTAGGCCTAATCTGAAAGAGTGTATGCACTCAGCGCTCTCTTCTGTGACACTGGGACATTACAAGCTGTATGGAACATGAGAATTGCCATGCTACAAGAGACCTCTTGAGTCTCACTTCCATTGAAATGTCTCTGACAGATCAGAATGAGAAACCTCAGAAAACCATGCAAGAAATCCTTTGAACCACAAAATTGTAACTGACCAGAGAGGCTGTTTTATCAAATCAACCACCAACTGTCTGGGATTATGTTCTAGAGAGCGAATATTTAATTATCTTTTAACTTTATCCTTACTAATACAATAGTTCTTGATTCCTAAGAAAGCTTGACTCTTGATATCATTGAGAGACATTGCATTCTGCAGATTTCTCCACGAAGCTATGACCTTTTCTCAGAGCTAAATTTACTTTGTGCTGCTCCACTGAATTGTAGAAGAGCAAGTAAATATTGATACTCGTTCTTTTACGTACTTCCTACCCTGTTCCTGCCTCACACACCTCCTTAAACCATGCAGTGTGCTTTGATAAAATGTGCTGGTAAAGTACCATCCTTCAGAATTTCCTGTGCTAATTTCTGGAGCATGCTGTTTTTCAGAAGTATTTCAGTTTCTATCAGCGCTGTTATGTGTTGGGTTATAGCACATGTATGGTATCATCCCTACACCCAGGTTGAGCTTTAACCAGGATTGATTTGGTCCGTCAGGTATTAATTTGTTTTGCAGAGCATTTCCTTAGTCACATGTCTTTGAAGGAGGTCTTACTGACAATTCAGGATCAGCAGAGTTTTTTGCCTAACCAAAAATTCTCTTGATTATTTTATTCTGTTTTGAGGTGTGAAAGCTCTTTGAACTTGAACTTTTTCCTCAGTAGAGCTGAGTTATTGGAGAATCAAATTCACATCAACAAAAAGCCATAGATGACTTTTGTTCCAGTTTTTCCAGGATCTGTTCCGCTTACCTAGGCCTTGGGTATATAAAGAGCAAAGTTAAAGGAAGTCCTCAATATAGTGTGATCATCAAGTAATTTATTCAAGATGGGATTACTTCTCTTTCCAGATATGGGTTACTGTTCATACTGGTGTAACACCACATCCTCCAGTGTGTTTTATATCAGTGTGAAATGAGCACCTTGTTTTCAAAGGCATGCTCTTTCTACCACTTGTTGATTGACTTTGTTCCATTTTGTCTTATTGTTTCCTTTACGAATGAACTTGGGAATAATTATTGCCCTTTAGCACAGAATTTCCTAATAGGCGCTTTTTTTTTTTTTTAAAAGAAGCATTTAGTTTAATTGTTGTGAAACTAATAGGCAGGAAACGGAGATACAAAAAGAGATAATGTGTTAGTATTTATAAAATCTTTAGACAAGCTTGAGTGAGTTCTCTAATTAACCACAGAAAGACTATATGGCTGCTGAATAAATTAGCAGGAAAAACAATACCTGTAGTTGATTAGAATGCCTGAAACCATGTAATACATTGTTGGTCTTGCTACAAATGTTCACATTGGACAAATGGTCAGGAGAACCTAAAATGAAGATCTGATTTCTTTCTGCTTGTGTGAACATATTATCAAGTTGAGTTACACTGCGATTTATAGTGATGTGAAGAGGAAATCAGGTCTACACTTTCTGCAAACTTAAGACAGTCCATTAACTCTATTTTAGCTGAGTAAATTTGTTCTATTTAATGGTATTTTAAGTCAGTTTTAGAAACAGAAAAAAACCCCAGGGAATCACTCTTTAATGAAGGCAGTTTGAGAATTTTTGGTGACTGAATTACCACACTACGTGTGCTACGTTAACAGACCGCTATCTGAAAAGCACCCACGTTCCCATCTGTGATACAGAGATTTGCTGAATGGCATTTATTGACCAATTCCTCAAAATGCTGTGTACAAGACATTATAGATGTGGCAATTTCTTTAACAGCGTCTTGTCCCCTGGAAAAAATTAAACAACTTGAAACCCATCAAGATGATGATTTGTAGTGCAGTTCCTGAGCATCAGTACATTGCAGTTATATCATGCACAATCGTGGTAGTTACTGCATCAAGTGTTCCTGAAAAGCTGCCAAAATTAATACTCAGCTTCTCGGAAGAACTAACAAAATGGCTACTGTAGTCAAATGTCTCAAGGTACCGCGTTCTTTGCTGGACTTTAGACGTGGAAAGCAACTTTTACTAGGCAAATCCCTCATGAGGAAGTCCTGGATTCTAGGAGAGGCATGCAAGTACTGAAGGAGAAGGACTGTCTGTCTGGATTGCCTACCTGTATTTTGAGAGCAAATCTGAGCTGTACACCTGAGAAATAGTCCTGATTTGGAACCGAGCCCTAGAAATGCCACAGAGTAGACTATATTAAAATGGCTTTGTGAAGCTGAGTCTTTTACTATGTAGATTAAATTTTACTGTAGATTTTCTCATCGCAGTGTAGCTCTTCCATTTGTATGCTTGATTTCACCAGAAGGGAAGAAAGAAGTGAATCACAGAAACATACTGTCATTAGAGATGGGATACATATCGTCAGGGGTGCATATCATCGTACTCCATGCTCTACTTCTTCCATGATCAAAAAGGTGGCTTCCAGTTTTAAGAACTGTTAGTGAAGTGACTTTGAGGCAGCATGCTTAAGAAATTGTGTATACCTCTGTGCGGTAACAGGGAAAATGGAAGGCATACTGCTGGACTTCTGAAAATGTTCTTTCAGTGTTACAGATCAGTGGGACTGGGAATATATCTGGATTATTACATGCTTTACAGGTCCTTACCAGATGCTGTACAGAGCGGAGCACTCACAGTTACTTCTGAGAAAATCAGTATGTACAGATGAGGAGCTCTTAGTTCTCATTTCACAATTAATGTTTTTGAAATCACTTGTTACATGAGAACACAGGGTGCCATCTTATACCCAGCTGCTGCTACATTTAGTATCCAACATTTTGTAGTACCAGAGGTTTCAGAGAAAGGTGCAAAAAGTTGCAGAGAGGATGAAAATGTAATAAGCAGCTTTTGGGAAAGTTTCCCTCATGTATTCTGACTTTGAATCCCAGTGGGTTTCTGTTTCTCCTTTAATACTGTATTTCTTTGACCCCTTCTAAATGTGGATGTTCTGATTATCGACACAAATGTTCAGTTCTCTTTTGGCTTTTACTGAATTCCTGCAGGTCACCAGCTCTTGCTCCTCATTTCATGAGTCACTGCTGAATATGCACAAATATTGGTAGTTAGGACAGTCTGACCCTTAGCTTCCAGCACAACGATGTTCCATTCACTCTTTTAAGAGATTACTTCAAAGAAACCCTTTCTCTTGGAGATCCCATGCAGTTCTGTCATTATTGGAAATTATAGATGCATTTACCTTTCAAAAATGTTTTGGTGACGCAGTGGGTTTACTCTTGGGGCAATGGAAATGCAATCCACAGAAGAGGCTTGCTCAATATAAGCAGCAAGAAGTGATGGATCTCTGTCCCTTACTGCCCTTGCCCTTTCCCCAGAGGAGCTCCTGTAAAGCTGCAGGTGTAGCTAATGCAGAGTCATTACATTTCACAGGATCTGTGAAAAGGAGGGGTTGGCTTGAAATTACTCTTCAAACATGATCAGGCTGTTCTGGAAGACTGTTCTGCTCAGGTATGTAGTAAAAGGATTAATCTGTATTAGCATTAATGATCTTCTTAGTGATGGCACAATAAGAAGCTTATCTATATCATATAAGGCTATGGATAGAGGATGTAAACCTTGCTGAATGACCAGTTGCACTCTTTCACAATTCATAGCTTCCACTAGAAGCTTCTCACTTAATTTCAAAACATTTAAAACACCGATTAAGAGACACTCTTGGTTATTTAGGGACACGGAGCTTTTTTGGACAGGTTTGGTTCCTGTGCCCAGGTCAAAGGACTGTCTGCTCTCAAACTGTTTAATTTCTCTTTCTTTTGTTTATGACAACCAATTCCCAAAGGCAAAGCCATTGTTGTTATTATTTTGCTGAGTAGTTCTAGGAGATACATAACCAAGCTGATATGCCAGAAGTAGCTGTATATATTTAGTATATTGCTGTAAGGTTTCAGTCAAATGCATTGACTTGCTGAGCAGCAATTGAAAGTGTTTCTAACCTGTGATCTTGTAGGTATTAGAAGCATGTGGAATGAAGGTGACAGTGAATCAGGCATTGCCCTTCAAGAGTAGGTTCAATTAAGTCTTTGAAAACAATGTATTTTTCCAGTGTTTTTCAGGCTGAAGCACTCCTCTCTACAAAATTCCTTATAGAAAAACAGGTAATTTGCCCTATTCTGGGATGCAGCCTCTTCTAGAGTGTAATGTGGCTTGAATTACTACATGGCAGTTTCTTGAGGAGAGTAGGTGAAGGAAATGGTTTTAACTAGAAATGCAGGAGGAGGGAAGGCAAAATAATCCCATATGATTTAATCCTGCAAGGGGCAAAAGGAAGTT
Source organism: Phaethon aethereus (assembly GCF_964289735.1). NCBI lineage: Eukaryota > Metazoa > Chordata > Aves > Phaethontiformes > Phaethontidae > Phaethon > Phaethon aethereus. Next base: position 2,245,126 of record NC_138586.1, on the reverse strand, counting down.
CTTTGAAGTCACTCGAGGCCTACTTGCTTATTGGTAGATCTACAAGGCCAGGAGGGACCATTAGATCATCTAGACTGACTTGGTGTATTACAGTCCCTAGAATATGCAGGTGCAGTGATCTGCCATGTGGAGTTAATTGGACAAGCTTCACTTCAGACAAGAAATGGCCAGGACCCAGGATGAGTTATGATATTTAGGTAAGGAATGTGCAAAGCAATGGCCCAAGGCAGATCCTGTCACTGTCATTCCTCAACAGAAGATTTGCTGTGCAAAGCTGAATACTCATCTTTCCTTCTTAGTCCCAGTCAGTGATAATGAAGTTTGCTGAGAACACACTGCCATTCTGTGTAGTCGCTGTGAATCTTGGTAAAAGCAAATGCCACCTGGGTACTGATGTTTCGGTGGAGCTTTTTAATCCCCTCTCCCACTGTGATGGGAATGTCACTGGGAGTACTGTTTGAAATTTAGTAGGGAGCTGATTCTACTCTGCGTTTTATAAGCTTATAACCTTAACAACTCTGTAGGAGCCATTTACTGTCAGAAAGAGATAAAATTATCATTTGCAGACTTACTATTTCAAAAAAGTGCCTTTTTTGGTCCCCTTTGCTACATTTTTATAGCTCATAAAGAAGGATTTGGTTTTCCTCCTTTGTTTCTGTTGTAGTTTATGAACCTGCCAGCTAATAAAATTTCAGGGAAATCTAATTCTATTGAAAAGTTCAATTCAATTTTTTTAATAGGAATTTTATTTGAACACCCTTGTTTTAACATAGCTGCCAACATGGGTAGTTTTAGGGTTTGCTGGAGAGCACATTTCATTTCTCATTCAAAAGATGGATTTTAATAATTTCCAAGGGGAGGACTTGATACTAAAATGGCATACTGCAGTTGCCTGCACAAAAGCCTCTAGGCTCCCTAACAAAAGCATTGCCAGCAATAAGATTGCAAGCGAGGACATTGTGCTTTTGAGTCTCTGCACTGTGGAAGTGAAGAAAAATAATGGAATTCTTGAACACCCATTCTTGCTCAGCATACACCAGCCTTCTGAGTTTATGAATAAAATGTAGTTTTCCATTGCACAAAGACCCTTCTAAAAACCAGGAATCCCCCGGCACAGACTCATCTCAACATCTACTGTCATTTGGGGTGTACTGAGAAAGGCCAGAATTCATCGCATGCTTCATGCTAGCTGTTCTTGGGGATTATCTACTGCTGGCCTCTGTGTTCAGAGTGAAGTTGCAACAGCCTTAAGGCTGCTGGTTTCCAAGTAAATCAGAAGTGATAGTTTTGTCTGAATTGATGGACAATGCAAAGGTAGATTACAGCCATTTTGCCTTCCCTTTCCCCATTCTAGCTGCGATCTTGAACTAATGAGCGCTTTTTGTCAAAGTTTTTCAGAGAATACCCAGCTGAACATTTTATAAAAATATTTTTGGTTTGCTATTTATCTGCTGTGGGTGGTATCCTAAGACACCTGGCAGAGGACTGCACATTTCACTAGAAGATTGGAAATGGTGACATAAGTAACTTAACAAATTAACTTAACCAAATACTGCAAATTTTCACTCCAGTTCCTCCTATTTCCAAGTGCTTAACAGAAATTAATGGATTTAAGATATTTTGCACTTTTAGAATATATATTGTCCCATCTATAGACTAATTAGCGTTTTCTTCACTCTTTTACTTTAGTATAATCTTTCCTCCAGTTTCCTTTTGGATTTCTAGGGTAGTCTGGCTGGCTAGCCAAGCTGATTGCGAATGCTCTGATAGCAAAGTTTGCATTTTGCACAAAATTTTTTGTTGTTATAGTTGATTGGTAACAGAATTTGCCTTGTCCACTGGTTGATGGAAAAATCAACATATACCATGTGCTGATGTCACCAGTGATTTTTACAGCATCTGTGTAAGAAGGTCAGAGAGTGCTTTCTTCTGAGACGTTGAGGAGTTGAGATGTGCAGGTCCTTTTATGGAAAGGATATGGAAAAGGTTAATCTTTCTGGATTAACCTCTGCCTTAGGAATAAAGCACAATCAAATGGTGTTTTCTGTAGTGCTGGGTGAAAAAAGAGTTCTTTGTACCCCCACCCTCAATAAACTTGGAAACCCCAAAAACCTACAGGCTATCCCCGAGAATCCTGTCTGGTTCTTGTGTTCACTCTTGTGTGTAAGCTATGGCTGAGCTGATAATGACTGTTGTTTGTGTTCACAGTCACTGTTTATCTGTCTGGTATCATTTGCATTGTTCCTTTCAGGGGCACAGGACTTCAGACATATATACCAACCTGCTGTCAGGCGTTGTTTTGTACAGTGCCCTATGCACATGAAGTAGGAAATGGAAATTCCTTGTTTCTCTCTTTGCATCCTGATCACCCCTTTCCACCTCATAAATCACTGAAACTTTCAACAGTCGCTTCTGTATTGACTTTTGGCACAACATCAGTGTGTTCCCACAGTTGGCTGTATCGCTTTCTGGTTTCCTTGGGAGTTGTGCTAGATGCACAGATATTAATTTATGGGGTTTCTTGGAGGGAGACTGAAATGAACCTTAGCATTGAGTGGGTTGTATCCTGGAGGATGTTGCAGCATATTAATGCAGAATCAACGATACGCTGCTTCTCGGCTGTTTCTGCCAATACTTTCACATCTGGGCTCAGGGAATTAAGAGCTGTCAATGAACTACTGAACCTGTGGTATCTACCAAGATCCTTGTCCTATGCAGTCCCACAATTTGAGGCTGAGGTTGCACTTTCTAGGCTGCAGTGTCTACTGTGCTGTCTTGCAATCTTAAACAGTATTTAACGACCTTTAAATAAACCTCAGTGAAAACTTTGGATCAGCTCCTTCGCTGTGGTCTGTGTCGCTCATGTGTTCATGGTGGAAGATCTGAAAGTACATTCTTACTCTTGATCTGCCATAGATTACTGGAAGCTCCTTAAATTAAAGCCCTAAACTTTTACAGTGCGGTACGTATTTCTGAGCCATATTACCTGGGTTTGTACAACAGGGATATGCTGCAACACTGGTCAAACTTCCAGCATCCTGTTTTAATAGTGTCAAAGCTATGAATAATTTGTTGGAGGGTCAATTTCTTCATTGTCTTTTGCATGTTGTAGATGGGGGATGAATTTTGGGTTGTTTACTTATGGATATTTATGATAATCCATGTCTCCTTTTTCTTAAGACAGTGACAATGAGAATGACGATATTGTGTTTCCTTTTATTCCTCAACTGTGTGGGTTTTTTTGTTTTTTGCTGTTTGTTTGGGTTTTTTTTAAATAATACATTGAGAATCAGCTTGGGCAAATATCCCTATAGGTGCAGCGATTTATATATGTGCACCAAAATAAAACAGCTGTTACAGGAAATCTGAATAAAACCCCTTGCCATACGGTCAGCCGGGAGTGACAGTGCTGTGCCAGTAAACACACTTCCTCTTCACAGGAGTGTCTCGTATTTCAGTTCGATTTTCCATTTCACTAGTGAAGTAGCAGCAACAGATTCAGGCCGTGAAAGGTGTTCAGGCCTGGTTCAATCAAACCAACTGTTGAAATCACGGCTATTTCTCAAAATACCTATTCAGCACACCCTGTTCATGCTATCAGGGAACTCTTGGAGGTGAACAAATTTACACTGAAAGCCTGACCTGATGCCAGATTTCCCTGTTCGTCAGCACACCCTGTGTGGTTCAGCTGCTGAGCTACTGTGTTCTGTAGTGTCATGTTAGCAGGTTTTGTATGTCAGATTTTTACATAACACACATAGGGGAGTGCATGAAATCCAGTGCAAAATCTGTGTAGCTCCCTGTGCATAGGACCTACAAAGATATGTTCACCTGAGAATAAATTTGTACTGTTTTGCAGAGAAGGTCAGTTTTGTTTTGTTTCCTAGTCATATAAGCATTCAACAACTTTTGCCTAAAAGAATAGAAGTAAAAGTTAAATGGGATGAACACCCTGTGCTACTTCATTATCAGAACAAGTATTACTAGTAAAATGTCTAAAACTGTAGTGACACATAGTTCTTCACTGTAATTAACACAAAATAATTGTAATCAGGATATTATGGTGATGCTTTAGTGGAGTTGTGAAATATTCTTTTACACTGTAGCTGGCTCTTGGATTCATCTTTGCCAAGGTCTTGTTGCAAAAAAGATCAGCCAGCAATAAGTGTTTATAAATGACCAAAATCTGTTCAAATATTAAAGAGCAAGATAATAGATCTGAGGAAAATCTGTTTTAAGGGAGGAACTTTCAAAATGGTGGCATGTCCTGGATCAATAACATTATATATAGAGTTGAGTGAGTCTACTCCAGACTGAATTGGCTTCTTTAGTTCCAACTGTAAATCCAGGGAGTAATTGTCAACATCTGTGGCAGAAGCTGTGGGGAAGAAGACTTACACAAGATCACAGGGTTCTTTAATGCCTTAAAATCTTTACATCAACACTCAAATGAGTCTAACAGAAATGGAATTGTATTTCAACATTTCTCATAGTTTACATCTCTGCTAGTATAATTTCTCAGCTGTTTTAAATGAAGTGGTCCAAGCTATTGTGTGGCAGATTTTTGAGTATGTCTTGTCAGAAAGCAGATAGTTCAACTGAAGTGTATACAAAGGAACTCTCTTTCCCTTTAGATGTGCATTGAAGTGGTTGAGATGAAACCTTACACATATTAAAAAAAAAGAAGTCAGTTATCCAATTCTCTTTATGGATTTTCAATCCTAAAGACTTCAAGATTTTAACATATTTTTCTCAAAAAATTGAGCACATATTTAATTGCCTTCTCCAAGTCTTTTTAAAAGGACTTTTTCTTTTTTACAGACATCAACTAACACAGCTAAAAACAAACTATCCCATCCATAGACTCTTTCATCTAAAGAAACCACAAAAGTCTCAGCAATTTAATAAATCCATAACCAAAAACTTTTCCAGTAAAGAGCTATGGTCATTTTTCTGTCTCATGAAGAGGAGTGCCTCATCTTTACCAGTAGTGTCTACTTTGAATTGATCAAACTTGATGTTTTACTAATTTTCATAGTTTCTACACCTTTTCTCAGCTCTGTAAGACACATGAACCAGTGATGATACATTGAAATGATTCTGCAAATGTATACACATTTTTATCTATGCGGCAAACAAAAATATTGAGATATGAAGTGTCATTATTACATTTTCAATCTTTCTGTGAGCAAATTCTGTTCACAGGTAAATGTAAATATTGAAGCTGTGTTAAAATTTCGCTGACTATCTTTGCAATCCCTTTCATCCCTCATTAAAATAGAGTCCTAATAAGCATTCTTTGCAGGCATATGCGATAAACTTCTTTTAGTTGTCTGGAAAATGTTTTTCTTTCAATTTCATACTACAAATATTTCATATGATGCTTCATGTCACTTTTTGGGACTTAGATTTTAAAATAAAAGTACAATTAAAAAAAAAAGAAGGAAAAGAAAAAAGAAAAAAGGAGTTCTTCCTTTCATGGGAGTTTTTCTTTATCTGGCATATATCTTATGCTCATTTCCTCGTAAGTATATAACCATGCTGGAAAACGAGCACTTTCCTTTATGGCTTTGTCATCCCATGCCAAAAATTCTAGTTTAGAGCTTTTACGTTCTATATGTAAAAATTGTTTTTGCCAACCTGATTCCAGTTGTCTTCTTGCAATATCATTTTTGTAACTTCATTCTGGTATGACTTCAGAATGACATCTTGATGACGGTGGAAAGAATTAACCAGCTGCAAAAATGCCTGAGACTTTGCTAGAAGTCTGCTAATAGCCTGTTACAGCATCAGGAAAAGGGGGACCTGGATGAGCTCTGCTATGGCTCTTTGTCCTGCTTGTCTTAATATGGATACTATTAACTTTGGGGATAACAGGGTCCATCCCTCTCAGAGCTTTATAAATCTCACTTAAACCTTTCTTTGTTGTTTTTTCTTAGTAATGGCATATTGTGGTGGTATAATTCAGTTTTTGGGAGAACAATATTCTACAGAACAAAACAAAACTTAGCTATTCATTATTAGCACAAAAATATTTACCTGTTATATGTTGCAAAACAAGAAAAAATAGTAATTACCTTGCAAAGGACTGTATAATCTTCCCTTATGTGTCTCTTTTTGCCCTCAGTCTGAATTGGCACATGCCTGAGAACGCTGTCAAGTGTGTATATATTGTTTAAAAAAACTGAACAACAAAATCCTGTGGAAACTTGATACAGTCCGTGACAAACTGCAACATATCATGATGCACCAGCAAGTACCTCTTAGTAGACGTTTCACTGACTATCCCTAAGCTTACAGAGATGGGCATGGCAGGACTTGGACTGAGAATGAAACAGGGTCTCTAGAGAAAATTACAAGGCCCTTTATGAGATAATGGGCTTTTTTTCTTGTTTTCTGATGTGTGACAGACTAAATATTCTTGTCTTGTTAATGTTGTCTTGATACTGAATACCCTATACTGTGCTGGTTTTGTACACAAGTCTACTACAGAATTTTCCATAGAGATCCCTACAAACTAAAAAGCTTTAGTCACCACTTGCTCATAAATATGTTCGCATGAATGTGTGATTTGTGGGGGTTTTTTTTGTTTTGGTTTGGTTTTGGTTTTGTAGTTTAGTTGCTGGTCTCTTCCCACAGCCCAGCAGGAACATTGCTCTGGTTCTGTTTATGTGTTCTCTCTTCTGAAGCACTCTTTAAGTACTTTTCACTATCCTTGACAAGCACTGAGAAACTTCTGCCATCAGTTTAAGTTGAAGGCCTCGCCATCAAAAAGGAGGACCAAAACAGAAAGGAATACTCAGCTGCAGAAATAGTTGGGAGGTGTTTCTGGTTTTCCTTTAGATGACATCCCTTCTTCTGTAGCACAGTTGCTGAGCACTTTGCACAGAAACAGAGTGAATTTTCTGAAAGGCAATTTGTGGACAATATCGGAGAGAATAAAGTGGTCTGACTGTATAGTAATCCAGATATCAGTACAGTTTGGTCTGTTAGGTGTTGGGGGACTTAACTAAATCCTTGATGCAAGCAAAATTTATTACTGTCACAGTACCAAGATTCTTCTGCCTTTGCATAGAATTTCAAGCTACCGTAAGTACTTACTTTCCCCTTTCAGATCTTTTCCCATTATATCAGATTGGAATAGGGCACCATGAACAGGGTTTGCATACTCTGTTCCATTTCTCTTTTTACTTACGGACTACTTGGTTAGTAGTTAGTATTTAAGCCTATTAAAAATATTGCTATTTACTGAATGGAGTTCAAACAGAATAAAAGATGGGTGTTAGTCATGCTTAAATAACAAACTCCCTGACACCTAAATACTAACTGAAATCTTAGGAAATAGGTTATTGTTAATTGTACCACTCTTGGGATAATGTTAGGAGGAGGGAACTACTTAGCATGATTTAGGGCAGTATTATGTCACATATTTTGCTTAAATTGTGTGTGTGCTTAAGCTGTGGTTTGCTCAAGTCCGGAGAAAATTTTTGGCTGTACTTTGAATAAGTAAAATTTGTACATCTGGAATCTAGTTTTCTGTCTTTATCAACTGGGGATATTCTTTCTTCCCTTGACTGAAACGTAGGTATGCTATCAGAGACACAGAGTAGAGAACTACAAAATCAGTGCTTCTCTGTGTCTGAGTGGAAGGTCCCTTGAGGAAGTTTCATGCAGCAGTGCAGGACCTGGCACCAGGAAGAAGCGGGTATTTTACTCACAAAACAGAGAGAAGCAATGCATCATGGCCAGCTCCAAAACTGTCCTTAGCATCATTTGAAGACGAGCACATATTTTCTTCTCAATTCCTAGCTTTTCCTTTCTGGAAGGAAATAATGGTTCTAAGAGAAGGAATGAAGATGAAGATGACTTCGGTTTTTCTTTGCAATCTGTTGGCATGTCCCATTTATTACAAAATCCTGAAGGCACCTGGGATCTCACAAATTCAAAGATTAGCATCAAGGCAAAACAGTGTTGCATCAGCCCAGAAAAAAATATCATTCAGCAGTGGAGGGATGCTAAGTCAACAGGTGTCAGCGCAATGGTGTGATCCATTTATGAGTCATCACGACAATAGGAGGAATTATTGATGTAACCTCCAGTGCAGCTTGGACCCCAGAAACAATCCATCAGATAGACAAGAAGCAATTTGTGATGTTCAGATTTTAATCTAGCTATTTTAGTGCTTAGGGAGATAATGTTTTGGCTTCAGTCCACCATCCTATCCTTCTTTCATGGGGCTGTAAAGTCATGTTGCACTTCTATCTTGACATCTTACCATGATGGTGGTTTGTTGCTTGTTTCAGAACCTTTGGGGAAAGAGAGGAAAGCAATTCAGTACATCCCAGATATTTTAGTAGACATGATTAAGGAAGCCCATTACCTTGATCCACCACATTCATGATTCTCGCCCCCTTCCACCTTCTCTCCTTGCCTTACCCCTGCTTGTCTTTGTAGTTCTGCTCCGTGCTAAGATGGCTTGTGACATTCTAGCTTGGGGCGTAAACAGTGGAAGACAGGATTTGAAAAATATACATGAATAAAAGGTCAAAACTCTCCCAGGAAAGAATAAAGTTCTTGGTTTTGGTTTTTTTTTTTTTAAATGCATAGTTATGAAAAGCAAATTAACCTTTGGGTTTTTGAGGAATTCACTGTGACAATGGTCCAGCTTAAAAATAAACAACTGCAACTCCAAGTAGAGTGTCCAAAGATGCCCAGGTTTATTCTGTTGGCCCTGAGGATCACCAAGTGTGTAGTTCTATCTTTAAAAAGTCATGCTAATATTGCTCATCCACAGCAGTCTGGAAGGGCAGAAGGCACAGGCCTATGTATGGGAATTATGGGACTAATTTTTTTTTTTTTTTAGCTCAGCAGGAAAACAAGGACTTCACTATGCTATTGATCTCTTTGATCTTACCTGCTGTCAGGTTTTCTTTAGCAACATTACAGTGGAAGAAAGAAAGACAAATGAGAAAAACTATACATTACAAGGTTTTCACAGTAACAACCGTGAAAAGAAAAATTTGTGGAAAAAGGAGAAAGACTCTTATAATATCTGACTAAGTCAAGGAACAGTGTATCATTGACAGATGCATGGTTTTCTTTCCTTCACATGACCTGGAGGCAATAAAATTCCTGCTTCATTTGCAAAGGAGAAGACTGTCTTCTTAGGTTTTTACAAACTTCCTATAATGCTTTTAGAAATTTGGTTTTATTTTGGAGACTTGCCCTTCCAGAGGATTATGGTAAGAATGTGACCCTGAAAGAAGTTCAGGGAAATGGACAGTTCACAATTAATATGGTGGACATGATTAGCTAATGACTAGTATCGCTATTTAGGTGTGGTAAATTATGGTATGAGAGAACTCTGAGTACTATTTGTTATCTGACAAGTGAAGTGGAGTAGCATTAAGAAAAAAAAAAAAAGCAGAAGTGTATATAGGAAGCCATAAGATAAAATTGCCTGTAAGTTTTCTTAGAGAGCCAACTTACACTTAATTGTACCAAGAAGAATGCCATTTGTTTCACTTCTGTATGTGAGAACAGTGTTGCCACATCTTTTGTTTTGATGCAGACAAAAAAATCATTAATTATTAGCAGATGCCACTTTACATATGATTCCCAGAGCTCTGCTGAGGCTCAAAGGGAATTGCTAACTAATCACTAATATTTTGAAAGGCTAGACCTGTGTGGCATGGAGGTTTCATGCTGGTAATTTGGCTGTGTGGATAAGTATAATTTATATCCAGAGAGGCTATATTAGAATGAAATAATGAGTCAGAATTGATCGTAGGATAATTCAGGTTAGAAAGGACCTCAAGAGGTCTGTAGTCAACCTTCCTGCACGGAGCAGGGTCTGGGCTTCTCTGGGCAACCTGCTCTACTTCTTGACTGTTGTAATGGAGAAAGAAGTTCCTCTGTATGTTCATCTTCACACCTCTCTTGTTTCAATTTGTCTTTCATTTCTTTTCTTCTTGCCATGTACCACTGTGAAGAGTCTGCCTTCTCCTTCCTGACAGCCTCATCATAGGCATATGGGTGCTGCTGTTAGGTCTCCCTGAAGCTGTCTTTTCTCCAGGTAGGACAAGCCCATCTCCCTTAGGCTCTACTTGCAGCGCAAGTGTTCTGAGTCCTGACCATCTTGGTGGCCCTCCGCTGAACTCAGTCCAGTTATCAGTGTCTTGCTTGTGCTGGTGGGGGACGCAGCACAGAATAGATGTGGTCTAATGAGTGCTAAGTAGAGAGGGATAATCACTTCCCCTGGCCGTGCTCCCATTAATGCAGCCCGGGATGCTGCTGGCCTTCCTTGCTGCCAGGGCACATGGCTGGCTCTTGTTCAGCTTGTGTCCCCAAGACCCACAGGGCCCTTTCAGCTATTCTGCAGCCAGGCAGTCCCCAGCATGTATTACTTCAAGGATTTAGTCCTTCCCAAGTGCAGGTTTTGTCCTTATTGAATTTCATAAGGTTCCTAATGTCACTCTTAATATTTGAAACAGTTTGGGTTTTTTTTTTCTTCTTTGAGAGGGGTCATATCCTACTCTGAGTGGAATCACTGAACTGAGTAAACCACCTCTGCAGCTACAGTTTGCCCTAGAAAGTATGCAGGTGATAGATTTAATCCTTTAGTGTCATTACCATAGATTTAGACAAGAGCAGCCAGTAGACGTATTCCTACCCTTTCTAGGACAGGTAGAGTCATGCTTTAATCACCTGCCATTAAAGGAAGATGGGCAGTTGTGTTTGCCTGCATTGGGTTACATACATTACTTATTTTTCACAGCATGTTGTAAGTTCTCATTTCAACTAAAGCTACTTATGTATGCTCACTGGCCAGCAAAGAGCTAACAGACTAACTCCACCTTTTTGTCTCCTCTGTGGTCAACCCACACTCTGAAGAAAAATCTCTGGACCTGGAAGGTGCAGAGCTTAAACCACAGAGGAAATATTTCTTCTTTACTGGGTGTTATTTCTTCTCAGTGAAGAATAGGCTAGATTCAGACCCAAGGGATTCTGTGTAGATCATGTATTCAGACTAAGTACCATCAGTGACAAATGCATAGGAAGGATATGGGAGGCTCTCCTCATTAATTTCATTACCTTGACATTTGGCATTTGATATTCTAACAGCTTATATTTTGAAATATCCTTCAGTCTTATTACTTCCTGGGAGCAACACAGCTATCTTAAAGGCCACTTAAAGAAATATGGAATAAAGGAATATTTAGAAGCCATGTTACTCTGCCCTTGTGGTTTGTGCAGATGCGGAGAAAGTATTTGCTGACTCTGCACTGAGGAAAGGAACAGGCAGGTCTCACTTTGTGCATCAGTGTGGGTGAGGAAAGATGAAGTGAACCGCCAGAACTATGATTTCCTGCATTTTGTTTCCTAAGTCCCTGTAGAAGGAAGTAGTTTAAACAGAAAAGTTTCTCCTCTCTAAGTTTTAATGAATACTAATACATCAGGCTATAATAACAATTGTGACTCATCATAACTGACTTCAGTGCTGTTAAAAATAATGGTTATATTTATGGCCCTTGCAGGGCTTCGTCTAGTCTTCATGCAGAGCAAGTTCATTACAGTACAGTCACTAGGGGACATTGTGTGCCACTTCAAACAGGCAATAGCCAGTGATAAAATGTATACTGAGATCCTGTGAAAGTTGTGGGCTACTTCATAGGTTTTGAGACAAAAATATTATCTACTGCTTATGGGCCTCTCTGTGTACAAAGCACATAAAAATAACAGTATTTTCCACTCTTGCAGAGCCTTTGCACTTTACAAACCCTCATAAGTTAAGCCTCATTATGGGAAGAAGGAAAAAGGACCTGACTAGAAATCAACTGGATTCTCAGTTTTCTTATGTGACCACCACAAGTTCTGTTTATCACAGAATCACTAAGATTGGAAAGGACCTTCAAGATCATCAAGTCCAACCATTAATCCAGCGCCACCATGTCCCCTAAACCATGTCCTGAAGCGCCACATCCACACATTTTTTGAACACTTCCAGAGATGGCGACTCCACCACCTCCCTGGGCAGCCTGTGCCAATGCTTGACCACCTTCTCGGTGAAGAAATTTTTCCTAATATCCAATCTAAACCTCCCCTGGTGCAACTTGAGGCCATTTCCTCTCGTCCTATCGTTGGTTACTTGGGAGAAGAGACCAACACCCTCGTCGCCACAACCCCCTTTCAGGTAGTTGTAGAGAGCGATAAGGTCTCCTCTCAGCCTCCTCTTCTCCAGACTAAATAACCCCAGTTCCCTCAGCTGTTCCCCATAAGACTTGTGCTCCAGACCCCTCACCAGCTTTGTTGCCCTTCTCTGGACACGCTCCAGCACCTCAACATCCTTCTTGTAGTGAGGGGCCCAAAACTGAACACAGGATTCAAGGTGTGGCCTCATCAGTGCCGAGTACAGGGGCACAATCACTTCCCTACTCCTGCTGGCCACACTGTTTCTGATACAGGCCAGGACGCTGTTGGCCTTCTTGGCCACCTGGGCACACTGCCAGCTCATGTTCAGCCGGCTGTCAACCAGCACCCCCAGGTCTCTTTCCACCAGGCAGCTCTCCAGCCACTCCTCCCCAAGCCTGTAGCGTTGCATGGGGTTGTTGTGACCGAAGTGCAGGACCCTGCACTTGGCCTTATTAAACCTCATACAGTTGGCCTCTGCCCATCGATCCAGCCTGTCCAGATCCCTCTGCAGAGCCCTCCTACCCTCCCACCCAACTTGGTGTCAACACTCCCACCCAACTTGGTGTCATCTGCAAGCTTACTGAGTGAGCACTCAATCCCCTCATCCAGATCATCTATAAAGATATTGAACAAGACTGGCCCCAGAACCAAGCCCTGGGGAACACCACTTGTGACCGGCCGCCAGCGGGATTTAACGCCATTCACCACAACTCTCTGGGCTTGGCCATCCAGCCAGTTCCTTACCCAGCGAACAGTAAATGTGTCCAAGCCACAAGCTGCTAGTTTCTCCAGGAGAATGCTGTGGGAGACGCTGTCAAAGGCTTTACTAAAGTCCGGGTAGACAACGTCCACAATCTTTCCCTCATCCACTAGGCGGGTCACCTGGTCATAGAAGGAGATCAGGTTGGTCAAGCAGGACCTGCCTTTCACGAACCAATGCTGGATGGGCCTGATCCCTTGGTTGTCCTGCAGATGCCGTGTGAGCACTCTCAAGACAAACCGCTCCATGATCTTCCCCGGTACGGAGGTCAGGCTGACAGGCCTGTAGTTCCCAGGATCCTCCTTCCGGCCTTTCTTGTAGACGGGCGTCACATTGGCAAGCCTCCAGTCTTCTGGGACCTCCCCTGTTAACCAGGACTGCTGATAAATGATGGAGAGTGGCTCAGCAAGCTCCTCTGCCAGCTCTCTCAGTACTCTCAGGTGGATCCCATCAGGTCCCATAGACTTGTGGGTGTCCAGGTGGTTTAACATGTCCTTAACTGCTTCCTCCTGGATTATGGGCGGGTTATTGTGCTCTCCATCCCCATCTTCCAGTTCAGGGGGCTGAATACCCTGCGGATACCTGGACTGGCTATTAAAGACTGAGGCAAAGAAGGCATTAAGTACCTCAACCTTGTCCTTGTCCTTGGAGACAATGTTCCCCGCGATATCCAGTAAGGGATGGGGATTCTCCAGTAAGGGATGGAGAATTATCTTACTCCTAAATCTTTCTCTTGCTAGTCCATATTTTCTTCTTGGATTTTTATCATCTCAAACCACCAAATTTCAGTACTTTAGACTGAGATTTTTCCAGTCTTGCATCTCTAGATGCTGCTGCTGTAAAAACAGTCATGTATGCCAAAAGTAAGGGACAGAGAAGTTACGCACCCTGGCCAAGACCTTGGAGAAAAGCTTACATTTCTTGATTCCTAGTGTTGTACTTTTTTTTTCCAAGGCATGCCATAACAGAATACTTTCCACAAGTGTAACTCAAGCTGTATGTGATTAATAATTCACATTTTGTGCTAACAGCAAATCAGAGTTAATTTTGTATATTTTCCTTCTACCATTTAATACATTAGTTTCCCCATAAAGGAGACTCTGTATTGCCTAGCATGCAATGACTCATGCGTTATATAAGTAACGGAATCATTTTATAGTTTACAGAGAAGAATGTTCTTGCTCATTATGTGGATGAAAGGAGATTGCTGCATTTCAAATGACATGTATAATTTAGACACTTATTTCTAGGACTGTTTGGAACAGGGAATGAAGAGAAACTAAAATGTTTGAAGTGACTTGAGTGCTTCATAGTTTTTAATGTGACTAGCAAAATACACAGACCAATAACTTTTAAGACTGTGCTAATGGAAGAATGGCTCTGAAACTCTGACATACTTTTTTTCCTCATAACAGTATTTATTTTAAGACAGAAGTAGAAACGAGTATTTGTCATTCTGTAAAAATCTGCAAAGATCTCCTATTTTTTCTGCCAGTAGTTACCTGCTGTGCCACCAAAATGGAAAGAGAAATGGGAAATTGTATTTCAGAAAGATTAGCCAGCGGGTAAGGAAAATGGCATTGCCTGCTGCACTTGACAATTGTTGGGAGATTTTTTTTCCTCAGCTTTTTGAATTTTAGACCTTAACTACAAAATAAGAGCATGGACTATTCTATATTTCAACAGTGCAGAGTTTATTCAAGTGAGAATTCAACAACAAAATTGTGGTTGTATATTAGGAAATATTTATTTAATTGTGTTGTTTTTGGAATATTATGGTTAAACTAAATGAAACACAATTCCTGAATCTGAACAACCCCCAAATGATACCACGTTCTGCAAATTATCTTCGCAGATTTACATACTTAAATGCTTTGGTGAACATGGGTCTTATGTAGAACGCAGAGTTCTGAGTCTATCTTCTAGCTCAGTCCCATTTATTTATTTATTTAAAATTTAACAAGACAGCAGTCTCTGTGTTTCATGGACTCTTCTTGGCAGCAGCTAGATTTGTGTATTTCTCCAGCAAATGGGCCAGCATTTTCTGTGAATCTTTTAAGCAAATGTTGTGGTTAGATATCTCTGAGCAATGACAGCATGTCAGGCTTATGTCCTAAGTTTTGACCCCTCTGTAGAAATTAATGTGAGATGTATGCCTTGTAAAAATCTCTCAAAACTGTTGCATTATTTATTTATATTCTGCTGCAAGGACAACACTTTTCAAGCTAAGAGATGACACAAAGCAGCCCTGGGCTGTATAAATATAGAATCTTTTTATTTTTTTGGTTAATAGATACAGTACAATTTTTGACTACATAAGAAAGCGTTGTTTTCAGTGCATACATTCTTCAGACAGACAGGAACAGGGCAGACAAACATTCCTTAGTGTTTCGAGTATTACATGGCACTTAGTTTATTTTCTTTAAGTCCCAAGTTACTGGGTTTTCCCAGATTTCATTAGCTGCTTTGACAACTTAAGGTCTAAGGAAAAATGAATTGAGTAATAAGTATGTGCTGGCTCTCGTGGCACAGGTTTATTAGGCAGGACAATGGGACACTGCTCAGTGCATACCGCACTAGTCTTCCTGTAACCATGGCCCTTATGGCATCGTGTTTGCTTGGGGTCCCAAATGACCCAGACCAGCAAGTTTTCTTTTCTATGTTAACACAATATGAAAACAACACATGTCCAACAAACAAGCCACTGCTTGGGCTCAACACTCACATTCCATACAGTGGCTGACTCTTGATGGGGTCAAATCCAGAAGTCCTCCCTGATTTTTACTTACATAAGATGGTGCTGATGTCATCACTTTGGCAAAATTATTTCTGTTTGTTTGTTTGTTTGTTTTGTGGCATGGCATAAAAACAGGAGAATGGATCTCAGGGTTTGGCCATTACTGTTTGAGGGAGGGACAAAAGAATTATTGCTACCATCTATGTTTTCCATTCACTTTATGATAAGAAAAAACTTATAGGCTGATCTCTGAGTATGATACAGATCCTGGCTAGCTCCTGTATTCAGAAAACCCAGTAATGCTTTATCTTGTTATGTAACTATTTGCTAGTAATGTTTCCCTGCAAATATTTCCTGGTGTTGTCCAGTTGGTGCTGGTGGGAGCTAGAGCCAGACCATTGACCCAAGACCATACCCTTACAGCTGGAATAGGGCCAGATCGAATTTGTAAAGCAAGATAGGACATGACAAGGCAGTGTCAACGCTCAACGTGAAGGATCATTGAGAAGTTAAGTCATAAACTGTTGACTGGCCAGTCACAGGCTTACATGCCAACTAACATTCCTACAGTATACAAGAGCGTAAATAGAAAGCGAGAAGTGCCTGGACACTCTAGTTTGCCAAGCAGGCTGACTGAAGAGTAGTGTTTATATTAGTGAGACGTCTTAAGCAGAGCAGTTTACACCTGCAGGCAGCCCTACATGTATACATCTGCAGCATTCAGCGGGTTCCAATTTCAGTGGTTTCATCTGAGACTGTTACTCAGACTTTAGGTTTTTATCTGACCTTCCTTGATATTCTGAGTAGATGGTGTGGGCCCAACATCCTGGTTAGGACTCCCTTCTCATGAAGGGAGAACTGAAGAGAAACCTCATTGTTTGAGAAAGATGAGATTCATGTAGATAGTCACCAACCTTTGTTTTGCTCCAGATACCAAATATTGAAAAATGAATAGATTAAAAAGCTTCTCTCATTCAGGGAAGGATACAGAGGCTTCCAGACAAACCAATATAAACTAGTTTCCCTTGCTTATATTGGAGAATTTTTAATGTGAAAAAAGCTAGCTTTAGATTATCTAGTTCAGCCTCTGCAAGAGCAGAATAATCAGGAAATAGCAGTGAAATGAATCCAATACCTGATCTTAGTCAAAAGGCAGAGAAAAGAAATCCAGAGGGACTGGGAAGAACAAATATCAAGAAACAGATGAAAAGTAGGCAAAAGAGGAGATAGGAAGCCAGATTGTTCAGGCTGGTGTTTTTATCAATAACATGCAGGTGAAGGCACTTATCCTTGGACACCTATGTGGCAGGTGATTGTTGGAGAGAAGATCACACATTTCTGTGGTGACCTCTGAGCTCCTTTGCCCTAATTCTCTGGGGTTACAAGAGGACAAAACCAGTAGGAGTAAGCACCATTAACGGAAACAAAGGTACATGTTAATATCGGATACCATTGAGCTCAGTCAGGTTAGATAAAGCAGGTGGCTGACAGGAGTTGAGTAAGAATCCCTGAGAAGTCTGAAAAAATAATAAACATCACATCATTTAAACGATTTGGCCCCTTCTGATCCTCTAGCCAATACACCAGCCTTAAGTTAAAACAGAGGCAGTGAAAATTCCTCGCCTTTACCTTGAGCTGCATGGTGACGCTTCCAGGAACGAGATAAACCTCCCAGATTCCTCCAGATCCCTGTTTCCTAACTGAAACTAAATAACACGGGGAATAAGTGAGAGCCAGAGATACTTGCAGCCAAGAGGAGAACTGCTATGGAATGGCACTAGTAGGGTACTGTAAACTGGAGCCTGGCCTGCAAGCATTAGTGAAACGTTTAGTAGCAATACTTAACTCTGTTATGTCTGGGTATCTCTTTCTCTTTTGACTAAAATGTTACAAATTTTACTATATAAATGAATCACTATATTTGTTTCTACTGGGTAAACTATATACATCATCGTAAGAAAAGAACAATAATTAAATTAAGGGAGGAGAGAAAAGGACAAACAAAATATTAGTAAATAAAATAGAAGACATATGTTCAATAATACTTTTCAGGCAATACGTTTGCTTGTTACATTTACTATAAGGAGGAAAAAAATCTTCCACTCAAAATAAACATTGGAAACACAGCTGCCCAGCCAGCAGTCACTCGCCATTTCCAGAACACTTGGAGGCCGTTATCGTGGGTTCCCGGGGGGAATCTGCTCTCTGAAGAGATGGCCATCGAGACTGCTCAAGACAGCTGTTGATTTTGCCACTGCAGAGGAGCCCCCAGTGTTCAGGGAGCTGTCAATGCAAACAATGTTTTAAAATGTGTCTTAAGCGCTTGAGCCTGCGCTCTGCTTTCCCTTCATCTCTCATGATGCAGATGTATGTTACTGAGAGCCAGGGGAGGACCTGGCTACCAGCGCTCCGCTTGAGTCCCACTCAGGAAACTTGCTTCATGTTCCTCTGGTCTCGGAGAAACCTCTACAGTTCATCCTTGATAAAGTGCTCTCTTAGAAGCAGACAGTTTACCCAGCAGTGTTTCCCATTCTTTTTCAAAACAGAGAGGATACTTGCAAGTTTTTTTCCCTATATATACTTATTCTAAAGTTTATAAGCAGAGGTTTTTAAACATTGTCATTTCCTTACCCTACAGAACAAGGCACAATAACAAACCATCCCACACCGATGCCATTAACAGTAAAGCCAGACAAACTGTCTGCACCTTTTCTTTCTTTTTGCCACGTCAATAAATTATTTTCAGAAGTGATTGATTATTTGATCAGAGCTATAGATAGTTAATTTACTGTTTGATGAAAAACTGATCCAATGAGCTTTCTGGGGCTCATCAGATGAACTCTTTCCCAGTAGTTTCTTCTGTTATATGACCAGTTCTACTTAATATATAGGTACTAAAATACAAAGAAGTGCAAAAATGACTGTAAAGCAACTACAGACCACAGCTATCTAGCAGGTCCACTACAAACAAGGGGCTCGTGAGTTACTGCAGGTGATTTCCTTAATACATCGAATCTGAAGTCAAGGAGAACAAGGAGTGCAGTGCCCAAGAGCCCATATTTCAGATGCTTTAGCATTCACAGTTAACAAGGTATGGGGTTTGGAGACTTGTTTCCCCCTTTGATAATACCTGAGGCTTGTTTGCATTTACTTCAATGTAACCAACTGTAACCGAGCATCCAGAAACCTTTTCTTCACTGCTGCGAGGGTGCTTAGGCTGTCTTCACCAAGGTAATATAATTGTTTTGCAAATGTTAGATTTTTTTTTTTTTTTTGCTTCCTTTGGTTAGCAATCGTGAAGGAAAAATTCTTTTTCTCTGAAGAAGCCAAATCAGTGTCAAGTCTAAGAAGAAGAGGAAAGGGTTGTGCAGACCTTGGAAGAAACTGCACAGAGTCAGTCATTTACAGATCTAGGCTTGTAACTTAGGAGGTGATGCCTTGACTGTCAGTGAACATCTCTCCCACCCTTGCTTTTTATACTTGCAACCTAGATACTTTTTCCATTCCTAGATTTCTAAAGTCAACTCTGGTTGTTACAAAGTACATTAAATGACAAGATTATTTGCTTATCTTTGAAGTTGTTGTGAGTACGTATGGGGTATGCATGGGACCTGGGTGTACATACTTGCAGACCAACAGTCCCTGCCACACACAGCTTTTGGGTCGGGGGCAATGCACTCTGAATTTCTCAAATGTGAGAATTAGTGATCTATTCAGTCCTGCATGAGTAGGCTACAAAAAAAGCTTTGAATTATCATGAACCCGTGAAGGGTTTAGATGCAGAACGCATTGCATATCATACCAGTATTTACCTTGGCAAGACAGTCAGAGACAAATATGTGTCACATATGCTTACAGTTTAGCATGGGCTAGTATTCCCTGGATCAAACTGTTGGGCACCTGCCACAGAATCCAAAGGAAATGCTTTTTTTTTCTTTTTTTTTTTTTCTTTTTAGTAAATAGCCTGTGTGCAGAAAGGAAACAAAAATGCTGCTACCCTGCTGGTGCCTCGAGGGAGTATGTGCATTTATGTGTAAGTCTCATGTTGTTAATGAGTATTTTATGTACATTCACACAAACACGTGCATGTGCGCTGGGAAATTCTGTCTGTTTAAGCTTAAGAAAGTTGTTATTTAAGGCAGTGATTTTGCCTTGCAATCATTACAGATGCATCTCCATCAAGGTTCCCTATTGCATTTACGTTAAATAATTTGCTGTTTGAAGAAGGAGAAAACACAGGGAAACAGATTTAACCACATTGTATGCCCTGATGGCCCAAAAGACCAGCCTGTCTCTTGATACATGAGTACTATCTGCTTTCTCTGTGCCTTATCATTTTTAGGAGTATATCCTATAGGCAGTGAAAATTATTAAATCACAAATTATAACCAAAATATTTTGGATTTCAAAATATTTCAGAAATATTTACGGAAGGTGAGCTCCCAAGTTAAGAATGATGTTTCGATATTGTTTTGCTTTTGGAGAAAATCCATTAGTGTGTATGGCTGTTGTTTTCAGCTGATCCCTTACAGCACCGTACTAAACAATCCCTGCAGGATGCATGGAGGACCAGCAGAATGAATCTTGTTTTCACAACTACCTTGACTTGACTCTTGGTGACTCTTATGGAGTAAAATGTGAATGACGGAACTTGTAAATCTGCAAATGCCAATGAACAGTCCCAGCTAGGGGAGGAAGGAGTTGAAGCAGTTCTGGGTTACAGCTTCTACTTACAATTCTGATAGACAGAATTTTAATTTACTGCATATGTTGCAATAGGCCTTTAAAGATAGCAAAGAAGATGCTCTTAAACTGTTTCTATTCACACCAGACATGTGCCAGAAGAAACATATGAACCCTTGTCCTGTCAGATTTCCCTTCTGTTTTTACCCAGCCTCTTGATCCAGGCATGGAGGCACGTAAGAATCTAGCATGGTTAAGAGAGGTGCAAGGTGCCCTGTGTCAGGTTGGGCTGCTTACACTGGAGGGGCCGAGTAGTGAATGACGGAGTTGTAATCTGGAGGTGGGCTGTGGCATTCCAGGTTTGGATCCATAGGAAGGAGAACAGAGTCTTCCAGTGTGAAGTCCATGGTGTCCTCTTCTACCTGTAGTGCTGGCTGGTATTTGACAGCCTCACGCTCATGATCGGATAATATGGATTCTTTGCTCTTGCTAACAGCTCTCCGCCTGTTGAGAACAAACAGTGTAATATAATGACCCTGCCTCCATAAGGTTTTGTCTCTACATGTAACTAATGGTCAAAATTATTAAAAAAAAATATATAAAGCATTTCAATTTACCTTTGCAGCATCCTGTAAGACAGTGACATTTTACAGATTGGATAAGGGAACTGAATTAAGTATTTCAAGTAACTTGATGTTGTAAAAGTAGATTTAGGAGTAAATCCAGGAGTCCTGTTGCCCTGTCTTTTTAGCAATGCACTATATATTTCTTAGTTATAAATGCACCTGTCCTATACATACAATAATATTCTCTCTTATTGTTGTGACACAGGTCAGTAAAAATTTGACTTTTCTGAAAGCAGAACTGAAGATATGACTTTAAGTATAATAAAGGATGAAATAATGAATAATCTATGACAGACTCTAATTTAAAATGATATTGCAGTGTAGGGTAAAATCTCTCTTATATTCTCTAGCCCTTTAAAATTACTGAGCAGTATGCTAGTGAAGGGCAGCGCTTTTCAACATTACAACTGCTGGCCTGTAACTGATGCTCTTAAAGAGAGCCAGCTTTCATTTTCTGCTGTCTTCCCCTGTTATAGGTGATGAAGGCAGTGGGAGAGAAGCAACTTAGATCACATGGAGGAACCTCAATGTTAAAAGTAGGAGAACCCTCAGAGGATCTGTATCACAAGGTGACCTTGAGGAACAGCAGTGGAGGGAAGAAAAAAGGTACTGTCATACACTGCCTTAAAAATAATGTTGTGTTAAGCTTGGTTTCTTCCATCTGAGGAATTCATTGGAAGAGGTCTGGATAATTTAGGTTTGGTTCTCAAAAGGATCTCAACATGACAATGGCTTTTGAACTTCTCCGCTTTGCTTAGGGACCCTTTAACATGCATGTCTTTGGGATAAGCCTCACTCACAGACTGCTTATGGCATTGCTCATGTCTCTCTTCAGGATGACTTATGAAGGTGCCTGGGAGAATTTCACATCAGGCAATGCTCAATATATAATACAAATTGTGTCTATATTTCATATGTGTTAAAGAAGCATAAAGCTACACTCTAATGACCCTAAATCAAAACTGAATAATCAACAGTTCATCAAATAATTGTATAATTCATTACACTTATTTTATTTGTACTGCTGCAGTGCTTACAGTCCCCAAGAGTTGATCAGGATTTCAGAGTGTGGTGCTTTAGAAAGAAAGCAAAGCCACTTCCTGCTCCAGGAAACAAAACAATAGCTAAGAGACAGAGTAATTGGAGGAAGGAAGGGGAACAAAAATCATGAATACTAAATGTAGCAGATCCAAGACACCAACTGTGTGCACTGTCATGTTTTTATGATGGTACAGCAGAG
The DNA here is from genome assembly GCF_964289735.1 of Phaethon aethereus. Taxonomy (NCBI): domain Eukaryota; kingdom Metazoa; phylum Chordata; class Aves; order Phaethontiformes; family Phaethontidae; genus Phaethon; species Phaethon aethereus. The sequence continues at coordinate 2,222,888 of NC_138586.1, read as the reverse complement.
AGAACTGCAGTCTGAAGAGCAGGTTGATGCTTGGCATGACAGAATTGTAATATACAGTAGGCCCGGCTCCTTTCAGCTCTGAAAGGGTAAATATGTCCTGCTAGGTTGTGCTACTATGATTTTAGAAGTTGTGTTATCATTCCTCTCCATCTGGAACCTGTCACAAGCTTCAGTTTTCCCACAAGCTGCAGATACTCTCAGCCTGGCTGACAGAACTAGTGTCAGTATCGCCAGTTAAAATTTTTGCTAATTCTGGAAAGGTCATGAGTATGCATGGATAATGCAGTGCATGGGCAGAGTAGAACACTGCTTTATGGTCTGTGCACAACCACATTGAACAGCCTGTAGGGTCCATCTGTAAATTACATATCCCTGTAGTTCTCTTCTTGGGTGAGCGTATGGAGTAGGTGACACTCTGTATGTCATAGTCTGTGAAGCCAGTCATCCTAAGCCAGGAGCTGATCTGTTCAGCCAAATTCAGACATAACAAACAGCTGCAACTCTAATCAGCTGCAATGGGAGATTGGCTGCTTCGTAGTTGGCCTGATTTTAGTGTGCTGTGGTGGCTTTCCACAGCATATTTGCATGTCCAGCTTTGTCTCTAGGAAGTGAACCCAGGACCCCTGAGTTCTAGGAGCCAGCTCACCATGTCTTGCACATCTAGAATAAACTTGGGTTCTGTGACTTCTGAAACGCGAAGGCAGAGGTTATAGATTAAAGCTTTTAGAACTGCACAAGGCATTGAAACCAAACCTGTTGAGTGGCAAAGCAGAAATTCTAAAATAAATAGTAACCCCGATAAGTTCAACAAAAATGTAGCACACTTTGCTTTCACAATCTTAAGTTTTTCCTCTTTGTCCAGAGAAAAACATGATGGAAACTTCTGCATACTGTACATTTGGCAGCTGTCCCTTTCTATACACACACTTTCTCTGTACATAAATTCTTCCCTGGCATAAGCGATGGAACCACAACTTTGCTTCACTGTTTATTTATGTATTTTTCTTTGTGTTGGTCGGTTCTATTGACTTGTGTCAGACAATTCCATGGATGCTCTGGCTTCTAATTTGCCAGGTATTAAAGTTGTCAGTGGAGACAGAGAGAAGCTTGAAAGTATTTGTTTAAGTTGGCCCCCAGCCTGCGTATCTCAGAGTGCTGGAGAAAAAAAGAAACGCTATTAGGGTTTAGTTTGGTCACACAATGGGAAATTTTCAAACCTGTGTAGACTCCCAGCAAATGCTTTTGTTAGGTTTCTGCTCCTGTAGGTCAGGAGACTGGATATCTGGGAATAGCTCTGCCTATCACTGAAGTCAGGTTGGTGTTTGAAGAAGGATTCCTAAATGCTGACATCTAATATTTGCTCCAAAGACAGAAAGCTGATGAGCTAGGTTAGAAGCAAGTTTTGTCATTAGCTGTCTTATGGCAGACCAAATGCAATTAACTTTCAAAACTATTCCTTTTATCTAAATGCATTTCCTAAATTAAAGCTATCCAAAGGTCTTTGCATTTTTCCCTTTAATGCTCTCTATTACTGACACTTCAATCTACTCTGTTCGTGCTCGGCAACAGAGAAATGTACATATGCTTGGACTGTATATTGGAAAACAAGACTGCAGCATCCCTTTTCTGTCTGTCTGTCCTTGAAATCTCATTTGCTACATAGAAACTGCCACACTGAATCAGACATCAGTCTTGCCTCTGGCAATGGTCAGTACTTGATGCTTTGGAGGAAAGCAAAAACCCCTTTATGCTCTGAGCCAATTGTACTACCCTGTATAAGACAGAAAAATTCTCCCTGAGCCCTACTGATAAACATTTTCTGACTGAAGGCATTAGATTTGATTAATCACACAATTATGCAGCTACAAAAGTTAATAATGGTCATGTAATTAAGTAATTTCATTAAAAGCTACCCATTACTTGGTTCAGTGCTTCTCCTGGGTTGGCATTACACTGCCCCAAAAGGTATTTCCTTACTGATTTTGCCTCTGCCTGACTTCTGAGTGCTGCAGCTGCAAGAGGCAACAGAAGAGATGTTCCTTTTTGATAAATCTGATCATAACTGTGAATGTCTCAGCCCTGTCCCACTTGACTGTTAGTATTCTCACCACAGCACAATACTGAAGATTAGGCCTATGAATACCGTGACATTCAGCTGAAACACATTTGCTTACTGACCCAAGCTGGTCACATTTTACACAACGACCAACCTGAAAACTCATTTGTCCTTGCAGGAATGTGTACTGTTAGGGGCAGGATAAGGGGAAAGATGAGAATCTGAATGCTGCCACTTCCTGACGTCAAACAGATTTTGTAACCTAAAGGACCCTCTTTCATAATGTGCACATTTCTGTGGGGTGCTGGTTGGGGAAACATGATTTCCAGAATGTGGTGAGCTGGCTTCAGCCTTGTTTCGTAGGCAGAGCTGAGACTAGACTTAGCCAAGGCACAGCACCAGGCTCTTCTCTTTCAGAAGGGTACCTACAAGCTAGGGAGGCTTATGAGGGAAAGTACAAAAATGGTGAAAGCACTGGAGGAACAAATATTAGAAGATTAGAACAATGCAAATAGGTAGCAGCAAATCAACTAAGAGTGACACTCATGAGGAAATCCTGCCACACTTCAGGCTGTATTGCTATAGTGTCCCTGAGCCTGGTGCCAATGTTGAGTCTGTTAGATGTAAAACCAAATGAGGTGGAGCAACCTACTAGTACGGACCCAGTGTTGGTAACTGAAAGCCTGACAGGTCTGTAAACAGGACTGTATCAAGCAGCCTGATTATCGGGCTCGGGCCCTGTGCTAGTGCATGCATGTGTAGTGTGTCTGTGTGGGGGCACAGTATAGTTAGTAGGTCTCATGACCCAGACGCAAGCTTGGTCAAGTACATTTTAGTGTGGTACTGTGTGTCGTGAGAGCTGTTAACCCTTCCCATGTTTACTGTGCTATGTCAGATTTCCTGGTACAGATGAAGCTGAAAAGTCAAGGAATTACACTAGATGAAGGAAAATTTAGACTGAATATTAAGTAATCTTTCACAATCTTTTTTTAAGTTTTCTGGAGAGATGTCAAAGTTGTTTAGAAGGATATCCACAGAGGATAATCCTGTAATAGCTATAAGACCTAATGAGACTTTTTCATCCTACTGTATGAACCAGAGGTTTTGGTTAGAGGTAGAAAAATACTGAAACCATCAAAGAGCTGTGAGATCATTACTGGAGCTGTTTATTTTATGTGAGAGGGAGCCAGTTTCTATTAGCCTAAATCTCAGGGTCAATGACGTGAAGAGGAGCATGGAGAGAGATGACTGTAAGAAAACCACCCTGTCCAGTGAGGGACTACAGTACCAAGTGCAGTACTTATTCCCAATGCTGTGGGTCAGCTCCTACTGCTTTGCAATAAGATCCCCAAGTATCTTGCCCTCCATAGGAAAAACTAATAGGCTGTGGTGTCCATGTAGGAATCCTGGCCTTGTTCAGAAGCTGGGTTTAGGGAAAGATGAGAAATTGGGCTGAGCAGTTTGTCTCATGACCACATCTCATAATAACATGTAGGAGCTTCAGGGCTTTATAATAGCTTTCATAGGTGTTTAATGAGGCACAGAGCAAGAGTGATTAATTTTTAAAATTTTTCTGCAATGAAAGAAATAAAAGGGTTATTTTTTCTTCTGATAGTTATGACTGATTCACAATTTGCTTTAATACATTCTAGACGGGGTGCTGTGCAGGAAGAATATAATCCTGGGTTCCCCTCTGGCAGTATCAGTGCATCAGGAGTGTACTGGAGAACTCAAGGGGATCAAGAATTCATTGTTCTGAAACCCTTCTAAATAAAAAGTGCAGCTAGAATAAAGTTTTAACAGGCCAAAGTCACCAACTCATTAAGGATGCGTCCTCTTGCATGTGTGGCAAAATTGGTCATCTGTCCCTGACACTCGCTCCAGCACTCAAAATGCAGTGACATGAAAAGGGACCACAGCCTTTCACAATTCTCCTTTTAGTCCTTGCCACTGTAAGCATATAGTATAAACCTAGAAAAAAAATGGCTTACATAACTCCCGAGTAGCTACTCATTCAAAGTCACTTGTATTTTGGAGAGCTCAAGTCAGGTCATAGTGCAAGGTGCTGCATGACACAACAATAAGTACATTTGCTATCTCAGCATGCTCATCACAGAAGAAAAATCTTCAGAAACTGAGTTCTGCTATAGAGCAAACATATTTCCATGCCTCATTTTTATGAGATGGTCCAAAAGAGCTCTAGCCCAATCAGCTGGGTTGCATTTTTATTGGGCACTTTGCATTTGGACGTGGATGCCTGGTGCTCCTGAGCAAAATCATCTTGTTTTAATATTATCGACTTGTCTTAGGCCCAGTTTGGCTTTGGCAGAGCGCTCAGGGATGTGATCTGGATGCAGCATCCAGAGCCCAGAGCGTATCAGCTGAGCCTCAGTCAGCTGGTGTCGTGGGACTTGGCCAGAACAAGATAAGTAATTTCAGAGCAACTGAGGATAATTGGGTTGGCGGGGCAGGGGAGAAGGGAAAGGGATGGAGGGAGGACAACTGAGCAGATATCAAATCTATTACAATAACTTGATTATAGAGTCTCTGGGAGAACTTTAAAGCAGTGCTTGGCAGTAGCCTGTTAATATTACGAGATGAAACCTGACACCAGAGTCATCCCATCATTAAATTCCCTCTGTGCTGAATGCTCTTCCTTGAATGCTAACTCTGGTGTCATTATCCCAGTCAATCTTTCTGTCTCTCACTACTGCTACTGTTGTGACTTTATACTTTAGCAATATAAAATGCTTAAAGCTCAAGAAATGGTTAGTCCAGTCTAACAGTGGTCCCAGGCCCAGAGTATCAGATTCATCTTCAATAAACTCTTGACACTGACCCTCCATGGTGTGTAGTGTTGCCAAATTTTAAACTTGACAGAGAAATGAATGCAAGATAAATAAACAGCAAGATTTTGGCAAAAATAATAAATGCAGCCACCCTGGTTTAGAAAACATGCTAAGCCTTTGAACAGTTTTGTTTTAGAAAAGAAAGACTGTTTGAAAAGGATCCAGGGTAAATGTTTTTGAGAGAGAGAGAGAGAGAGATACACAATTAACAAGGGTGACTTTATCTTCCCTATTAAACCAGCACTTTCTTTTGACCTCTCCTGGACTATTCCATATGCTTTTCAGGCTTGTTTTTCAAGTTAGCAGCACAGGAGCGCCAAGGGGTGTCATGTCCTCAAATGAGAGGGCATCAGGATGCTCTGCGACTACATAAAAAATGTTATTTGTGCCAATGACAGTCTGCAAGATTAACAAAAAAAGAAGCTGACAAAATAGCCTTCTCAGCTGGACCTCAAACACTCAGTGAAGGATGTAGCCAAGAAAAAACACACTTCTGTCCATTCAATGGTAGCTAGGGTCCTGGGAATAAGGAGACAACAAACACAGCTTGCTGCAGGGTTTGCTTTTATAGCAGACCTCTGTCAAGATGGTCTTTCTTGGTCTGGCTGGCACAGAAAGTATCAGGTATCTCATGATGAATGGAATCCCTATGGAAGTATTGACTGTAAATGGGGAAAGCCCCAGATGGTGTGGGTCAGGCAGAGATTCACGGAACCCAGCAGAGCTATGTTAATTCACCTTTACTCCCAGTGGGCCTGATAGCAGTTCAGAAGGCTTTCCTGGAAATCTCGAAAGAACAGGCTGTTACGGTTTTTTTGTCTTTCTGCATCTGGCTGGATGTTGATTTTTCTGATTTTCAGCAGAAAGCCTGAAAGGGGGAGAAAGAGAACCTTCCTCTGCCAAAAATGAGGGAAATGCAGAAGGGGAAACAGCAGTCAGAGGTGACTGACAGAAATCTCTAGATGGGTAAATCCTATCAGGGAGGCTGTGTGTGTGTGTATGTGTTGGATTTGTGTCAACATGATATCATGAAGAAGAGAGAGGTAAATCAGCCCAGATAAAGCATCATGGTAATGCAGTTCCTGACTTCTGAGCTCCTTTTTTTAGAGCTGGTGCCATTTGGTCTCCATAGCAATGCACTGCACTGTGCAGAAATCCTCTCGGCATGTGCATAGGATAAGAGCGTGGAACCGTATCTAGATGTCTGCTAATCCCCCAGCAGATACAACACTGGGACAGTACTACAGGGGAAATACCACTGAACAACATTATTCCTGAAGTCATACTCCTATCCAGCAGAATCTGTAGCTTTTGAATGCTCCCTGTTAATGCTGCAAGGCTCTCTAGCCTTCCTGAGCAACCTTTCCCTCTTTCTCCTCTCCTGCCTTCAAACATCTAGGAATTTATGATTTTAAGGCCTGAAAAGACAAGGCAAGCTCCTTCCATCTTGCTTTTCTCTCTGAGTGAGGAAGTTAGCCCCTCTGAAATACTGTTAGATTCTGACTATCCACTCTCATGTGAACTCTCCCATACTGTGCAGAAATTGCACTAGTTTTTTTCTCATCTGTCATTTCTTATTAGTATAGAAAAATGGTGACTTGATGTAGAACAAGCATTTGCTTTGGTGGGAAAGGTCACTGAGAAAATAGAAATTTCATCAATAGATTTCAGGGAAAACTCTAGGCAATTCAGTAAAAGTCTAATTAGCTTCATTAACTGAATAGACATGGAATTCCTTGCTACAGAATTGTTTCTTTTTTAATATTTTGGGTAGCTATTCTTTGAATAGCTTGTAGAATACAAGTTGACAATTGAATCAGCAAAATGGGTTACTATTGTTATTATACTTTTCTAGGAAGGTGGAGAAGACCTATTTCACTACTAGGTCAACTTTCTGCGTGAGCCTGATTGTTACAGAATTATAAAGAATTCTGAGCTAAAAGCTAAATATCTGCCTTTATTCTTCTGTGATTGTACTATGAATGTATAAACATATAGCAAACACAGGCACAGCCTCTATTTGTAAACCAAATATGAACAATATAATTCATAGGGTGATGAAGGTAGTAGTATGAAGGGATTTCTCTGTAGGACTGTCTTCATAGCTATGACAAAGCAAATGCAGAAATCACAGTTTTGGTAAACGTACTTGCTTTGCAGTGCTTATGCTATTCTTTACTATATATGCCTTCTTAACTTTTCTCACGTCCCAACAATTGCAAAGGTGCCAGTCCTTCTGTATGTCTACAGTGAAACATAGCTTTGTTATACACTGGTGTAATTATAAATGTTATTTTCTGGCTTAATAAATCAAGTTCTTCAAACTTAATTCCATCAGTAAAGGACAACACTGGAGAGGCAGTTAAGAAACAGCTGAAGTAGATATGTATATTCTCAGCTCTTTCGCTTCTATCATTTGCCATGCGCAGAATATTCAGATCGGATCATGAGCAGGAGACACCAGCGTCACTAGAGAGCGCTCTCTTGGTTTTTTGAATGTGATTCAGAATCACAAGGCAACTTGGCATTTTAGATCAAGAGTTAAATTGATTGACAGGACATTATATGCTTAAAGCTGATGAAATGAGTTTCATTTTTATCACATGAGTCAACATTTTTCATGTTCATTAACTTTCCTGTAACTTAAATGCAGCAGTGCAGCATTCCTTTCAGAGACCTGCAACTCTGTTTTATGTTCAGCTTCTTTCTGGAAGCAAAGTTTACATTATAACTTTCTTGATCTTAAAATACATTAACCATGGTCTTTCAGTTATAGGACTAAAATCCAGAGCTGCTTCTCCTTCTAGATTGTTTAGATCATCTAACGGTTTTCCTTTTGGAATCAGAAACAAAATTGCAAGTTTCAGAAGCATTTTTCTGAATGGGACACTGTCTCAAAAAGAAATACCAAAAAGTACTCACGCTAGAGCCATGATCCCGTAAGGCCAAGAACGGATTTCCAGCCTCTTTGGGCTTTTTATCTCATCTGATGTCAACACCATCCCACTGTCTGACTCCTGTATAGCAAAAAGATGACAACATCAGCAGAGTGCCAAATGATCATGACAGCCTAGAGCACTTTTAACTTAAAAATGGCTTGCCATGGGGAGAACGTGGAAAAGAGTCAGACTAAACCACTGTTAAAGTTCAGCAGAGAAGGAAAGACAAGGAGCTAGTTAGAATACCAAATTCCAGCTATCTTATTTTGTGATGATATTGCTTTTAGGCAAGTTTGATAGAACTTCATCTTATAAAACTGTCTCCAGCTACAGAGCACACAAAGCAAGGGCAGGAGAATGCAACTTCTTCACTGTGGCCTGTAGAGGTTGGGGATCCCTGTCTATGCAGTTGGCCATCTGTAGGTGTTATATTGCTATATACTGATACTTGTGTACTGGAACTAATGTAGGAGCTACCAGCTATTCTATGTTATCACAAGATTCCAACCAACAACCTGGAGGGCAAATGTTTGCATCAAAACTCTCAACTGCCTGCTATTTAGTAAAGTGCTTAACACATAAATATGTCCAGCTGGTATATGACATTAAGCCCATTCTTCAGGTTGTTCTCTTATCAGGGCCTATATTATCAGTTTTTATCCAACTGTTCCTGATAACGCTGCTTATTTAGCCTGAGAACACTTGGCTTGTTTTTGTGATGATAAAGTTTTTGAGCTGTATTTTGAAAAAGCACCCTTAAAATGAACATACCAAAAAATAATTTTACATTTTCAAACTTGAAATTGATATTAAGCATGACATATGGATACCGTCTAGGTAGGATAGCTGAGATATGAATAGACAGAAATTCATAAAGAATATATCCAATAATAGTGGCTAGGCTCCTCAGAGAAAAAGTACCCTAAATACCTACTAGAAATACACTATTAGAAACATTGAAATTTTAAGGAAGTGGAAGTTCAGTATCATTTTGGCAAATCAAAGTGCTTTGCAAAGATACATAGCCTAAAAGCCTCCTTGTACTTTGCTTATGGATTTTTTTGAGCTGTCCAACAAAACTATCTTGATTAGTTTTAAAGGGTTGTGATTCCGCTGCACTTAACAGTTGAGTCTCGAGTTTGCAATTAAGATTACGCTGCTATTGTGCTAAGTGCTACACAAGTTCAGAGACATGCACAGTCCTTGTTTTAAGGAATTTTAAAAATACTAAATATTCTGGGGTGTTCCTTTGCATTTGAAATATTTTGTGATGCTGGAAAGTTGCATGTCTGTCAAAATCAAGAAAGCAAAAGACTTCAACATGGGTAGTGAAACTCTAGCTAGTCTAACCAGTCAAACCCATTGAAACAGAAAAAATAATCCCAGCAAGCAATAAATAGAAAGCAAAAGCCTTTCATAAATGCTTTGGTAATATATCAGTTGTTATTGATCAGTCTAGAAACTGGTTTTCAAAGTATAAGGTAAAATTCTAAATTAATTAGGTCTGTCAAAAGCTCAGTAGAACCCAGCTTTTCTCTCTGGTTTTTATCTTGACTATTTCCCATAACATATGTGGTCTAGAAACAATTTATCTGAGTGCTGCTTTGCACTTCACTTACAGAGGAATTGTTAAAGGAATATCAACAGAGCCTACAGATAAGTAGCACAATTGCAGGAAGGTGTGGTAGAGCAGTTTTAGAGTTCCTGGGCAATTATTTGAAATAGTGACCTAATCGATATTAATGTATTGATGTTTAAGATAATTTTAGTAACCCAAGTGCCCTTACTTTGTCCAAAAGTAGATCACACTATAATTTTGCTTTAAAAGATCCTCACTGAAATATCACATTTATTTCTGATATATTATTACCCGTTCTTGGAACTTCTCCCCCTTCACGTAAGAGCTTACTTTAAAATGCCATGGACAGGGAGCATTTAGGAAACTAATGCTTGTGCTGGCAGCAGTAATCTCTTACTGATACTGGTTCTATATAGTAAATGTCTTTGTGTGATTCAGAGGGACAGATTTTTATCCTGCAAGAGGAAAGATGCAGGAGCCAGGGAAAATTCTAAGCCTTCTAATCCCTAAGATGCACTGATAAAGGCACAGAAATTACATCTGGCAAAATACTAGGGAATAATGGGCATCAGTTCGTGCTAACAAGAGAACAGATGAGAAACACGCTGTATTTGTCAAGGACATGAAATATGTCCAGGGCAAGTTGCAGCTAAAGACCCTTCCCAAGAGAGCTGGTCTGAGGAATGGCTGTCTGCCCAAGAAGGAGTCTCAGCTGGAGCATAGGGGACGGTTACCTGACTAGCAGACTGGGAAGACTGGCTTGTTTCTGTAAAACTGTACACATCCTTCTTCTCTTTTGCTGCTCCTAGCCATCTGATGCTTGCCCTCTTCTCCTGTTAGAAGGTTTCCTGAGGGCCTCATGCTTCCTCCCTAAACATCAATCTGCTTCAAACGTGCCTGCATTACAAAGATCCCACCTTCATGGCACAGAATCTGTCATTCAGGCAAGTGGTGTAGACTGCATATGGCACTGCAGCCAGTGAGTACCTGAACCATAGAGGAAATTCATGAGTTGGGGGGGGGGGGGTTTGTTGTGTTTTGCTGTTGTTGTCGTTTAAATAAGGAAGAAAAAAAAGGAAAAATCCCACCACCAGAACCCTTCACCCTTGGAACCTGTAATTTCAGAGGAAGCCAACAAGCAGAACCATCATTCTGTAACAAAACAAGCTTTTGTTTTCCACTGGAGTGAAAATGAAACCTTTCAACACTCTCCCACCCTGCAGTGCCATTAAACTAGCAATAAATAAGTTCACTTAGGGTGAAGAAAATCCAGGGTTAAAGCCCTTTGTGTGAATCAAGCAGAGCAGGAACTTGAATCTTGGTCTTGTCTATCCAGAACTGAACACCCTCACCACCAGCAAGTTATTGGCTGTCTTAGCCAGCCAGAATGTGTTCCGGACACATTTCCTTCAAAAAGCTCAATTTCAATGAGCTGCCATTTTGTTATGGTGGAAAAAACCATATTGAAACATGTAATATAAAGCCCCTTAGTCTGGTGAAAGCCAGGATAATCATGCATGAGCTTCTCTAAATTATTTGTTAAGCTAAATGCAGGTCCCTCTTTGTTGTCACACAGATCTATGTGTGAGATGCTAGGGCCAAATCTTCTGCTTGATTTAGAGCTTTTTCTTACAAAACAGATTTCAAAAGCTCTAATAACTCTTTCTGGTGCTGGTGACAAGTGATCTGTGAACCCGGTGGAGAAGAATGCAGTCACCTCACTTACCTCATGCATCACTTTCTCCTTTTCCACTGGCACCTCATCAAATGTCTTCACACTCAGTGGTCGCTTCTTGCTGTTGTTACTGAAAGCAAGGAAGTTGAGGGGTCAGCATAAAACCCAGGCAGATGCTGCAGCAGTTGGTAGCTCAATTAACATCCTTGACACAGCTCAGTTTCCTTGACCAGTTTTCTCTTTTAATCTCTTGTAACTAATAAACAATGCCCTGGCAAATTTCTGTCCAACTACTTTAAAACAGCCATATTGAGAGAGGACAGCAAACAGTGCCTAGCTGTATCAAATCTTTCTTTCTGCCCCACCCCTGTATATCTTTTTCTTACCCAGTTTCCACTGCACTCCAGCGATTAACACAGTTGTTCAAGTTTTCTTCCACAGGACAAGTTTTGGAGTTAGATTCTCCATCAGGACACAAGGTGATGTTCAGTGGAATATAGTCTTTACCATCCTATAGAATTAATAACATAAAAGAACACAAAGCTGGTAAAGTTTTTGTATTGCATCTCAGATGTAAAAGTTTATTGTATTCTACAGAACTTTACACTGAGAAAGGACTAGATTTTATTTTAACTTTATAAGGTTTCTTGAAAATGATTGTGATGTTCTTCACATGTGGAAGATAGAATGTATAGCTTTATCCAACATTTACTGTGTAGGAGGCTTTGTATGGGGAAAATGAAACACTTTGGGAAACGTGTGACACAGGATGGATGAAAATGGGACCAGTCTCAGGCACGCCTAAATCCGGGTTTAAGCCATGTGTTTGGGAGAAAAGAGGGAGTGGCATGAAGTTACAAAACTCCTATGGCCAATACAACTTTAACAGATTTTGGAATTGGTGAAAGAATATTGCCTATGTATAGAGTTTTTGCTTATGTTCAGTTTAAGGAGATGCAGCTTAACAAGAGCCAGTCCTTAAAATGGTAGCCTTAAAGGATTTTATTTCTTGTCCTTACCAGAAATTGATGCTGAGAGTTTAATAGAATTCAGTACACATCTTAATAAGCTCTGCATTGTCATTACACCCCTGCAGTAATCTTCAGAAATGACTCTTCCTTTAAGTCCTAAAACTATTTGTCCAAATTTCCATTTGCTTGATTTTTTTTTTTTTAATTTTGAGAAGCGGTTAAGTGCCCTATTCCCTTATCATGATTTTTATGTCTCCTTAATTTACTTTGGTTATAGGATAAAACTCACAAGCTCTTCATATTGCAAACTGAGCCCTCTTCAACTTAGCTTCACTAAATTTGTTTACAAACAGGAAGGAGCTGGAGGAGAGTGTTTGATTTCTTCCTAAATTAAATTGACAGTTACATAACTGGTCTGGTTGTTTTTACTGAAGAAGAAAACAACTGATTTAACTATTATGAAAATAATAATTATATAATCAACTGTCTGAGCTTTAAACTACACCATTTTAAAGCTCCTAAGAGCACTGATGAACATAAGCTCAGAAAATGAGAGAGAAAGTTCAGACCAACTACTGGCAGCTTACTATGTTGGAGTCTAATCAAAATTGTTTGTGAGATAAAATACTATTGTTCCTCTAAGGGGCAACTGAGCCTTTTTTTAATTAACGTAAGTTCCTGCTTATTATGGATGGATAAACATCGAGTTTTGAAATATAATCCCCATTGAATAGTTAACATTTTCTTTACTCATCCCAGCATCCATTTTCTTTGTTGTTTTTCATTGACCTCTGTTATGAAGTCAAATCTGATATTACTGCTCAACATAGTCTTTACGTGCGCACGCATGTCCATATACATATACATCTATATGTACAAATTTGTTGAAGAAATGTTTGTATTGCTGTACCTGCTGTACATTGGCTTGAAGAAGATCTCCTAAGCGCTCCACAAGCTCAGTGAAAGTAGGCCTCTCTGTGGGTACTCCATGCCAACAATCCAGCATTGTCTGGTAGCTAGAAAAAACATAGGTATTAAGAAAGGAAAAGGATAGGAGCTCTGCTTCCCAACTGTTCCTTTCTGCTGCTGCTTGTTTTGGTCATTGTTTGGGTAGTCTTGGATTAAGACAGGTTCAAATCTCCATGTGCTGAAATTCTATTCTAGTTTTCATGTGGGAAGCTTTTTCCTTCTATATTCCTCCCTCAGCTGAGCCTGTAGGCTTATTATTTTAACCTAGCTTAAAATTTGACTGCTGGACCCCACTGATATTGCTGAAATAAGTCATAGTTATGGATGCCTAGTTTCTGTCACAGAATTGGAAATCAAGGCAGAGACAGTAGTCTCCTGAACTGAGATTCATGAACTACAACTGATTCATGAACTACAACTGACATGTGGAGATCTGTTAATCTTGTTGTTGGCAAAGGTCAAGCTGACTTGGTCTGTCTTTAGCATTTGTCTGAGGTATCAGAACACCCAAGATATGCACAACTACCACGTTTACTGAAAACAAAATACATAGCTGTCATCTGATGAGGTCTCCTTCCCCCTCCACACTTAAATACAATCTCTTTTTGTAATACTTAAATGACATGTGTTGGCGCTCAATACAAAACCAGGAGCTCTTACACTTCTGGAGTAGAGTACTCTGGAGATCTCATCCGGGTTCCTTCTTTGAGCCGTCGGCAAAAGTCCTCATCTATCTGCACTCCAGGGTATGGTGAGGCACCTGATGGGAGAAATAAGGAGGAGGCTCCAGAATGCCACAATCCCTCTTTCCGAGTCCAATGAATTAAATACATATTGGTGATATCTGCTGAGCATTTGAGATTAGACGTAGAGTCTGACAGTAAAAGAAACTAGAGCAAAGAAGGGGTTGCAATCACTTACTATCTACATGTTTTGTTTGGTAAAATCATTACAGACTCACTTTATCTCTTTAGAGATTTCAGTCATGCTGTCTCTGCATTCGTGATACAGCCAGGACCACTCCAAGGTAAAATACGGCAGAAGATAAATAATTATCTTTATTATTTTTATTATAAATAATAAAAAATTCAATTAGTTTGAAACTTTAAATTACCTCTTGGTCAGTGCTAGAAAAGTTCCAGCTCATGCAATTGGTTACATACTGTTTTGCATACTGTCACTCTGTCAATATGCTGCACTAAGTGAATACACATGAAGTAAATACGTCTTGCTCATCATTCATTGCCTTAGAATCTCTGGCCTCACTGGCCTCTGTGAGTAAGTGCAGAGAAAGCTGTAGGCATGTGGCTCCTGCAGAAGGCTGTGATAACCTTGCAGTTCAACCTCAGGTGTAGAATTGTTGTCCTTCTCTCCTGGTTCACCAATTTAGTATTCTATATGTATTACAGAGTCCTACAAGTAAAATTTCCTTGAAAAACGACCTTCCAAATTTTTAGCCTTGTTTTCTTTTCTCAGTGTGAGTTCAATGCTGCTTATTTTCAGGGCCACTCAAGTGTTAGTGTGAAACGTGGGAGGACAGTTCATGGCAACTGCAATTGCTTTTGAGAGGTAGACTTCTGTAAAGGGTCTGGTAGTATTATATTAACTTGCACAAAAGTTTGCCTAGCGGTCATCAAAGTGAAGGAGCGAGACTTATTTAATTTCTGTGTAAATGGTTATCTTCAGAGGAATGACGAGTATGAATCTGTGTGTGCACTGAATGCACTCTTCAACTAATGAGCAAGTGGAGGCTTTTCAGAGGTTGTGATCTTTGTTGTATGACATTTGCACTTTATGATGCACCATAAGTAAGGGGAACAAATATGTAATTTGAGAAAGTACTCTGGCATCTGAGTAATCCAGACCTCATAGGTAAAATTCAAGAGATGTCTACGCTGAAATTTGAAGCGTTACTGAACCTATTGTTGATAGACCTAAAAGATCTGCAACCCTTCCTCCCTTCCTTCTCAGCAAAGGCTTCACGTGCAGTGCAGCCCCTGTCTTTCACATTGTGGCATCCTAGAGGCTGAATGGTGAATTTGGAAGAAAATTTAATCAAGTCTTAACAGAGGGGATTGAATGGAATCTGGACCTGTATCCAGCCCTCGAGGAATTTGTATATGATTTACTGTCTATAACTTTCCTGCATTTTTTTCCCCCATTTGAAAACACAATCATGTACTGTGCACTTGGGGGCACAAAAAGCACAGCAGAAATCTTTTGGATGAAAGCAGTGAAGTGGGTGCCAAAATGTGGCTGTTCCCAGAATTATTCTACTCTCTGAATCTGACTGTTCTATCTGCAAAACTATGCACCGGGGAGCAAAGATCCTGGCAACTTCCTAAGAGGGCATCTCAGCACAGCAAATAGGCTCCGATGATATTCAAAGCTCAGGGAAGCTTAGCCACAGCAGATCTGAATTCCCTTGATGTGCAATCTGATGATCACAGTATTAAGAGTGTTTCCTGGAGTTATGTAGATTGGAAATAGTCAGGAGCATCTTTTCTGCTTTATATCTCAATTTTTCCTTCCTAGTTTTGTCTTGGCCTGTCAATTATGATCCTAATAACCTGCTAACATAATGTTCAGCTCACATGGCATCACCCATTAGCCAAAGATCTCAAAACAGGCTTCTATCAACTCACAAGATCTCTCTGAATAAGGAGATGGATTGAAACCATAGTGTCTCTTTCCCACAGTTACACTGTGACAAAAGGGTAAGGATAGGAACAGGGTCTGGGAGCACTAACCTGCTGTCTCTGCACACCTGAACTCTCGCTACTTTGTCTTTTCATCTGTGGAGGTTTATCTTTACAAACCTTTACGAGGTTCTGAGGCTTCATGAATACATTTGTGACTTGCCCAGTTGATCCCATATCTATTTAACAGTGGTGCAGCCTCTCAAGAGAAATGAACATAAGCCTCACTTGATCTAGTTAGCCCTAGATTGTCAATGTACTGGGGCAACACTGAAAACAACACCCCTCATTAGAGAAGAGGTAGGCTGCATGGCCTTTTTCATTAATCTCCAACTGCATTATGTGATTGTGCCATTGTGGCCAACCAATTTCTGTTTGGAGGAGCTGAATGGACTCAAGCCATTGATGAATGGCTGTTTTACCCTGACCATTCTGATGTGTGAAAGAAACCCCTCAGTTTGCTATCACCGGCTGGATCTGGCTCATGAGCACAGCAGAGGTTATTGATATGAATTAGTCTTGCAAATACATTGATTGGGACTGAGACTTTGAGGGCAACATGGTAGAATTGGGTGAGGAGGGATGGAGAATTCCGCTTGATCTCATAATCTCAGTTATCTTTATTTGATTACATCATTGATCATTATCAACTGTGATATGTTGGTGAGAGCAAGTACAGGGAAGGCAAAGAAGAATAGTTTTTGGTTGCAAGATCTTTTGGTAGTTTATATTTTGACCAGTGCTGACCTCCTACCACCTGGAGGCAGCTCAGATCATAAAGGCAGTGAACTCTTCCTTTTTCACCTCCACTCACCATTGTACTTCATCTGGACTATGTGATAAGCCTAATAACTTGGATTTGGGATGCTGAGACTGCTTCGGAGAAATGCAGGCTGAAACATACGGTGTACACATGATGTCTACACATGTTGTTTTCCTTAGGGGATATCTCTTCCAAAATCCTCAAAAGATGTGGCATGCATTGGATATGGTAGCACTCTTTTGATCTTGGTTTTATTTTAGTAGGATAAGATGATCCTGATGTTACACTACCAGGCACTGCTTGTTTACATAATTATCTGATTGCTTTTTGAACAGTCCACATTTAAATTCCAGGAGACACTGACATTACGTAATGCACCATGTAAGTGATTTCAAGATGTATTAAACATTGCAGGCATTACCTGACATGAGGTGTGCTGACCCCTCTTAATGCAAAGCTCAGTGCAAACTCAGCCCCAAATGAAAATTGTCTCTCAAGTCCTGATTTCCCTGTGTATCACCAAAATGGATCCAGTCTGCCAGCCTTTCTGGAGGAAGCCTATCACCCTTCATTCAACTCCTGAACCTGAAAGGACCCATGTCCAAACTATGCATTTTACTAATCAGTATTTTTTTCCTTTTTTAGAGGATGCTAAGTCTGTGGCACCCAGTAAAAAGCAGTAGTTGTAAGTGGGAGCCAAAACATACCCCGTAGCAATGACAAATAACTTCCATCCCCTGGCTCTCAATGATCTGTAAAACTTTTATATGAGAGTTCAATCAGTGACACAAATCCTTAATTAAATATTTATCGTGTGAGCTGCAGATGTGAGTAGTGCCAAACCACAGACATGCCTGGATGATCTGTATGAAAAACCCACTTAGAGAAAATGACTGCTTTTGAATCTGTGCCATGGACTGAAGAAAGTAGTTTGTGATCTACGTCACAACGAGGGCAGAGGCTGCTCTATGGATGGCAGCCCTTGGAGTCATTTAGTAGATTCCTCTGAAATCAGAAGAGGACAGTCTATTGTTCCAAGTAAGCACCTTCATTAAGGAAAGAGGCTATCTAAATTTAAAAGAAACCAGATACATTCTTTTTAAAAATAGTTAAAAATAAAGATGAATTTCAGTGACTATATTTTAATTTTTATTAGTCTTCAGTATTAAAGGCCAAATGGCCTGAAGTTCACATCTGTTAAACTCTGTCAGGACCTTTGGGAATGATATAAACAGTTTGCCTCCTGGCGTGGTCCTTGCCATTCATCAGTATGCAGTTGATTTGGTTCCCTGGAGCTGCCCCATGGAGACACTGTCCCCTCGGAGTGTGTCTCTGCATGCTAATGCTAATACACCTTCCTGAATAATCTATTAGAACTGCATGTGCTTCTGGAGCTCCATCTTTCTGGGGTGTTTCAAAACACATGCAGCAGGTGATGCTGTTATGGAGCCATGGAGGTGTTACACCACAATAACAAAACTCTAAATATAT
Organism: Phaethon aethereus; assembly: GCF_964289735.1. Lineage (NCBI taxonomy): Eukaryota > Metazoa > Chordata > Aves > Phaethontiformes > Phaethontidae > Phaethon > Phaethon aethereus. The sequence goes on along the minus strand of NC_138586.1, from coordinate 2,204,897 downwards.
AGGACTGAACCCTGCAGAAGCCAATAACTGCCACTTATTTTAACCATTTGAGCGTGAACTTTCTGTTTTGCATGCTGATATGAACTAGAGAAAAGTCCAAATCAAAGACTTGGACTGAAATCAGGTTGTCATCTTTGCAGCCAGCCCTAAATAAAGATTAGGATAGAAACAGCTCCAGACTTTGCATCTAGATCTGGACTTGACATCTTGAGCCCCGTCATTAATTTCAACTGATCCATGAACCAAAGATAGTAGGAGATTACAGAGTTTGCTTTAAAATTCAGCAGCTTAAGCTGACAATGCTTCTTGTTTTCTTTTGTCTGAGAATGCTGATTTAAAAGCCAGAGCTGAAATTCCTGAATTCCCTCAGGAAAACAAAACTTGCCACTCTGCAAGGAGAATTTGAGAGCGGCAAAGTCCAACCGTCTGTAAGATTGCTTGTCTAAATTTCAGGGCTTTATCTGCTGGACAGTAACCAGATCTCAGTGAGGCTGTGATTTCGAACAGCACAGTAAGATGAAATCTATAGTAAATAAAGAACACCATTACTATTCTCTCAAAAATGTTGTGGCTTGCAAATGATACGGCCAGAAGAGTACGCATTCTACCTGTTCGCTGCCAAAATGGCTTATGCAGAGTCTAGTGCTGGTTCTTGTATCAACCTGACGGCAGCTGCTGCCAATACATTTTTCTTACTTAGAAAATCTTACTTAGATTTTGTGGGGAAGATAATCAAGCTGGGATAAAATGTCACGTGGGCAAACTCCCTTGTGTTCCGTGGGCTGCTACTAGCAACATCAGACCACTGTGTCAACAGCAGTGTAATCCTCTGCAACCTTTGAGCTGTGAAGTTTCCTGATGCAGACTGCTTAGAGGAAAATATGGTTTGACAGGGAAACTTCTTCATTGCTCTCAAATATTTCACTCCTGAGCAGCAGAGGCTTGCATTATCTCTGTGTTCTGTTGTTTCAGTTATTACAAATGTTAGGTGCAGGGTTCTGGATTTTGTTTTGCTCCCCCCTCTCCAGTATTCACTGTTTTCACGTACTGTGCCAGGTGGGGTTTTCACTGACTTCAGTCCAGTGACTTTATTTTACACCTGATCTGCAGTGTGCACTTGTACTAACTGAAATAAAAACATGGCACCACATTATCACCTTTTGTTAAAAGCTTTTCTTAGCAATAGAGTCATAAATTAGGGGGAAAAAGGGTTTTAAACCATTCTTACCTAGAGAAAATATTTCCCATAGCAGCACTCCAAACGACCATACATCACTCTGCGTTGTGTAAATTTTGTCGAAAATAGCTTCTGGAGCCATCCATTTGAGTGGAAGTCTTGCCTAAGAATGCAAAAGACATGACATGTTGCCAGAACTGTTGTTACTAATCTGCCCAAGCCCTAAGGGAATAAAAACCTGAGATTAGCATTTCAAGTTTCTTCCACTTACATCTCCTTTCCGTACATAGTCAGGGTCTTTATAAATATCCCTGGCTAGTCCAAAGTCACAGATCTTAACCACGTTGTTCTCTGAAAGAAGGATGTTCCGTGCTGCCAAATCCCGATGAATGCACTGTGAAGGAATGAGGACAAGCAAGATCAGAGGGTCTGCCTGGACAGCGAGCCGCTGCTGGAGTTGAAAGCATGAGACCTCCTTTGGAAAAGGGAAGATAAATGAACTTATGTTGCGAGCAGGTTAGAGAAGGAAAACGTGTGTGGGAAGCTGCTGCAAATATACTGTCCTATGCAAATGAGAAAATAACTCAGGGAATAAGCTGAGTACTAGAATTAGTTTTCTGATTTTTCTATGTGAAATAACTTTCACAGTTATGATGAGGCGAAGGGAGTGCCGTTTGCCAGTTAATTGTTCTTCAGGAAATTTGGGAGCGGTCAAAAAGCAGCTGCCGCTACATTTGCAAATGCAGTCCCATGAGCGTGTGTGAGACTGGAGTAACTGCGCATGGTTTCAGTGTGTGCTATCCTGGTAGCTGTGCAGTAAGTGCAAGCTCAAAGTTTTGTGCATATTTTGGCATGTGTATTACATTCAATTTACTTGAAAAGCAGACGGTCTACAGGCACACTTTTTTTTGTTAGCACCAAAAGAGGTGCTAGCTTTGCTGATAGTCCCCAACATTGCTGACAAGCTAAATAAATAGCTGGATACTCCCTCTTCATTTTTCAGTAGTACTTTTGTTGGCCATACTGGAAGAATCTTTCCCTAGGAGAAATCTTTTCTGCATTTTTTATGAGGCCGTTCTGCAAATTGTCTTACAATCTGTATTCACTCCTTCTATCTCCACTCTTATGTTACAGATGCCAGTCCTTGTAGCCAAGAACATGATGGATACTCCTTCACAAGTCCTTCAGTGCTACTTATTGCTTAACCACCAGAGCTAATGTGATCTCCAATGCTTCAATATAAAATGCGAAAAGCAGATTACTCGGGCTCAAAAGTATATTTGGATTTCTTCATATCAGATACTTATGATTCTGTGAAAGAAGCTCAGCCCTGACGTTTTAATGAGCTCACTTTTCGGGAGGCGAGAAACTCCATGCCTTTTGCCACTTGGAAGCTATAGCAAATCAGATCCTCCAAAGTCAGGGGCCGCTTGTACAGATCCTCAGCATCTAGGAAAGATCACAGACATGGCAAAACACTAGAGCAACAGCTCCAAACCTTTTTAGCACGGGTGCCACTTGCATGCTGATGACCCCCGCCCTGCATCTGAGTATTGTTACATGAGTTCTCTACTAGGTTTACAACTCTGGTTTAGGAACTGCTGACCTAGAGATGGAAGATCAGATGATTAAAAACTAGCATTAATCATGGCATTTAGCTATGGGGAAAACAACATCTGGGGATAAGAGTGAGGGAAAATATAGTGAGCGAGTGATGAGACTGGGGACAGACTGGCCCCACAAATCTTCTGGTAAGTTATTGCTATTACTCCTCTTACATAACAGGAGGAGCTTTTATATGCATACATTATTGCAAATCTCTTTTGGGGAGAATGTTGGAGTGGGGCACAGGCAAGAGAAAGAATTTGCCATTTCAGTCAAACTGCATAAGGGCTGTAAAGTGTGTGACAGTGTGTGTGGCGCTAGCCAAGTAACAGAAATCTTTACAACAAAAGATCTGGGAGTAGGTAGTTTTCTTTTACCTTCTTCATCATCTTCTGAATCGCTGTAACTCTTATCTTCAATAAATCCTGAGCTGGCAGAGCTTCCTGTACTGGCTACGCTCTCAAGGCGCCTCTTGATCAGTTCGGTCAAATCACTGTTGGACTCATCCAGACTTTTCTCTGCTTGGTCAGAGTTCTCCTGGGACTAGAAATGGTACAAAACTGGTTTTTAGCTTTGGATGATGCAGTGCCTGGGGATTGAAAGTATGTAACAGAGTGGCATACGGAGAAAGTGTCCTCTCAAAATGAGCTCAAAACATGTTTGAACATGATGTTCCCTGAATAGCAGAACTAATGAAGCCTGGTTTCCTATTTTTTAATACAGAACCTCCCATTTTACTGATAGCAATAATCCACCATAAAAGTTAGCTGGAAGCTGGCCAGGTGAGACTGATAGGTGAGCAGAGAGATACTGTAGTTCTGTACTTCTTGCTTTCTTAGGAAACCATGCTAAATATCACAGTTCTGTGCATGATGTGCACTGAAATGCATCTGTCTCACCCTATCCTGGGGAGCAAGACATAACCAGTCCCTGCAATTCACAAAAACAATGGTGAGAAAAGAAATTTTGAGTGACTGTACCAGGAAAATCTCCTTCTCTTACACAAAGTACCTTACGTAATTTTGTGCCTGTACACAATAGCTATAATAATAATAATAATAGAATCATCCTGGAAAATAATCTTGGGGAGGCTCCAGTTTCTGGCAGGGCTTAGATCAGAGAGCCCTTTCAATGCAGTATTTGCACAACAAGGAGGTAGTCCCCTCCTCTCTGATTGCTGATTTCTGGCCTCCTGTGCCTTCCCCCGTATCCTAGTCCAATTTGTGCTAGTACAAGTGTTTGTGTGGATGCAGACAACTGTTTGGAAACCAAAACCATTTGCTTATTTTTAATATGGACCATGTTTGTGATCCAGTTCGCTGCATACAGCACATACTTTTACGTTGGCACAGGGGAAAGGAGAACAGAGAAGATGAGGATGAGCAGATGATGGAAGGCTGAGCTGCTTTCAGTAGCTGGCGTGGGATGGGCCTAGAAACAAAAATCCCTTGCATTTTGGGAGGGTTCACCTTCTCCTAGTTCAGTTAATACTAGTTTTTCATTACAACTTTGTTGCCGCCTCTTGTGCTGGGTAATATCTCGCAAGTAATTCCCCTCCTCTCTCAAATGAACCAGAGTGCTTGCGTATTTGCAACTAAGAAAAGTAGAGGATGGGAGTGAGATCCTAAGGGAAAAAAGTTTCCTTTTCTTGCTTCTACAGACTGAAATGTGGTGAGAAAGTAAAGTGCCTATATAAATACCAAACTGTCTCAGTGCCAATGCAGAACAAAATCCAACTTGTGGTCAGTGGTTGTTAATTCTCTGCCTTGTGACTATGAGAAGCCTGTCATTTTTTTACCTTGTATGCAATGAAATCTCCTCGTTTTCCTCTTAGGTAGTTGGACAGATTTCCATATTTGCAATATTCTACTATGACCATTAAAGGACCTAAAAAGACAGTGAAAGTGAAATAAGTTTTGAAGCACTGCAAAACACTTAATACTACCTTATCCTCACAAATCCTCTTCAGAATAAACAAATACTGTCATTCCTGTTACACAGATGAGGAAATTAGGAAACGGAGAAGTGGCACTCCAGAAGCACACAATCAGTAGTGGGTATGGAGAGAAAGGGCTACAGTACTGAATCTTATTTTTCCCCATTAGATGGTAACAGTTGTTTTTTATTCTTTATTTATAAACAAAGGAAAATTCAGAATGATAAATAAGAATATATAATACTTTATACATAGGTCCATAGCGTTGAGCAGTCTTCATTTTTCTCTGCTGCCTTCACAATTGTTTGCTTTGGCTGGAGCTGATGCCACTAGAGGCAATAAAAGTACGCAGGATCATAGATCGAAATCAAAAGTTGCAAAAATATTTAGTCTGAAGTTTTTGAAAACCTGGAAAGTCCTATAATTTTCTTCCTTCTTATTCCTGTGCAAACTACTGTAGAGTTCAGTGCAATTGCTGCTTTTATACAGTTATATGTATTTTTAAGATGTGCTTGAAAATTATTTAGCATAATCCCTACTTTTTGTAATCATTAAATGTAAGATAAGGTGAAATCGTGGGACTAGAATGTATATAAACACGTATTATTATCAATCCTAAGAAACCAGACTTCCATGTCCAGAAACCTTTATTTGCCTAGAAGGTCCGTAGTTCAGACTTAAGAGTTTGAACTTCAAAGGAAAAGTGCCGAGAGCTGCACTTGGCTGCTCAGGAAGGAGGCAGCTCTAAGCAGCACTTTTGTCTGGCCATATCAGAAATGTGCATATGGACTTGTCTGCCCCCTTGGTCCAGTCTGATGTGTCCAATATTGACTGAACAGGCTCAGAGCAGGGCTACAAGGGAGAGTGGAGGGGCCGAGGAGGGAAGAGTGAACCTTAGAGATTCTGATTGCTGCATCCTGTCTGAGATGGGCTGATGAGTACCTCTTAGAAGCAGATCATCCCATTGAAAGGGAGGTGGTGAATTCTAGCAATAGTAACCACTAACTTGCCGATAATGACATTGCATATTTCTGCCGGGCTCTTTATTTGTACAAGTCCTACAGCACTGCTAGATTGAACACACACCTTTGGGCAGTCCAGGACTTCCAGTTCCTATTGACTACAGCTGTAACATGTTCAGCACCCGAGTAAACTGTACCAGTGACTGCACAAACACAACTTGCCCAAAATCAGAGCTGTCAGTGGTGCTACTGCTGACCGCACAATACCGCTCGCTTGGGCTTAAAGGCAGCGGTGCTGGGATTTGGCAATGCACAAGAGATCTCTGGGGGACATCGTTCTGAAGAACCTAAAGTTGAATGTCCCTCATGGATGACCTAAGGAAATGCAGATTCCACTACAGCTTTAAAGCTCCAGTTAGTGATTTATTCATGTTTTTGAAGTGCCTTCTAGACACGGCCTCTCCATATTTTATTTCCTTATTGTAAAGCATATACTATGCATTAGTTCTACCTGCTTAGCATCGGACACTCAGCCAAGGTGTTAAAATTTTTTATTTCTTATATTGTTAAAATAGTATATGTGCATACTTAATATCAGTCTTCATCAGGAATACCGTTATATGGTTACAGAAAACCTCAGAAGGAGGGAGAAAGCACTGTATTCTGCAATGGCATTTTAATAGTAACTCTTATTCCAGTGTCTATCTTGAGAGCTCAAGGCTATTTTTCTTTAGTCTGCAGTTGCATTGCTCAAAGGTAAGCAAACCAGCGCCTGCCTAGAGGCTCCTCAGTGCCCAGCGAGGCCATGCTGTGCTGCTCTGCTCCATCCACTGCTCCCCAGAGTAGTCAGTGGTTTTCCTAGGCAGCTAGCAGGGAAGAGTGAGGGTTACCTCTTCACCCAGGAGAGCAATCAGGATGGAGCAGGCTGGAGAATGGGAAACTGAGGGAATCCCGGGAGAAAAAGCTCCTCAGAGATTGGACAATCGCAGTATTTGAGTTACTGAGATGTGTTTTACTGTGCAACTAGAACTCTGTGGCTGAATTACTGCTTTGGTTAAAAACTATTGACCTTTTAGTAATGCTGCCATGTTTTAGGCACCTGTTTGTATTAAGCCACCTCATTGACTTCACAGGAGAGGAGAGTCACCAGCATTAATAATGTTACTTCCCCTCTACTCACAGTCCCAAGCAAAGGCTACTTGCTTATGCATCTGAATCTTAAAACCCTCCAGCTAAAGCTGGCCATCCTCCCATACAAGCTTTTGGGGTCTGCAGTGCTACAACAATTCCTGCAAATTCCCCGTTCATGGCTCCCGGATCACAGCAGTAAGTGTGGTATCTGCTCCTTGAGGAACTGGGAGTATCTTGCTGGAGGAAAGATTTCTTTCCTGGCATCCTAACAGATCTACATCACTGAAGTTTTCTTTTTTCCCCTGTGACTGGACAACTGCATGTTCTTTGGGAAGATGATGGCTTCGGAGTCTCAGATGCCAACAGATCTGTGCACCTTCTCTCTTTTTCTTTCCCCTTCATTTATTTTACGCTGTGTTTGGGTTTTGTTTTGGTTTTTTTGTGGTTTTTTTTGTCCTCAGCTCTCCTAAATCGTCCTTTGGGGATTGTTTTGACGGTTCATTGTAAGCAGTAAAGAGACATCTTGGAGAGTTGCTGCCCTGAAGTTAAAGCGCAGTATAGTAACAGACAAGGATATTTTGTACGGCAGTACGGGAAGGGATGTTTCAGCAACAAAGGTCTAAGATTTATGGAGTCCTTTGTTTAAGTCTGCACTTTGCAACAGATTCTTTGTATGATGTACAGCCAGTTGTGTCAGCTCAGCCCCTTGGAAGTGCATGCTGTTGCACCATTCAGCTCTGGACGGCCTCAGGCTTCCTGTATACTACACCAAATATGCTTGCATTTGCCCAGCAGGAGTGAAGTTCTTGGGAAAGGAGGAGGCCTGAAGCAGCTAAGTGCTCAGCCCGCTGCATCCTCCTGATAAGGCCAGGAAGAAGAGGGAGAAGAACTTTTGAAATGATCATTAGTGTCTGTCTAGAGGAATTGGGCACCTAACGGCAATTAAGGATCCTGCCTCCCTTCTGTCCATAATCCCTTTTGTAAATAAGTTGGCAGAGAAAAAGAAAATGGAGAAGTGACACCACTGGCTGGGAGAAGTCATTCAGAAACCATAGATGAGATGTGGCCATATTCTGCAGTAGCAGAAGCTCTCCTATGAGCAGGGAGATAGAAATGTTTGTGCTTGCATGAACTGCATGTGCATGAGACTTGGACTCCACCACAGAGACATCCAAACACCACTGTATCTGAAAAGTGTTTCTTTGCTCCTTATTTACTGAGGACTTCTTACCTCCAGCTTTGGTGCAGGCTCCCAGCAGGTTGACTACATTCAGATGATGTCCTATATGGATGAGGATCTTCAGTTCAGACATTAAAGCCTTGCATTCATTAGTAGTTGCACATTCTGCTTAAGATAAACAGGAAAAGAAATCATCTTTACACAACAGGATATTTTTAACAGGACACAGCAAGATCCTGTTTATACTTGGAAACAAAACCCACCCAGGTTACTTGCAGTATCTTTGCTTTTCAGACTTTTTAAACAGATAATAATTCATCCGTTTCATTGTCTGTTGACCTTTATGAAGTGGAATAACACTTTATCTTTTGGGTGACTCTTCCTTTCTCTAGCATGGGTTATGGTGGGTTACTGTCCCTTAGGAGAGCCCTCCCCCAAAATCAGACACCAGAGAGCCTTTGCAAGGACTGAATTTTGCAAGCTTAGCAAAGAAGCAACCAACCACTCCATGCAACAATAGCTCACAGAAGAACGTGTTTCTCCATCTGTAATGGTGATGTGCAGTTTAGTAGTATTTCTTTACAATACCTCAGAATATATTTTTCCACAGTACTGAGCAACTCTCCACTGCAGGTGATGGAGGAATCCAACGTATCTGTAAGCCACGTCCCAAAATGTACTGGGGAATGTACAGCATCACTAAATATCAGCCCTGTGAGACCTCATCAACCCAAGAAATAAATTTTCCAGCAAAGCAGGGGGGGCTGTATTTGTGTGTGAACCATGAGCTTGACACTTGATGGAGCACTGGCTAGCTAGTTATACTGTAGTTTCATTCCCTTTTGCTGCCAAAGCTGAGGAAGGCACTCTCGGGCCAGAATGTTGTTCAGATGATGGCTTGTTTCCTCTGCCTTCTTTCCAAAACTTTCATGATGTATTTTAACCAAAAAGGCTGTGTCCTGTTTCCTCTGCTTTTCCCTTGCATCATGTAAGATTTAAATATGAAGAAACAGTTACATAACAGATTGTGTGACAAATGTAACCTCTTTATCTGTTTGTAGAATTCTCCATAACCAAATCTTTCACCAAATTCTGTCACAAAGAAGGAGCTATTCCAAGCCCAAGATTTCTTCAGTCAGCAGTATTTGTAGATGGGTGTGTACATGGGTGGTATTACTCCTGACTGATCCTGGCATGAGCTGGAACACATGCCTGGCAAAATCTAAACAGAGGAGCCTCAGAATTGTTTCAGATCATCTTTCACATTAGGTTTTAGCCTTCAAACCAGAACTGATACCAGCCTACTTCATGGAAATGACAGTTAATGCTAGAATTACAGAAATGCAGACATCTCCAGAACCTTTTTTTTTTTTCCTGAATGGATTGACTCATGCTAGAGAATCTGCTTTATTCAGGAAAGTCATGAATTATGGGCATGTTAGTTGGGGAGGGACAGGTTAGAGCAGGAGGCTGCTGCCTCCTTTGGGGGAGGAAGGTATAAAATGATGGAGGAACTGTCAAATAGTTTGCTGAATATGTGCAGGCAAGGTAGAGTTGACATGAGGATCAGCTGGGAAGCTCAGTGTGGAAGTGAATGAAAACCCAGAGCTATCCAGAGCAGTACGTTTTGAATGGAGAAGGGAGTGTGTCTGAATCAGGGGCTTCTAGAATATTTCAGGGATCCGGAGATGGGCATGGAATAGAAGAAATAACAGCAGAAGAGAAGATGATCTGAAGATCTACTGACGAAGGCAGAGACTGGAGGCCAGATTCAGAGGGGGTCCAGACAGATGATAAACTGGTGTTTGTGAAATTTCAGAGAGATGGGAAGTAGCAGAGCATCAGAAGAGGCAGATAGCAACAGAAGCCAAATACCGTGATAGAGGTTCCTGAATCATGGTATTGCAGGGGTTAATATTGTCATGCAGCAGCAATGCAGAGCAATGTGGGCCATGAAAAGCCATCCAGTGAGCATTGATTGTACCTTTGAAAAAATCCTAAATGCACAGTTAAAAACCTCCAACCCAAAAGTAGTCAACGTACTGGCTGATACATTTATTCATAAGCTGTCTGCAGAGGCTTTGTATGTAAATACAACATAAAAGAACAGTCTGCAAGTTCCCCCCTTCCCCACCACTGAATGGTAGAAGCTTTCCTTAATTTCAATAATTGCAAGCAAGTTGTCTCTAATTCACTCCCTTGGCATTGGTTTTTTTTCAGCCCCTTGAACTGTTCTACATCTGGAAGGGCTGTGATCGAAGGCGTAGATCCAATTTCAGACTATCTAATGTAATTACATCTGTAATCTGTTTCTCTCCTAACCCCACAGACCTGGAAGCTGCTGTTTTCCTCCTCTAGGAATACAAGACTTAATCAGCGGCACAGCATGGAGCCTGCTTGTCATTTCCTACACGTTAACATCCACTGTATAATGACTGATTGCTCCCATATGACAAACCCACTCCCTTCTGAACACAATGAACTTGGGACTGGTTTGGAGCTGAGAACTGGAAACCTCATTGCCCACAGGTTCCCTGAGGAGTCTTGTGAGAATCTCAGAGGGATATGTACCTTTAAGCATTTTTACGGCAACTGTTTTGCAGGTTGAAGATTTATCAATGCCAAAAGCAGACGCCTCCACCACCTTCCCAAAAGCACCATGACCCAGTGTTTTACCTAGAGAAGCAAGAGTCAAGAATGAGCCATAGGGGACTTACGACAGTCTGCATCAGGTAAGAGGGAAACATGCATTCTCAGCTATGCAAGAAATACAAGACTCCAGTGCCCAGGCACAACGTACATGTAGACCGATAGTCAATAGCAACCTGTATCACATATTTGCAGTATATGGACATAAACAGTATGATTTATATCCATATGACTTTAATGCAATACAGTATGTGATAGCACAGAGTAGAGTAAATAAATCTGCATTCAGCTGAAGGCAAGGCTGAATACATATATATGGCTTAAGGGTAAAAACATTATGTATAGCTGTCCCGAAGCCCAAGAAAGTCAGAGTTTAGGTTAAACATAGGATTGTGGAACCCTGATCTCTTATGAATCACAGTCGTAAGAGCTGGAGATAGCCAGCTAAGGCACTCAGGCAGGCAGAACCCTTTAATCCTTCAGTTATTGACATTTATTTGACGTAAAAGCTATACTAAATGGAATTTAAGATTATAATCTTTCTTTATTTGCCCTTTCACTTGAATTTTCATGCCTGTATTAACTAGTGTGCTCTGAGGGCTCTGACCCACAATGCAGCAGAATACACTGGGCATCATGGTCTGGCGCTTTGGTTCTGCTAGTTTGACCCTATGTCCCACCATCATCTCATTTTCTGTTATTTCTGTCTGTCTTCCTCCTTCTTCCATGTTTTCCAGCTAAAGCACCAAGAGCACACACGCACACAGATATATTCCCTACACTCATCATTGCACACAGATGTTACTGTTTCTCCATAGAAACACAACCTGCTTTTTATGTTTTCTTGCTCCATCATCCAGTGAATGGAGCTGTTGAATGAAATTTGGTTTATTTTTTCATGATGGCTCTTTACAACTCAAAGCCAAGTTCAAATGATTGATAAGGAATTGATGAATTGATAGATTTCTTCAAAATAAAATTCACTGAAAGACTGTCAACTTTCAGATTGACTTCTCTTTCCCTTTTCCTCTATGGCTGTGAAACCATACTTTGGCAGGGACAGCACCTGGAGGTAACTTTCTTCCCTGTCAAGAGTTTGGCTTCACTTCTCCAAGAAAGAAAAAAAGATGGTAGCTATTTTGAGAGCGACAACATCTTTGCTTTTCTTACCAAATCCCTTGTTTCACCCCCCATTAAGGATGACCCTGAATTCTGTGACTCACTGCCAATTCTCCCTGAGGATGGTAGTACACTGGCACTAAATGATAGGCTGCTTCTGGGGTTATACAACAGATCCACTGAAATTGAGGAGCATTAGAAATCATCATTCTTTACAGTAATAATACCCAAACCACTCACCCAGCCGCAGTCTGTCTCTTGGGAACTCCCATTTACTGCTGTCGTAGGGAAGACGGTCACACTGCTCATCAAGAGGCATTTCCTCTGGATCCATTATAATTGACAGGTATCCTGTTTTAATATCTGTGGCATCAGGCTAAAAACAGGGTGTGGAGAAATTATTCATGCTATTTACCCTGCAATTCTCATGGGAGAGCTGTCATCTACAAGACTGAGTGCTGGCTGGTGATTTCCCTGAACTCCAGACTTAGCTCTGAAATATATTCTGAACCATGAATGCATCACTTCAGCTTCCTGCCTCTCTTTTTTTTATATCTGGGAAATAAACGTTTATGTATGCCTGCCACTCACGGGTGTTGGGAAGAGTCACTGATGAATGTTGGTAAACACTCTGAGGACACAAATCCTGTATCTATTAAAGGAAATCAGTGCTTTTCTCTGGAAAGTCCATGAGTTGCACTTCCTGGTGCTCTATAGAGCATTTTGGCATTTTCATAGCGTTTTGGTTTGCCAGCTTGATTCTCCAAAGTTATCCCCTTCATGGCTATTGCTTATTACAATTTAAAACTGAAAGCTGGTGAAAACTGCTACTTCTAACGCTGCTCAGTAAGCAACTGATTTCGTGGGTCCTGTGAGCAGACTTGCATGGGTGTAAAATGTAATAGGAAATTCACTGTTGTCCACAACTCTCTCAAACTGAGGTCAAGGAAGAACACATTAACTTAATCACTATATTTGCAATAGGAGGGGAAATTTTACTCAAGTATTAGGGATCAGCACTGGAACTGTAGTTTGGAGAGCTTCAGAGCAGAGAACTGTGGTTGCCTTTCTGTTTACTGTTGGTTTTAGGATAAACAGGCCTGAATTCCTTGGAACTTTACTGAAACTTTACTTTTTTGAGTCACAAAAGGGAGATGAAAGAATAACAAGACTTGGAAACAAAATAAGCTATGTGGTTTGAGCTCATTTCTAGAGCAAACATCCTAGGATCTTTCTTAAAACAGGGCCACCTTTAATACCTATGTTTCAGAGAACTCTTATCAGACAAGTGCTGAAATCAAGCCTTCATTTTAGGGGATTTAGGATTTTTTTTTTTTTTTTTTTTTTTTGATTCCTAATCTTGCAAGCCAGTTTGACTCATAAAGAGGGAGGAGCCTGATTTTATGGTACTATGGAAGTGGGTAGAAATCTCAGAAGTGCAAGTGATCTCTTGAGAAGTCAAAGGACTATCAGCAGAAATCTTGGACTGAAATTTTATAGGAACATTTTGCACAGTTTTTCTACTATCTGTCCCAAATATTCAGCCCTAAACTGTGATGCTATGTATAAACTGGGCCCAATCTCAGACCCTTTGTGCTATATGGAAGCTCTCTTACTTTTCTCAGTTTCCGAATGAATAGAGTCAGAAGAAGCCAGAAGAGGGTAGCAGCTAGACCAGTGCAGACCAAAATGATAACTTCAATGTTGGATTTCTCCTCAGAACCTGTAGGTTAAATATACAAACAAATTTAAAATGTAGCCAAAGTCCATGGCTGAAAAATAGTTCTCATCAGCCCAACACAGTATGTGTGTTTTGCCTTAGCTTGGAACTCACCTTGTATTTTAATGAAGGCTGATGTGCTGTCTTGGCCCATGTCATTGGAGGCCTTGCATTCATAGAGCCCTTCATCATCCTTTTTCACTCGCTCAATGACCAGGGTATTATTTTCCATGGAAATTCCTGTTGTAAGGGATTTTGGTTAATATTATCACAATAACCTACCTGCCTACAAATGCTTTTAGGAGACAAAGAACTGAAAGTCAACCCCCATCCATGCAGGCCTGGTGCGCACTGGTGTTAGGAGGCATTTTAAATCTATGCTCCTCACTGTGGTCTGGCAACAACCTTTCCCTGACATTTTTTTTTGCCTCAACACCTGTGTAAATTGCTTGGGGATCATTTAACCAACAGCAATGTGGCTGTTAATTTATTATGAGCAGACAGAGCCTGAGAAAATTTCTATGGAAGTTAGTGAAGTGATAGGAAGATGGGTTTTCTGGTAGCAATAGGATACATTGGGAAAAAAGGGAACTCTGTGAAATTATTGGAGAAAGACAATGTCTTGGAGGCTGTGGGAAGTGACAGGAGTTCTAACATGTGGAACGCGGAAATCAGGTTATGCACATCCCTGCAAAAATCGCTGCATGGAGCAATCCTGGATTCACAGGCAGCCAGGGGCTAGAGGTGGAGTGGGAAGCGGGAGGCTGCCCAGATGTGACCTATATGAGGCTTTTCTACGTTTAATTTTCCTGATTAATTTTCCACATTTAATTTTTCCTGATTTGTGGCATAAAGCTGAGAGCTCATCTGTTTCACTAAGGATATATTTGGTGCAGAAATAGGGAAATAGCTCAGGCTTTGAATCCAAAAGGGAAGGACATTTTGGGTTTCTGGGTGTTCTGCCTGTGAACCCCGTTGTTGTTAACAAAAGTACCGCACGTAACTTGCCATGCACTGTGCTGCAATATTTACCCTGAGGTGTTTTTTCCAAATATTTTATTTATGTTTCCATTGGTTGGATGAGTTACATGCTTGTCCCTCTAGAATTATTTATAAAATTTCAGTAGCTATAAAGAGTTTCTCTCAGAACAGTCTGATCTGAATTATGGATGATCCTAGATTTCCTACCTAGTCCAAGATGCAAAATTAAAGTCACAGGACCAGCTACTGGCATGGGACTCTCCATGATTTATAGGAGATCTCAGGACAGAGAGCTGAGAAGAAATTCCAGGCTCAGGTGAGGGAGCCCATGATCCCAGCCCGTGGTAGCACTGTACCTATACTGCTCTCTGCCAGTTGAGCTGAGAGCACATTCTCACGTTGTGGGAAATAAAAGAAAGCACGTGTAATGTGCTGTGGCATGCCCTGGACCCGACTGTTAGGCGACTGCCCATAATTTGCCTCAATATATTCTGATCAGGCCCCGAGGATATCTGGCAGTTCAGGCTTGTGTTTTCAAACCCACCTGACGAGCAGATACACTCTGTCTCAGTTTTGGACACAAAGTGTTGTCTCACACAAGCAGACTGAGCAGCAGCACACTGTGCTTCTTGATTTACTAATGCTATGCTAATGTGTGCAGGCTACCTGGCTGACTGCAGACACGAACGCTGCCACATGCAGAAGGCAAGCTGCATAAGCAGGCGTTGGGTTGCAACCGGTTGGCAGCTTCGACCTCAAAGTCCGAGGTGGAGACTACTACAGTGGTCTGATATATTTGGATTTATGTGTGTCTTTTCTGAGGTTGCGTATGCCACCCTGAATCAGCCATGCGTGCAGTAGCCGTGGAGTTGTAGGTCCTGCGTTTGTGGTGAACCTGCAAGTCCATTATCCTGTGTTACGTACGATACCGCAGCACGCTTGGGAAGCAAGCGCACTCACCTGATGCTGCTGAAATTGGGTAGCCGTTCTTCCTCCACGTAATCTGAGGTTCTGGCGTCCCACTGACTTTGCACTCCAGAATGATCTTGCCACTGATGTTAACCTCCAGATCCGTGAGGTTTTGTACCACATATGGTGCTGCCTTTGCTACAGTCACAGAAGAAAACAGCACATGGTGAGATTTCAGAAGGCATCTCCCACAGCTCTGCCATCCTCTCCCCTTTGGCCACCTGCATGGCCTCTCTGGGATGGAAGTGGTAAAGATTTGGTTGATAAGTTTATTTTCAAAGCGACTAAGCTTTAGATTCGGCTTCAGTACGAGCCTCGTTGACTTTCTCATCCTCTGAAGAAAACAGAGGACAGTGAGTGAGTAGAGCAAATGCAGAGTGAATGCAAAAAAAGAGAGGAGGAGGCAAAGAGGAAACAGTTTGAAGAATTTTGTGTCCTCCATCATGAGTGCAGTTATCTACTTACTACAAAGCATGTTATGTTCATTTATAAAAGGTACAGGAAAGCAATGAATAAAATCACAAGCACAACGTAAAAAATACCTAAAACCTGCAATAAGGACAGCAGTGATGGGTGTTAGTACATTTAAAAGACCTGGTTTGTATAGTGGAAGGAGGGCTGATTTGGAGGGGCATTTCCACGCATGTTGTCCAGATGAATTGTCTCTCTGACATGTGCCAGACAAATAACAGACCCCAGTAACTCTCAGAAGAATGTCATCAGGGTTCCAGTTCTCCCATGGATGTGTTCCCAGTTTAGCTGTGTTTTTCCCATAGCCATCATGTATGTCTCTGTGTCGGTGGAAATTTGACTAAATGAATAAAAATATCTGCCAGGGGAGAGCAAAGTGAATTGCCTGGATGCAGAGTGCAGAGAAATCCCAGTGCCTCCATGGCAAGTGGTGCTGAGAGGTGGCTCCAGTACCGGCTGTGGGGACAAGCCAAACCACTCTGTAATACCAGGGTGAGATTCTTCCCCTTCCTCCACACGTCGGGAAGAGGCAGGTGCTGATGCCATTCCTCAAAATAAACCACCTCCCACTCAGGTATCGGAGCCGTGCTAGCCACAGCTGTGGCGTGGGTGAGCATTTTCTCCTGTGTGTGTGCCTGTGTGGAGGGGGAAGGGACTGTGAGAGTTGTTGGCTGGACGGGGTAGGAAACTGCATGGGAAATGTGCTCGTTCACTTAAACAAGGGTGAAGCCAGCACTGCATGGCCTGGTTTTTACCCAAGTGACAAGCGCTTACGGCAGCATAGCCATCCCTTCAGTCTCTTTAGCCACTAACGTAAGTGGAGAAGCCAATTTGAAAATCACTGTCTAATTCAGTTTCTGAAGGACTCTGTCTTCTGCTCCCTGGCTTGCTGGTATTTGTTTTACTCCATTTCTTCTGCTTTGGGTTTTTCTTCACCATTGGAAGACAGCTAATAAATTCACCCGTTCCAGCAGCACTTCTTCTTCTGAGAAGGCTTACAGCTGATCACTCACTTCCTTCACTATGAGGCAGAAGAAACTTCACTAATTTTTAGTGAGTTTCTACCAGAAGTGTCTTGCCCTTTATATTCATAGCCAAAGAAAGCAGGCTTCAGGATCTGTAGTGTTACTATTTTTATGAAAATAGAAGAAAAGAGTCGGTGGGTTGGATATAAGTAAGAAAACACTGTTATTACAATGAAGTGCATCTCACTTACGCAGAATAAATGGTACATGTCACTTGGTTATACGCTTGACCGGTGACATTTGTGATCACATCTGCTGGGTCCACACCTATTTAGGTATCTATATCATCCTGGCAACCGTAAGTGGGTGGGGTCTTCTACCCAAAGTCATATAGATCCAGGGTGACAGTCCCAAATGATAGAGTTCTGCTGTTAGTCACATGGTGGGTGATGCCTTTTCTCCTCAGTCAACACTGTATCTGCACCCAGCATGGAGTTGGGAAGATAAAGTGCAGCTGAAATCACCTTTATGTGTAAGGCAAATATTTTAAACAAAGCCAGCAGTGGCTGGATGAGTAATAAGTATGGCTAGGTGTCAATCCACATACAGTAATGCGAAAAAATAACCAAACCAGAGCGCAAAGTCTATATTAGGACAGTCCCTAAGAAATGATGGGCACCCTCTCCTTTGAAAGACTTCAAAGGGAGCAGCAGATGCACAGCATTTCTGCTCCTGCAGCAGAACGATAACACGTCCCACTGCCATTTGCCGTTGGCAGGACCTACCTCTGACGAGGAGCTGAGTGTGCTGTTCTAGCGTGTCAGTGCTGTTGTGCTGGTTCTGGGCTCTGCACTTGTAGAGGCCAGTCTGTTCCTTCGTGACGTTGGTAATGACCAGTGTCAAAGAAATGGAGTAGTTGTCAGTTTTCTTGATCACTGAGTCACTGAGCGCCGCCTCTGAGGAGGGGTAATACCAGGCCAGGTGACTGTAGGTGTACTTGGAGGCCCGGCAGGTCAGCTGGACATCATTCCCCACAATGGTTGTGACTTGTGGATCTGTTTGCAACCCAAAGGGCACATCTAGGAGGAAGAAAAAACATGTTTACAATTAAGTCACAACTGAGAAGATCTTTGGCTACCTGGTTGCAACTTGATGGTGGAATTTCAAAGACCAGCCGTAATGGAATGAGCCAACTATAACGAGACCCACATTTGCACGTGCAAACAGGCACTGGTGCTTGTGAGTTAGGTACGTGTATGTACCCCTCACGTCCCAGTGCTGACCTCTGGTAGTCTGGCCCCCAGTATGAGAATCATTACTTTTTCAAGTAATGAATTGAAAGTTTATAAATAGAAGTAGTTAAGGGACTAAGAGAGTTTAATCAAGACAGACTTCTATCCAGGTAGACAAATGTGTTCATGAGCTCTTCTCTTTCTATCTGCAATCAGTTCTTGAAAGTATAATTGCATAAGACTAGAGAGACCTATTCCCATTTCTCAGAAGTAACACTGTCTGTCTTCACCACTGAACAATCTTCCCAATTCTCTCTTATTTCAACTATGCCAATATTTATTTTCATCCCATGTGCCTTGGTGGATATTTACTTGATCACTGAATGGATTAACTGATGTAATGATGTATAAGTCCTTGAGGCCTTTATATTTAGCAGAGAAATACTTTGAGGCATGAGCCCAATCTATCCACAAAAGAGTAAGCTGTTTCTTGCTGTATTTCTAGTAACTTTTCACTCCAGAAAAAAATCAATTTTCCTGAAGTGGTGAACTGAATCCATTTGAAGACGAGAAAAAATGTTTCTAAGTAGAATGCCAGAGTCTGGCCTACAGACGCATTCTTATTACTGCATTAGCCGCCAGAGACCTACAATTAAATTGTGTCTGGAAGATGCTCTTTTCCCTTTTTATTCTGTTAGTTGCACTGATCTAGCCACCCAGCAGACTTGCATGAAAGTGCATTGATAACCACAGTGACCTGGAATTATTCTTCTGCCTGTTAGGTCAGGATTTTCAAACAGCTGAGAGTTATGAGGAATCCCTTATAAATTTTACCAGGTGTAGTATGGGAATGGGACACTTGGGGAGGACTTGCTCTGGATTACCTTCTGAATATGAACAGTGTTTGCAATAAATCTGATTGATAGATTGTTACTGCAGTACCAAGCTGTTAGTAAGATGCTTTCTCAAGCTAGGATGGAATGGATGGTACGTTAAGAAGGACAGAAGTTAAAGGGGAGCAAGTATGCATTGCACTTGCCATCTGACAAATTCCACAAGGGAGCTGGTATTTGGTCAGGGGCCCACACTGCAAACTCTTGCAAAAAGTGCTGCCGAAGCTATAGCTGAGCATAAATAGCGAGACTGTTGAAATAACCAATCTGCCTTATAATAAACCATATATTATATAAAATATGGAGCCCTGAAGGAGCTTTCAGATATGATTCAAAGTCTCTCTTCTTCACAAGTCATCTGGAAAAGAACCAATAAGCTTTGCTTCATGGTTTTTAAAGACTGGCACCAGAAATGTTTTACAAAAGATCCAAAAAGAGAAGAGATCCCTCAGGCCACAGCTGTGGAAATTGCTATTTTTCTTTTCTTTCCTTTTCATGAAATTTCAGTTTACTTTATGCAGTGTTTTGTTAGGCTCAGTTGCTCTCTTTCTTGCTTAGTGCTAGCTGTACGCTCAAAGTGACTTGTGTAATACATCCATTCTTCACATCTGATGTCCTGTGGTTCCAACATGTCAAGATGATGCTTATCAAAAAGGGGGAAAAGTCTGAGGCCAGCAGAACTTCTCTAAACAAAAAGAATTAAGGTCCAGTGAAAACACTGGGATGTGGCATGAGCAGCATCTCAGCATCCCTCCTGAGTCTGTCAAACCAAAATAGGGAAAAAGTGCCCTCAACTTGCCTTTTGCTTTGTTTCTCTTCTAAGCATTTGCTATTTGCTCCGGCAAGAGTTACAGTACTAAGGCAGATGGATCTTTGGTTAAACTCAGTTCTTTAGTAAGCTCAATGGTCTGGGGGACCTCCTGAGATCCCTTTCACCCTGAATTATCCTATGATCCTAAGTGCTAGGTCTTGGTGAAATTATAAAGGGATCCCAGGTAAAGTGATGAGGTAGGAATTTGGTCAAGTTACCTGGGGTAAAACACGGTGAACCCCTGCAAATCTGCAGGGCAAGCTAAAGCTTAGCTGTAAGCAGTTAGGCTGTCAGCCCCATCTGCCCTTGCTTCTGCCTCTCAGGAAGCCTTTTCTTCACGAGAATTTCTTTTTACAGCTTGCAGCCCCGATTGTTTCGCAGGGTGAGTTTCCCCGAGTGCCTGTGGGAGAAAGCCCACCCCAGGGGAAATACTGCATCTCTTGGGATAAGGCACTGGCTGGTGTGTGGTGGTGACAGCACGAGCCGGAGCGCCCAGATATCTCTGACATTTTGGTGCAAATTCCCAGTGAATTTGATGTGTTAATTTCCAAGTCCTAAATTGTGAAAGATGCTCGACAGTTTTTCCTTGCTGCTGGACTTCACCAGTGCAGGTTTTTTTCTACTGACTTAACATTCTGGGAGCAGAAGGCTGGCTTGTTTTTCTTATCATTTCTCCTACTGACATTTTTTATTTAGTATTATGAATATTTTTAGCTGCAACCTGTGCTATTCTCTTCCATCTTGTTAGCCTTTCAAGAAGCTCTTTCAGCTCCAATAGAATATTCATTGATTTTCATTACAGTAGAAAGAAAAGAGAGTAAAAAAAGTCTCTCTTGCTCTCTTCTCTTTTCTCCTCCTACCTGGATTATCTGGGGAGTAACTGCAGCTTTGAGAGCACATTATAAGTCAGTTCATCTCATAGACTACTTTGCTTACACAATCTTGAACCTGAGCAGTCATTAACTTCCTCTCTCTGAACAGATACAGTGTTTTATAAGACTCCTAATAAGTTGGCTAAAAGAATGCACCATGGGGCCTTTTCTCTTTTATCAGCAGTCACCAAACATTTGTCTTTCGTATTGTATTACAGTGTAGTAGCCGCGAATTTCACTCTCGACTGTGCGGGATTCCATAGCAAAATAGGGAAATGAGCCATGGGGGGAAGGTAAAAAGTCAGCATAAATCAAAAGAAAGTCTGGCTCCATTTGTATTTACAAGGAATTAATTGGTTTTAATTTCCTGTGCTTTGCACAATAATCTGTGTAATTCAAAACAACTGCTCTTTCCCAAATTCCATCCCTGTGCCTGTCAGGGTTGGGGGGGGTTGCCATCAGGCATATGCATGTAGGGAGAGTGAGAAAAAGAAAGGGTGAGCCTTACCATCTGAAACAGCACACAGCTTTTCATAAATCCTGTAAACATGTCAGGAATAAGCAAACTGAGAGTGGCAAGCAGTTGTAGAACAGCCCGGTTCATACATTGTTCTAGT
The DNA here is from genome assembly GCF_964289735.1 of Phaethon aethereus. Taxonomy (NCBI): domain Eukaryota; kingdom Metazoa; phylum Chordata; class Aves; order Phaethontiformes; family Phaethontidae; genus Phaethon; species Phaethon aethereus. The sequence continues at coordinate 2,183,607 of NC_138586.1, read as the reverse complement.
ATCTGATAGAAGATTTTTATCGCATGTTTGAAATATAATATTTTCTTTCTGGTAGAAATCTCTAACTCCATTTTTCTGAGTTGTTTTTGCAAGCAGATAAGCCCTTGAAAAAGGGCTTTTGTTATTATTTGTTATTCTTATCATAATTCATTTATATTCCAAGAACATTCAGAGGTTTCATATAGGTGGGATCCCATTTTGTTGTATGTAGTACAATCATACAAAGGCTAGAATTTGATTTACTGTAGACCTACATTAATATATAGTTGCCCTTTCCAAGGTGCAGACCAGAGATTAGAAAGTAAATAATACTTGTCCATGGCAGAGAATACCTCCAGGAGACAACAGATCAGCTTTTCACTGCACAGGGAAGGTTGCAGTCTGCCTTGGGTGTCCTTTGGTGCGTAACCGGTGGTGGGCAATGACATAAGGCAGTTCTGAGCATCTGATGTCTCGCCCACATTGCCTCAGCCCATGACAAAATAGTCATCTGACTTAAATGGGAACACTGGTGTCAAAACTGTGGTAGGCAAGATAGGCAGGAGACAGATTTTGTTTCCGCAAGAAACAGTAAAAGAGGTTTACATAAAAAGCTATAGGAGTTTCTGCTGCCATGAACAGCTTTAGGAGAGCTTCAGCGGGACATTGACAGTCAGGACATCGGCAGAAAGAGCTCAGAGAGGCTTCAGGGCTGTCACTGAATGATAAGATTTCTCATCACGTTGGACCCCTTATATGGTTTGGTTTCAGTGTGCTCTCCAAACCGTGCTGACCCTTCACTGAAATAAATTCTGCTGGCAAAGAAATGATTTAAAAATAGATACCAGTGCTATTTCTGGTCCGTGGGAGTTTTGTGGGGGCTCTGCAGTGGAAGAACAAAATGGCTGTTGACATTATTCCGTTGGGATAAATACATTCTTCTGAAATGATTATGGTGGTGTTGAAAACACCAGACTGAAGCAAGGCATGTCCCCAGAAAGCAGGTGCAGCCCCGAAAACACCTGATGAAGTCTCCCTTTAACACTCTCCCATGTCCTGACAAAACATTTCAACTGTGACCTAGTGGAATAGGTTTTTGAGGGAAGAAGAGAGTTTAGCCTCTGTATCAGCTTCAGATTTCTCACCAGGGAGAAGTTAATTATGCTAACTTCAGCTGTTTGACAGCAGCTCAAGATCCACCAGTTTGTTAGTTGGTAGGAGGCAATGGGAGACTGGGTCTTTGAAAGCAACAAATCGCTGAACTAACTGGGGAGTCCCACAACTAGCAGCTGGTTTGCAGAGAACAGAGCACTGTGAAGTGCTACGAACATTTGCCAGATGTTGTCCTAAAGGTCCACACATTGCTTGTGTGCTCTCAGACTCTAACTCAGCCTTTACGTCAGCTTTTAGGTTCAATCTGCATAAAATTTATCAGCCTAGCGATTGTAAAGTGCCCTGCTCAGAGCCTTATGCTTTTTGGACTTCCCCCATTTGGTACCTCACAAAATGTCCCTGAATGTCCCTCCAGCACTGAGACTAGAGGCAACTCCTGGTGAGAATAACCTGGCAGTCGCTTAGCGTCCTCCAAGTGCACCCAGTAGAAGACAGTGCTCTTTTTCCATCTGTGAGGCAGACCTTCAGCAGCAGCTCTTAGAGCAGCCTGGCCACTTGTTGGAGTAATATGCATTACTCAGCAGAGGACCATCATGTAAAGAAACGCAGCAGCAGGTCACTCTGCTGCTATTTTACCACTGCAACATGACCTACTTTAGGATCAGGATGGCCACATTTAGAAAGATTTCATTTATTTCTAATCCATAAACACGACTATTTTTAAACACAGCACTTATAAAAGTCAGTCATGCTCGTTCAGCATCTGCCTCTTCTCCAGAACGGCACAGACTCACAGTCTTTTCTTCACAGGCAAGACTATATCTGTCTTGCCAAGCCCTGTTCACCTCCTGGTCTGTTGTGGTGGAAACATTTCCACCATAACCACTGTCAGTAATTTTGTCCAGTGATTCATTTCCTTCATAATCAAAATTGCATGATTAAAATATTGGTGTCTCAAAACCTTGCTAGATTGATCTTAAAATAAAAAATCTGAAATATCAGCTCACTGTGGGAGAAAAAAACCCCCTACATAACTTTGTTACTAAAATAAAACACAGTTGTGAAAGGTGTGTGGATTGATCCAATCCTTTGAATCTGACCTTATGCTGGTTGCTTATTTAGTGCTTATTTGCAGCACTGGTTTTAGTCACCAAGTATTACAAAGTTCTGTGAATAGCTTGGGAACATACGGCTTTGAGTAACCCATCCAAACATAATAGCTGGCAGAATTCAGAGCAGAAACAAACCTACATAAAGACTCAACACTTGGAAGTGGTGAAGAGTAAAATTAATAGCTGGTCTTCAGCCTGCCTTGGACATCTTGCGGACCTCTTATGTCTGAGCTGTATCTCCCAAAAGTGCACCCGGAAGGGCTTTTTCCTACATAAATAAGAGTTAGGCCTTTGGAAAATATCTTTTGGAGGCTTAAACCCTCTTCCGTCTCCATAAGGCATCAGGGTAGTACAAAGAAGCTGTACATGGAGGTGCAATCTTTTCCCCATATGGCAAAAGCTTCATTATTGTTGGATGACATTTTTCTTATTAGCACTTCTGGGTAAGAAGAATGGTAGCAATGTTTAGTGAGCCCTTCTTTGGTTAGCCCAATTTGGAATGTGCTGAATTACTTTAGAGCACCATAATCAAACAACGTAGGGCACAAGAGAGCCAGAGGAGTGCAGAGTGCTGCCACGAGCAAGCTTCACCCTCAGAACTTGCTTCATGGGGAAGAAACCAAGTAGTGAGAGTCAGACATTTACCTTCCAGGACACTTCTGCACTCTTTGTTCTAAAATTTGTTATTTTGATGCAAATTCTACCAGCCAACATCCACTCATCCAGAAAGTGAGCACAGAAATGATTCAGTTTGTTCTGGTTAAGCAATTGAACAAGGCTGTCCCTGGACTCTTCTCTTTTTTTAAGCTCCCATCTCTCCTAAAAGCATTATGTAGGTCTTGATCTCACTACTAAAGAATTCCTGTGTTGAAAGGTTAAGCAGATATTTGTTTGGATTTGTGTTCTTTGGAGAAATAGCATGTCCACCTCCTCCCTCCTTAAAGGGCACTGGAAAGGCTAATTGCTCAGGCAGGGATCCAATGTCACAACAACTCCCAGTGATATCAGCCCTGGATTAGGTCTGAATATTGGCCTCGCTCACCTTTGCTATGTCTGCTCACTTAATTGGAGACCAACCATTCTCCTGAGTCAGGGAGAGGCTTCAGGCCTTTGGAAGACTACAAAGGCCTTAGCTTTTGCTAGAGGTTTCATGAGGACAGCATTCAAATGTCATGAGTGTTGCTTCAAGACACGGGCAGATAGACTCGGGGCCTGTATCTGCAGCTTGAAAAGGGCAAAAGGGGCATCAGGCCTGATGCTGGACATGTCAAACTCAGCTGTGCACTGACACAGGACCCAACCTTGCATGTGCTGAAGAGCCTGGGACTATATGATTGGGAGTGCTCTGAAAACACAACGTGCAGGGATTCCCAGAAGTTTTAACGAGCACTCACCAGCCATATAAAACTTTAAGATCCCACCAAGATCATCAGCATCAAGTTTTTGTGTAGTGTCTCTTGTGTTGTTTACCTGAGACGTAGAACTCAATGCTTCTCTCCTCTTCGCCGACCTTGTTTGAAGCCACACAGTAATAGATTCCTGATGCACTGCTGTTTTCCATAGTTAGTGTGCTCACAATCTGCCAAGTGAAGAAAGAAAATGTAAAGGCTTTGAGTGTAGCGTAGGCTTAGCAGAGAGGCTTGAGAGTAGTGGACAGGTATATGTTTTATGGTAAAAAAACAGTTAACAAAGGAGTTTCTAGTAATGAGTGAAGCTCACAAACAGACAAGTGCTTCAATTAGTTTTTTGGTGTCTCATCTCACATCACCTCAGCCCAGTTAATTCTCTTCCCTCCTCATTCCTAAACCTTCCTCTTCCTGTCTCCCCCATGAAAAACAGGGCTCCCCTTTGACACACTGCTAAGGTCTTTGTGGGACAACATCCACAAAAAGATCCAGTGAAGGACCTGGAAGATTCATCTAAGACACTGGAAATGCGGCCCCACGTCCATCTATTTTCTTTCTGGCTTTTCAGTTATGGTTTCTGGGCGTAACAGGACACCCGCACTTGCATGGGAAGCAGGTCATTCACACGGATGTGGTATAAAAAATATTGCAGGATTTTGCTTTGCTTTACTTTGCTATAAGCCCAGAGAAAGGAGGGATGTGGCCCCTTTGGGCCCCAACTCACTCTTATAAATTGTGCTTAGAAGCAACCTTGATTCCATAAACCTTCCTCAGAGTCTTACTGGAACCTGTGCGGTAAGGAAGGAAGCTCTGGAGAAGCTGCCTACACTAAGACACTTGGCAAATGCAGAAAGAAAGGGAGGATCATGAAGGACAAGGAAGGAACACTTGGCCTGCGCTTCATGACACAGAAAAAGGAAGTGGTTCAGTTACTCATGGGGCTGAACTCAAACACATCCTTAAGAACTTGTGTTCCTTAAACATCCTAAGCCCCTGCTTCTGTATAGGGCCTTCTCAATGGGAAGCCAGCCATATGGCACTCCCCTGTCCCTGTCATGATGCAACATCACAAGCCCATGGAGGACTATCCAAGGTCATGGCTTTAATTTTTAGTACTTCCTTTGGGCTGCTAGCAAGAAAGCAGGGTCTAACCCAACAAGACAGAGATGTTCTTGCAAGATTACTTTGCTTCCCCTGCAGCCATGCACCTGAGGAACTCTGAGCCCTCACATTTGGAACAAATATCACTTTCTTTGCCATCCTCTCTAAGGACTTTGAGAGTCAAAACTTAGAACACCCTCTGGCCCTTTGTCCTTATCTCCAGAGAGCGCTTTGAAGTGCACAAAAGCATCTCTGGACTTTCTTTTTAATATCCTAAACTAAACTCACACAAGACATTCCTTTACTCTTCATAAAGCTGCACCATGAATGTGTCTATAGCTGCGCAGGATGTATTTTCAGAAAGTTATTTAAGATTTTCTGAGCTTTGGCACTTTAAATCCTGTAGGGAAATGAGTTTCAAAGGTTTTGATCCCATGTGCATTTTACGTTCTAATGGGGAAGATTTTCAGCAGAATAACGGGTAAGTGGAAAAGTGTCTCCTTTTCATGGGCACCAAACACAGAAACTAACCAAGAATAGGGACAAACCAAATTTAGGGGTGACAACGGGAGACCAGTAAACCCAGCTCCCTCTGGTGTCCACCAGAGAAAGAGCTGTGCAGTTCTGATTTATTTATGATGTGAAAATAGCTCTAACTTGGATATAAAATCACCCAGAGAAGCAGTTTGCTCCTCCTCCTTTTTCTATTCCTGTAGCAGTGGGCCTAATGCCACAGGTTATTAACAGGCACATGTTCAGAGCACTACCCCTCACTTTAAGCAGTAGACACTGCCTTTTGAATTACTGCTGAATCAGGGCTAAGATCTTTCTTCTCATGATTACTGGGTCTTAGAATTTTATATGTGGGAATAGAAAAAGCCAATATAAATGTACGTGCTAAGGACAGAAAGGGATAAATTTGGGCAGCTGTTTAACAGCTATTAGTCTTCCTAAGTGACAGCTTGAGATGGGTAGTTAAGGGTAATACTATAAAGCCAGTTAAAATCGTAAAGGGGAATGTAATTATCCAGTTTGGAATACGTCCAAAATGTTACAAGTGACACTGTGACTCTTCTAAAAACTGATCCAATGCCTCAAGCTGCATTTGGTGGCCCAGAGGTAAACGAACACATATGCTCATGAACTCACGCAGATGCTAATGTCTCAAACTACATAACTCAAGAAAAGTCTGACATAGTAGTGGGAAGAAAAAAAAGAGCAAATAGCTATACTGAGACCTCATCTTAGTTAATCTCAATTGTGTCTGGTGAAAAAAGATGTTAAAATAGTGGTGGGAAACAATCTGGGGATGAATTCTTGGGAAAAATTTACTGAGAAAAAGATAGAAAGTCATTTTCTTGTTTGTATGCTCAAAATCACTGTTGTGTACTTGGATACCAGTTTGCAACACACCTGAGCACAAGAGATAACACACTTTACTGTCTTAGTACTAGCACCTCCCAAAACCCTCCAAAATGTGACTTTTAAACTAGCAGCATCCAGCAGAGAAATATATGTGATTTCAGAGCTGGCAATGAAAGATTTTGAGCGATTTTCTTGTAATAAGAATGCAAAAGGGGATTCATTATGCAAAAGTTTTTCACTCTACCTGTGTAGTTCGAGGTAAATCCTTGTGATTGGGAGTCCAACTATCTTTCCAGCATCTTAAATAAAATTCTCAGTTGCCATACCTAACCTAATCTTGGCTTAGTCCTCAACAGAGTGATGCTTGGAACACTAACATGCTATACCAAAGGGCATCCAAATCCACCTTCCCTCTGTAAGACCACATAGTTTTGTCTTTTACCAAAAAGAACCTGAAAGGAACATTTAGGAAGCCAGCAGTGAAGTATCTGTAGATCAAGGACATCCCACTGAAATCAAGGATATCCCATTGAAAAGTAGCCCCTATTAACCCAGATGTTAAACCCCATAGTATTCACAATGCTGATGTTCTGGCAGTTGTTCATCACCTGTTGTGTAGGCAACCCAAGTTGAACAAACTTGAAAATTTGAAATTAGTCTGTACTTGGTCGTAGTGGCAGGTAGGGATAAGGGTTTTGTTTTTCTAAATGCCATCCCCATACTTTCAATGCAAAAAGTCTGCAAAAAGAAGTTGAATGAGAACATGGCTTGAACTCCAGCAACCAAACATAGGAGTCTTTTCCCATTATTAACAGTGAAAACTGTTAGCAGACTTCTCTCTCAGTGGAGTGACACAGTCCCAGCATTTGGGGACCCAGCATTTAGCACAGAGTGGAAAAAAATTCTGAGGGGATAATCTACTTTGCGTGCTCAGGCCATGCACCTGGCAAAGGATTTTCCATTCCTGGAATCAGAGCCAGGATAGAAAAGTTTGAGACGTGTTGGCATTTGCCACATCTAGACTCGTGAAATCGCAGAAAGACCTTAGCTGCGCGGGACCACCGGTGGTCTCCTGTCTGACCTCTTACTCAAAGCAGGACTCACATCAGAGCTGTTGCTCATGCTTTCTACTGAGAAAACCCTGCTCCCAGGCAGAGCACAGCACTTTCTGCTAAGCCTAAATAATGATGCTGATGTGAAACCTGCAATTGCCTTGAAACATTGTGTCTCTTCAGTGAGATTAGGATTCAGGGACTATTTACAGCCTGGAAGTTTGCACTTTTTAGTTTACCTTCCACTCAAGGTCCTTGTCAAGAGCAGTTTGGACTAAATGACACGTTAACCCTTGCCAGTGTACCCCAGCCACAAGTGGTAGCACAAACTATGCGGCTGTTCAGTCCCTAGCTTCTGTGCAGACTGCGCTGCAACCAATGGTAATTAATAGCAAATTATTGGCATGTAATGTCTAGACATCTTCCTAGTGGGAGCTGGACTGAGATCCTGTGAGTTCACTGCATACCAAACACCAAACATCGGATCAGTTTTGATTGCCTGTGTTGAATTTGGAAGTAAAGGGCTCCATTTCCTATTACTTAACCTAAAGGCCACCCAATACTGCGAGCCGAAAGAAGGGATTATTAGGTAATAAATAATTGCTATAAAAGAATAAACTAAGTTTAAAACTCAATAAGAAAAGAAATAAAATGACTGATCTCTGAAGAACAGCTATGGCAAGTAAATAGACATTGCTGCTGGGAAAACTCATAATGGAATGGTTCAATAAAGTCCATATGTCTTGCACTGTAACGTTCCCGAACTGATAAAGACAAGCTATTTTAGAAGCAGCCAAATAACATTCCACAGCCATATAACATGAGTGTTTTAAGACATCTTGTAGTAAGGACAGAGCAGCAAGACCTTTTTTAAGCTGGAGCCAGCATGAATTAATATATCTTGTTATTCGTTGCTTTCTCTTTCCTTTGTCTAATCCCTCCCTCCAATAGCTTTAGTTAACAATTCTCTCTTTCACTTCGTTAGCTATATGTGGGCGAGGATGAGGAGTAGAAAAAGTGGGTGGAAAACTTCTCAGCTGTCTAACTCTGGCAGAGCTGGGGTGGAAGTGGCTAGAGGGAGATGAAATTATAGGAACTTCACCAGAGACCCCGCAAAGAAAATATTCAGCTAGCTCCCAATCCATCTACTTGAATGGCACAGAATAACACTTATTTTTATAGCCTGTCAATTCTGATCCATCTTAGTTCATTCATTCAAAACATGCTAAAGGATGGACTGAAGACAAGCGATGAGAGAAGTCTGTGAGTTGACTGAGAGCTTCGAGGGTGTGCTCTCACCTCTGGCAGTGGGCATTTCTCTCCCTGTAAAATGAGAACAATCATTGCCTTCCTCACAGAGTACGGCAGAGCTGACAGTAGTACCGTGTGATCAGGAAAGGTGCTGGGCAGGGCAGGAAACTGGGGAAAACTGAAGGTTTGAGGTGTCTCCGGAGGAACTGATATACATTTCTAGTACGGATGGATGGATCGCTCTCTGGCCCTGGGGCAGGTGGGTAGGTGCTGGCTAGTCATGAGCAATTACCACCCCCGTGCTTCTTCCTCACACCCAGTGATTGCAGCTAAGGGATTTAAGAGGGCAGGGAAGACAAAGAGGGCCATTTCTTATGTCCCTGCTGCTAGCCAGGCTCTCTCAAGACGACCTGCCTCGTAGTCCATGTGCTCCTGTGCCTTGGTAGTGCCTGAAACACCTGGACTAGTCTCCCAGAAAGTGGATGCTTTGTTCAAAAACCCAGACGCATGGCTGTTCACCTTCCCCTGCCACCAGAGACCAGCATGACAAGGCGTGTGGGAGCTCACTGAAATGGGCACCCATGCAGGGTGACAGACTTAAACAGCCCTACTGAGTTGCTCGCATACTTTTCACCAAACACATCCCACTACTCTAACGTAGTCTTTTTGCTCCTTCAGGAAGTTTAAATCTGGCATTTTGGGGTCAATTTTCTTGAGCAGTTATGCATTTCGCCAGCAAGAGAGATGTATGAATTTCATTGCAGAAACATCCACGTGGCCAGGCCACTCTCTCACATATAGAGGAAAGGCAGAAAAGGGATGAACACCCCCCCTCCCCGCCAGTGAGGATCTTGCTATTCTGTTCTGCTACATACTGTTCTCCCAATCTCAGACCAGTATGTTCAGTTTACTAATAGGAAAGAAAACTGAATAGCAACCTAGCTCCTTACAACTTGAAGAAGATGTTCAGGCAATTCATGCTAAAAGCAGTCTTCAGGGGTAGCTACACAGTAATTTAAATCACAAAGTGAAAAGTTCAATATTGACCCCAAACCACCGGGAAAATTAAACTAGCACGATGCAATTGCCTCAACCACTATTTGAGTAAAACTTCAGTGAAGTACGTAATGTTAACAATAACCACATGCTTTTCGTTAGGAATGAGACTCAGCCTTTAGAAGACAAGAGGGAGTGAAAATCACTTCTTTGTCTGTGGAATAATAATAATGAAATAGTCATTAGGATGAAGATGACAAAAGACCTCAATTTTAAATACCACTTTTGTCAAATAGGTGTCTAAAGATCTTGATGTGATCTTTGATCAGTGATCTGCTGGAAAAATCCTTGCTTGCTGCCCCACAAGCTAGCTTTTGAGCAAGATTCTGGATCTGGTAATTTCTGGGGGTTTGTTCCCGTATTCTTAGTAGCTCTAAAAAGTTAATGCATTTTTTCATATGTTTCTGAACCAGCATGTGCTGCTACAGTTCTTCGAGGGTGAATTCTAGGGATGCTGAGAAATCTTAGGGACTAGGTAACTTCCACCTTCTGCTCTGAGACTCCAGCTATCACTGGATAGGCTCAAATCACACAGGAAAAATAACCATTCTCAGCTAATCCCAGCTTTATAACACAGTCAATAAAAGCCACACTCAGACTCCAACATCTTTATTATTTCATCTGGCTAGTCAATGCAGATGAATTACTTGCTAGGACATGGTGGGAATGGATTGGGCTGTTTCCTGTCTATTCCATTTCTGGTGGGAATAACGACTGATAAAACACAAGGAAAAGTTTGAAGGCTATGAGTTTTCATCAGTGTCTTTTTTTGAATTATATTCTATTATCTAAAGACTCCACTTAACACAGATAGCCTTGGACTTCAGAAAGGGGGAAGTAGAGGAATTGTCTGCTAATGTAAGCAGGGAGACAAAGTGCTGAAACCCGAGATTCATAAAATCTAGTTTTATTAATTTGAATAAATCTTAATGAGGACATAAAAATCATTAGGAAACACCTCAGAATGTGTTTTCAACCAGTGGATCAGCAGGAGATGAAAATAATGAATATACTATAAATTGTAAAATTATGTAACTTGTAAAGAAGTATTCTGATGAAACTTTAATAATGAAATATGTAAAAGCTTAAAGGGTTGTAGGCTGAGCTTTTGAACATGTCTAAAAAACGAACACTTGGGGATGTCTGGAGTCTATAGAAAGAGCAGAGATGGCTGGACAAGGCAGAGCAAGGAGCAGCCTCGGTGGTACTCAAGGGGTGAGCAGCAGCAAAGCTCTTGGGAACAAGAGGAGTCCTTTTGAGGACTGCGTGGGGTCCTTGTACTGAAGTTCCCTCGTGGTCCTCATTTCCACCAAGCTGTTGCGTCTCCCTTCTCCTAGCACTCTAGTGTCCACCATGTTTTACAGGCAGGAAACTCAGGCACATGGTGATGTCAGGACTGACCTGTGGGTAGGTGCTGTGGTGTCCTCTCTGGGAGTGGAGCACTATTTCTCCTCTGGCTGCTGTACGTGGAGATTGCTGCACCTTTTCTTTCTAGGGAAATTAGGTGAAAGCTGGGAAGTCCCTAATCATGCACCAACATAGACTGAGGATGTGTTTGGAGTGCGCCACTGGATCCAGGAGCTCTGTGGCACTCCTAAAACACCTCAATCAGAGACTGCAGCCAAATCCCATCTTAAGTCCACTAGCAAACTAAAATTTCACCCAGCTGCATATTTGCCTCAGCAAAGTTCTTAAAAGAAGAAATGGGAGTAGTGTACATATGCATAAACCAAAGAAAAATGTTTCTAATTTTGTGTTGTTGAGGTATCTCACTGTCCCAGCATTCTTCACTTTTATGTGGGGACTAACATAACTTTAAGACTGATCATCAGGTATCAACTAAGCTCTTGGACACCAGACCATATATTTAGACAGACTGTATATATGGAGGGGAACGGTAGCCGTGAGAGCCACAAAAGTCTTGTCAGTCCATATAGCAACCAGAAAGTCTTAGAAAAGGAAGAAACTTTGTAGGTACATGTCACCAACCTCCATTTTTTACAAGTAGTTAACACTTTGTAGGTAGTTGCTTTTACCTAAGATCCAAAATTCTTAGAGAGTACATTAAAACCAGAGCTTAAGGGGCACTATGCCATCTAAATAAATCTAATTTATAAATATCTTCCAGCAAGGGGAAAACTCAGGAATGAAATGAGAACACTGATTTTCTCCTTCCCAGCCCAACCTCCATGTTTTCAGAGCTCTGTTTTAGATTATGTTTAGAGCTGGGAAGTCTCCATGAGAAAGAGCAGATGCCTAAGCCACTGATCCTGCCAGATGCTGATTTAGTCTGGACCCAATCCAGAAGAGCACTATAGCTTTGTGCTTAACTTTAAGCATGGGAGTAGCCCAATAATTATCATGTGCTTAAAGGTATACCAGGATACGAACTGCAGCATTCAGCACCTTGCAGGATTAGGCACTAAACTATCTGAAGCATCCACCTTGAAACCTGTAGCTGCAAAACCACTCCTAAAGCCACAAACCTCTGTAAGTCCAACAGGGGTAAAACATCTGTCTGAGCCAGACCACAGCATCTTCTCCAAGGCATAGCCAGAAGCCTGTGAATCTAGAGCAGAACAGCTGCAGCAATTTCTCAAGGCTTAGCGTGGACGTGTGTCAACAATATCACACAGTATCATCACAGGTACCCAGGAGGCATTTAACAGATAATTCATGGCTGGGATCTTTGCAGGTCATGCAGGAAGTGTGCTCCCAGTGCTGTTTGGAAGGGGAAGCAGACAGGGAAGAGTAGAAGGAAAGAGGTCTTCCCACCTTCATTGGCTTGGAGTTGGCAACCCAAATGGGTAAAGAAACATTGACAACTCCAACTGAAACAGGCAGGTCCTGCAGGCACTTACACACTCTGAAAACCAGGCTATCTCTGGCCACCGTAGGCCTCTTAAATTACACAGCTGTTTCACTCCTGCTACTGGGAGAGGAGGCAAGGTTGGGCAGTACAAAGTGCTCTCTAAGTGCTAGGCATTTTAATGAACTCAGAGTCCTTATCAGTTGTGCGCGCTTCACAGGACCCCTCTTGCACTGAACTGGTCTTACACTTTCTCAAGGCTGAGGGACACAGAGAGTTTTTTGACCCAAAAGTCTTTGGAGAGTTTTAAACAGGGTGTGTGACATCATTATCAGAATCCCGGCATTTATAAACAGCAGAGATCTGAAAATGATCCCAGGGCTGTGGAATTTAAAGCATGCTAACAACCGGCAGCAGCTTGGGAACTGTGGGGAGAGAGCTCCGGGTGAGGGCAGCGTCCCCTCCATAAAGCCCACTGCTATTTCATGACATCATTACTCAGATTTTCATCAGACACATACCTTTCTTTTATCCCCATGCTTCATGGTTATGTTTTCAATGCTTCTGATCTTGTTGCCTATGAACATGTTTTCCTGAACTACAATTTTTTGCCCATCGGGGTTGCATCTGGAGGTAGAAAAACAAAGGTGGTGTTAAAGAACCCGACTCACTGCAGATAACCCAGGGAGGCATTATTAAAGACAGAGAATGTCATTCTTAGACAATAGTCTTAGGTCTTAAAAACTCCTAAAAGCTATTGCTGCTGGAGGTTGTTACCTCTTTGTGAAACTACTGTATTCCTTCATCGCAACATTTCACAATTATTTATGAAGCACCTTGACAGAGGTAGACAAAGATCAGTATATGACCAGCAAGGAAACCCCCCAAACTTTCTGAAGATTGAAAATAGAAAATACTGGATAGCTAATTAAATCATGTGAGTTGAACCTGGCTAATATGAGTTATACTCCAACTCAGTGAAGCTGTGGCTTTTTAAGTGCTCTTTAAGCACTTGCAGTGCATTTCAAAATTCAAGATGCCAGTCATTCAAAACGGTGGAGAGGTCAATGTTGCTGAGTGTGTCTGTCTGCTCAGGTTTCCCACATGAAGTGCAGGCTGAGGGAGTAGAATGGATAAATACTGGGATAACAATAGCAGAAGGCTCTTCTAATATTGCATACTCCCCAGAAGATAATGACATCTCAGTCAGTTATCAATCTTCAGTTTTGAATTATGGGCAAAGAGCAGTGTCTTGTAGCACATCATGCGAAAGGTATATCTGCACCGTCCAAGGCAAAAGGCTTTTCGGTCTTCTTTAACTACAACCGTTGGAATAAATGAGCAGAGACACAAGCCTTCTCACACTTAGGAGCACAAAGGCTCCAGCAAGGCTAGAGCTCCATGCATCCTGGCTGAGGATGCTGCCAGCTGTTCAACGCAAGGCAGCCTTTCATTTTAAAGTTGCCAGTTCAGCTCCAGTCCAGCATGGCTGAGTGTTATGAACTGTGGCTCCGTGACGGCAAGTTAGTGAAGTCAGTTCAGTCCCACAACTAGCTGCAATTGCACCTTGCACACAATGCACGACAGTAAAATGTCCTCACTGCTCAGGCATGGCACTTCCCATGGCCAGTCCCAGCTGCCTCTGAGCCCACCGTAGCAGATTAGGATTACAAGAGGTAAAATGAATATGGACTTCTATAGGTGATGACCAAGGGCCGATGCTGCAGAAAACTAATCCATAAATCAGCCATGCCTTTGCCAAATCTGCACAAGACACATGGGTAACACCCTGGGTCAAGGGAGGGTTTATAGCTCTCAAAAGAGCCTAATTAGAAGATGTCTTGAGTGATTTCCTGCAAGGCACAATTCTGTCTTGAGGATGAAGGGAAAAAACTCAAAGGAAGCAATCACATCACAGCTATAAGGAACAACGATAGTGTTTTGGGATTCAAAGTGCACTAGTGAGGAGGAGGAGAGAAAGAGAGAGAGAGAGGAAGTGAGACAACAGAAGGAAATGGGGTCTGTGTCATTTCCCACAGGAATCCTCCTACAGCTTCTGCTGGAAAAAGATAAGGCTGCCCCGGAGGCCAGAAGAGGTAGACACCACACTGCAATTGTATTTAAATTGATAAGATCAGAGAGTCAGAGAGCTGGAACAAGGGTTATACGAGGTCTTTTGCCACCAGGTCACTGGTTCGAATCTGTCTTAATTCGGCATTCATGACCAATTCCCTCTCCCTAGACAGAAAGGTCTAGAAAAGATTTCAGGTCATCTCTGTGGCTTTCCTACAGAATGCATAACCTGTTTCCTCATGATGTTTTCATTCTGCTCTTGCTGAACACCTCTGAAGCAGCAGCTTGTATGCCTTCTGCTGACCTGCGACGCCAACAGCCCTACCTCAGCCTACAAACCTCTGCCAGTTTGTTTCTGCAGGAGCAGTGTAACTACCTAAATGAGGTAATGGGCTACTTCCCTTGTGGAGGGACACTAGGTCACTTTTTAGACCCAGCTTGAGACTAGATCACCTAACATCACTGCAACTGCTGCAGCAAAGAACCTGGGAAAGGAGATTCTCTGTGATTTTTCCCTGTCTCATGACTTGCCATTCACAGCATTTGGAAAAGCATTGAAATGGTGAGAAAATAAGGAACTATCCACCAATTTGCTCTCTTGCTTCCTAGACCTGCCTTCATTGTTTTAAGGATGGAAAACCTGACTTCAGCCTTCTCACCGAAGGGAAGAGTTAAAGTGCAGTCAGAAATGTTATACATGGCTACTGTACATCCCCTGGGCTACCAGGGGAAGTATTCAGACCTTAGCCAAGACCTCTCTCTATAGATCCCTCTGCTCATATAACAGCAGGAGCAAAGAAAATGTCTACTTGTAGAAGGCCAATCTCAAAACGCATCTTGTGTTTTAACTCGCCTCATTCCTCTCTGACAGTTTCGACCCAGTGACTTGCTTTTGTGTCCTCACACCTCAGGCTGCCTCCAGACTTTAGCAAAGAAGGGTCCTCACTAAGGTGTGAAGGCCTGGTTACCTCTTCCAGCTTCTGCAATGCAGATGCTGCCATAAGAGCCCGTGCTCAGTGTGCACTAGTGAAGACAGCTCTTAGGAAGTAGCATAAATTCCATATGGCAACTAAATGAAGCAAAGGCTTTAGCAGGTTTGTCTGACAATAGCTCTTAGAGGGGAAAAAAGTATGTTACCTCTACAAAGAAAGCACCTGTCTCTTTTTTCTTTGTCAACCATGCAGGCTGCATCCAAGAGGTGTAAGGAAAGATCCTGGTAAGTCAGAGGGGCATTGCTGGTCAAGTTAAAGAAAATTCAAGCCTGATCTTTCATCACTTTAAACTTACTTGGCACAATTCTGGTAATATAGAAGGTGTTTGTAACTCCAAGAAGATCATACACAGCTAGATGTCTGCTGGGTTCATAACCCTTGAGATCTTCAGGTGGGGAATCACTGCTTGTGATTTTTAACTAAGATAAATAAGATGTACTGGAAAGAAAAACTGATCTGAAACTACCAAACCATTTTGCAACATGTTCACCTGTAGGAATGTCCACTTACAGTGTGTCTGTGAGGCTGCAGGGCTGCCATTTCCACTCGATCTTCGGGTCAGGATTCCCGCTTACGGTGCACTGGATTTTGTGTTTACTTCTTAATTCCACACGCTCAATCTTATCAAAATCAGTTTCCTTTTCATAGATTTTGGGTCTCTCTAAAGAAAAAAACCAACACACCACCAACATAATAAACTCAAAAAAGCAAATTTACATCCATAGTCATAATCTCGTTTCCATCAAAGGTTTTGAAACCTTTCTCTGTCATCACAGAGAGACGATTTAGTGAGGATTGCTGAAGTTGTAGGGCGATTACCAGCAATACTGAAAGTACACATCCACAGGAACATGGGTATTAGTGGTGGGGTTTCAGAAAATGCACTGAAATGCTACCGCATTCATCCTAATTGCTTTCAAACATTGTCTTAGACTTGCTATACTTCTGGAAAATTTATACCATGAAACATCTGTTGGTCAGGGACTGCAGGGTCAGGCTGTTAGTGTAAGTACTGTGGGCAAAATAACATTCGACTTCTGATGTCACCTCCTGAGAGGAGCCTTATCAAACCGCTCTGCAATGTTATTTACCATTGTGCAGGTTCTCCCCAGGGTTTTGGAGAAAAAGTCTTTCTGATCTGAAAACCTTGCTGTCCTATTCTGTTTATGTGTAACGTGCACTGGATGAAGGGGTGAAGAAAGCAAGGTAAGAAGTGGTGGGGAGAAAACACTTGTAGAGTAATGCCAAGAAATTCTCACCAATAGCAAAACCATTAAAAATGTCGCTGCATTATTCACATCTGGAGGGGTTGCAAGATCACACTCTCCAACTGGAAAACTCACAAGAACAAACTTTTGTGTGACACTTTCAGGGCTGCTTGTTGCCAGCAGGAAAGAAATGCTTTGTCCCATCTACTTCCAGCTCCCACGGGAACATGCGAAAATGAGAAAGAAGGCTAAAAAATCCCCAAAGTGTACTGAACTTTTGCTAACCTCGGAGAGGGTGGGTTTGAGTTTGGGGTGAAAAGCACAGCTCTTCCCTTATGCAGACAGCTCTGCCCATCCCTAGCCATATCTCTTTGTCTGCTTCTCATAACAGGAAATCAAACAGATTTATTGGTCGGGGTCCCTCTGTGGAACACCTCTGTGCAGCCAAGTGTGGCTGCTTTACACTGAGGGCTTTTGACAAGTTGGGAAGTGAATGTAGATTAGATTTCTATTTTTCGGGTTAACTTATTTTTTCTGCTGTCAAGGAGGCCCCAGATATGTAAATATGAGCTACTGCCCACCTCATCAATCTTGAGCCCTTTCCCTCTTTTTTTCTTTTCCAGCCCTCTACTCTTACGAGAGGACTGACCAGGCTGATCCCATGTCTCGGTGGGATCCTCGCTTTCCATTTCTCATGGCTGCCAGGTCTTCCGACCTCATCATTGCCTGAAAATACATCAGCGTTTCCTTCTCCATCACATGAAAGGAATATTGACTGTAGCTGGTTCAGCCATACCCAAACTCCCATGCTATAGTAAGCTATTAGCTGCTTTAAAGAACCTTCATTAGGTCCTGATTAACATTTCACTTGAAAAACCCAAATGATGGGCCTTGTTTGGTTTTGCTCTTGTATTGCCTTTTGCTTTTTTGATTCCCTTTGGTTGAGTCTTGTTTCCTCGGCAGATGATGTTCTATCAGGCTCCAAAAATCCACTCCTCCCTCTGTCGTCCCTTCAGAGGGGGAGAGGGATTGTCTGCTCGTGAAGGAGAAGATGAAGAAGGAAGCAGATGGGAGAGGACTTCAGGCTGTGGTTAGGGTCTCTCAAACTCACATCCTCACCTGTAACATGGACACAGGCTTTCCTGCACCACATCACTCTGGGTTATGCAGCGTATCGCTGATCAAGTGCTTTGAGATTTGTGAGCAATTCACAGGACAAATTATTGGGACTAATGTTGAATTTCCTTGTAACTGGCATCTCATTTCCCATCAGTAAATTATTTCTGATCATAAAAATAATTTTGTAAAACTCTCTGGAGAGAGAAGCACATTTTTCGTTATCTTGGACATTTTTCTTTTCAGTCTCAGATCCTGTGTTTGGCATGTCTGGACTGACCTCAAAGCGTGATTTGCACTTGGAGAAAGAGACTCTAAGTTCAGTGTGAAAGGTTACTCAAGTGTTATGTGAAAGGTTACTCTAGTGTTGTGTTTCCTGGGCTGTAAGAATAAAGCTTTATGCACTTGGGGAGGGAGACAGTATGTTTGTGTGGTTTTGTACGTGTGAAAGAGTATGGGGGAACAAGGTTTGATTACAATCTTTTAGTATTAAGAGATTTTTCTATACTCTTGGTGAAATGATGAACACGTTGACTATCATTTAAATTATCCTTCTAAAAAATAAATAATAATTTTAACTTGATCTAATTCAAATAAGAACATACATGAGTGACGAATGAATTCTTAATTCCACAATTACTTTACTGCATGGCACTATTAAATATTTCTTGAGACCTAAAATGAGTCAAAATGATTCATCAATTGAAATAATTATTATTTATGAGGCTTAAGCAATTATTTTCTTAAAACTTGAGGGGCTGGCTAAAAAGGCCTCCCCATCATTTCTTTCACAGTGCCTTATAACACAGTTAGTGTGGGGTCGTAGCAAATTATGGGCACGAAACTCAGAAATTGAAGCAATTTTTGTAAGTGTCTCTCTTTTTCCCTGCAAAGGTTGTAACAGTGGTAGGTGTCATTCTGCAAACGACTCTTACTGCACTGCTACTGCATCGGGGACGAGGCCCTTCCACAACTTTGAATGTGCCGCCTTTGTGTGTTGTAAGGGTGTTATAGCGGGCCCAGCGCGCTGCCGGTTTGTGATGCGGAATGCGGGGGACTCATAAGGGGGATATGTCATGGGCTGAAAACTTTCCAAACCTCTGCACGCTGTCATGGCCACTTTACATCTTACCGTCCCCGCTGAAGGCAACCAAAGCTTTTCTATTCACTTTGCTCGCTGCTGGGCCAAATCCTATTTCCAGAAGTTGCCTCCATCAGTGATGGAAACAAGTTAACTGGCTTCTGTGGTGGGTACTGGCCTCTTAGATCTGCTCAGACCATGACTGGATAGTTGGCTCAGTGGGCTGGCATCTGCAGCAGTCTCACCTGCATAAAGGCTCTCCACACCGGCGTGATGAGGAGTTTTTACCCTAAAGCCAGGGATTATCCAAGGTACACCTAGTAGTGTATTTCTCAGATAACTCTCTCCTCCAAACAGTGCTTTGCTTTCTTTTTCACGTTCGCTTACTAAGCAGCATGGTGGATTATGCACAAACTGTTGTTTATCTTTGCTCACGTTTAGGTGCGAGGTAAGGCTTGGGGTACGAATCCATTTGGAAGCACTGACAAAATCCAAGTGTATTTCTGGTTGCACCTAAAATTATGCATCCAAAGTGTGGATTTCATCAACACACATACATCTGCATGTTTATTGCTGTTTTTTAAGCATAAAAAACCCCCAAAAGCTGTTGGGAATGGAGAGCTTTAGCAGGCATCGGACTAATGGCGGTACAAAAGTTGAGTGAACAAGCGAGCGGCGTCGGCACAGACCCTGCAGTGCACCTTGCCTCCTCCAGCAAGTGCAGCGCAGAGTTCTCCTTCCTCCTTGAAGCTCTGCGACTGTGCCAAGAGCTTGACCTACAGCACCCTCTGCTATCCTAACCTTGGGCTCACCGAGCACCTTCCTGCAGAGCCTTGTCCCCAACCAGCAGTCCTGCCTGCTACAGCAGTGCTGAACTGCAAGAGGAGATCTTTAAATACACTCCATTCCCGACCTGAAGTATCCCTTGCTACCCCACTCCTTGCTTCCCACCGCCCCCCGCACCGAGACCTGCCTGCTTACTTTCAGCCTCCGCCTCCCATCCCTTCGCTGTTGCCCTCCCCAGGGCTGAGTTTTCTCAAGCGAAAGCCAAACAAACCTTAAAAGCTTTCCCGTCTCTGGCTGCATTTGGAACGCACAATGTTCAAATGGCTCGAAATGTATCGAAGTAAATGGGGTTTTGTCCTCTCTGGCTTAAAGTGTGATTGTATCCCCAGCCCGCTCTGCAGAGGTGCAATTGCTGGTGTGAGAGCTGACCTGAATAACTAAAGACTTTGCTGCTGCTGCACTGTGAAATGCGATCAAAAAGCAGTTCTGCTTACTGTACATTTCCAATTGATCAGCATTATGTAAATCTCACTTTCTGGTGTTATCTTTAGTTTGTAGCATTAGGAGCAAATAAGACGTACAAGGATTAGGACATTAACCCTCTGGCATTACCCCTTTTGCCGGAGACTCTTCTATCTCTAAATTCTTTGCAAATGTTATTATGGGGTTGCACACTTGTCACCCAAAGGAGCAGCCAAATATAGAGGACAGCACATAGAAAGTTTCCCTGCCTTTTTTAGAGAAACTTTGCTTTATTTTCAGTGGCCCCTGACTGAACTGCTGTTTACGTACCTTCCCCACTACCATTTAAACTGGGTTTCAAAAAATCTTTTTGAAATCTTTTCAAAATCTTTTGTACTTAATCTTTTCACATTAAGCACATCATTAAAATAACAGAGTGGTCCAGTGAAGCACTTAGGCTCAATCTTATGTACTCAATGGACCTGGGGCTTCATTAAAACTATTGATAGAGCAGCAACTTGTTTTCTGTTTATCCTTTCTGTTTCCCAAAAGGAAAAATAATTCACACTTTTAGCATCCTTCATCTGATGTTTGTATGGCACTTAATGGAAATATAAGCTCTGCAAGTTGAACCAGCTGAATATTCTGTAAGGTAGATAGGAAACTCATTAATGCAAGTTCGGACTGGTCAAGCAGTATGGGAAAAAGAAGAGGAAATTTCCCCCAAAGTAAAAACACTTTGTCTGTGTTTGGCTTACAAGTGATTTCTGTGGTTTGGTGTTTTGTTTTTTCCTCTTTTGTTAAAAGGAAAGAAAGAAAGAAAAGAGTTAAATGACCTGAAAACAAAACTTTCATTTCAGGCTGAACAGAACATTGTGTTTGACCCCAGCTGATTTTGTCTGGGTGGTTTTCTTTGTTTCGTTCTGTTTGCTTTTTTGTTTTATTTTGCGCAGCACTGCATACAAGGCTGCTGTGAAATGGGTGCATGGCATTGTCCCCACAGTACCTCTGAGGAAGCAGATGCCAAGATGAAATGAGTGGCCAAAATCTCTCCATGAGTCAATACCACGGCCAGGAATAGAATTAGGGTCACCGATTATCGGTCGCCTGTCTAATCTCTAGCACACACACCCTGCTGCTCCATTGTAAGCTGCAGTTATGGGCTGGGAATGCCAGCAGGGTGGAGGCAAATGGAAGAGAAACCATGCAGTTGGGTACTGAATGAACAGACATTAAGAAAAATCACAGGACGCTTAACCTACCCTACGGGGAATTTTGTTGTTAAAATGGCAGTGCAGCTTGGTTTTGTTTCTTCTGACCTTGTACTGTCACTTTTGGACGTATCTACCTTCACCTTGTAGGACGAAAGCTGACTTTTCCAGTCCCATACCACCTTTTCCAGATCTGTCATTCAACACCGATGTAGCCAAGCTTTGGGAAAAAAAAGGGGGGTTCTCTTGTCTGTGTCTCCTCATCTTATTTTTTGTGGCTAAACAGAGTTCAAAAGCAAACATGTAATGATGAACTGGTTAATTTTTAGCAGAGCAGGCAGTTTTCTAGCATTTTTGTCTCTGCCCCCTTTGCCTGCTTTTCAAAAGAGAAAAACAACAGTTAATATACCTGCAGGCTTGGCTGAGAGGCAGCATGGAAACCATGTGCTGCCGCTTTCCGACTTCCCCCCACTACTCTGGTTTTTAAGGGCTGTCAGAGAGAGATTGCTGCTGCAGAGACGTGAGTTGAATGCTTCAGATTTTTTCTGGCAAACTGCAGCAGGCCCCCACCCTCCTCTTCCTAAAATTGCTTTGGCTACTTCCAACAAAATGAAAATAGCTCATCTGACTTTTTCATTAGGGGTTCTCCTGGGAATGTACAGAGGCTGAGTGGAGGCTGGACCGCAGAGCTGCAAGTGTGCAGGGTTTGCATGATGTCAGTGAGAAAATTCCTCATAATTTGCTAACAATTAGCGTGCCGGAATGGCCCACTACAGTCTGTTTGTGCTGCTACATTTTTTCTTTTCTTTCATATATCTCCCAGAAAAAGTCAGGTGTTTCTTTCCTGCCTGTGTCTGATAAATGAGACTTGAAGGATAGACTGGAGCACTGTATCACTTTGCCCTTGGTCTTCTCAGCTGAGTGTCCTCCCCACCCAAAGCGCTGGCCACAGCCAGTGCTGCCCGTACCCAGGAGAAAAGCAAAGCAAGGGGCTTGGGGAGGAACAGCGGATGGATGGAGACAGGCAGTGTTTTATTTTGGGGTTTCTAGTTTGCTTGGCTGGCCCAGGAGGTGGAAAATTAGCTTTTCTATTTTGACTTTTCCTGAATGGCTCCTCCAAGGAGCTATGCAGGAGATGGATATGAAACACAATGGAAAACCAGTCCTGGCAGGATACCGAAGCATGCAGGCAAGGTGAAGCTTGATCATTTTATGTAGCCCTTCTTCCTGTATTTGGCTCAGTCCTTTAACCTAAGCATCAGTTGGGTTGCACTAATAATCCAAAGAAATACCTGTTTCCCACAGTGCAACAGTGTCCAACTTAGAGATTTCAGGGGCCCTTCCATGAACAACAGACTACAGGAGTCTCCCCTCTGTCTTCAACTGGCTTTAAATGAGATCCATCACTCCAAGAGCTCTTTTTCTCTGAACTGGCATAGCCCAAATGTATTAAACTCATCCTGAAGGCTCATTTCCCTCTCCAGGCTATTTCTCGGTCTGGTTGAGGTGTTGGGGTACTGTTCACATGGATCACCGCATATTTATTAACTTTTATGAAGATCACTGGGGACTCCTTTGATGTCAACTCATCCCTTGCAAGCCAAAGTAGGTCAGGCACAGAACTCCCTTTGCCTTTGATTTTAAACCAAATATGAAGAGCTGGCCTGACTACAGAGTAGGGCAACATATGCATCATTAAGTGCTCTGGAGCTAATTCTCCCTAGTAACAAATCGAGGTACAGCTGGTCACCTTGCTGACATAACAAGGAGCACATGGCAATGCACACGTGAATTCTCCATGCACCCCTTTTATTCCAGTTCTTGCCCAGGAGAGAGGGAATTCATAAGGAGTCTGGGAATTACTACTGCTTATGGTAGAGGCTATTTCTAGAACTTAATCCTGTGTTTCTTATAGATACAACACAAGAACTTGTGGGATCAAGGACTTTACAAGGGAATGTAATTTCAATTGAGTAGAGCAGCTGGAACCCAAAGCAATATTTGCTGGAAGAGCCTTGAGGGAGCACAGGGGAGAAACTTTGGGACAAAGAAGAAAGGCAAAGTGATGAAGGAGGTTATTCATCCCATTTTTTGAATTAACTTATGCTTCAATACAGTCTTCACTTACAACGTGGTGGTCAGAGCACGCTGACTGCTCCATAAAGGGCTCAGCAAGAACCCTGATAGATGCAGACGACTTGTGCAAGGGTGAAAATGAAATGCGGTCTGCTTGCCCATAAATAGATTTGAGGTTTTTTGTTTATGTTTTGTTCTGAAACAGCTTTGTACTCCAGCCTGGAATAACTCTTTTCTCCCACGTTTCCCTTTCTTGGCTGGCTCAGATGTGCAGCCACCAGCTGTTTGCTAGGATTGTTCCTTCTCCTTGCTCCCTCCCCTCCAAATTCTTCAGGACATTATTTTCTTGAAGCTTTTCTCAATAAGAATTTAATCAAACAAAACAAAAACACAGCAACCCGCCGCTTCTTGGACAGTGTTTGATGTGTAAATATGTAAAGAAGGAGTGTTTTGAAAATGCAATCAGCTACCTCCTGGGGACTGGAGTCCTACAATGAGCCAAGGCGACTCCACAAGGGATATATGTGCTCCTGCAAGGTTAAATTCCAGCTGCAGTGGGAGCACGAGTGACCAGAGGCACAGCTAAGCCACTTCTTAAAGAGACATTTTTTGAATAGCAGCATAATCCTCCTCCAGGCCAGGCAGCACTCGCACGTCTTCATGTGCCTCCTTCCTGCTTATTGTCAACCAGGTCCTCACCTCGGGCCAGCATTGCTTTCGGTTCCCGCCCTGCAGGTCTGGGAGTTATTTGCCCATTTTGCTCCTCCTTGCCCCTGTCAAGCCGAGACGATGGATGCCTCTGCTCTCTGCAGATACTCGTCACTTTTATGGCCATATCAAACATGGGGGGGAGATGGCTCCTAATATTTTACTTATTACCATGGAGTGAAAAGCCTTGCAAATACAGTGTACGCTTTATGTCAGAACTACTGTGATTGCTGCCGACTGAGTATACGGGAGGTGACTCCAAGGAAAGCCTGCAGCAGTGCTGGTCTTCTAGCAGGTCAAGAGATACACTGCATAGAAGCTCCTGTCCTGCAGGCTCAAGCAGATGACTTCTTATCTTGTTCTCATCCTGCTTAAAGTGTTCTTTTCTGCTGCTGTTACTATTGAATAAAATACACTGCAAAAATTAATACAGTGCCATTTGATGAATCAGTCCTTCTGCTATTTATACTTTGTTCATGAACAAGAATTCACAACACTATTAACTTTAAACTCCCTCTACACCTAGTTCAAATTCAGTGATGGGTTTGTCACAGCATGCTGACTGCCAGTTACACGACCTGCGATGCTATTATTTTGAAGAGACTCACAGGAGAGGGGGCTGTACACTTACTTATAATTTCTTCAATGCAGTGTCCCCTGGCAGCAAAAGAAAACAGTCAAATGACATTTATCTTCTCATTCAAAAGTCTATTTAAATAATTTTCAATCTTGTCATTAATAGTCTAAATCAGAACTCACTCACTTTCACAGATGCAGCTCTGAAATTTAAAAGACTGGCCCTGGCTTTGGGGGAGCAATGCTGTAACTCAAGAAGAATTGTTACTTCTCAGTAGTAGGGAGCTGGTACACAGTTACGTACTCAGCATGAGGCTTGTTGGGTGCTGAATTGCTGCAGGCTCCACCTTTTAGACATGATGCAAAACTGATGCTCCTACCACCATGTTCACTTGCAAGCCCAAGAGGATTTTTTCCATCAAGTCTGCTACTCCCTGCATTCAAATTCCAGTTTCAGTAATTGCAGACTGCATAAGGTTCTAAGCAGAGACATTAATCACCCCCTCCAGCTCAGAGGTGGTTGTGTTTCCATGGTGGGCAAGGTAATCCCTGCATAAAACAGCTAGAAAGTGTTTTGGCCTCCTTCTGCACATCTAAGTGCCTGCTGAAACTCCAAGCTATTTAATATATTCAGGTGTGATACCAGGATATCAGCCATGATGACTGGAGATAAAGTGTCAGGTTATTTGTTGAGAAGCTAAGGGAAAGATTCAAATCTGCGTTCAGTTTGGAGCTTCAGAATTTTTTTTGAAAATAAAGCAAATGATGCCCAGATCTGAAAAAGGAGCAGTCCCTTTACGCTAACTGAAAACACAAGAAAAAAGGCAGTTTGCTGCCGTTGGATAAGCTTCAACAGCAAAATTTGCCTTTTTTGGTCTCTATCCACATGCATCTCAGCAAAATGACCCTTCCTTGGGCTGAGTGCTTCACATACAGCATGTCAGGTTAGTGCTGCAGAGGAGAGCCTGGCAAAGGCAAGAGAGATTTCCTAGGTGTTTTGTGTCAGTCCTGTCTACAATCAAGGCAAATATCCTCATTGTTTGCAGCCTTTAGCTTAAAAACAATGGCAGTCTGTGGCAGATATTTGCCTTTGCTTGCTTTCATATCCGGGATGTCCTCCTTCTACCAGAAAAGAAACACTTGCTGTTCATTTTTCCTGTGTTTCACCATGCAGCACCTTGTCCAGTCGGTAGCATTCCTGCAGCCGCTGGATTTTGCAGAGTCCTGAGAAGTGGTGTTTTTGCAATGAAATAATTATTCCTGATTGAAATCTCTGTTGGGCTGATCTCTCAGAAGGGCTAACAATGAGCACCATGCTAGGCATGCACTGTGTGTGAGAGACAGAATACCACATGCTTGTACGTACAATGAAGATGAAAGGCTTGTACTGTAGTTAAGAGCATGGGATGGTTTAATCCTGAAATAGCATCTTGCTGATGCAAACAAGGTCTGTTTGGTTTTTATATGCCTATTTGGGGAACGGCTGCTCTTCAAGTAAACATTCTTCTTTTGCATGCAAACACCAATATTTACCTTGATAAGATAGTTTATTATCATTCTTAATTTTCTCTTCCTTTGAATGTTTCCGTTCTTTTAGCAAGACGGCAAAACGACTGTATGGATAAACAACCTCGAGTGAACAATTTGCTGCAGCTTAGTGCACTCCTGCTCATCAGCTGACCATCAGCGTGTTCTTAGCTCTCTCCCCTCCTAAATCACACATTAGTTTATGTAATGTTTAAGGTGGTTTAAGCTATCTTATCTTACTTAGCATTCTTAATAGGCCAAATATGCCTAAGTGACAAGTTCTCCAGTTGTCAGGTATTATTCCTTTCTGAGAGGTGAAAGGTGAAATGAGAAGAACACAAATGCTGGAAGTTACATGGTGCAACCGTACATAAGTACACAAAACAGGACAACTGAGAGTATTTCTAGGTGTAAAGAGGACAAGGAGAAAAGAATTCACCACAGAAAAGAAAGCAAACCTATTTCAATAACTTTATCTCACTGCCTGAGTGAACCTCGGGAAATACAAAGGGAGGAAGAGCTAACTTTTTCTGAACTCCTTCTTGGCCTCCCGATTCAATCTCTGTTGCCAAATTCAGTGGATTAAAAAAGGCAGTGGATGTGCAAAGAGACAATGTGGTTCTGTCTTCCATTATCCCAACAAGGGAGATTAATAAATGTGATTCCAATATATATTTTCCCTCTATGTCAAGTGAACCTGCGTCAGGGCATACCACAGTTTACTTCAGGTTTCTCCAGATCCCCCTGAAAATGAACCTGTTTCTCAAGTGCTCCCAGCAGATAAATGAGAATACATAAAATACAACCTTAGAAAGTATTGCTGTAGCAGGATGATGGAGAGACATAAAAGACAGGGTAGCTTATCTAGTTCCTTCCGTCAGCCCTATTGGGACTTTTCCTGTCCCAACAGATGTTCTCCAGTGCTTTGCCCAAGCTAGTTTTTAAACTCAAGGGATAAAACTTCCATCACTTCTCCTGGGAAACTGTGCCCCTAGCTCTAAGACCTCACTACTAGATATCCTCCCAAACTCCTATTAAAATTTAAGTCCTGTTAAGTTTGTTCACTTTCAAGCTATTTTTGCTTCCCTTTGTGGAGGCAGTCCTGACACAAAGGTTATTTCTGAGGTGCAATATCTCAGTGGAAAGTGACTTTAGGTGATCTAGTTTCAGACTAACTCCTCATACCAGCTCTCCATTCTATTTCTTGGATTTAATATGTGAAATGAGGTGGATCTTCAGTGGTTCCTAACTAAGGTGCTAATCTATGCACAGTGCTGTATCAGCTAAACATGGGGAAATGTCACCCATTCCTGCTGACTGGTAAACTAAGATCACACAAAAAATGAGAAAGAACCCAGTAGAAGTCATTAG
Source organism: Phaethon aethereus (assembly GCF_964289735.1). Classification (NCBI taxonomy): domain Eukaryota; kingdom Metazoa; phylum Chordata; class Aves; order Phaethontiformes; family Phaethontidae; genus Phaethon; species Phaethon aethereus. The sequence continues at coordinate 2,156,176 of NC_138586.1, read as the reverse complement.
AAACATCAAGTCCTTACCTGTCACTACCAGCTGCATGGTGAGGTTCTTATACAGGCCATACTTTGCATTGCTCAAGACGATGGTGTAGTTTCCAGCATGCTTTGGTCTCACATCTCTTATGCCCAGCCTGTACTTCATTGGATCCGGCTCATAGCAAGTATGGTTATCCTTGATCAGTTTGCCATCTTTGTACCTGTTTTGAAAGTCCCATCAAGGCTCATCATGTGCGTGCATGCATGTTAGCCCTCAGAAAACCTGCTACCCAAATTAGGGAGGGTAGAGAGTCATCCTTCAGAAGCAGCAAAGGAAACACTGATCTATAATCACTGCGTGAATTGGACATCTATTCCTTTTATCCTTCCACACTAGAACTGAGTAGCACCTGCAGTGCTATGGGATGGCTTCACCCAGCAAACAGGAAAAAGTTATTTTAATGGATCTGAATGTACAGTGTCTCTCTCATGCTCAACTATGGTCAGAAATGTACATCTAGATGCCCCCAAATTATGCTGGATGTGCAATACTAAGTGCAGGAAATCATGGGTTAGCCAAAATTGATGTCATCAGTTTTAAAACAAGATATTAATTAAGCAGAATTTCTTTCAATATGTATATATGACCATTTACTGTTTCTAAAAAAGCTCAAGTCTGTGACCTGGAGAATTTACAGTCAATAGGAAGATCAGTGAGGAACCCACAATCTTGAATCTTCACTAGCTAAGAGAAGGACAGCAGATCCTGCACGAGCAGACTCCTCTTCACTGCCAATCCGATATGCAGATTTGGGTTAGGAATATGAAATAGGCTGGACTTTGCCACCCACAGAGCTTTAGGCTTGGTGGAAGGAGAAGCTGGGGCATGTGTCCCACTGCCTGAGAATGCTGGAAACCTCCTTTACAGTCGTTTAAACAACCGTACTGAGAGACCTCCAACATCAACAGCTGTAGCTTCGAACACACAGGGAAGGCAGCTCTGGTGGTCCCAGGCAGCCACCAAGCGGCTCCACGCTGAGCCCCAAGGACAAAGCCTTGGCAGAGAGCAGGGGGACGGTCCCCACTTCAACTCACAAAAACATTTCCATTTCCTAAATGACAGCAACAATTAAAAATATCTCCTAGAAGCACTGATTTGACTGAACATTAGAGAATTTCATGTTATTTGACTGCTAAAAAAAATGCAGCAAGCTCATGCCTGACCAATACCTGTTGCTGACTGCCAGGCCACTGGCGTGGCACCCAGCTGGCCAAGGGAAAGTGCACTCTGCAGGTGCTAACTCACCCAAGCCACCCTCTCTGCCAGGACAGGCAAACCCTCGCCAGCTGTTGTACAGGCTTTCGTAAGTTGAAGAAGTGTAAGGTGTTGGATTGGGGTTGTTAAAGACCCCCTGTAGAATGAAAAAGTAGCAAGAGAGAGGACAAGGGATGAAAGGGTAAGGAAAGAAATGAATGTCTTCTGGAGTTGCTTACTTGTTGCCCCTCCTATTAAGCTGATTCATTACAGTCCTGGTGGAGCCTTGAACGTGCTTTAACAATTCACTGCATTGTCTGCAAGGATCTGACATTGCTGGTGGTACAGGACTGGAGAAAATTACTTAAGTTATAAAGGGAAACAATTTCTTATGTTGAGAATGTGTCCTGCAGCTTTCTATTACGCACTGCCTCCTTGCAGACTGGCCACTGCTAATGGTGGTAAACTGGCAACCCTTCCTCAATAGCTGTCTACTTGAATCTTCCAAACAGCTCTGTGTCCAGGGTAAATGAAAGCCCCTTTTTGCTGTAGTCACCTTTTCTGTATGACTAGAAGAAAATAGCATGGGAAAGAGGTAGGGCTTGCCCAGCTTCACTGAGCATGTGTCAGCACACAAAGGAGTCACATCTCCTTAGCTGAACTGTGAGACCACAGCTATGAGCATTCCCGGCTTTCATCTTTTATCTGTGTGGTAACAAACAGCGAAAATTCTCGACAGGAGCCCAAAAGAAGGTCGCGTATTCCTGATTTTGCTCACGATGACGGTACTCACCAGGCGACGCTTGGACGAGGAAAGGCGTCCACCTTTGCAGCTAGTTTCAGTAACTTGTGTCCTGATGTAATCTCGTAGTAAGGCCCTTTCTTATGCGAAACCGTAATGAAAGGTTTGTCTGGAAAGAGAAATGAACAGGAGGACAAGTAATGCCAGATCTGCCACAGTACAGTGCTCACATCTTTGAGTTGCGTTGTGTCTGCCCTGGATTTGTTGCGATACAGATCTGCAGAAGCTGCAGACAACCAAATGGAATGACAAGCTGTTACCGCAGTTCCCCTGCAAAGCTCAGCCAAGGCCAGTAAGGTCTATCTCCAAATGAAGGACTTTATATTTATAAAGCAGAGAATATGCATCTGCATTGCCCCTGGAGCAGTGCGGAAAAATGCCTGAGGTATCTCTGGTCCGCGTGAATGCCAGCAGGCCAGACTTGCCAGGGCGTCAGCAACCACACTTGGTGCCAGCTTTTTCAAAACAGTTCAGCTCCCAGGTAATCCATACCCTCAGACATGACTCAGTCTTGAGCCCTTTAAAGCTTCTGTCCTGGTTTCAGCCAGGGTAGAGTTAATTTTCTTCACAGAAGCTAGTGTGAGGCTGTGTTTTGGATTTGGGATGAGAAAATGTTGATAACGTGCTGATGTTTTGAGTTGTTGCTAAGTAGTCAAGGACAGTCCAGCTTCTCGTGCTGGCCGGCCAGCGGGAAGGCTGGGGGTGCATGGGAAGCTGGGAGGGGACACAGCCAGGACAGCTGACCCAGGCTGGCCAAAGGGATATTCCATACCATATGACGTCATGCTCAATATATAAAGTTGGGATGAAGAAGAAGGAAGGGGTGGAGGGATGCTCGGAGTGATGGCGTCTGTCTTCCCAAGAAACCATTACGTGTGATGGAGCCCTGCTTCCCTGGAGATGGTTGAACACCTGCCTGCCCATGGGGAGTGGTGAATGAATTCCTTGCTTTGCTTTGCTTGCGTGCGCGGCTTTTGCTTTACTTATTAAACTGTCTTTATCTGAAACTATGAATTTCCTCACTTCTACTCTTCCGATTCTCTCCCCCATCCCACCATGGGGGAGTGAGTGAGCGGCTGCGTGGGGCTTAGTTGCCGGCTGGGGCTAAACCACAACAGTTTCTTTGAAAACACAGTGCTGGGTGCTGACTCTCTCATAGATTGATTAGATGTTATAGATGATTAATGGTTGTTTTAACTAGTTGTCATTCTTCCTAATGCAATTTGCATATCAACAGATTTAATGATGTCGCATTATTCTTTAAGCTTAACAACCTTGGTTCTTGGGTATTCTGGTTTAGCTGCAGAACTTACCATACACTGTAACTGTGACGTTGGCCTCCAGCCTTGTTACGTTGAATGTTTTGCATACATACAGGCCTCCGTCTTGCATGGTGACATTTTCAATTGTCAGGCTACTGCCAACTTTATACACCATGCCACTCTGGTCCATTGTTCTTCTAGGATAAGGGTGCTGGAAGTTAGAAAAAAGGGGGTCAAAAAGCAGCATAAACTGGATCATTTTGTTCATCCTTTCAAAGTCTGACAGTAAAGTGGTGATTCATATCAAAATTAGCATATCTCCCCATCACTGAAATAAATAATATAAAAGACGAATCAGCAGGAGGGGCTCTTGTCTGAGGTTTCATTACTAAGTCTAATAGAGAGAGAAATAAAGTGGAACAGTGGCACTTCTCGACCGAAATCTGGGCAGACAGGTAAATAAAGGGATGCAACACATCAGCCCTCCCCAGGGACCGAATCGCAGGGATCTCAGTGCAAAACTGCCGTTGCCATCTGTAGAGTCAGACTTGTGCCTTTTTTTTTTTTTTTTTTTTAATTTGGGGTTGGTTTTTTTTTTTGGTCACAGTCAGTAATTTACTGTCTTAAAACCCTCCTGCTTTCTAAAAGAAATATATTATGACAGAAATATAATATATTATGATGGCCAAGTGCCAATGCAAATTCCTGAAGAATTTTAGAAAGCATTATCCCTTCTGATAGGATTTTTGATCCCAGAGATTTGGCCAAGAAATTTTACATTTATAACGTTAGAAATCTAAGGAATGTTCATAGAAAAACAATTCGCTTCCATCATATGGGGTACAAGAAACAAAATTCAGTAACACCATATTGCTTTCACTTCTATAAATTCTGTGTTATATTTTGTGTAGTTTCTTCACCAAAACAAAATCGGACATTCTTTCTTTATGTAATCAAAATAAGTAAAGAAAAATATCAGGGTTTTTGGAATCACATTTTACACTTTTCCAAGAGGCATAGACGCTTCTTTGAAATGTATATTTTGCTGAACTAAAAAGAAGAAAAAGCAATCGTTTTAATTCCGAGCATCAAATAGAACTATGAGTAGTAGCTCAGATAAATGAACTGATTTGGAAAATACCGCTTCTTCCCTCTGTTTTTCCTTAGAACTGAAAGGTTTTAGTACATCAAAGCAAATGCTCAGTCTCTTACATGTTTCTATTTCAAATTTGGCATTTTTGTATTGCATTCCACAGAAAGCTCAAGAACCTACACTCCGAAATTTAAATTTCATTCTTTGGTGGAGATTTCAGCAGATAGATACAATTGGCTTTTGTTTCACTTTTTCCTACTTAATAAATGCCAAGATGGATGAGCAGATTGACAACTTGCAGCCTTCGTGGCTGCCTTTGAGACTTGCCACTGTGAGCCGAGATCAACAAACAGCCCGGAAGAAATGAGACAGCTATTCTTCCCAACAAGACACATACATACACTCCTGGCTTTTCTTGAAAGCCTATATTTAGCCTGAGATTTGCAGTTTAATTTGCAGGTTCAAGATGGTCAGGGAAAGTTCTAGATTCATTCAAATGAAAAATACAATCAATTGTAGGCTTACGAATGCTTGGCTATATTACAGAATAAGTAGTAGTTCGGGTTTACTCAGCTCTGTGAACAGAACTTTCTTTTGGGTAGGGGGAGAGTGCATGAAAGCAGAATACAGAATTTTCATCAACTCACTCTCCCATTAGGACATGTCCATATGAGCTCAATCCGCCCGTTGATGAAGGTTTCTGCTCTGCATTCCAAAGAGAGAGTTTCTCCAACCAGCAGTTTTTTGGGAGTTGCTTTCAGAGCCAGGTTCTGTACTCTGCCCTCTGAAATGAAAAAAGCAAACGTACAACCACACATCAATGGCATTTAAGATGGAATCCTCACCCTGATTGCCTCTCCAACATCTGCTCCTTTCACAGTGTCCAAAACATCTCACCGTCTTCTGTCATTCCTATGGAAATTGTTGGAAATGCCCACACAATGGAAACATTAGGGCAGTTGTAGAAATGCCTGAACCTAGGAAAGCTCTGAGGAAGGAATGAGAAGGAAGTGGGATGCATCTTACTAGGCTAATTGCTTTGCCATGGCTCTCATCTTCTACTCCGTATGTGTAAACTACCAAACCCCTATTGCTAGGACCACTGTCCCTTTCCCATCTACTAGTGTCATCAAGAAGGCAGTATGGATGGGCGACCTGATCCAGCTGAGGATGTCCCTGCTCATTGCAGGAGAGTTGGACTAGATGACATTTAAAGGTCCTTTCCCACCCAAACTATTCTATGATTCTATCATTCTATAGTGTCAGCTGATCAAACTATGATCACACGTGGACACAGTAATTTATGAATTACTTTTCTTGCATTTGCCATGATGGCTCCAACCCTCACTCAGCAGCTCCACAGCCATTCTCAGAAAAAGCTTTCAAAAGTGACTCATCCTTTTCAGTGCCTCAACATTTGCATATCTGTGAGAGGATGAATTTCTGTAAAACACGAAACGTGTTTCTCTTGCCCTCTGATGACCAGCTACCTTTCCTGTCTGCAGAGGACCCCAAAAGCTCGGTCTTGTGTATTTATAGATGCCCACTTAAATATACCCACTCTGAAATAAGCCTGCATCGTGTTTATGGTGCCTCGTACCATACACACGTCTGACCACTGCACAGTAATGCATTATAGAGTAAGGCATTGCCTGTGTGCTTTTGGGCTAGGCAGGGATGACCTAATGGCTTTTTTAGCTTTGCATTCATGATTCTACTAAAAAATAATTACTCCAACAATGAAGAAAAAGAGAGAGAGAGAGAGATTTACAGGACTTTTATTTGGCTGCCATACAAATTTACAAGTTCTGTTGTTTAAAGTTGAGTGCTAATTGTATAGAAGGATGCCATGATCTAATGGGAATGAAGTCACAATAAACTCTCCTCTGTCAAAAACATAATATATGAGGAGAGAAAGAACATACATTGAAAACAAAGGAAAAAAAAAATCTAATTGGCTTCAAATAAATTCCCAGCACCCAAAAATTTAATGTTTAGTTGCTTCAAATTCAGATTTTAATTCTGAGATGGAGTTCAACTGTAAATAGAAGGGAAAGGGCATAGTAAGTCACCAAGAGAAACTACATTAAAAACCCAAAGATTTGAATTAGCAGTTTAATGAGATTTTTATATCATGATCTTGTATGTTTAATGACCAGAAGCAAAAAGGAAGCTACTGTTTGGTTTATCCTAAACCAGCAGTTGTTTTAATGTTAATATAGCTCAATCTAAGCAAACAAAGCCTTTGGTGGGGTTTGAATAAAATACTCCTATTTTGTACCACCTCAACACTTGGCAATTTTTCAAAACCAGGAGTGAATCAAATCCAAGTTCTGTTGAATGGGAAAAAAGAAGAAGAATGAGTTTGCTTTTAGCCTTCCAGCTTGGACTTGCTACAGATACATACCAATAAGATATATCAAATATAATCGAGCCTAACCAAGAAATAATACCCAGGAGCTTAGCTATGAAATAGAAACATTGCGGTCACTCCTTGGCGTACAGTAGTCACTCACCCAATCTCTGTGCTAGGTAATAGGAGGTGAACACACTTCCATTGACATTTGCAGTGCATATGAGTACTCCAGAGTAAACAAAAGAATGAGAGGGGATGACAAATCCTCTTCTTGGGTCCCACACCATTCTCTTGAAGTTCATCTCTACAGAATAAGGATACTGAAAGAGAACAGACCGTTAGGAGGCTTGTGAGACATTCCCTTTCCCCTCAGACCATAGAGGCAGTCAGCCAAGGCTGTTCTGCTTTAGAGGCAGGGTAGATATTTGACCTTTCAGAGTGGTTGGTGGTCTCATTCCACACATATCTCAAGCAACATCAACATAAGCAAGTAGAAAATTCCTCCCTAAGGTATGACTGTCTTTCTTTGAAATCCAAAACTTGGCTATCATAACTGGGGCTTTTGATTCAGTAGCCCCGGTCCTCTCAGATCTTACCCACTGTAGGTCCCATTTCCCTCATCTCTTTACTGGAAATAATTATGTCTATCTTATATGAATTTTGTAAGGTAATCTTTTTGGAAGTGTTTAAGAAGAAAATTTGCTTCTCCTAATGCTACATGCAGCTACCAGGTGTTTTCCTGGGATCTCACGGTACTTCAAAAATACATGTGAAGCTAGACCCCCAAAAATAGGAATTATTCATGTCAGTAGCTCACCTGATGGCAGTCATCTGTAAGCTATGGTCTATGGCTAGTCATCAGATTCTCTCTATATCATAGAAAGGGATGAGACCCTTTCAAAGCAGCCTATTGATTTCCACTAGGCACTCAAGCAGGGCGGATGACTTGAGATGGTAAATCACAGGATGGCAGAAATAAGGGGACTTTTTGTCCTAAATTCATTAACACTTGTAATGTGCTGAGATTCTTGAAAAATCTGTAAGTATCTATAGTTCAGTATCTGTAAGTTCTGCTTATGAGGAAGAAGTGAGGATATAAAAGGCAAATATGGAAAACAAACTAGAGCAGAAATTAATTTAATAAGAATGAACCCTCTGTATACCCTTGGACAGCACCAATGACAGGCAGGTTATCTTTTGCTGGTGGGAATAATTAGTTAATTATGAAAAATTAGTTTTTTATTATTATTAACACACAGGGAAATTGTCTATTAGCTAGAGAAAATGCAATTTACTTTCCAAGCATTTTGAAAATCCTGGATTATAATGTACAAAAGAAATACGTGAAATTAAATGCAGACAAATCACTCAGGATTCTGTAAAAGATTGCTGAAGTTCACCCATTTCAGCCTGTCTGCAGGCAGGTGAATGGAAGCACAGGCTGTAGGTCTGACTTTTCCAGCAGGACACAGGAAGGCTCGTTAGGACTGCGGGTGTGCTGCAGGAGTGTTGAGGTCACTTTTGACTGAAAAATGAAGGGTCTGGGGAAACCTCAGTGTACCTACAGTTGCCACATGAAAACTAACTTTATTTCCACAGTGCTTCTCCCTCCTTCTTACCATATTCTGGCGAATTAACGTTTTCCTTTTCAGAGCTACCTTTTAGCTTTTGGAGCTAACCAAGGGAAGAGCTGCACTAGGGACCGCAAGTGGGAATTTCTCCAATGATTTCAGAGTTTTGCTCTTATTCTTGCTGTTATGGAGCATGCAATTTATTTTTCTGTCTCCAAACAAACAGTAGTCTTGTATGGCAGTGTGGTTTAAATAGGATTCAGTTTAAATAATACTCTTGTTCCGAAAAAATTTCAGCTCCAGGCTTTGAGAGCTGATGCTCATACCTCTCATATGAATACATAGTTGATCAGGTTGGCATTGTTTTAGGTCGTCTGTTATTACATATTCAGTACAGATCAAAGACAAAGGAATTATGGCTGTGGGGCAGTGACGGCTTTCTTTTGGAACAGTGGTTCTCTTCTCAGAGTAGTAGGAAACACGGATTTCATGTAAATACTTTCAAAGTAACCAAGCTGTGGCATCTCTGTTCAGAACCATCAGGAAAATTCAGGAGAATCACAAAAAGACATCTGAAACCTGAGGCTTAATCGTGCTTTAACACCCATGAAGGTCAAAGCTGGAAGTGGCAAATGCACACTGAACCAGATCGGTGACTAAACAGATCTGACAAGACTGAAAATGCTTTTTTTTAGCCCAGAATTAAAATCATGTTAAGCAAAATTAAAAGTTTGAATCGTGCATCTTAGCATGGGTTTATTAATAACAAAAATGATATGTAGAGTTAGTTGGGATCTGTTTAGTATTAGCAAGAGGTACCTTTCCCCATACATATTTAAAGGCCGGAGAGTGCAACGATTTTAAAGTATAATGGTAACATAAGGAACTTAATTTACGGTGGAAAAAAGTACATTTTCTACAAGAATAATAAAATGTGATAAAGTTGAACTTCATGGTTTGGCAGCTCTGCTCCCCGATGGCCAGGGGAAGGGGAAAGAAAAAATAACCCTACTCAGGAGGCTCTTTTCAACACTACACACATAGTAAACGCCTTCATAAAATATTAAAAAATATATATTTAAACAGTCAAACAAAAAGCGTCAATTCTGCTTGAAGGAAATCACAGTGGCTTTCCTCCCTTTGAAGTTTGTTGTCTATTGGAGATTAAATTTGGAAGAAGAGGATGTTCTAAATTTGTCTGATCCCCTTATTCACCTCTCCTCCCCCATCCTTACCTCCACCCCTCTCCCACCCCGCTTCCTCTTTGCACAGGAAGCCGCCACCTCGGCTCCACACGGCGCTATGAAATTCCCAGACAGGGCAAAACAAGCGGTGACTTTCCGTAGATGGAGCCTGGGGCTGGCGGCTCCCGAAGCCAACGCACACCTCCCAAAGCGTGTCCCCTTGAGTAGCTCACAGCCTCAGGAGGGTTCCTCTGGGGAGCGGCACTCAACATCTACAGCCCTGCCCCGCGGTCCAGCTCCTCTCCCTTGAGGGGGAAAAATCTTTTGGGGACAATTTTCTTTGCAATTCAAAAGGGAGATTTCAGTGGAAATTTCATTCCAGCAGCAGCTTGCAGCAAGGTAAAGGACTTCAGTTTGTGTTCGAAGAAATTACCGGGGGAGAATTTAGCTGACAAGCAGGGAGAGCAGGGCTGCCTATAAATGAGGGGATAAATGTCGAGGTCTGCTTGGTCGAGATTCCAAGGGCAGGTTTAGGCTCACGTGACTGTGCCGAAGTCAGCAGCAGTACTCCAGCAATGAATTTGGTTGAAGTAGGCTAAAATAAGATGGGGATGTTTCATTTTTATAGCCAAAGAGGAGAGGGTGATAACACTTACCCGGACTAAAGTGATAAGCTATAACTGGAGAGGAGTCTTATTCCCTGCCTTTTAATCCCTACTGACAAGACTTAAAAATAGAGATCTGCTAAAGCAATAAGGCCAGTGCTGTCCCTCTGCACGTCTACTGGAAATTTGCCATGGGTCTCAGCAGGAGCCGGAGCACTGTCTCAGGGCTCCATGGTTTCATTGCTTGTCTCCCAGGAGGAGACATCTAATACTAAGACTTCTAACTGCTAAGAGGAGCAGAGGTCCTCGGACCGCTCCACCAGCACGGCATCAGCCTGTCTGCGTATGCTCCGCTATCACACCATACCCAGCAGAGCGACCTCATCTCTCACAGCCCCTCCAGAACAGCCGTGGAGCAGGGCAGAGGCAGAGGACGGGCTCTCGCTCCCAGCAGGACAGCTCACGCAGTCAGCCTAGCAGGGGAATGGAAAGACACAAAACCTCTTCGGTAAAAGGCAGGATTGGAGCCAGGAGACCTCTGTTCTGTTCCTCACTCTGTGATAGGCTTCTCTGCAGGGCAATTCTAAAGCCCTTTACATGAGTGACTAGGTCTCCATTGACTGAGGAAGCCCCAGACCTTAAATCTCCTCTTCTGTTCTACCAAATGGCCTTGGCCTCCACAGACCATTCTGTAACTTTGACATTCAGATGTAACTGCTGCCGAAGGGATGGAATCTGTAGCTGTCTATTTCCAAGGCTGAAACCTGGTTTAGATTTATGAAACCAAGCAGAAATGGGCATCTGTTCTTGAGGAGGCACAAGGCATAAAAGAGATAAGCTTTCATGACGGTAGCTAATAGCCAGGTATTTTACAAAGAATTTTGAAGAAAAATAGTGTCTTGTCATCTATCTTTGACAATTTAGGGAGGAACATCAAGCCACAAGATGAGAAAAATATGTGATAAACTCAGCCCTAATCCCCAAAACACTCTTGTACACAGTTCAATAGTAATACATTGCAAGAGCAGGACTGTGCTACTGGATTTTCAGTGTCTTTGCTATTTTTTTCCTGAAACTTACCTAACTTCATACATTTCATTTTGTATTTTTACCCCTTGCCTTGGCAGCCCAGACCTCTGAATTGATTGAATTTCTCTGAAACAATCACTTACCTGGGTAAGCTTAGGTTTGATATCTGGCGAGGTAACTCGGCAAGGGACAACAACCGTTTTCTTAGCATCTAAAATGTAGATTATTTCAGGATGTTCTGGGTGAATCTCCACAAATGGATTTCTGTAGTCTGCAGGGGAAAGAACACTGATTTGCAAAACCACTCCTTTACTGGTCAGTGCTCAGAAGAGCACTGTAACCTGAGTTGCTAATTGCCCACAGACAGCCCACTCTAGCGTGTGACAAGACACCCAGTCACATCTTGCCTGTTTGCAAATGCCAGCATCATCTAGGGATTATAGCCAATGACCAAGAATGGGAACACTCCATTGCTAGCCCTATTCTACCAGTTTGTGGTGTAATCTTGTAACAACTCCTTTTCTTATCCATCCCCTGGCTGTAAAAATGAAGTTAATAAATCAGCTGCACAGGTCTTCACGGCACTTGAGGTAGTTCTTTCCCCTGTGCTCTGAATTTCTTTCATAGGTGATGTTATATCGCGGCACTCCTGAATTCCACAGCAGTTAAGTGTTACAATAGGTTTACCGCAGTTAAGATAAATCTACTGAAAGAAAAAAGCTTCTTTCTGTAAATGAGAATCTTTAGAATACTGCAGAAAGCACGCAAAAAAGGAACATAGACCCATGACATTCAAAGCCAGGCAAGAATAATCTGTTTATCCGAACAGTGAAGTAACTTGGTCACACTCTTGGGCAACTGTGGGATTTTCTACAGATCTGCCACAATAAATCAGGCTGGATATACATGTACAATAGAAATAAATAAAAATCTGAGGCAGTTTAAGTTAAGAAAGCCTCTGCATCTCATTCACTGATTTTTCATTGTATGAATAGGTCATCAGAAAATTAAAATAATGTTTGTGAAATCCTAAAAGCTTCAAGATTTTTCTAAAAAGCATTCTTTGACTTGATATTCTTATGGTATAAAGTTTCAAATACCATTCAGCTAATGCAATACCAACTACACCACGCAGTGTAGGCAATCAACCGCTTTTGGTTCGGATTATACTGTTGACAGGAAAGGATGTACACCCTGTACAATAACCTCAACCTGCCTACCCCCTGCCTGGGACCTGCCTCCACATACTTAATTGTATTTCATCTACAAATGGCTTCACCTAAAGGATGGGAAATAGCTGACTTGAAAGGTTCATGAACAATCTAGGTTGCAAAAATGTGCTCTAAAGTTTTCTGTCAGTACTTTAAAAAAGGATGTGCTATGAGGAAATTAAAATCAGTTTTCAAAAGAATGCTTAACTACTCCCGAAGGGGCCAAATGGGTAGTGTGTGCAGTCGGCTGAGGCTGACACATCCATCGCTATGGACCGGTAGGAGGCCTTCAACAATGGCCAAACACTTATGGGAAACACCTATAGTGTAGGCAACAAGTTCTCCTGTGTCGTATAATGAGGGAAAGTATCTTCTTGCTGAAGATCATTAATGTACTTCCTGAACAACCCTTGTATCCTCATGTCATATTTCCTCTCTAATTCCTGATGTAGTATTAATGGGTTTTTAATAGAGAAAAAAAATCAGTTACTTATTGCTTGGTGGATCTAGCCCCACGGTTCATCCAGAAATTGCCCAGAATGGGACATTTCTGTGCAAATACATGAAAAAGTCCATGCATTACCCAATCAAGATGGCAATGCTTCTTCTAGATCTTGGGGAGCCCTCCCACGCTCCACAGCCGAGAGGCAAGGAGAGCCGAGCCAGAGGTGGCCACCGAGCCGGAGGAGCAGCTGCTCGGGCGGGCAGTGCTGGACGGTTGTCTGGCGGGGCAGCCCCTGACCCGTACGGCTGCTGGCGCCAAACCCTGTCGCAGCACTGCCAGCATCTTTCCTGTCTTACGGCCCCTCTGTTTAGCACGCATTGCTCTGACTCTGCAGCACGGTGCAAAAGTATCTCCAATAAAGGCTGCGTATACCCTCATCTGTGATAAGACGCTCCTCAAATGCACAAATCAAAGCCACAGGCTGTGTTTAAGAGCCTGAACGGTGTGATCGTCTTGGTTTAGCACCAGTGTGTCAGGCCAGCTGGCCCAATCCTTTCACCTAAATGCGTGCTCTCGTTTTACGTCTAAGGCTGTTGTGGCAGCTGTTCTGTGATTGAAGAAAGCCCCGGTCGCAGCGTGTTGGAGTAACGCTATCTATTCATCCCATTAATCCTTGCATTACTGTATCAGGCCACTCTCCCTCCTTCATCTGTTGGCAAAACTGGGAATGTTCTAAAATCTCCATGAAAAGATGGTAAAATATTTCTCTAACATTTTTAGCTAGTAAGGAAAAAATCCCTGTACATAGAGTTTTAAAAATTCCAAGTATCCCTTTCTGGGTGTTGGCCATTTTGGCCACTCCCAACAAAGAGCCTGAAATCGTGAAACCCTTGAGAATTTCTCCTTTCCCAGTACTCCATCCCTGGCAAACAGTCTTTTGCTTCAAATCAGTGGTGATCCATTTTTCAATTTAAAACATTGTGTTGTAAGTGTTCATCCTTTGAACCCTAGCAGGGAGCTGTGTAGTCCATGCTGGAGGATCTGTAATTAAACAGTAGGTGAAGTGCTTATTTATGTTAATTTTTCTGGGTGAAAAGTGTTCTACATCTAAGTTACATAACTATGCTTATTGGTGAGTGGCTGAACAGTTTGAACATGGAGTGTGAGATTTGGACTTGCTCTTCCGCAGCTCCACTGTCAAAGGCAAACGCAGAGTTGGTTTATCTCACTCGCTTTGTCTTTATTTCCCGACGACTGGTAACTCATCTGGGACCAGGTCATTCATTTGGGGATATCAATGTTCATTTCCTGGCTAATGACAACAGTCTTTGCTTGAGGAATGTCATGAAAATACGTAAGTGCTGTCACTTGGAATTAATCTTCAAAGAATTGGCTCGGTGCAGAGCTGGAGTTCCTTCACCCCACAACCCAAACCAGTTTCACTCAAGAAACCTGAATGGTGAATGGCAGGGACTGAGACAGGGGAGTGGGACTGTTGCCTTTTGTATTTTCAATAGTTTCATTTTAGCTCTGAGAACTGGAAATAGGATTCTTAGCAGACAAAAGGTACCGCAGGCTCATCGGGACGAGAGCAAATGTTGGTAGGAGCTCCTTGTGTGTATCAGAAAGATCACACGTGGTGCAATGATGTTTCACAAAAGCACCTGGGTCACCGTGCAAGCACAAGAGGTGTGTGATTAATGTGGGAGCTCTGACAAGAAGCTGATCAGTAGCACTGCACATGAGGCGGGAAAACAGAAGATAAAGACCAGAAATTTGGATGATGTCTATAATTTCTAGTAATGTTTTTTCATGTCAGCTTTTATTCCGTGCCACTGATTTATTCTGACTGTGTCGGTCTATAAAAAAACATGTACTTTGGAGAAAGGGCATTGCAAGAAACATTATGTAAGAGAGATTAATTAGAATAAAAAAATTAGACCTGTGTTCTCCCCACATTTAGGAAGCTTCAGATCACATTGGAACTTTCTGGTTAGGCAGGCACTGGTTCTAATCAAGCCTTGAGCTGAGAAACCTGATCTCTAGACCATAGCTTTGTAGCTTGTTCCAATCCCTAGAACTAATAGGAAATATTTATACTCAGTCCAGTATCTTATCCACTTTCCCAAACAGGTCTGCTAAATTCTTCTATTGAGTCACATTACAAAAATGTGTTTAGTATTTGTCCCTGAGCATTAGTGCTGCTTAATACCTCTGCAGTCTTGCTCTCCAGCTAAAAAATACTTGGAGGTATCAACTGATGATATTTTTATAGCCAATTTTAAAGCTTGTGCAAATGGTGAAAGGCCTTTCTGCTTAAAAGAAGACCCTGGATTATTGAAAGAAGATCCTTGGATTATTTGTTATAGGAAAAAGTAGAGAAAGTAGATTTTTGTGTATTTCCAACAAACACTGGGAGTGCAGAAAAGTGTCAGGGGAAGTGTATTCATGTCTTTTTTTAGTCCTATGTAGAAAAAGAGAGAAAAACTAACATGCCACGTGCCAGGGGACTAGGACAAGAATATAGGCCAAGAGGAAAGTTGCTGTGAAAAAAGGAGCTTCTTGATACCAAACTATTCACAAATCTGGATCAGATTTTGACTAATTGTTTTGACTGAAAAGATGGGAACACTGAATTTAAAAATATTTGTGCCAGTGTTTTTAAAGGGAATTTCAGAATAGCACTGTTTGTTTAAAAAGTAACATAAATCAAACGAAGGCAGTTAAGCAGAAGTTAAATAATCCTAAAATGTCAGAAAATATTGAATTATGCAATGATTGAAATATCTTAGTCAAAACAGAGGAAAATTTTCAAAAATATTTCCTGTTCAGGGAAAAAAATAATTATTTGACCCCATTCTCCTCCATCATCTCTCCCTACCTCCAAGACTGACCTCTACCAAATTTTCAGATTCACAGCAGGCCTAAAAATAATCTACTT
The DNA here is from genome assembly GCF_964289735.1 of Phaethon aethereus. NCBI lineage: Eukaryota > Metazoa > Chordata > Aves > Phaethontiformes > Phaethontidae > Phaethon > Phaethon aethereus. The sequence continues at coordinate 2,140,450 of NC_138586.1, read as the reverse complement.
TTTTCAGCTCTAAATAGGACAGATACTCATCATGGTGGTACTAAACTACTGAAGAACACCTAAACGGGAAGCATGAATTTACAGTGCATATAACAGAAGCTATATTTCATTCCTAATTGATATTTAATAGCAGCCTGCACCTGAATTGCCATATGTCTTGCCAGTAGCTAGAATTACACTATCCCAGATCACAGGCTACAATCTGAATTGGAAGCCAAAATATATAAATCTAGCCTTCTACCGTCAGTACTTGAAATCTAGATAGTGTTTTAAAATCACTGTGCAATTAACAACAGCAAAAGGCAGTTTCTGGGTTATAAAGATTGGGTTGGGAAAGGAGAGGATGGCTTGAACTGCAACGGATTGTTACAGTCTCCGGTAGATGTCAGGTCTCACGTGCATTATTCTGACTCTGTTTTGAAAAAAAGAGAAAAGGGGTTTATATTTTATGGGTCCTTCTCTTTCCTACAGCAAGTCAGGTTGCCTGGAGCCCTGTGCAGTAAGCAGATGGCTGTAATTTGTGTTATCTCAGTGCTTTGTCCAGTTTATAGCCTTAGCCTAAAGAGAGTTCTCTGTCTACCAAAGGCCTCCCTTCCTCCCTGTTCCAATCTGCAGCCCTGGAGCTCTTAAACGGGACAGGATAGCTGTGTGAGCAGCTCCTGAAGTGAAGATGCTAATGTGTCAGCTACTTGGAGGGCCAAACTACTACAGTTCTGACAGGAGACCTTAAACACGAGCTTAGGGCTTTGGCCATCAGTGGAAAGTGGCCCTGGCATGGAAGCGAAAGGCAGTTGCAGGTGAAGGTCAAGCACTCACTAAATAACCCAGTGTGGCCACAGAGGCTTTTTTTCCTCCCTAACTGTGAAACTCTGTGCAAAAGAAAACACAATATCATCAAGTGCTAAAAAGTACCAAGCAACAGAGCAAACCTCCATGGGTCCTGCGGTCTGCTGCTGCTCCAACTCCACCGGCTCTAAAACCCCACGTAGGCAGGAGCAAGCGCGCTTACGCTTCCCGCTTGCATTGGGAAGGAGACGCTCTGAGCAAGAGTGCTTTTCCAGGCAGCTGGACTGTTCACTGAGCAGATAAGCAAATGTAAAGTGGCTCAGCTTTGGATCTTAACAAAATGACAAAGTATAAATATTGAATAGGGAACTAATCAACTGCCAGCTGATACCTTTGTTATGGTTTGTGCAGACAAAACCCCAAATCCTTCATGAAACTCCTAAGTAGTTCGGACTGCCTGTGGCGTGGAAAAATGATCTGCTGGAACATCGGGAGTGTCACTGCCAGCTTTGCAAACATGTTCACCACCTTAAGTTAATCAGCAATCAGTTAACTCCTTGTAAAAAAGGCTCTCAGAGACAGAACTTGAGACAAAAGGGACAGGGTCACTTTTCTTTAAAAATGATAACCTTAGCCTCAAGGAAGATCTCTAATTCCAGATGGTGTAAATCAATTGCACTCAACTATTGCAATTTGGAGAGCTGGGGCATGGGAAGTGCAGGTGTCATCTCTGCAGTAACCAGCACCGAACTCGGAGCGGAAGAATTCTCAGCAAAGAAACACTTCATGAAAATAGGGTATTTCCCTGTAGCTTGGCACATCTGCTGCTCCTGAGTTGGGAAGGTAATATGCCCTGTGAATCTTACCCATAAAAAACACCCGTCAATTCCCATGGGATAATTAAAATGGCTAATTTACTGTGGGCTGCAAAGCTCCGTACATGTGGAGAAAGACAGGAGCTGTAGCACGCTAGGGACCTCTCAGCTGCAGCACCGGCTCCAAGGCGAGGGACAGCCCCTTCCCTTGGGTCTCAGACTGGCTGGCTAGCTCTCCAGGTCAGTGGAAGTTTGCAGGAAACCGCAGCCAGGCCAGGGTGTTACTGTTTACCCTGCACGGCGCGGGAGGGAGCACGAACGGCCAAGCGAAGGAAGCTGAGGCAGCGGGACAGCCGAGGGGAAGGGGGCCTGCAGTCCGGCCGCAGCGACAGAGCCAGCCAGAAAAATCGAGCGTGCCGTACGCAAAAGCAACTCAAAGGTCAAGTGCCTACAAGAACATTGTTTACCTTCAGGCAGTGAAGCCCTTCACGTTTAAATTCTCATTCTGTCTAGGTGGAGATTAATTGCTGCTTGAGATGAGCTTAGGGAGGGTCCCTTTTAACTCAGCGGTGTAATAGCAATTGCCCGGGGAACGCGCAGTTCCCCCCGCGAGTCTCCGCAGTGACAGCATGCAGACAGAGATACGGGACTCCTGCGCCTGGCAGTGACATCTGTTCTTTTGTTTAGCGTTATCTGTCATATAGGTGACTACCCACCGGGAAGCGGTGGAGCTCTGTTGGTACGTCGTGCTCACTCGCCGTTTGAATCCCGCTCTCCAGAGGGCTCTCGGCCCTGTCCCACCAGCTGATGAAGCTGAGGGACTTGAAAGCCCCCAGCCTTGCACCCCGGCACTCAGCCTGTTGTAGACTCAGGCTCCCTCCTACAGCTCTTTACTTGGCAGCTTTGTATCACCTGCCTGCGTGTTTGAAACATCCTCCTGAGACACACACACAGGATTTTGTACAGGCTTTTGGGTGCTTTTCATTTCTGTTCATGTTTCATACACTGTGATGGCAATTTGTCTCATGATATTTGTATCATATCTAAAGCTGTGGAGATAACATCACCTCCCCCTTCAGATATTATCCATCAGCCCACACAGATGATAAGCACTAAATGGCCTTTGAGGACAGTCATCCACGGCTGTTCACGTCTGTGAAATTCCTGAACATTCTTATTTTGCTTCTCACTTTGTTCCTGCTAAAGATAATTCTCTTCAACCTCACTATTTATTTTCTTCATTCAGTCATACCTCAGCTGGGAAGCCTGTGCAGAGTTTCACAGGTTCTTTAAGTTCATGTTTTGACATAATCCCCATGAAGTTTGTCTTCATCAAGGTCAAAAACACTGAGAGGAGGTTTATAATCTCTTCTTTGCATTATTAGGATCATTAGGACTTAAGTGACACTTTGGTCAGAGTACTTTGGAAAGCTTTACAAGGAAATTGCCCAATCTGCTGTATTCCTCCTGGTAACCCATCAAAGCTTCTTCTAGGTACAGGAGTAACTTCTATAAAGTCACTTGTTTTGAAACTGGATCTTTGAAAATAGAGGACTTTTCAGTTTGGCAGGCCAATGAAAAGAATTGGTTGTGGAATGTTTAGATTACACAGAAAACAGAGTATTTTCTCTTTAGGCAAAACAAAAGTGACTGCAAAACCCCCAGAAGCCATTCTGAGTCAACATGAAGCATTCTGTTTTGGTCAAATGAAATACATTCTTCCCCCGGAGATTACTGTTAGAAACACAGGAATATTTAGAGAGAAAAATATTACTTTAAAAAGCGTTACTTCAAAAACTGTGGAAGCAAAATGCTTCTCATTGCCAAACAAATAAAAGCCAACAGGGAAAGATTTCGTTTTTTAAAAAAGCAAGTTTCCATACTTTGGCTGAAATTATGTTTCAAGCATCAGAAGAATTAATAAATTCTGACTCCCCACAACATTAGATTTTAGGCAGGCATAGACTTTGTAGAAAATATTCACCAGCTTTACCTGAAGTCCCATCATTAAGAACAGGTCTCCTACACTAGCTGCTGCCAGCCACAGACCGTGGGTAAGGCTCAGCAATTAGCAATTACTGAGTGAATAAGAAGTGGGGGAAATGTGTGTGTGATTTTGGCTGTCAGGCTTTCATTTAGAAGTTCTTTATCAATGAGAAGGGGGGATCACTACCTCTTCCTGCTGGGATGTCAAGTGCTGTCACTGACTTAGTGCCAGGAACTTACACTGCTCACTCATCGTATCTTACAAGGCTCCTCCACTTAAAAGTGACCCTTTAGGATATGATTTGAACATACTGAATGTCTTGATTCAGAATTGAAAGCATCTTACTTTTCTTCTGCATCCAGCCCTTAATACTTGAGGAACAACAGAGAGGGCTCTGCACAGCGACATAGCCTATCTTCTCACGTCACGTGGCCCTAAACACTGTTAACAAGGATATGGTGCCAAACCCTTTCACCAGTCTGTGTGAGACAGCCAGCTTATCTGCTGGGCTCCACACTGAGCAGACTGGACAGCATTTGCCTATCTCAGCTTGCTGAGTGTCTGGCAGCAAGTGTAGCTGTCTCAGTGTCTCCAGCGTGAAAGAAAGAAGAAATTCAGCTCCAACTCTGTTCTCACTGGTAGTATCTTCTGGAAAGCAAGTCAAAGCCAAAGTTCAGGGCTGTCACCCTCACCCTGCATTTCTGCTTCTCACATGCAGATTATCTCTGTAAACTGTCAAGAGAATTAAGGAGGCAGAAATCAGCTTCAAAGAACATCAGAACCAAACTATGATCTCATGTGAGGGGTGCTTTCATGCAGTTCTGTCCTCTTTAGATTTCTCTTGGTGGGGAAGGGATGAAGAAGATGGGGCTTCATATCTCCAGGCTGTACCGTTTGATAAAGAAGAGACTGTGGCAGTACTGGTACCATCTCTCCTCATTCTTTGCAATGGCAAGGGAGAGCTCATACCCTTCCTTGGGGATGCCTTGCTGCTGGAGCTGACAAGCAGTGAGTTGCATACTCTCACAGGACAAGCTGCTTGGATGCATCCCCCTTTTTCCTTCAGAATAGCCTTAACAGGACTCGTGCTCCCATATAAAAGTCCATCTTGCTTCAAATTTTCAGAATTGCCAGTTCTTGTGTTCTGGACTCCTACAGGACTGCGCTATGGCCCGAGCCTACAGTGCTGGTGCTTGATGGTATCCACAGGAACTTTAAAAGGAGCCAGAACTCAAATTCTCTGCAGGGGCATCTTGCAGTTACACTGTGTTCCTGTGATCATCAGTGCTGAAAACCAAGTGTATGGAAACAAAATTCTCCCTCAATCCTGCCACGTTCCCGACTCACGGTAACACTGAGATGGTGAAACACCAGCAGCTGAAGTGCTCTGGGTGGGAAGACACTGTTAAAATATTGACCAACCTATGTGTTCAAAGAGTGAACCACACTAGGCACAAACAGGAATTGGTGATTCTACCCCAGCGTACTTGGACCCTTGTGTGGCAGCCAATGCTGATGCATTGGGCTCACATACACCGTTTTGGGCTCATATACGTCGTTTTGTGCCAATTACAGTATCTTGGTCAGAGGAGGTGGCCTGACCACCCATGTGTTTCTGAAGTAGTTATTTGAGAGCCAGCCCTATCTTGGACATAATTATTTCAAGAAACAGAATAACAGCCCTGCTTTGCGTAAAAAATAATAGAGGATGTCTGTTGCTGGCCTGCTCGCCCCATGTCTGCGAGGAGGAGATTGTCTCCTTTAGCCCTACAGAGCTGGCAAAGCAGTACTATTGGGGGGTGTGGATGGGAACCAAAGCACAGCTTGGAAACTTGGATGAACTCTTCTAGTCACTATTTGGCAAGATGTGACCAGTTCCATTTACCACAGTAACAACGTTGGACAAGTTGCTGATGGAAGGAAGCAAAACAGAATTGAGCTCATGCTCCTTCTTACTGATGCATTGACGGAGTGGTACGAAAGGATGTAGCAAATCCCGTACCGCTACCTGGCGCTGAGGACTGCAAACGCTGAGGCAGCGTTTCTGCTGGTACAGCGAGCTCTTCCAGCTGACGCCCTGAGGACTATCTTACTTCGAGACAGCTGCTTTGCTGACAGTATTTCAACTAGCTGCGAGCTGCAAGTCCTGACTGCTGTCTAGGCTGGGGCCTGGGAGAGCCCTTTGGGAAGGCAGAGTGAATCTTTGCTTGATTTGTCCTTTTTTTCCTCCTTCTCTAAGCCATGTTAAATTTTATATGCGCCCTAGGAAACATGGTAGAGAGGGCTCTCTATATTGTAACACAAAATAGACGGCCTGCCCTTTCCTTTGGCACAGGGATCCCAAAGGTTGAAATAAATGAGTGTGTTCCTCACAGGGAGGTATCCATTTGGCTGGGAAGGGCAACTGCAGGAGATAGATAGGCAGAAGCAAATGACATTGGCTAGCTGGCTTTGGCAGCGTTTGCGGTGGAAGTGCCGTCCACGTGAGACTTTCTGACGTGGGCTCCTACGTGGGCAGATAGTTTGTGGTGAAGACTTGTCTTTACTGCTACGGGTCAAGAGCTGGCTCAGCAGAGACAGAACATTCTGTGGACTGAGGGTGGGCTTCCCCCATGCACCCTGGTCTCTGACAGCAGCCGCGAGAGCGCTGCTTGGCTGCGCTTCCCGTTCAGCACTGCAGCACTGTGTTCGACCAGACGCCGCGTCTCGCTGCAGAGATTATCCCTCGGAGTTGCAATGAAGTTAAATTTAACACAGTTAAAAAACGCCCAGTGATTTCTGTTCCAGCCCTAAGCTACGTTATATTTTCAACAAGGAGATGGGCAACAGGAGAAGGGGGTCGTGTTGCTTTTTTAATTACGATCCTTGGGACTTGCAGCTGCAGCGGGAAGCAGAAAAGGCCTCGGGAAGAATTATTCAGGATTAAGATCCTGAGTTCTCCCTCCAGACTGTCGGTGCACAGCTGAGGCATGGCGGCTGACCTTGCCGCCTTCGGGTCCCTTATGATCTGACTGATGTGCAGGGGTCACGGCTCAATTGCACCAGGGGAGAGAGCTGCTGAATGCCAGATTCTGACAGAGCTTAGAAACTCCACCAGGGAGGCTGTAAAAACAGAAGCAAGCACAGGAAATAATAGCCAATAAGCAGGGCTTCCGATACAATCATGTTCTCATTTCGGTGTCAAGCAGCAGGCCAGGAATGAAGGAAAAAAATACCATTCCCCTTCCTTTTTTGGCAATAATGGCTTGTAACCTCAGAGGAATCTCCAGCCTTCGGGGTCTGGATCAACATTTTCTCACTCCACCTGGCTCAGTCTCATAAACACCCTGCTGAGGACTAGTTCTCTCCACAAAATGTCCAAAGAGATGTCTTTTGGACCTCTCCCTGGTCTGGCAGTCACCGGGAGCTGTGAGTTTCTTCACTTTGAGACAACGGGTGGGTTTCTCAGTGATGCCCAGACACTGTCGGACCAACTTCCTTAAACAGGCGTGTTTAAATATCGATGAAAATCATAAGTACATTCTGAATACCTTGCTCAACGCCACGATTTGTAGAGCACTCACCAAAGAACAACTTTCTTGTCCCCAAAACAGCCTGCTGGCTTTCAATAAATATACACAGGAACTGAATGGGAGGAAGAGCATGCCCTGAGGACAGCATCCATGCTGAGGTATAAAGAGGTTCATTTCACTGGGGCCAAGCAGCTTCCTCAGACCGGCAGGCCAGATCCCAGCGGGCACTTGCAAGCTTACAGACTGTCCTGCTGTGGCAGAGCTCTGCTTTGGGGTGGGTGAGCCGCTGGCTCGCAAGGACACGGACCAGAGGGGGCCCCACTGACTTGCCTTTCCCGCTACTGCACCCACGGAGTGCCTAGTACAACCTGGTTCATTTTCTAGCCACTTTTCCTTCAGTAACTTTTAAAGCACGGGAGTCCGAGTAAGAGCTTTTAGAGCAGGGAGGGCATATAACGCTATTAAATTGCACCTGAGAGAGGACAATCTTGGAGGGTGATTTAGAGAAAACAGCCATCCAGCACTGTTTTTCAGGGGAACCTTGGCACAGCAGGCTCAGGCGAGCGAGAGGACATCCTGCAATTTTTTTAGATTAGCACTGTTCCAAGTGCATCGCCGGCAAGCATTTCATAACTTCATAACTTGAGACATTTTCCTAAGGAAAATACTCAGGCGGTCCCAAAAGATCCATAACATTTCCTGCACGTGCTCCCGCCATAGAGTAATGAAGGGCTGAGTAACCAGCCAGGGCACTGAATCAGGATAGAGAATTGAGTTTTCAATGCACCGTTTCCTGAAGCGTAGGCATTGCGCTGGTAACAATCGTAGTCGTGGGGCATCTGAGCAGTGTGTAATGAGAAAAGGAAACAGCTCAGCACAAGAACTAGGGTGGATAAAGCGACCAGGCCTTAGAGTAACAAGAAAAAATCAGAAAAAGGAAATAGAAAGGGAGAAAAAAATGACTGCAGGAACTAAAAAGTAACACCAAAAAGCTACTTTCCGATAAGAGGAAGACTTGCTGGGAGAGCAGGATAAGGGCAGAAAGGGACTATTTTCAACAGACATAAAGAGACAGGAAAATGTCACCCACGTGAATCGGACAGGTGTGTTCACCTAGTAGTGCAGAAGTTGAATTTAGCTGTGTGGGTGTATCGCAGTCCCCTTGGGATGGAAGCCGCCCCTCGTGGTGGTTTCGCCATCATTAGCAATAGCATGAGACTACCAGAGCTGTCCAGCAAATACACGTGTTTTCTGTAAGTTTGCTAAACTATTCAAATAGTGTCAGACAAACTCATCGCCACTCTAGCATTTGTTTTAGTAAGAGGATTCAAAGAATCGCATTTTAGCATTTACTAGAAAAATGAAATTAATTAATTTTCATGAGTATTTGTGGGGAACTGAATAGTAAGCCTATTCAGCACCAATAGAGTTCATGTCATCCCCTATTCAAGACACTAAAAGTCAGCTCCTTTATCTGACTACTCACAATCTCAGCTTGGAACATCCAAGATGATTCAGTGGTTTAGTAATGCATTTGTCAAGTAGGTTTGAAAAAAAATCAGCATTTTTTGGGAATATTCTTCTAAAAAGGAATTCATGTCAATGGAATGGTTCTTCAGCATGTTATGTTCACTTAATCACAGAGGACCATGCTCCTCTGCAGTTTCTGCTTCCACTTATTATTGGATATGAACTCAATGATTCTGCCACATGAGGGAGAGGCAGCTCAAAAATGAGCTCAAATGAGCAATGGGCCATTTTTTACAATAAAATATGCATAATGCAGTCATCCAGCTTTGCTAAGTATGTCTCTCAGATGTGAAGGACAAAGCAGTATACAAATCTGTACGAGGGAGAGGCATTACAAAGAATGTTGTTGGGGAGTTTCATGCCTGGGGAGGAAGGGAAAGAGAGAGGACTTGGGTATTCAGGATGAATCTTAGATAAAGCACTGTGACAGCAAAACCCTTTAGGATAAAAAAATTTAGTCTTAAAAAGAAAAGAGATTTAAAGAAATCAGTGTATCAGTTATTTGGAACACTAAACTAGATGGGAAAATCTAGTTTTCAAGTCCCGGAATTGAACAAGATAGGTAATTTCTGGTTCTCACATCTATGTCCCTGTGAATTCAGCTGTCATGAAAATCCAAGTATATCCAGCCTCTTCAAAATGTCAAAGCTGGTGCTTGCTCCAGTGCTGGGCCAGGGGGCAGGTGGGGTTTGTGAAAGCATCTGAACTGCATTGCTTGTTCTGCCTGGCACAGATCCCCTAGCTGAACACAGCTTATGGTACCAAAAAGCCATAACAAAAACCCCAAATGAAATTCTTACCTTTAACAAACACATAGATCTTGGCCATGAGATCCTCATTAGATGGGGAGTCATCATGAATGCAGGTGAAGTAACCAGTGTCATTAGCTATGACTTTCTTGATGACAAGCATGCTGCAGCTTTGCCTTGTGTTATTGCGACAATTACTTATGTGCACTCGGGGGTCTTCCTTCTGGTCCCCCCTCAAAAGCCAGCTTACAGAAGATGCTCCCCTGTCAACACAACACACCAAAATTAAAGATAGAGTCATGACTTCAGGCAAAATTTGGGCTTCCTTCTGACCAACTGTTATTCCCAGTGTTCCTACTCTTGTCATTTGCAAATGAATAATGAAGGTTGCTGGGTGTTTGTGTTTCCACACATAGGAAATTAAGATGGATCATGCCACACTCTTCCTCAGAGCAGGGGAGATTCCTGAAATAGTCTATGGGAACTGTAGCAAGCTAGCTCCTGGAGGAAAGTTTAATTTTTATTTTAACAGACTTCCTTATCGTGAGTTTGTTTTTATAACACTATATTCTAGCCACTTCAAACATTAAAAAGCACTAGATAAAATTATATGTTTCTTCCAAGCTGAGGACTTTGCATATTTTAACAGCTAAATTAACTTATATTTTCTTATACTAAGGCTGCACGGAGAGAGAACATTTATGTAATTTTGCATCACCTTTCTTGCTTAATCAGCAGTGACTCAGTCTTGATTTTTGTGAAGGGTCTGGAACTAATCAGATTAAAAATCTTAGAATATCTGCTCAAGACATTTTTTTTTTCAATTCACCTTGTCACGCCAGTCAGAACATAAAGCTAGAAGGGTAAAAGAAAGCAAGGCCTTTTTGTAACCTGTTGCAGGACTCAGAGAGAGCTTTCAGCCGATCTAAGTTAGCTCGGTAACAGGCAACTGGTTTGCACTCGTCCTGTTGTGCTGGAAAGATCAGGCCACACCATGGCAGCAGGAGCTCTTGGAGCTCTCTTCTGCTTGAGCTGCACTTTGAGGGATCTGGTGATGTGCTAGTATGTGCTATACATGCTTATGAGATTAAGATTGTGGTCTTTTTGTATCAGATTGGGGTTTGGTGGTCATGTGGAAACTGGTAGGGCATGGGGGTAATCGTCCATAGATTTTTGGGGGCAAGAAGTTAATATTAGAGAGAGGCAGTTCTGTCTGTGTTTGCAGAGAGAAGCCACTCTTCGAAAGGACAGGGGGTTGACTCACCCCTTCTCAGCGAATTCCCATTGACCCAATGGCATTTGCTGAGCTGAGGAAGGAGTAAGAACCTCTGGATTTCTCCAGCTGAGTGCTGCCAGGGAAAAATCCAGTCTAGACACATCGACTCAGTATCCAGTTGCTAATACCAAATGCATCTAACAAGCAAGCTGTGTGAAGTTGCCAGTTATCTAATGTCTCTTAACTACTCTTTCTGTGCCAGTGGCTTTGTAGCGGTGCAGTAGGTGCAATAAGGGGACGCGTTTGCCAGCAAATTCAGTGACACTTAAACAAACATCCTCTTGGCCCCTGTTTCTGCCCGTCCTTTTGTCGCCTTCCTGAAGATGATGCAGACACGGGGCTGAACTCTCGAGGTTATTCCCAGCACGTAGCTGAACAAGGGCACTGGGAGAAGTGTGAATATCCTTTCTGGTGAGCAGCCTCACCCTCGTTTTTGGATGCACAGTTCACTTGGACAACCCCACCTCATCCGTCACACCAGCTTCCTGTCCTTCAGAGCACTGGATTATTTTTTGACACGGAGGTCCTTCCCCGGTGTTCTTTCCCTACCTTACTAACGTCATTAATGACATAACGTCCACCTCTGTCAAGAAATGGGACTCCTGGCCTGGAATATGGAACAATGCCACTTCACATTCAGACACTCAACTCCAAGCATCTCATCATGTCCCTGCCCCTCTACCGTCACCCAGTCTGGTGTCCATCAGGGCTGGAAATCTGCAACAGTGGCTCTGCAGAGCAGGTCAGGGATTTCACACGCCTGTGCTTCCTTGCATGTGCCCACTTCTTCCTCCTGCATGTTTTATGCTGGTGGAAGATGAAGACTTCGGCTATTGCTTTTGGATTTTCACAGATCTGGCAGAGGGGAGTTGCAGCAGTAGCTTTGGCCAAGCTGCCAAAAATCAGGAAATCCTGGCCAAGAACCTCAAATGAATGGAGTTTAAGGGAGAAGGGATGTTCACGCAGAGTTACCGCAGTCTTCAGCAGCTACCTGCTCGGTCGTGCTGTGCTCCAGACAGCCCTAATGCCCCGGGAGGATGAAGGACTTCAGAGCTCCCTTTGGGCCAGTCGGAGCTAATCCGTGAGTGTGCGGATGCTGGCGTGAAAGAGGAGGCAGGGTGACAGGCATCTGCAAAGGACCTGATACAGGGACTCGCGCACCTGATGTGCCGAAATCACACCTCTAGCTTCTATTCCCAGCTTTTGTGTGGCCTGAGCCCAGGAACTGAAGTGCTCCGGGCGCCTGTCCCCATGCTAGCACGGCAGCATGCTAACATACTTTTCTGTTTCTCAGACCTGTCGTGTGGATTTATTGCTTTGCATCCATAAAGCAATTTGGGAATGAAGTGCTAATAATTTCTTCATCTATTTATTCATCTGGTGATATGAGAAAAATAGGATGTTCATGCAGATTAAGGAGGCATTAAAAAGAATGGATAACTGCTGAAAAGGATGGATTTAATTGGCCTGGAGCACTACACCAAACTCGTGTCCGCGTAACGCGTTTTATGAAGCACTGCATCTAGATTTTAAAGGACTGTTTTAACTTTATTGCCATCACGCTTGCTGCTTGCCAAGCTAAAAATACCACTCTAAGGTTGTTTTGACCTCATAAGCCACAGGGCTAGCTGGAGGTATTTGCAAGAAAACTGCCTTACACTCCAGAAGACATCACAAATTTACACAGTATGAGTCAATTAATCTTTCACTATAACAATGAATTAAATAGACTAGGACAAAAATCAGAAAGGACATATGTGTCAGCATAAACTGCAGCTTAGATTCACCTTCCCACTGCTTTTTCTTATTGTTTCCAGTAAATTCTGTTGCAAGAAACCTTCCATGTAGTGGCTACAGTCAAGGAGACTTTTCCAAGAAGGTGTAAAAATAATCTCTGTGTGTGTAAGAGAAACTGTGATAGCTTGTATTACCTTAAGCCTTCTCTCCTACAACACTCTCAGAAGAAATTAAAAAACAACCTCGCACAGTAGTTTGGCATATAAATCACACTCAGAACAAGTGATGCCTATGTAGATCTCAGTCTGAGGCCTTTTGTGTGACCAAACAAGCTGATGTATGTTTGAGACAGCAGAAAGTGCTCTGACTCTTTGTATTGTATATAGTTGTGTGCCAGTCAGCTGTGACCAAACGCTATATCCCCCATTTCCAGAGGATCATCTCCCTGTAAACACATGTCATTGCCAAAATTTCCCTTCTTTCTTGCATGGCTAGTTTTCACACACTGTGACAAGAACTGGCATAATTTACAATATCAGCAGTCTGGGTTTTTACGAGTTTTTTTATGACTGTGATATGTTTAAACAGGTCGGGTCTTTCAATGTACACATACTAACTGCTGTTTATTTAACTGTCATCTTATAGGCTAGATGGTATTTGAGGTTAGGAAGTTTAAGCTCATATATATATATGCAAAGAGCCGATGACATGCCCTGGTGATCCTGTTTGTCATTTACTTATGGACACAGACTGAAAGAGTGATTTTAGCTGCAGAGGAGTTGAATCTGAATCTATTTTCAGATGAGTATTTTCCAGCCATGTCCTTAAGCATGGTACATCCCCCTCCCGTACGCTTTCCCATGTGCTGACTCAGGATTTTGCTTGGGCCCCTTTACAGCATAAAGAATCCGGCCAAGCTGAATGTTGACCTGAGACTTTCCTCCCTGCTCTATTACAGCCCGACAAATTCTCCTCCACGCAGAAATCCATGCGAGGGTAAACAGCACCGGTTCCCAGCTGGCTGTGCAGCGGTCTTTGCTCTACCCTTGCCAGAAGCTGTACTGTGCCAAGGCAATCAATACAACCACGGAAATCCAGCATTGCTGGAGCAATCCTTACCTGCATTTTATTTTTAGGGTGTCCCCTGGTAAGATGACAATGTGGTCTTTTGCAATGCTTAGCGTTGGTTTCTCAAATAATTCTTCCTCAGCAAGACCTGACCCAAATAAAGAAGAAATCATGATTAGGCAGGCTATTCAGTATGGTTAGAAGAGGCACAATACCGTTGAGGCAAGCTTTTTGTTTTGTAAATAGTTCCTAATTTGGGGGCCCACACAGCGCTTGCATTTATACAGATGCAATTCAGTTGAGTGTGGACTTAGTTGTGAGATGCCATTACTTTGTTTGTAGTTTCCTTTATCCACCTCTTTCTTTTCTGACATTGAGCACCTGCATTTCTGCTAATAGTCTGTCTCTCCTTTCATTTAGAGCTAGATTATTACTGAATTATTGCAGTTTTAGGAGAACAGATTAATTTCAAAAGGATTTTACACACGTATAAAACTGGAAGGAGTCAGGTCTTTGGGAAATAGTTTGATGTGTGAGCTCATAAGTTATGTTTTAATCAATGGGAGGAAAGAAAAGTATAATTTTGGGGAGCAACTCTTCGCTTCACAACTGTGCAGCATCTGCTATATTAAAAGCAAATCAGAAGCCTGCTCTACTCCAAAGCACCACTCCCAAATACCGCATTTGAACCAAACAGCGAGCTGCGTGCTTTGTGGGCATCGTGGCTGGATACTGGTGCAGCGTTCCAAGGGGAATGTGCAGTGGTGTCTGGGACACCATCATCAGTGCTAGTGTGACAAGGTTTGTCAGGTCTCTGATGACAATGGTCTTTAATGACAGCAGTGATAAAGGTCTCCCTCATCATCATCTCCTGGCTCAGGAAATGTCTTCTGAATGTGAAACTGTCCTCCATGAGACGCATATCTGCGTGTACATCTATGACAATATAGTTTTCAGAAAGTGAAACTGAGAAGAAACAGAAGTGAGGTTGGCCAGGCTGGTCTCCTTGTCCAAATTCAAAGTAACATAATCAAGGAAAGGAGAAAACAGACTTAGTTAAGTATCTCAATTTCCAAAGCTCTGACATTAAAGCTATATGTTTTCTTTCCCCTCCTGCTCTTCAAATCTGTACCTTCTCCTTTGCCTTGAACTTGATAAGCCAGAAATCTTTATCTGGGCTTAAAACAGAGGCATTATTCTCAGCAGAATAGTGAAGATAACATATCTAGCAAAAAGAGAAACATCAGGGTTTAACTTTTCAACTGGATGAAACAGTGATTTTCTTGCCTCCCACCTCCCATCTCTCATCTCTTTTTTGCTGGACTTGAGTAAAATGCTCTTAGCCTGGCATATTCTCTCAGTGTGGAAAGCGAATCACTCCCACTTTGGAGAGTCTGGCTTCCTCCATGAGCCATTCAAATTCCCATCAATAACTCGGCGGAGGCCAGCTAATCTCACGGCACCAGAGAATCTTTCCCAAAGGGGATCCTGCCCAGACAGTGTGTTGCTGGACTCCCTTCGAAGGCATACTGACCCTTCCTGTAGACCTCTAGCTGAGACTTTAAACTAGTCCTGACCATTGCTTCAGCATCAGAGCTATCCCCCCGCCCCCCCCAGTTTTACATAACTGATGACACTAGCTCTATCTCCAAAGTCCTTTGCAGAGCAAGAAGTTGGAGTCTGGCCAACACCAACTCCCTCCTGTGCACCTCTCTGACATTATTTAGCATGGCCCTACCTAAAAACTGCTGTTGCATGTAATGCTGTGGAAGAAAAATAGCCAGTGGGTTCCAGCCCTGCAGTTTCCGCGTTTCTTTTAAGAAGTACCATTATTCCTAAACACATTCAGGATGACACGTGCAGGGTGCAGCATCCCACTTCGCAAAGAATCAACAGAAAAAGCCCCAAACTCTGCAGGAGGAGACACTATCAGGTAAGTAACACCCTTCCACTTGACTCCGAGTCCCCTCCACTTCCTAGAAACACCCAGTTGACACCAAGCATGGGCTGAGCTTTGGCATGTGTTATTTCATGGTGCTGAGGTATTTCAGTCTCTTAAGACCATGTGCTGAGCTTTGCAAAAACAATCCAGAAAATGGCCAACAGCTTTGAATATGTCTGTCAAGTGTCATTTAACTTGCTAGTGAGGTTGGCTGGGTCCTGTGTAGCTCTCCTGGGACGCAGCTACTACCATGATCTGCTCTGGGCTGTTTATACTGTGACTTCAGCCAGGTGTTGCTTCGACTTCAAAAATCCTGGGGTTTGAAATAATCCTTTCTTTCTTTCCTCATGTGCCTTCAGTTGTTCTTAGGGCTTAGGGGGGCTTAGCTGATGTCTCAAACTTGCCTTTTGAACAGGCCAGAATTTTACCTCTCCGGAGCAAGCGTGACACTGTCAGAGGGGTCTGGAGTGCAGTGCCAGGCAGCTGGCATTAAACCTGAGCTGCCAGTGTGCCCGGAAAGCAATGCAGTCCTTGGGCTTTTATAATATTTAGGACTGGTTTTGCTAAAAGAAAGAAAAGTATTTTTCAATTATCCTGTTTATACTTCTGAGCTACTTCTTTCCCAGTTTATTTTGGCTTCAGGAGCTGAAGAAAAGAATAAGCAAAGTGTAGTTTCAGTGCTTTTCTACCCCATGGAGGACAGGAGGAGAAATTCCTCTGCCACTCACGTATTTGATCACTGCTGCCAGGTGACAGAGGGTTTATATAAACACAGCATGTACCCTTTCTGGCACACCAGAGCCAAAGCTAAGTGGACTGGGAAAAAAGAGTTTGAGGGCAAAACTGAGAGAGGAGTGGGGGAACCGGTTAGGTTGTGCCACATCAGGACACCTGAATGCCAGAACTGGCAGGATGATGCCTTGCAAAATTTTTAGCCTCCCATGGTCCCTTTAGAGTGAGGCTTCATTTTTTGGAGGCAAGGCAGAGGACAGCCCCGGGACATGTTGGATGAGGAGACTACTCCACTTTCATAGTTGTTTTATATATTTGAGGAGACTTGTGGCTTTAAGAAGGCATCCGGATGCTGCAAGCAGCTTCCTGCGGAGAGAAGCAGGCATACCCTCATTTTCCCCAATCCTGCACCCTAACGTTTGTTTAGCTTTGGATTCTCATTCACACCAGTCAGTGGTGCCAGGGAAACCCGGGCTGCAGGTAGATACTGTTTAGCTTGCACAAAGTCTTCTGGAACATTGTGTGCAGGTCTCTTACTGCCTGGTAAGCTCTTGGTCGCAGGAGTTTTGAAGCACAGGCAGGTGCTATCTGGTTCTGGGGAGGGCAAAGTTAACCCGATGTTGGCATCCCATAGAAAAGCATTGTTTAAATACGCCATGTAGCTTAGTTGCAGTGCTTTTCCTTCTTAGTGTGCTATGTGAATGTTCACCATTTTAATGTATTTCATTTCCATTTTATGGCTTTCATCAATACCTGTCTAGCACTCCTCAAGAAAAGTTTTTCACAGCTACTCTGCCCTTTATATAAAAACCCTCAGACTTGAAGAACATCTCTCTGAGGTAGTACTCTGTGGCATGCTGTAAAACCTGCCCAGAGTGGGATGGGAGATCCACGCTGCTGGACCAAGTCTTGCTGAGGCTAATGTGCTCTGATTGCATAGCTCAAATTACAATGTCCAGGCCTAAAATAAAATTCTCCTCTTCTCTGCTAAATTATTTTGGTCCTGCTCTAGGGCTACAAGGGTCATAAAATTAAAACAAGTACTTGCACCAACCATGTCATTACCATAGCAAAGCTCTGCAGAGGAACAAACAGCTTGGCAGGCTCTGTTCTGCAGAACGATGTATAAAGGCTCAGGAAAGAGCGTCAGTACCGTGGCTGTCCCTGCCATTTTCTTTGTGAAGCTACCACTGCTGCCTGGCTGGGGTGAGGAACCTGGTGCGGAACCTGGTGCAGCATCCTTCCATAGATCCTCTGGCATGGTTTAAGCTAAGATGCTAGAGTGATAATACTCCAGAATTAGCAGAGAGCCTGTTGCCTTCTGCAGAGCTGCAAATAGGTCTTAGCACAACATCCTCCCCCCGTAAACCAAGGGAGAAAGGCTCCTCCTGGGAAGTGACATGTTGCATCTGACATTAGGTTCCTGCCCTCGATTACTTATTGCCAACTCAAGTTGACTACAGCAAGACTCAAGAGCATAGAGTCACCAGGCTAAAGATAGCCCCTAGACAGAGCCCCGAGTGAGGACAGACCTTCTGTCCAGGGCCTCACTGCAGCATTTCTAATTGCAAGACTTTATTCTTAATTTCAGTTTAGACTTTAACATTACGCTCTTGACGCTGAAAACCCCAAACACAGCAAAACCATACAAATCCTTGGGAGTGAAATGTGAAAGGTTGACCGATACATTACCCAGGGAAGAAAAGTATATTGAAAACTGTTTTTCCTTGGATAATCTGATTTTGCAGCACAGCCAACATCAAACATGAGAGTATTCACAGGCAGAGGGTAACATGCGACCTCCCTCACCTCTCTGTCAGATGATTTCTAACTCTATCTCACTTGGCTAAGGGAGATCCCTCCCACGCTAAGCGAATGCCTGGTTGTTCATCCTAGGACCATCAGTGAGCATGGATAAAAACTATTTTTAATCTCTGTTTCCTATTGTAACCTCAAGCATTCTTTAGGCACTGTAAGTACCCAGTAGCTATCCCAAAAGGAGCACTCACAAATGCTTGTGAGATTGAACATATCTAGGTATCGTACATAGTGACAGCTAACATCAATATGATAACTGATTAAGAGATCCACATCTCCCTTTTGGGCACTGCGGCGCACAGAGGAGGGGAAAGCTGAAAGAACAGTATCAAAGAGCACCTAACCTCTGCATCAGATGACAAAGAAATAACTGCTGAGCAAACCAGAGACTCCTGTGTTGACAGCTAAATGAAGCAGGTTAGACTAAGGCCCTGATTCCACAAGGACTTGGGCACACAAATAGCTTTTTGCACATGATTGAACTCCAGGGACTATTCATGTGTGTAAAGGCACTCTTGTGCATAGATCTGGGCCCTAGGACACATCAGATCCCATTAAAAAGGACTGGAAGTCAGAGTTTTAGAGCGGATTTTAGTGGGGGAAGGGGAGAGGCGCACACACACGTATTTAAAAACTGTTTGATTCATTGCCGGCAATAGATTGGGGATACTTTCGTAAGCCGTGCTTACCTTAAAGCATTTCTGAGTCAGAGCCCGGATAGGAAGGATAATCTGTACTCTGAAAATACTCTGGAAGCAATGGGGGCTGTACGAAGAGCGTGCATGGCCCTGGTCAGCGGTAAGAAGGTGATCACCCATAACACGGATCGTGCAGGTGAAGAGCTGTTACCTACGCTGCCTGCCAGGGCAACACTGGTGACGCTCAGTCTCGCCAAACGCCTTCGTGTCTGCAGCAGTAAGTGACACGAAGGAGAGACAACGTGCTTTCCTCTGAGATGCCAGGGTACCCCAGCATGGTGTGAGCACGTCTGAAAAATGAACAGTTACCTGTTTTAAAGGATGTTTTCATGACTATATGCCCAAGGAAATCCTATTTTCACTGGAATTAGAAAGTTCAGGGATTCATTGAAAAGCTGTGTGTGTTTAAACCAATGGCCTGCATCATTTTAGGATTGATTTCAAGGTTACCCCCTATGTAAAGAGAAGACAGCAGTACTGCCAGCATTATTGTATCACAAGCCTTGCAATATTTGGTGTGTTTATTAAGTCTTCAGCTCCTGGAATCAGCTTTCGCTTGTTATAATCAAGTAATTTTGTATTTTTTTAAAGGCTTAAAAAGATAGTAGGAAATAACTGACAGACCCACCTCCCCCTTTTTTTGTTGTGAACTTGGGTGGGAGAAGGCCATCCAATATTTGATTGGACATTAATAACATGCTCTCTACTCAAAATGCAAAGTTTTCTAAATGAAATATTATTGCTAGCATTGACTTTCCCAGCAAAGAAGAAGGGATGCTCTTGTGGAGAAGATCCTGGCTGTAAGTCAGGAACAAACCTCTCAATTTTCTTCTTTTCTATCAGCTATGGAGTTCTGTGTCAAGCCACCTGCTGGGTACTGGGTCAGTACTCAGTTGCCAAAATTGTCTCCCTTGTCTACACTGCCACTAACTCTGCTTGAGCAGAATTATTTTTAAGGAAAATGGTTCAGCAGCTTCTAAAGATTCTATATTTTCTTTGTTTGTTTAAGGGGAATGGTTACAAGAAGCGTATCTTCCTGTTGTTTTCCACCTAGAAATAACCTGGAATCCCCCAGAGTGGTTCTGCAACAGAAATGTTGTGTGTGGGCAAGGAACTAGCAACGTGTAGGCCACAGCCAGAGCTTCCATTCCTACAGAAGCTGAAGAAGTTCATCCAAAATTAAATTAGCAATCATGAACTCATCAGAAGAGATGGCTAAGATTCTTTCAGGATATTTGAATGCTAGTGTTAACCCAAGAGTATCTGCTGGCAAAGCAACAGGCTTCATGTTTTTGTTGATTTTCCAAGCCAGAGGAACTAGTATTTGTTGAGCTGACTCATGAGAAAGGGGAGTAGTTCACACCCGTTCTTCTTCTCTGCCTGCCACAAACAGAAGTTTTGTGTAGCTCAGCCAGAGACAGTAATTTGGGTGTAAATGTTCCTAGTGACAACAACAAAAAATTAAATCATTAGTCTCAAGCGGAGGGGACATCAACAGCAGCACAGTAAAAACAACTGCTAAGCAGAGTAAGTGTTTAAAGATAAGACAAGACATTGGCCCCGTTCTTGGGATTTGTTCCTACAAGGCTTTTCCTCACCCATAGATGCATCAGCATTTCCTGATGAAGTGGCACAGGGTCACTCTGGTTTCCTTCTGTAATCAGCAGAAACTCTTCGGCAAGGCCACCTCATTGCTTTGTGTGCTGACGCTTAAAAACCCCCGTGTCAATTAACAGGAACTTTTCTCTGTTTTTCTGTAATGAAAACATAACCTTTGGAGTTCGACTACACCTGCTCAAAGGCAACTCCCTGAACGTACAATGCCATGTGCTTTCTTGGCTGTCCATGATATGGATCACTGTATCAGTTGCAGATTTATGGAAAGAGGTCACAGAAAGCAACTCTAGGTCACAGTTGTTTGGGTTTTGGTGGCAGCAGCTCATTAATCAGAGCCATTGTTTTCCCTCTGACACTGTAGAGTGTAGAGTCCTAAAGAAAGGCAGAGATATCACCACCCTGTGCTTATGTTGAGTTATGTAGCAAGGGGACACGTCCTTTCTTTGTAACTGGATGACAAGTGGAGGACTTAGATCTACAGCCATAAAATAAACATGAAATCTGGGAAAGGAGGTGGCAACATCTGCAATCATCTGCCATGCACTCAAGCACAGTTTAAAGTATTTAGGAAATGCAGTAATCTCATGCCGATGGAAAAAAGGCTGGGAATGTTGTTATTTCTTGAGCCAAAGTATGGCAATTCCTCTGGGAAAGAGAAGACCTGGC
Organism: Phaethon aethereus; assembly: GCF_964289735.1. Taxonomy (NCBI): domain Eukaryota; kingdom Metazoa; phylum Chordata; class Aves; order Phaethontiformes; family Phaethontidae; genus Phaethon; species Phaethon aethereus. The sequence continues at coordinate 2,119,517 of NC_138586.1, read as the reverse complement.
ACATCTCCATAATTAGCAAATATGCAGACCCAGTGGGAACGAGACACATGAAAAGAGAGACCACACTATGTGCTAAAGACTTAAGGGGAAAAAAAAATCAAAAAATGTGAGGTATGAAACTATCTTTGCCTCTCCACCAATGTGGTCTCCTGAGAAAAGCTTTAGGATTGCAGATGCAAGTATTTCCAATGATTCCCAGACAGCATTACTTCATAGGCGCTCCAGACATAGCTTTCATTCTTCCTTGACTTGACCATCCTGAGGAGAGGGCACATTCTTCAGACAGGGCTGCGAGTGAGAGGAGGAACAAGGGCACGCATTGGTCTCTAGGATGAACCAGCATGGGGCACAGCCCCTGGAAGAACCTGACACACCTTTCTGCTGATGGCTTTGGCCCCAAGGTTCACCCTCCACTCTCACTGCGGTCCACCACAGCACATGTTCTGCCTGCCCTTCACCTCCTCCCAGAGGACTCAGCAAATGAGGATTTACTGCTACTCAGTCTTCAGATATAATACAGCATTTATCTGGAAGTGAATCTAGCCAAGATCTCTCTCCTTTCTCCAGAGCACTGTGTAGGAAAATGGGAAGGCAGAAAGCCATCTAGATCTGTCTCCACTGGGTCCTTTCCAGGCTTCCCTGTGTCCCTGTGTCAACTCAGAATTGTCACCACAGGTGAACTCCGGGGAGCATATTTGTGTATTGATGATAGATAGCTGGATATTTTTATTGCATGTCAGCCCAACGTTTCTTCATAGCTACAGACAGTAAACCATGGATCGCGTTATGATTCCAGCTTGTCAAAACCCTACATTCAGTTCCCTTTAATCTAATCAGGATTGCTCCACGCAGGGTAATTTGTATGCGGTGAGTAGTTACTTACAAAGTTTTGGATGCTAAGGAAGGAATGTTTTAAAACTCTTTTAACTAAATTACTTTATTATTTTGAGTAGCTATCAGCAGATTAGCTCATTTATCAAAGGTGACATGTAAGGCTGAAAAGTCAACAGCAGTAACTCACAGACTTCATGTGTGTCACAGCGCAGCACTAAACACTGCGTTCGCTCACACAGCAATGGGATTGAATTTGGCACCTCTCTATATTTCTCTCAAACTTATTTGTTTTGTACAGCTGCAAATAATGAAAGCAATTGCTGTACTGACTCTATTCCAAGAACTATTCCCCAACCTGCTCATGTGCACAGAAAGAATCAGTCACTATTGAAATCTATCTTGATATGAGCCAGGACCTCTCATGAAAAAACAAGTAGTAAATCTCTGTTGATGCAAGAGTGTTTTCTCTCTTGTTCCTACCCAGTTCTAACATTTATACTGGACTTTTAACCTGCAATAAAGGGGCTGCCTATACTCGGGATAAGAGTAAAGCTCTTCAGGCTGGATATTTTGTTAAAGAGAATGGACTTTTTTAAGTCAGAGCAGTAGTAGAAAAGTTTTCACTAGGCCTTCTCTTCTATACAGTTTTATACATTTCTCATCTTTTTCTACGGAAGTGACAATAGCAATCAGATTAAAAAAACCCAAACAATCATTTTCTTTTCTGTGTGGATATGATACAGTAACTTTTTTTTTTTTTTTACTTGTTAATCACAACGTTATTGCAAACTTCTTGGCAGACTGGAAAATCATATAGTGGTTCCTAGACCATGGTGGCACTTCCTGTAAAGGGAACACGCTGCACCAAGGCTGTAGTAAAGCTGCATGCAGGTCAGTCTGTTCATAAGGCAGGAGACAGGGAGAATGCAGTGGGGTTTATTTTTGTGAAGGCAAAAATTTCCTTTAGTTCGGTGTTTAGGAGGCAATGCAATAACCCATACATGCCTCAGCTTATAACTCACGGCGGCTGCCAGCAGAGGTCAGACTTTAAGCTGGCAACATAAAATACTAAGGAGGGATTTCCCTCAGGTTTCCATAAAAGTTGCTATGAGGAGCAACCATCAGTGGGAAAATGAATTTTTTTGCCAGAATTCAATAAAATTGATTGGTCTCACACGTGTTGAAATGCTGTTCTGGTATCTGGTTGTACAGAGCATACTGCTAGAGCCATAGATCTAATCTAGTCCCCATCATCTTTAATGCATAATCATGAAATGACTTTCAGTAATAATTTAGAGCTGTCAGACTTGTTTCTGAAGGAGAGCTTTGGTACCATGGGGGCTTGGAAAATAGCACTCACATGAATTAAAAGCAAATAGATGAAAAGGAAAGTTCCTTAAGTTAAAGAGGTTGGTAAATTAAGTTTCACTTGGCCATACCACACAAATAAAGCACTGGCAAGTACTAACCCGAAGTACAATCCCACTTGCCATATATACATATATTTACATAGCTGTTGAGGGATGGTAACTTTGAAATTCAGCTAGCCTGGCTATTTAAGTTCTTAGCCAGAACATGCATTAGCAGAGAAATTTTGCATGTAACATAAGGCAATATTAACAAGCGACACAGTATTTCAAACTACGGAGTCAATTAACTTATTGTACTGTATATCATCTTACTCCTTTAACAATAAAATATGATGATAATTCATCCTAAGTAAAAGACTTTGGAAAAGTATAAGACAGCTACCCTAGAGAGACATTAAAATGACCAGAGAAGAAGAGCGAGAGATTATGAAACCCCCGAAACTTTGGTTTAGCAAGAAGTGTGTTTCTTTGAAAGCACTGTACGATCTCTGCCAGCATTCAGCCTTTGCCTGTATGTATCAAATGAGAGGAGGATGCTCACTCACGTCCCTCCTCTACCATCTGCAGACTAAACCGGTGACTCCCAAGTCTTTCTTCTTGTTTCATCAGTCACTTGCGCATGAGACTGTTGGGAAAACCCCCAAACTAGCTGTACCATATCCTTAAGCACTGCACAGTACAGAATGACCTTTATAAGACCTGAAAAAAAGATGTTTTAAGCCCAACTGATGGCAATTATCAGGATGTGCCCCATGTGGATCTGCTCTGGGTCCTGTCTTTTCCTTCCGGAAATCTTTGTACATGGAAATGATTTGTTTGCAGTGATTTGAGTTGGTAGAGCTGGATGAGGCTTAGGAGGGAGACTACCACAGCCCTTCATTTGTTTTGGTTTGGTGAAAGCTGTCTAGATGAGATGCACACATTTCTAAACACACGAGCGTGGTCTTCAATGCAAACAGAGTTCAGTAAGGAAACCTGCTAAGTAGCTCACATGCCAAAGAATAAAGAAACTTGTCACTACGTCTAAGCTGGTGGCTCAACTCCGCTGAAGACAAAAATATTTCAGTGCCACAGAGGTGTTTGTTTTTAAGAAAGCGTGAGTTTGCTTGCATGGTGCAAGTTATTATTTTAGAATATAATTTTCTCTGTGTTCTTTGATCTTCAGTCAAGGATCAGTAGCCCAAATCTAAGGAAGGGAACAGTTAAGATGCTAAATACATACTTTGTAGCTTGACTCTGGCATCTCAGGTGTCAAGGATGCTTATATAAACAATTTTGCCTCAATATCGTATGAGTGTTTTGCCAGTTATCCATATCTCAAACAAAATGTCAGTATGGTTTAAACCCACATCCCTTCGGCTGCTAATCTGGTTATTTGCCACACTGCTTAACCTGAAGACCAAGAGCCCTTTTGATAGATTCGATACTACTTTCTTGCACAGCATACTGTAACAGGGCCTTTAGATGCTACAATAACAAAAGTTTTGTACATCTGAGTGGGTATCAGGAGAGGTTGGAATCATGGGAAACCCAATACCAAGGGCAGCGGTTTATCTGCTTTTTCTGTTGGTAAGAGTCTAGGGAGAGAAAAGAAAATCTTCCCAAGGTTGAGTTATATCAGCCTGTGTAATTCATCTCCCAAAGGAAGCAATGATGCCAGCCCTATCTTTAGGAATATTTAAAATTAGACACGATAAAGCACTAGGAGATGTCCTTCAGAAAACATTTGCTGGTGACCTACATGAAGAAATCTCTAAGAGCTTCAGCTGCCACATTTGGCAGTATTAGGGCCATGCGGTTCTGTCGAGATGGCCTACCAGGGCCCAACCTGGGGTACAGGTCTCTTCCCTTTCCAAACTTCTTTGGTGCTACCTCAGCACTGCTGAGATTCAAAGCCAGAGTGGGTGTTCTCAGTTTTGGACTCAAAAGTGTCCGTAAACCAGATCTCAAAAGAAGACTGTGGCTGTTTTCTACGAAATGCAAGAGCTGACAAGAGGAATTTGGATGAGGTTCTACTGATGATAAGAGGGTGGCTTGCAAAACAACCTCTGACCATGCTCCATAGCTAAATCCTAGTATTGCCATCAGCTCACTGACCACCAAATGCTTATGGATTAGCTGCTCAGGGAGACCACCTCTTTTCTCTGGCCACGTGCCCCAAAGTTTCCTACCTGGAGCCTTGCCAGTGCGAATCCGGCAGTCGCTGCGGGTGCCGGTGGGTTGTGTAGGCAACATCACATGAACTCCGGTGGAAACGGGGCAATCTGTATTCTCAGGCCTTTTGCATAGTCGTGAGTTCCTCCTCCCCATCACCCAGCCCTCTTTTCTAGGAAAAAATATCAGCTTGCATGGAAACGCTCCTCTGTAAAGAACATCTGTGTCCTCCTGTGTGATGAATCACTGACCTGCAGAAGGAGCAGGCCAAGGGAAGGCCACGAGAGGGAAGGAGTTGAAATCAGAACAGGGAAGGTGGATGGTCAGAGTGAAGCAGAACAAAAGCCCACCCCTGCTAGCATTGTTTTATCATTTTTCCTTGAGCTATAAATCCAGAAGCAAATGAGCCAGAGCTCCCGGAGATGAACTCAATTGATGCGCCACACTAAACAGAGATGGATTTGATCAAATGGCAGGGATCCTAGAGTCAGGAACGTGTAGGTGCTTAGTGTCAGTAAAATCTGCTTGGTGGGGAGTTGTTACTTTGTTTTCTCAGTTTCTTAAGTTTACCCATTAAGAAGAAATGGGCTGAAACCAACTTTGGCCTTCACGCTGGAATCTGTTTTCGATCAGCTCTGTGTTCCACTTCTATCGGCTTTGTCTGCGTGCCTGTCTCAAGAGGTTTTCCTTTTTTTTTTGGTTTGTTTTGAAGGGTGGGAGGTTGCTATTTTGTGAGACAAGATAAAAGCTGTTTGCTGGAGATGGGGAGAGAGAACCTAACGATCTCCTGCAAACCCAATCGCAGTTTCAGTCACATTTCCGCAGTCCCGGACGTCGTTATGTTATCTCTTCCCTGCAACCTCCCTGGGTAGTTTGGCCTAACTAGGTCTGGAAGCTGCTTTCCTCACTGGTTTGCATTAAGCTGGAAAGTACCAATCGGACCCAGGGAATTGGCTGCAAATCATTTGTGAAATCCTTCTTAATGACAAACTCCATCAGGCCGTGGAACAGGGCTTCAATCACTTCCTCACAGCCTCCACCGCACTCGTACCCTGACGTGACCCCAGCTTCGCCCCCGTTTGTTAGGCTTCTCAGCAGCTGTGACATAATGTTTTTGATGGCAGGGTTTGGAGGAATCTGCTTGTGGCAAAGCAGGAATCTGCTTCGAATTAGCACTGCACATATTTATCAAGTCTACATAGCATGGCTGCCTGTTGACAAAAGTCCCTTCTTCTATCCCCCGCAGGTCTCCAGATGAGCTCACTCCACCTGCGGAGGTTCGGAGGAAAAGCAGTTGCTGGTGTCTGCGCACGACCTCCCACAAGCCCAGAGAAGGGGCAGCAGGTGGGTGACACACCGGGCGTGATGATGCCCAGAGCTAAGTTCGCTGCTTTAGCACCAGATCCTGACTTTTGGGTTTACTGTAAGGGGTTTTGCGGGGGGTCAGACACTTAAAGGACGCCTTCGCCTTGCTGCTCCCGTGCTGGCTATATCCTCTGTGCTGCTGCAGCTCCTTAGCTAGAGCAATCCCTTCTCTAGCAGGTTGGTCGGGTTGCAGCAGATCAGTTCATCACCTGAAAAAACTACGGCATAGGGGAGATGATGGCACAGTGGCCTTGGAAACAGCGAATTTGCTTTGTGGGATCCTGCTTTTAAAGGTGCTTTACTGCAGTCATTCCAAGAAAAGAAAACATTGCCAGGTACCCAGGCGCAGACCCGGTTTGCATTAAAGCCACCTACGCCGCTTAGCAAAAGCTGGGCAGGAAATTCTTCCCTCTTCATGTCTAAATATTTAAGATCTATTTATTTATTTTAATTCCTGTTGTGCATAGGAATAAAACGCAAATCCTTCAAAGGTTTTTCTTATTATGAAAAGCAGCAACAGAAAAAGACTCGTCTAAAAATAGCCAGATATTTAGGGCAGCCCCCGGTAGTGGGAGACACAGATTCAGAGGCTTGATTCCACCAAGGAACGTGGTGTCTCCAGCATCCTACGCATGCATCTCAATGACAAGGTCACGGCATTGCTGGGTTGTGACCAGAAACACCATCCTGGCTGGAGAACCCTTCCTGGAAAACTGCATCAAATCCAGCCTTTTTCTACACTGAATTTTGCCACAGTGTAATTTTCTAATGAAAAGCTATTTTGTTATAAAACCCTTAACTGGTTCTATTTTTACTATTGATTTCAAGCAGAGCAGAAGCAAGCACACCGCTGTTTTCTTTTCCTAAAAATCTCACCTCTTCAGCCCAAGAGTTTATTGCAGTTCCTATAGACAGACAAAACGTGCAGTCGCCCTTTGAACAATAAAATTAGTTCTTGTGCTGGATAGTTAACAAAATCAATAAATGTGACTCTAAAAGTAATTAAATGAGGAAAGCAGCTCCTGGTTTTGGAGCTCTCTCCTGACTACCTCTTGCAGAGTATCAGAAGCCCTGGTAAGAAATACAGAACTATATGAAAATAACTGAGGGGAAAAGGAATCATGAAAGTCACTTGAGCACTGAATGAAAGCAAAGTGAAAACTTTATGTCACCAAGCAAGAAAAATGTCACCATTTGGATTCAGGAGGAGAAAAGTACCAAGGTGGGAGATGAAAGAACAATGCAAATGCAGGCAGGCAATTAATAAGGTTCCTTCCCATCCTGAATCCACACATACAGCCTTGATTTGCTGCACTAAGTTTTCAGAGAACTAATCACAATAATGAAATCCAGATCTGAGACACTGTAAAATAAGCAAACAGCTTATCAAGGTAGAGCAAGCATTTGCTGGGGTCCTTACTTGCTTCTTTCAGAGGTCTGTTCCCTCTCGTCTTGATTAGTCAGTAAAATTTTTAGTGCGGCATATGAATTTTGGTCTGGCAGATGTGAACTGTTACTGAGGGATTTCTCCACATGCTGCAGAAAATCAACAGCTTCCCAGCATCTCTTGCTGAATACGGTGGTCTTTGTGCATGCATACACCAGGGGAAGAGGGGGAAGCAATGCCCACTACAGAGAAACAGATACATTGACAAAGCAAGTACAGCACAGTCAAGTAAAGGTGTTTTGGTTTTTTTTTTTCTGGATGTGTCATAAGGTTACTCAGATGCCTGGATCCGCATGACCAAGCCAAGATGAGACCAGCCACTAGTCTAGCCAACGACATGCACAACTTTGACTGAAAGAAACATGCTTGTTTTCCAGCTGGAAAGGGAGGCTGACCATTTTGTTGCACTCTTAAGCTGTCGAAATGTTTATATCAATTTAAAACAGACTCTTGGGGAGAGTAGAAAAACAAAGATGAATTTTCAGGCTGAGACCTCAGATGCCAAATTGTAAACCCTTGGCTAAAAGGTCTTAGGGTAGAAACAACTGCACAGCATTAACTGCATAGCAGTGGTTCATACAGGAGCCATAAGAATAAAGATAGTATTTAGGAAAATTGTGAGGCATTTCATCTGGGCTTTAGCGCAAGGTCACAGGATGTAAGCAGCTTTGGGAAAAAAAAAAATACTGTTTGAGAGTAAAAAGAGCTGTATGTCAAGCACCAGTCCTGCAAACCTTATTCACAAGAGCTGTTGTGTTGATATGAACATCTGTCCAGTGGGAATAGTCCTCTGAGTCCAGGCTGACTCCACCTTGCAGTCCAAAATAAAGAGATCATGACACTGGGCAGTGGCACCATAATTAAGGGGCAAGTTTCCACTGCAAGGAAACAAACTCTCATATGCTCGCATCACCACTGGGAAGAAGGACAGCAGAACAATTTTGGTATTCTTAATTTATTTGAGCTATTTTAAAATTACAAGTATCTAAACCAATTATTAGATCTGTTTAGCTTTTTAAAAATCCTTCTAAAAGGGCTCTTTTTGCTTATTTTTCAGGGAGTTTTGTTTGTTTGGCTTTTGGCCATAATAATATAGCTCATCTTAAGAGATTTAATGTGAGTGTACCAGGATATCAAAAAAGCGTGATTCTATAGTCTGTTACGGGGCTCAGAAAACATGATCCAATTCAGACAAGTATAAGGATACTCTCCCGATGTGTGACTGCCATACAGCCCCATCCCCAAACAGAAGTGCTAACGTCTGCGTGCAATCCCAGGGCCTGATTCAGATCAGTTTTACTGCTGTGCAGCAGCTGATTTTCTCCTGATCTCCTCAAACACACACGAGCGGCAACGTGGACTGTACAGCCTGGCGTGGTTGTGAGTTCACAATGCTAAGCATGACCTGTTTGCTGTTTGAAAATGCGTACGTATGTGTAATTCTCTGTATGATTCATTTAGCTGTCTCTGTTGTTCCTTAGACCAGCCATACAATTATTTCAGAAGACACGTTAAAAATTTTATTGCTGCAGTGAACAAGGGAACTTTCTCTTTTCCACGGTTTTCAGAAAAATGTGGGATGTTAGGAAGGAGTCAAAGAGAAAGAAGGAAAATTTGTCATTTTTCCTTTGAAGTCTACAGTTTTGAACTTGGTTAGAGTCTTCCATGTATGTATGGACTTAGACCCTCTTGACACAATCTCTTAAGGCAATGAGTTGCAGTAGGGACTGAATGCAGCTATGACTTCAATCCCTCTAGTCCTTCCTGGGCAACTTAGTCACTACTTGAACAAGATCCTCTGCAGCAGATCCAAACTGACTTTTACACTGGAAACAGCAGCTCAACCTCTTAGATATTGCCACTTTGCATGACGTTTACAAGCTGGATTTTACAATTTTATCATGTGCCTCCCTGTACTGACATGAGATCTCATTGCTGTTTAAAGGGAAAATAAATCTGCAGGTGTGTTGTTACATGATAGAAGGAGTTTAGAGATGTAATTTAGATATCTAGTAATGAAATAGAAGGCAGTAGGAAGGCTCATGTAGGAACCTTCCATTTGCAAACTTCTGCAATATGCTAATTTATCTGTTCCACTGATGATTCCTTAAATGAACATTTATTATTGAAGACCTGAATCCTGAGGATTTGGAGAATAGTAACATGCAAATCTTCTTTCCCCTTCTCATTAAGCCAAGCCCTGCTTTAACTGTGAGGTTTAGGATCTGCAATCTTTGCTGACCCTGCAGGACAGCCACAGGAAGAGGGAGGAAAGGAAGTCAGTTTGTATTCAGATCCAAACACAAAATCAGCTTGATGTTCTTTTCTCCTTCATCAAGCGATTCACGTTCCTCCCCACTTCCAACTTATCCCGACACTGCAAAATCAGTGCACTTTGGTGAGTCCTTAATGCAAAGTCCAATAGAAAAAGTAATCCAAGTAGAAAGTTGAATGTTTTTCTGTTTAAAATGCGAATAGGATAAAATTTGCAGCTTCAGCTCTTCTGTTTTCTTAAAAGAAAAGACTGGTCACCCCAATCCTGTGCAGGATTCAGCAAAAGAAAGAAAGGTGCTTTCCATTACAAAAGAGCTCGACTGTCTTCATTCTTGTTCCAAAACAAGGTGAGGCTCCTCCTGAAGCTCATAGCTATGGTATCCCGCCCTCGCCACCCTCTCAGTTCCCACACCAGGCCAGGATGGGCAGTCAGTGTCCCACCGTGCGCACTGAGAGGCTGTCTGGCTTTGAGAGAAGGCAGAAAACATCAGGAGTCACCCCAAGATAAACTTGTTTCCCCACAAGTTCCATCTATCTCCCACAGATCTAGGAGGAACACATAAAGTGCTGACAAGCCCCAAGATTTTGGCTCCCTCTTAAGAGTTAAATCTATTTTGCTGTGACATGAGCTATTCTTCCCAAAGCAGACATCAGCTGGTAGCACCTCTAAACCATAGGAGGCTTATGAGGGCAAAGCTTTGAGCTGGTGCTTTGGGTGGGGGTGAATTTGCACCCCTCGCCCCCATTCACAGGGGTTCATTGCGCACATGTACCCAGCCTGTCTTTCTTCTCATAATGTGCTTTCATCTCTCCCCGTTTTAAAGAAACCAGTGACCACCCCACCCTGTCGTACGACAACCGTAGGGCTATTTACCACTTTGAAAGGAAATCCCATGTCACAACCCCTAGGAGCACAAGGAATAATGTCCGGAATTCCTTTATCTGTGACTAGCCCTGGCACACAGTCTCTTTCCCGTCTCTTAAGTATACACAAATATATTCTTTTGTCAAGGCAATGGGCCCAGATTTTAATGATGGTTTATTAAAAAAAAAAAAAAAAGGCTTTGGCAAGACTCAAGAACAAACGTTTTCTGACTTTAGGTCCTTTTGTTCTTCAAGGTGAAAAGTGACTATAAAGAATAAGGAAAAATGAATCACTGGTCTTTGCCCTCCATAGTAAATTTGACCTCCGCTGTTTTAACAGTACCTAAAATTGGTATCCTGCGCTAATCAGGGAAGTAATGTGATAAGCCTTTCTCCATGGCTGCTCTGCATGATGATTTTGTTTAAAGTGATCAAAATGACTCTTTGAGCATTGCAATTTTTTTAACCCTTAGCTCCACGGCTTCTGTTCATGTTTCCATGCCAAAATTTGCCCAACTAAAGGCGATATTTATCTTACCAGTTTGTAGAGTGGTGGAGTAAAAGGCAGTAATGGACATTATCAATCCTGAGGGCAGTGCTCCCCTTGGATGAGAGGATGGAAGGGAGTGAGACGCGGCATGTACATAAGTGCCCCCATGCACATGGGTCCAGAGCTCTGGCTGTTTCCTGCACCCGCCAGGCCTTGCAGCACTGTAATGTGTTCTGCTCACGCCATAAAGACGACCGGGGGCTCCCATCTCTATCTGACACATCCTCTCAGGGCTCGCAGAGACAGGGCATCTCTGCGACGCTTGTGCCCTTCCACAGCATGAGCTAGAAGCCTACGGCGTTAGCTATCGACGTCCTGAGCAGCACTGGGTGCCTCTGCGTAGGCAGCTGAATCAGGCGCTGACATTTGCCCCTTCCAGGCCAGCAGAACAATGCCGGGTGCAACCTGGACCATCAGCTCCAGGAGAGAGGGGAGTGAAATCTATAGTAGGAAACGGCTGAGAGCAAGGAAGTTGCAACAGAAATATTGGCACCAGCAGTCTAAGGGAGGCGGTGGAGGCAGGCAGGAGAAGGAATCTTTCCAGGAAAAGAACATTTGTATCAGATACTTCCAAAAATAAAACATCGTGTCGGAGAAATATTCTAAATATTGGCAGCACTGCTGGCTTGGCCCGCCACTCTTTTCGGCACTCTTGCAAATAATTTTCAAAAAAGTGTTAATGATCCTTCACTTTTTAGTCCTCCCATGCAAAAAGAAAGACACGTGCCAATGGGGGACCACAGAGCAGCCCCAAGTGATTCAAGGCACCCTCTTCTCACTGGGTGGTGATATTAGAAAGCTGACAGCCTTGTTGCAGAACAAATAACTCACCAGCTGGAGTTTACTGGCTCTTTTATTTATATTCCTACAGCACACAGGCAATGCCAGATGTGCTGTCCCTGATTCATGTATATTGTGTTTGATGTCTCTCATCAGAATCAACCCTGGGCTAAGTCCAGAAACTAAACTGTTTTTAGCAGAGATAAATATTTAGGCAAGCCTGTGATTGGCAAGAACCTGTCCCTACTTTTGCATCCCCTTTAAAACTGAAATAAAGGTAGCAGCTGGGGGTGTGAGCACGTCAAAGATCTTGTCTGCACAAGAGGAACGCGGTGTGCCCTCACTGCCGACTGAGCAACTGCCATTTAAAAAGTCTCCAAAGGAGGGGAGAATTTGGCAAGAGAGGACCTTCCAGGGGCTGAAACTGGAGCATTTACACAGCATTGTGTCTATGTGCTGGACCACAGCATCAAATTAGGACCTGCTCTTATCTGCGTACTGTCAGGCTTTCTGCTGTCTCTAGGGCATGACAGGCAGTTGTTGATAGTGGACGCTGTCATGGACTCTGACAACGGGGGGGAATAAATTACACTGCTTGCCCTGCCTTTTGTCAGGTGTGGATGTGTGTGTAATAAGCTGACTTTGAATGCCTGTTAGTTGTAAATCTTGATTTTCCTTTGCCCTCTGTGTTGTGGCCCACAAAGCGTGCAGAGAAGTTTCAGTTGTAGGAGAGGCTGTGTACATGGGGTTTTCCTTGCTTGTTGTCAAGCTCACTTATTTCTCCACCTACTGAGGGACCTGCTCTACGTGAATAAATCCAGCACACCTCTCTGAGCTTTGTTGCAAGTCCTCCTGAGAATGGCCTCTCTTTCCTAGGTTGGGCTCCTCCATAACTCCAACAGCTCTGGCTTTCCTCTCCTGCCCGTATCATAGGGACTGCCTTGACGAGAAACCTTTCCAGAGCAGGAAGGATGGTCTGGCTGTGCAAGGCTCAAGTGAAGGGACTGAAGGAGAAATTCAGGGTGGCTCTTCTCTTGTTCAAGTCAGATATTTCATTGTGGCATAGCCCATACGCCAGTTAACCTCTAGTACTATCCTGCTTACAACAAGGACATGACACTGAACTCCTAAGGGAAACGACTAGCTGTGTGAATTCAATTGATGCAAATCAAAGTAAACTGGTCCCTTCCATTTCCCTGCGCTGTCACTTTGCAGTCAGTGACAGTGATTTAAGGCCACCTGACTCATGACTGGCCTTTTATTTCACAGCTTTATTTGCTTGACCTTAGTTTTCCAGACTGTCCAGTGCAATGAGGAGATGAGCCCACATATTTAAAATTATCTAGGCTAATGTTGACTGTAATGGATCACAGATATTCCTATGCCCCATGTCAAAAAGACTCATGACTTCACTAGCATTGTCCCAGAAGAGGGAACCCACTTCTATACAGACATGTTCTCATTATAAAGTTGCTGCACCACGCAGTTTCAAAGAAATGAGACCGCTGTGCAACACAACCAGAAGGCAGTTCTTAGTTTTACCAACCCAGTGTTTCTGGCTGCATGCATGTCTATTCCAAGAAATGCTGATTTTGGATGCAGGTACTATGGGGAGTACACAAGCTGACAGTGCGGATATCACTTATAAAGACAGGCAAGCATCACAAACTTGGCACAAAGTACCCAGAGGCCTGGGGGGCAGGATCGGGAATACCTCCCTATTTTGTATCCTGCTCGGTATCTGCTTTTGAACGAGGTCAGAAGAGATTGTTATTCCCATCAGAGTGTTGCCGTGTTGAAATGGGGAATTTTTCAGGAATTTTTCATTAACGTTGGCTCTGGCAGATAAAATATTGGCCATGCCAAAGACAACATGCTTGGGAATATGTTGCTCTTGAGCACAAAGATACCGTGCCCTTAGCACTGCAGTTCACACAGCAAATGGATTGCCCCAGCTGACAGAATAATAGCTATGAAAATTGATAATGCCCAGGTATTTTGTTTTACCTGTATATTTTTGTCTTAATTAAAATGCCAGGATAGCGTATTCCAGTGAAAACTCATTTATGCTGTTCCCTTTTGAGTGAGAGAAACTGCCTGGTAAGAAACTCAGCAATTGTAATTCTAGCTTAGCCTGGAGGCAAAGATCCAACTTTCTACCTCTTCAATAATTTGATCTTTTTTAGATGGCTTTAAAGACACGTAAAAAGAGCCAGGTTATTGGTCACATATATCCAAAGCAGTGGCTGAATGAGTGCCAGGTGTTCAGTAGCCTTTCTGGGCTGGCTTCACAAACATACTTTGTTCCAGGGTGAGTGAGGGATTCATGACAACCATCATCCACAAACCCATCTGGTCCCTGGTCTTTCGGCACTGAGAGGTGTCTGTGACAGTCATACTGTGAAGCAGACTCCTCCCTCACCAGCTAGGCAGGGCCGGCACACCTAGATACCTCCCTCACCCTCCAGAAACCACCACACAGAACTTCAGTAAGACATTTTGGTTCCTGGGGCACCTTTCTGCTCTATAGGCTTCTGTCTCCGCTGCCTCCTTCTCACTTCATTCGCAGAGACGTGCAGCCCCCTTCTTCCTTCTGCAGCCCCTTCACAGCCCCACTCACACTCAGGCTGTGTGCTTCTCTGTCCTAATCCTAATCCTAACTCCAGCCCTGACCCTAGCCCTAACCCTACACAGTGCCCAGGTCCAACACGGACTCCACCTGGGCTCCTTATGTCCTGTTGGCTTCTCTCGTACCAAGATGCCCCAGCAGGAGATGTCTTTGTACCTGCTGGAGACAGAAATGTGTACTTGAAGTAAATAATACTTAAAGATCTGCCTGGTCAGGTGCTTGGGAAAAACAAAAAGCTTTCCAAAGAGGAACAATGTCTCTTTTTGTCCTTCTTCCTACCCTTCCTCAAGACAAAATCTTAACAAATACTAAAATAAGCATTAGAGGTTTGGTATCCAGGCATGAGAAGAGAAAATGCATGAGATGGGTTGTCTTGTTTGTATGTGTGTGTCCCATTGATCTTTTGTTTTCTGCATGGCTATGCCCACCCTCTAAGGGCCTTTGGGGCTGAAGATCCAATATACTGTGCCCAAAAATGAGAAAATCTTTTGTGGAAACGGATACTTAAACCCTAGCTGTAGGTTTGGGTAGGTGCAGATGTCATAGTATACCATCCATGGCTGAGAAAGGACAGTGCCAAAATGGTAATAATAATAATAACAACAACAACAACAACAGTCTGCATTTCTAAGATTAGCTGCGAGATGGCTTACAAAGGGATTTAACCTTGCAACGTGTTTGTGAGGTTGATAAGTAATTGCTATTATATACTGCTGGAACTGAAGACAGATAACTATCTTACTTAGAGGTCATAGAGGAAGCCTGCAGCACGGCAGGAATTAGAGCTTAAGGAAATTGGCTCCAAGTTCTGTGCTGAGCTGCAGGATCATGCAGGGAAAGGCTCTCTTGGGTTTCTACAGGAGCTGGAGGGAGCTGGCACTAGTGAGTATCTGGTGTGGCAGTGCCCTCGCCTCTGAGGGTGGTCAGTGGGGCAAGCACACGGGGCAAGGAGGAAATAATAGAGAGCAACAGTGTATTTTGAACCCTTGCTCCACGCCGCTCAACTGCAGCTCTTCCCTCGTCCCCAAAAGCATGCAAGTTCCAGAACGAGCATGCAAGTTCCAGAACGAGTGAGCTCCTCGTGGGGCGATTTCTCCTTTTGCTTCTCAACTTTGGTAAATCCAATATTCCCTTGTGCAGATACCTATAATCACCTTATTTCTACTGGGTTGAAAGCAGTAAGGAAACAAGTGGGCTCTAAGGGTGTGAGGGCTACCCTCCTCGGGAAACTCCTCCTGAACATCGGCACAAACACTCAGTTGCACTCCACGCTCATTAACCAGCTCTCCAAGAAGTACCTCCAACATAGATGTGCGCAGGGGAGAGGAGAACAAACGCTCAGTTTGGAATCCTCTAGCTGTAACAGGCTCTCAGCAGGGGAATCCATTAGACGGTAGCTGAAAATCAGCTTTGCAAATTTCTCTGTGCCAGAAGACGCAGTCAGAATGAAAACCAAGTGGCTTTTTGGAATGTAGTTGCACTCGGAGTGACGCTGCATCCATTTGCACCTACGCACGTGCGCGTCTGTGCGTGCAGGCACGCGCGCGCTTCATCGTGCCTCCGAGGAAACTACAACCTGCTGCATACGTGTGGGCCAAGAGGCTGAGGGAGGTACCACGCTAAAAGAAATTCAGGAAAAACTGTAGCCTTGCAAGCCCAGTGCATCACTGCCATGCACCTGGCGGTACCCATGCCGTGTACGCAGGCTCTGCAAGCCGGCACTAGCAGGGAGTGCGGTGTTAGACACATCTTTTGGATGGGACAGGCAGCATTTCAGAAGCAGGCGTCACACTCTTCAGACTGTCCAAAGCTGTTTACAGAAGGCAGGGTAACAATGACTCCTAATCTTTTTCATCTGCTTGGCTCTGTTCCCATGCAAAGTAAGTGAGAGCGTGACATGTCAGTGCAAAAGAGCAACAGCCAAACCCAAGTTCTATAGGAGTCTGTCTGCAGGACAGGAGAGAGATTCATTTCTGACAGCTCGGGCCAAGCTTATCACAGTATCCCAGTCCTAATCCTTACACCCTTAAATGCCTCAATATCTTTGTAGTTTCAAATGGCTTTTTTTCTGATGATGGAAGTGAAGATGAAGTAAATCTACTGCAGTTCCTGAGCTGCTTTTTCTCTTCAAAACATTTATTGCCCCATCCCTCCAGGGAGAAAGGGAAGTCCTAATCTTCCTCATTTGCAGAAGAGCAGAGGCACAAAAGCAGAAAACATACCTGTGCTGCAGAGGGGAATGCAATGCCCCAGAGCCCGAAGCGCTATGGTCCGAGGGGGTACCTACAACCTGGAGAGTGCAGCTCGTGGAGCAACTGAGCAGTGGTCCTGAGCAAAGCGTCCATGCTAATTAGTGCAGGGAACACATCTGTAATTGCATCAGCCACTTCCCATCCAGAGATTCTGGGTGTTCCTGTATCACGCCCTGCTGCCACCCCTGTTCTGGAGTTAGTGCTGGCAAAGCCGCTGGAGATGTGCCCCAAGTGAGTTCCCCTAAGGTGACTGTCAAAGGACAGGGGACCAAAGTTGAGTTACTTAAACATCATGGCTTATGTCCAACCCACCTGACCTCCTTGCTGCTTTGCATCATGGCGTGTGGCCAGCCGCCGCCCCAGCATCCCCCCCGTTGAGCCGAAACCCCGCAGACCTGGCCTGGTCTCCTCTGCTCCTGGCCCTCCCACTGACTCCAAAAGTGTCCCTCTGCACCACCTCGTCTGCCTGAAGCGCTTCCGCTTCAGGCCGCTGCTGCGGAGCGGCTGCTTGACGTGCAGTATGTCTAAGAGGACGGCAGTTCAGAGGAAGACATCAAACCAAATTATGCCTGGATTCATGTTCCTAAGAATGTAAAGGAAATGCAGCCAAAATGCACTATACGACCACAGAAAGTTAATGTATGCTCGTTTGTGTATCAGACCATTGTCCGGGGGAGCTCTCAGTTTCCTCTCGGGATCTATAATGAATAGACCTATAAGAGAATGTTATGGTGGCAGAGATTTCTCTTTTCCTACTATTTAACTTAGAACAATATAGAATCAAAACAAAGAGGCAGCCTTTCAAAGGCTGGCAATACAATACACGCTAAAGGACATCACTTCGACCATTAAATGAAAGAGCACGAGAGAGAGACCTTTGCCCTACGTATGCTGAGAATTCCTCTCGATTCCTTTATCGTATACACTGCAAGAAGATCGGCGTATGAGATACCCTCCTTTTACATCCCACCACGCCCAAGTGTCGCTACTTTGCTTTCACTACTAGCAGATGTCAAGACCAGAATCGAGATAAGCAGAAAGATTTTAAAACAGGAAAGACAACTAAAGGAATTAGGCTGTTCTGGGTTCTCCTAATGATGCTCTTTAACCCCTCTTGCAGTCTCTTTTCAAGCCCGGTTAGCCTAGCTCTGAATTTAAGGAGACTCTGTGTGATGACACCAGACAAGACCAGATATATTGGTCAGTCTGGGAATTAAAAAATCAGCAGCCCAAAACAATGGGTCTGCAAAGCATTAGCTACCTGATTCATCAAGCTGAAGTGTTTATCCTCAGCCATAATGGTGATGGCTTTAATGATGTCAATATTAACTATCACTGCTGGCCCAAGGATGCAAAAGAAATGCATCGAAAGAGTTTAACCGCTGTATCAGCAATGTCCGAAACCTGTAATAGCAACCCCAGAGTCACAGAATAAAACCTTCAGTATTTCCCTCATACAAGTTGTCAGGCACTGGACTCTGGATTAAAGATTACACTTGGCCTTTTGTTCTGGAAAAGGGCTAGTTCATCGATGAGGTGAATTCCACCTTATCAATTACAAAGCGTGGTCGCACGAGGTGTGACCCAGGAAAGAAGAAGAAGCCACCTGAGGAGAAGGGGTAGTGACAGCACCGTTGCTATTTGAATGCACATCCCTCTATCCCCTCTCTGCACAAGGAGAAAATCTTTAGTGGCTTTTTTTATGCGGCAAACCAGCCCCTAAAGGACATTCTGCAGTACTGCACAGGCAACACGAGCTACCCAGGGCACTTGCAGACCCTGGACCAACTATTTGTGTCTACAAATGGATCTGGTTATGCTGGTAAGAGATCCATGCTGTCAGCTTTGGGCAGTATTTCTGCCCAAACTGATTCTACCCAGTCATTGATCTTACAATGAGTATTCCTGTTTTCCCAAGTCGCTGCCTGTTTCTGAAAGACACCTTTATCTTTTTAATGGAAGCTATCTTGAAGACAAGATTTTAGATAAAAATTTCAGTTAAATCAGGAAGATGTTGAGACTGAAATGTTTAGGTCAAGTAGTCAGAATGAGGGACATCCCAGGCATAGGTAGACAGAAAGGCAGAATGTCAAAGTTGTATTGCTCAATGCCAGACCACAAATCCATGTAGTATTTAAAAGTCTACATTAACGTTATAAAGTACAGTGATACTGTGATATTGTACAGTGGAAGAGCAAATGGCCTCAAACAGCAGCTATGCAAGCTCCACTCTACGGAAATCAAAACTATCTTAGTTTTAGCTTTTCCACTAATCCCACTTTGAGCACAGAATTTTCAGCTTTACTGCCCTGATTTTCTCAAAAGTGCAGAACAGGTTTGGCAAATGAAAACTGAGATTTATACCCAGACAAAACTGTCTCCTTTCCTCTTTTTTTGTCCTTCTGCCAGAAACTCTCCAGAAAGCTGAAGATACTGTCATGAAGAATGTTAAAACAAATTGTGCATATATTCTTGGGAAGGGAAGAGGAGGGCCTTTCTCTTGGGAGCATTAGTCTGCGCTTGTAGACTTGTGGGATGTTGTAGTGCCCGCTTGTGGATGCCTGCCCTAGATGATATTGTATACCAGCTCTGACATGCTGGATAGCACATTAGGAAAAGAAGGTTAGTAATTTATTTTTAATAACAATATAACAACCATAGTTACGCACAAAATTCAATAGAGATCAACTTCAGTAACCAGAAGGCAGCACACTACTTCATGATTTATTAAATTAAATTAATAATGGCATTTCACCATGTAGGTTTGAACATTGTATTTCAAATGCGAAGCAGGCGACAATAAAAAAGGCTAAGTACATGGCTAATTTATACCAAATATTTTTATCCTTGATGTAAAGATCACAGTCCAATTAATATATTGTGAAACTCCCAAAATTTCTTTTAGGAGTCTTTCTAGCTCCTCCTTCTAGTCTAACAATGCTCTTCTGATAGAAGCCATAGCATAGAAACAACCAACGCTACCCGTCTTTCTGTTTGAAAAGTCTATAGATCAGAATAATCCCATGTCTCCAGAATACTAAGAAGAAGAAATCAGCCCTGTATACACCTTCCTTCAAATGTAATGACAAAATTTCCTGATGGGGATTGCAGTGTACAACACTGTCTGGAGCCAGAAGGGGGGAACCTTTGACATACCTTGCTCAGCAGCCTGCTGTCTTCCTGAGTTCACCTTGCTCAGGCAGTTCCTTCGTCCCAGGAGTTGTGCCATACTGGGCCTCTGGTTTTGACCTGCACTTCTCTTTCCTTAGGGCAAGGTGATATTGCCCAAATTGACCCAGGGAATGAAGCTACCCATGTTTATTTGACTTGGTGAGAAAGCCATGAGAAAACAGTCCAAACGCGAGCGCAGCCTAGAAACCCTGGAGCGATTCCAAACCTATAAATACATCACACTGAAGACTTGGTTTATCTCCTTTCTGGATGAAGTCAGAACCTGATGTATCAGTGGGTTAAGTAATAAAACTGTTAACGGGATCATTAGCGGCTTCATGGTAACAACTGGGCCTTACTTTCCCAGAGACCCACAGAATCAGTGTATTTGGAAGAGTCATCACCGAGTGGGATGATGAGCTGTGAGAAACACACAAAGTGAGATGGGCCAACTGCATTGAGATCACAGCCAGAGGAGGCTCTGCCCCAGGGAATCCCTCCCCATTGCATGCTCCGCTCCGTTCATGCTGACATAGGATTCTGGGGATTAATTACTCTCTCCGGTAACTCCTATTGGGCCAAACCCTGTTCTCTTGCCTTAGCTGTTGCTCTGTCCTTACACAATAGAAAATTTGCCAAGACTGAAGGAAAGTGGTTTGAAGCATGAGAGCCTCCAGGAGGCTTAGCAGAATGGGATCTTTAAAGCCAAAATAAACGTGAAGTCGAAGCGTATGCTGGAGCATTCAGGAATAGCAGTAGGGGTTGTTGTGCTGCCTCACACAACTGGCTGTTGCGGCAGTCTCGGTGCAGGGGCCACGCACTGGCTTTCCTTCATCACAGGGAAGTAAGCGAGTTACTTAGCTTTCTCACAGTGGATTTTCACTTCACAACAAATCAGGATTTTCCAGCAAGATCAGTAAAATCTCTACCTTTATAAAGCATGCAGTGAGAGAGCAGCTTTCAGTCAGTTCTTTTCTCACTCAGATTCTACCGCAAAATGTATAAACGACCATAATAAATAAATGTTCTCAGCCACACAAAGGCAAATTCAAAGACAGGCTGTTGTCTTCAGCCAAGCTACAGCTTTAAACCTGTGTAACTGAGAGCAAAGCTGGTCCCAAGTGCGTGAACATGCAAGGAAAATAATCCAGACATCATCCATTTGTAAAGAAAAAAATGTGGCAGGCCAAAAGGTTAGCCGATCCTCTGTGCTTCACACCATGTAATAGCTTAAATTGTGTTTAAAAGGTTCTCAGGGTGACGTCATTGTTTAGATTCACTTGAATCATCCTTTAATTATGACAGTACAAAACCCTTTTAACTAGCCAAATTTGCTGTTTAGCTCCATCCTGCTGTGTCATGCAGCAAGAGCTGATATAACTTCCTTGCCTCATATACATCCAGAAAGAGACCTGGGAAAAGCATTTCTCCCCGCACTTGGGCGCTGGGTTATTATTTCTTCTGATAGTCCTCATGGGTTAAGGAACAAAGTAATACCTGTGCTTTTAAGTAGTGGATGCTCATGAAGTCCTTTCCCTTATCTTTGCGAATTAGCAATGACAGTATTAATTCAGGAGTGAAGCGGCAGTGCATGGGGTGGGTACCCTTCCCTCATTAGAAGTGGGGGATGTACCCAGTGACCCGGTGCTGGACAACAGGGCACCCATGGGATTTATTTTTCTGCAAGGAAAGACAGAGACCTTGAGGTTTGGATCTGATAATCCACAGTGCTTTACTTCCCTCCTTTCAAACACAGTCGCACGCGTCTTCCTGTTAAGGGTTCTGGGCAATCTCTTCCAACAGCCATTTCCTGTATGAAGGCGTATTGTAATTAGGATTGCCCACCAGAAGGGTTTCCGAATGCTACTGTGTGGGCATGTGTTACAGCCCCTCCGGGAGGTGGCTTCAGGCAGCTGGAAGAACAAGTGAAGAAGCAGGGGGGAAAAACACGTTTTGTAACTCCTGGAAGACACTGTAGTTGGAAGATGCTGTAGTTGGCATCTCTACCTTAAAGGTCTGAAACACCGACCCTTGCGCAGCCCAACCCAAAAGGTAGTCCAGGCTCGCTGTCGGCTTTCAGGGGTGATGCCTGTGGCTACAAGGGGCCAAAGCGAGCCCTTCTCGGTAGCTGTGAGGGAATCAAGGATGAGAACTGGGAATCTGGGAGGCCCCGCGTCACCTGCTGCAGGCTTCTGGGGACAGGGAGGAAATCGCTTTAACTCCTCAATTATTGTGTTCAGCACTGATTTCAGTTAATGAGATATGAGTTAACGACAAACAGGATGAACGCCTTACAGAACAGCTGCTTCTGTGTATTTGTGTGGAGTATCCCTATGAGCAGTCCCACTTTACTCACAGCTATAGAGGAATAGGCAGAGTAGCCCCATGGTGGTTGGTGCTTTTCCTGCAAACTGACCTTAGCGTATCTGTAAGGAAGAATTTAAGGTGTGCAATTTCTGAGCTGCGGGCTCTAAGGAAGCAAACATTTTGGCTGAGGTGTTTTAGATTCGTGGAGATTTTGTAAAAAATGGAACAGGTAATGACTAGGTCAAGCTTCCTTGACCCTCAAATCAAGAACAATCCCAGCAGGGCTGAAAACTCCCCTCTCTACTTCCTTGGCAATCATGTTCCCACAGTTCAGAGAAACACAGGAAGATCTAAGGAAACCTATGTGGAAATGCAGAAGACAAAGGCAAGTGATCTGAAAATAGAAGGCTGGTCCATATATTTCCTTTACATTCTGGGCCCAAGTTTAGTTTTTGGCTGAATTTTTAAATCTTGGGGGCCATATGCTTTTTCCATTCCCTGCAGGGCACAAAGGAAAACTGGCTTGTTCATCCTTTCATCATGCAAAGGGTTAGACGAGGTTCTTTCCTTCTTGCTCAGTAATGGCAAGGACTCCTCAGTGCTAAAAGCTTTACTCCTTAGAGCCACAACGAAAGCCCCGAACACTGGTTACACACACACTACGCACTAGCCACGACTCCTTCTGCATTTCTAGATACTGTGGGGGGAAGACTTGCAAAAATCGCATCTTGTAAAATTGAGTACAGCAGGAAGACTCGGTGCATCTGCTTGCAGTGAGCAAGAGATTCAGCTGCAGGTCTCAGGCAATCCCACTTTGGCTTGCCAAGATCCCTGCAGCAGGCACAATTTTAAAGGCAAAATTCATTTTGGTACAAGGAAGAGAGACTGTGCAGACCTCTGTTATGGAAAGGCTGAGAAATTCCTCTTGTTTTTTTCTAATGTAAAAATTCAAGGAATCCTGAGCCCTGAGGGGAGTTTAGGAGACATCCAGGAAAAGGGGGGAGAGTAGGAGAGGGATGTAGGATGTAGCGAGGACAAAAAGTATGTGCTGTAAAGACAGACTAATCCAAGGTTTTGGAGATGAGGCTATTGGCTTCATAAAGCAGTCCACGGACTTACTCACTATCCATCCGAGTGCATAGCTGTATTACACTGTTAGTAACAGCCTAACGCAAAAGTTAACAACACTTGCACGGGGCAGTAGCTCAGCTGCCCTTAGTCTGTGAATTCACTGCTTACATTTCCAAAGCCTCTGAAAGCACAGAGCTGGGGCACTCACTCGGGTGTACGCAGCCTACAGCCGGCGACGGCTGCATGTGCTGCAAGCCCCGTCTCAGCCACGGCAAAGAAAAGCACCGTCACACCCGATTCAGTTCCGTGAAGCGGGGACTGGACTTGATCCGAGAGATTCTTTCCTGGTTTGTATTCTAGTTATTGGCAAATGCAGGAGGTACGATCAGCTTGTAAAAGCAGGCACAAGGTTGGCCTAGTTCAGTTCCGAGTTCATGTTAATACCTGGTTTCAGGTGAGCCGGGGTTCTCCACACAGGTGTGTTCAGCACTCGGGCAGTGAGGAATTTGCATATAATGGGCAGCCATCAGTATTGCTCATCACGGCCTGGTGAGAGCAGACTCCCTACCTTCTCTGAACCTTCCTCCTTCCCCACTTGAGGACATGGACAATCTCTCAGGTCACACCTCATACACAAAACCTTGCTTCACACGATTTGTTCTGATTTGCCTTGCTTCTGATGATTGCAAGCTCTCTGCTGCTAAAGTTCTGCTCCCTGGGGCAAGCTTCAAGCCTGCGCCTATATTAAATGCCATTTCCAGATAACAGCCTTGGCTGGCTGATTTGGCAGCCTCTACTATTTTCTCTGTGGCCTTAAAAAGAAAAATTAAAGAAGTGCCTAACTTGGTGAGGAGATCCATTCTCTGTTACACGCATTTGATGCCAGCTGATTTAGGTAGCCAATTTTTTTTGCTTGTTGTGACTGAGTATAGATGCTTTGCCCGAAGGTGACGACTGGAGGAACAGGAATGTCTGCCAGTCATCTGAGCTGGTTTCTGAAGGAAAACACTAGGGACAGATCTGTTTTGTTCCTAGCTGGTGTTTAGATATTCCAAACATCTTTTAATGACTTCCACTCGTAATTCGCATTCCAGTGACATCAGGCCGGTTTAGAGAAAAAGGGAAAGGTGCAGCAGATCCGAGGTTCTGAGGAGATATCACACTAAGCACGCGAAGTTCAGTAGGGCTAAGCTTCAGTGTCCTTCTCACACTCCCTTTCAAAGTCACACGCTGCCTCCTGGAAATTTCCTGCATAGTTTTAAAAAATGCACGTTGCTGTTGCTGCCCCAAAAACTGCTTTGCAATGTAAACTGAAAGCGGCTCCTTTTTTCATCCTCTCCTTTGCTGCTGATGAAGTGACCCTTGCTGCATATACTTTGCAAATGGCTTTGGAAGCAAAAGATGTGTTTCACCTCTGAATGTACACAGCACAGGGCAGATTTTCACCCTCCTTCGAACTGGGCTGGCAATTTGGAAGACAAACTTAGGAAAACCACAGATCGCCTACCACTGACTGTACCTAAGAAATCTCCTGTTGTGGTTGGAAACCTTTAGCCCTTGTGCATAAACCTACTAGCAACATAAATATCTAGCCCAACTTGATATATTACTTCAGACTGAAGTAGACTGAGCTATTGCTCTGTACAAATACCTCATCATAAAATGAACAATTCAGAGAACGTGCGAAAGGAGAGACAGAACTCGAATGCACCTCGTTGCTCTTATTTAGATTGATACGTATTAGGAGACCAACGGGGAAATGTGCAGATAAATATTTTTTACAATTTTTAAAGAAAATACTGTAAGTTCTTATAACAGAAACCTTCAACAAATAATCCGGTCTGTATCCTCAGTATTCTTTTGGGTACGATGCTGTTTTTTAGAAGTTTAGGGAGTATTCAGAAATACTTTACATTTTTTTCCCTGCCTTAAATGGATGAATTAGTGTAAAGAGATTTCCAGTTGGTTTTGAATGTGGCAGCTTCAGGCAGGAGACTCATATATCACAATCCTAAAAAAAAAGGTCTTCTCTGCTTTTTATAACATTTTCCCACAGTAAAGCAAATGTTTAGGAATAACACCAATTAAGAGACACATTTTTGGTTTGCTAGAACCGATCAACAGCCCATATTGTCAGCTATCCAATCCTCAACTTTCCAGCGCTGACTGCCTCAGAGAAAGGCAAAAGCATACCCCTTCTGCCTCTGATTTTCTAACAGCGGCGCCGCTGAGCCCGCAGCCTTCCCGGCTGCGCGCACCGAGCATCCTCGTCGGCAAACCAGGAGGAGGCTGAGCTCCTGAAGCTTTTGACTTAGCTACTGATAGGTGGTGGAACTGAAAGGTATATGTTAGCAAGCTAAATTGCCCATCCCAGTATATTCTATTTGTAGAAGAGGTTGCAAAATGAAACAAAAAAAAAATTTCAATGTGAAACTTGCTTGAATTTCAAAGGGATTAGGCTGAACCTAGTTTTTATTCTTGAATCTTTTTAGTTTTCCAGTATTAAATCACTGAGTTACTGAGTTTATTCCAATACCTAAGAAGTTATTTGGATTGCTCATATATTAAAAACTTTTTGATGATGTCAGGGGGTAAAAGATACTAAATTTTCCATGCAAGATATAAAGTGTTGCTAGGGTAAAAAATTCTTTAGAGATTGTTTTTTAAAGGGCTGTGTTTTAATCAACCCACTCCATACCTAAAACACGTGCCAGCTGTTGGCATCTGCACAATAATTACTACATCAAAAGTTTTGAGCCGCAAGACCCTAACTACTACTCTAAGGAGCTGAATATAAGCTGTGTAATAAGCAAAAAGAAAGTGGAAATTTCATGATACTTGTGGAGCTGTCTTATGAAATTTAAAGACGCATAAAATATTTCGAAGCTGTGTTTTATAATAAGGCAGGAAATTGTTGGAATGATGTTTGCATGGTCTCTTCCCCGGGCTAAGCACCCACACGGACTGAAAGCGCCACATAAGTTAGGGGTTCTCTGAAGGAGACCATCCTTTGATCTGGATGAATTTAATGGCTATGGTTAACTTCTGTCCTCTGGCACCCATGGACACCTGGGCAGCCTTGGCAAGCTGCTGAGCAGCACGCAGAAGATAATAACAGAGTGGTTGCAATTAGCTACTAGTTCAGGAGGAGAGGGCACTCCGACTTCTTTGCTAAGGTTTGGTATGAGCTGAGAGAGCTTCCTTGTACCGGGCACCCGGGAAGTCCTGACCTCACTCGGCACCTCAGGTACCGAATGTCTTTCACAGCTGTACAACCTTCTATCTGCATTGCAGATGAAATTGTTTGGATTCGAATCAGAGTCAGCCTCTTCAGCGCAACTCTGCCTAATTTTGACCACAAAGATCCCCAAGAAGGTTTAACCTACAGCCTGCAGAATAGATCTGTGCCTCTTGTGCCTTGGGAGGTCAAAGAAAGTTCCACTGAATTCACTGCTGGAGATGAACTTTGAGGGAAAGGTGACTGAGGAGACAATACCTCCGTAACATCAGTGCTATCCAGAATCCTCCGACCTCCTGGCCCTGTTTCAATTTGGCTTCCAGCCTAATTAGGGCACACAGAGACTATCCTAACATATTATCTTTTCCTAATGATGGACAAAGGTCTGACAGCCATAATGCTGCTTCCAAATCCATCATCGGCCTTTGCCTACAGGAACAGTCAGCCATGTGCCTGCCATCCTTTCTTTGCCGCAGGATGTGGACATTGCCTCCTCTCTGCCTTCTCTGTGCCTGACACTGATGGGAAAGTCAATCTGGACCAAATTCCAAAGTTATTAGGACTAAAATTAGTAGGAAAGTAACCTGGTAAGGACACAAGAAAGCCCTGACGTGGGGGTAGCATCCCTTGCTAGGCTTTTCACCCACCTCAGTA
Source organism: Phaethon aethereus (assembly GCF_964289735.1). Taxonomy (NCBI): domain Eukaryota; kingdom Metazoa; phylum Chordata; class Aves; order Phaethontiformes; family Phaethontidae; genus Phaethon; species Phaethon aethereus. The sequence goes on along the minus strand of NC_138586.1, from coordinate 2,092,557 downwards.
ACAATTGTGCTGTGCTCCACTTCACCCTGGAGCCTCAGGAACACTTGTGGCAAGACAGACTTTCTCCCTTCTGCCAAATACTTGTTATTATCTCTCTCTGATCCATGAAAGGCTATGGTGATTTATGCCTTTGTGAAAATCACACTGGATTTCTGGTAATATGCCTTCTACGGGCAACTTTTCCAGACTATTCAGACGTTAAAACTAACGCAGCACGCAGCTGGCTGCTGGCGCACGTGTCAGCCAGATGCAGCACATTACGGGAATTCTCCGAGGGCCGCGCGAGCGTCCGACGCCGCGCCAGGTGCAACTCAAGGTGCGGGTACTGGTGTCCGGCGTGGTGCGGGACTGCCTTCTCTGGGGTCACCTTGGGCGCCGCTGCCACGGGTCGCGAGGGTGTCTGTGGTGGGGGAGCTGCTTTTTGCCTGGAAGGTTTGCTGCTTTAGGTTTTTTCGGGGAAAAGCTGGACAAGCCCTTTGGGGCACAGTGTCAGGTTTGGCTATTTATTCTGTAGGTAGCCGTGGGGAAGGTGCTGTAGGGGATATGTAAAATTCACTGGGGTTAGTGCTTGCCAATCAATTCCTATATTAAACCCCTGAATGAATCCAAGAAAATCAAGGACAGTGATGCTTCACAGTGTTTATAGAAGCTATCCTCTTGATATTAAACTATAGAAACATTACAATATGCTAAAGAAGCAACTGTCTTGTGCTGTGAAATACATTCACCATCCCCCTCAAAAAAAATATCATCACGACTGTCAGAAGGAATTCCCTGGTAAATAACAGACCCTTACACAATTTGCAGCATCATGAAAGAATAGCATAGTAATCCAGCGAAATCCTTACGCTTAATGAGATAATGAAAAGTCATACGGCAGATTGAAAAGCTCTTCTAAATCTCATTAACCTGCCTCTTGGCTTTTCTGATACTGGCAAAAATTGGGAGTAACTCCCGGGGGGTGAGCGCATTTGCAGCAGGGTAAAATGAGCGCCGGGGAACGGGGAACCTGACCTAGCGTCGGCGCCGGGAAGGGGAACGCAGTGGAGAAACGCCACATGAGTAAGACTTGAAATATCAAAGAGACGGTGGGCGTTTGCCTGCGATGTCTGTACCCGCACAGCTCCGGCATGAGCCCCCATCCCTGCCGGAGAAAGCGAGATGGCCCGTAAAAATAATGTCCTTTAAGTGCAACACACTTCAAGGAGGTATTTTTCCCTCCCCCTGCCCGGCCGATACGGCTTCTTTTATTTCCAAATCTCTTTTAATGAAGTCTTGACCCCCTTTGAGGTGTAAACCCTGAGCTAGCCCCACCTTCCGTGGGTTTGGGCCGGCGGGGGGGGGGGGGGGTGCGCGGACCCCCCCCCGCGGACCCCCCCGCCCCCGAGCGGCCCCGCAGCACCGTGGGTGGGTTGCTCCACGCGTGGGGGCGCTCCCCGCGCGTCCTCGCGGGGCGGCGGCACCCCCCCTCCCACGCCCCCCCCCCCGCTCCACACGCACACACACAGCCCGCGGCAGCTACCCACTCTGTAGGCGAGCGGGGGAAGGGTGGGAATCCCACGTGTGAACGTGTCTTACCGTGCATCAGGAGCAGCCCCTGAAGGGCGTAGACGGCCAGGGCCGCGCCGCGCCCGCGGAGCATGGCCGGGGCCGCGGCGGGTGGGCGCTTGTGCCCCGGGCGCGGCGCGGAGCCGAGCTCCGCCGACAGCGACAAGTTCTTCTCTCCAGCAAGGTCCCACTTGTGGATTCCAGTTAGATTGTTCTTCCCATTCACTGCTTCATCCTGGGGCTGCAGATTTTGTTTTCCTTCCTTTCTTCTCGAGGTGCAAGTTTTTTAGTGTTTGTTTGTTTGTTTGTTTGTTTCCCCCCCCCCAATAACTTTATTCCTCGTTTCCCCCTGCTTTTCTAATTCATGGGGTGCAGGAGCGTTCCTCTGCCTGAGAAGAGAAGGCTCCCCAGCCCGCCTGGGTGGTGCGGAGTAACTCAAGGGGTTAAAAAGCAAAGCAAAGCAAAGCACCAGAAAAGTTTGGCAAAAAGTTTCCTCCAGTCAGTGAGTCGCTGCTCCGAGCAGTCCTTTGCCTGGAGTTTGGGGCAAGGTGGCTGAACTGAAAAGCCTCCTCTCAGATGTATTTATCCAGGGAGGTGCAGGTGCCGCAGAGATCAGGAGGAAGAACAAACCTCTCCACTTCAGCGAGTTTTGCAAGACAGGACGAGAGGGAGCTTCCACGTCCCCCAGCCTGGCTACCTGCCGTGGGGCACCCCACAGCACGCGGCGCGGGCAGCCGGCAGGCAGCGGGGCTTGGGCATGGCCAGATCCCTCCTTAGGTGTTTCTCTTTCCCTTTTCCCCCACCCTTCTGGGTTTGGTTTGCTTTCGCTGGGAAGTTTGATGCGAGCCCGAGATTCTTTATAGGGACAGGAAAAAAAAAAAAAAGAAAAAGGAGGAAGGAGAGACGTCACCAGCCGAGGCGAGGGGACTTCACTCTCTCTCTCCCTCCCTGTCATTTCACAGAGCTCCTGGATTTCCTGTTGCTGCTGCTGCTGCCTGAGATGGGGCAAAGAAACGAGCCGAGTCGGCCCCCGCTGCCTCCCAGCATCGCTAGTCCCTGCGAAGCCGGAGCTGCGTGAGCATCAGGTGGCAACATCTCCCCCAGTCCTGCCCCTGCCTCCCCCAGGAAGGTGGCCAGGGTGTCGGCAGCCCACGCCCGGCTCCAGGGCTCTCAGGGCTCTGGGGCACGGGGAAGGGGAGCACGGAGGGACACCACCTGCGAAGCAGGCACCTTGTAGGAGCGCTGTCTTTGCCCCCCGTCCCCCAGTTATTTAGCAATTTGGGGTTCTCTTTAGGCTGCTGAGTGTATCCTGCTGGAATGCCACCTCCGCCCTCCCTGCCCTGCGGCGGCAGCTACTGCTGTGCATCCCTTGCTCCTGGGGCGCAGAGAAAGTTTCTTGTTTGAATAGGATATTTTGGGCAACCCTAATGGTGGTGTTATGCAGCACAGCTGCCTCCCTGATCTCTCATGGGTTTCTCACAGCAGCTGCTTCTCTGTCACCTGAGCATTATCTCCAGGCACTTGGGCGTAGACAGATCCACCCACGCGTCGAGGCTTCCAGCCTGCCCGCGTGCCTTTGCTCTTGCCATGCCAGGCAGGATTTCAGCCGGGGCCAGCACTCCGGCAATGGAGGGGGACAGCGTGGTTTTGGCAAGGGGACACGCAGATGCTTCCCTGCTCGCCTCCGCCCCGGGAGAGCACAGTCTTTTCCTGGTTCGGGGCTGCTCCCTCGGCCACGGGTGCCTCCTGAGCCAGTGCAGCCTCAGCTGCACAGGTCAGAAACCGTGACCAGGCGCCCGGGGACGTGTCCCAGTGCACGGAAGGGACGCTTCTGGAAAGGCAGCCGCACTCAGGTGACGGGAAGGGAGCTATTCTGTGCTGTTGCAATGCACGTGCCAGTTATTTGGCTTTTAATGTACACAAGCCACTACACTGTACTGATGATGAGAGAGTGGTGGAAGCTCTACGGCCGCCCACAGGGATTGTCGTTCCCAATAATGCCACAGATGAGGCACTGGGGTTAAAAGACCTATTACAGCCTTACAGTAAAGCACTTGCCAGGCCCCATGGCTGAATGACGGGGTTGGTTTGCATTTTTTTGTTGCTCTTGCTCAAAAAAGCTAGATCCGATCTTCAAAAGATCAGAAGAAGAAGAGAAAGAGAAATGAAAGGCAGCAGGTGCATTAGACCTTACACTGTATGTATATCAAGGGGTTTAGTGAAACTGAACTGTGATCAGGGAATCATGAAGTTTTTCATGCCTCTTTTTAGTATACTTCTACATTCCCAATGCAGGTGACAAGTACGTATGCTACATGAAAATGCACTAGAGCAAAGGAGACATAGGTACGGTTCTGGGAGTTAGAAATCCATATGTTATCCTGCAAGGAAAATGGGCACTTTGGAAGATCAGTATTGATACTTGGTGTAGAAATCTCCCAAATTCAAACAACAAATTGAATGCAGACTAGCCTCAGATATTTCCAGTGTTATGAACAAGAAGTATCATTTCTCATGCGCAGAGTTAAATCAGGAACGCTTTTTTCAATACCACATGTCATCAGTTATTGCTAGTTTTCATATAAATGCCCAGATCATTCTTAAGATGACAAATGCATTTTCTATGCCTAAAATTAATTTTTAGAACATACAGCTTGCCCCAGATCTGTGTTGCAGTAACGGACTTCTAAATAGTCATCTGTCAGGAAAGACCAACCTTATAGGAAGCTTAACTGAAGAATTAAAACCCTAGCTTAGTTATAGAACTGTAGTTTATTTTTGATTTACAGGGAGGTGTTTAAGAATTCATTGGAGGTTACTGACCGGCTGCTAGCAGATCATGGTGTATTTGTGTAACACCCTAGATAATATTTTATCTTTCGATACATTTAATTGATATTTAATTGAGTATAAACGCTTATAGTGTGTAGTTTCACAAGGAATTTGGTGTGAGAACCTGGCCAAATGGTCCTGGGAACTATTTTTAATTCTTTATTTTCTCCCTCAAAATATATGAAATCAAAGATACAGTTGTAAGAGTGGCACGTTTTGTTCCTGAGCATCTTCATATGCCTGTAGCAACGTGTTAGGGCTTTTCCAAAGCATAGCAGACTTCCCTAACACGACAGCATGTTCTGTTCATACAGATGGGAAAAGCGATTTGCTAACTGGACTAGAACCTCTTTGTAAGAGTACAACTTGTTTTGACTTGACAGTTATTCCTTCTGAAGAACTCAAAGGTCCTTACTAATATTAACAAGTATCTTAGCCTCACAGTACTTGTGGGGATTGAAGTAGGGCTGGAAAAGGTCATTTCACTTCCTAATGAAATGCTTTTAGCTTTGCAGAGGCGCCTGGTGGTTTTATCTGTACAGCCATAACTGAATAAAATAATAATAATAACAAGGAAGTGAAGATTGCTGTGTCTGGTGGAAACACTAGAGAACCAGGATGGAAAGCAATTACCTGTAAGAATTTGCCCAGAATATCAGGGCTGTAGCCACGTGGACCGTGAAGAGCCGGGACGGAGCCGTGCAGGTTTGCAGCACCAGGGCAGTGTAGCCTATGGGACCTGCACTAGCTAGAGACTGAGCACAAAACTTGCCGGGCCGTCCCTTGGAGCATCTTCCATCCTTTATGGCATTGGCCTGACACAGAGGGTTACATGAATTATTCCCTCTTATCAACTTGGCGATGGACCATACCACAGCTGGGAAGTCCTTCGCTTTATCTTGCTCCTCTGTCGGTGCTCGTTGGAAGCGAGCAGGTATCTAGGAAGCACAGTGGAGGGAACGGCTGTTGATAGGAGCAGGGCCTGCAGTCCCACCGTCCACTGCCAGCTGCGTTTAGCCTTAGCCAAAGGCAGGATGTATGCAACCTAGATGTAGCTGTCCTAATGTTGGGTGTCTCATCTGGGCTAGTTATCTAGGCTGCCCCACGTAGTGACCGCAGAGATGGGCTCTTCTGACTCACCCCATCTATGCAAACCTCTGTTTTACAAACCTGCTGTTTGCCTGCTGCCCGTTTGCCTCCCTCAACAGTAGCCGAGGGAAGAGACAAGTGTAGCCTGTAAGCCTAGATTTTAGATGGCTAATTCTGCTCTGTGTCTTCAGGTAGAGGCACTTTGACGCAAAGACAGCCTTTCCTCTCAGCTCGAGGGAGACCGTCCCGACCGGAGGCATGTTCTGCAAAATGGAGGTATTCTCTGAAGCAACTCTTGCCCTTTCAGTGGGAGAAAGCTGATATTCACAGCTGTGTGCTATGCTAGCGAGTGCTGGCTTGGTCTTCCAGAGCGAAGCTTTCCCTGCGGAAAGGGAAGCAGGCAGAACGTGACACTGGATTGACAGACATGTTTCTGTGTTAGTCACCTGTGGTGGGAGAGGAGAAGGGCAGTGACCACCTTTAAGGACAGTGAATTGGCAGGCCCATGGGTTTTCACTTGAAGTGTGCTGTATCAAGGAGTTCGTCATCATTTTCCTGAGAGGACCTAGAGTGCTTTTTGGATGGACAGCTTTCCATGTCCTGCAAATTCAAGCCCCCAGAAGAGGTGGTGGAAACAGGCAGGACATTGAAAATGTGCCTTGCACTTTACTGTGTTGCTCTAGGATAGAACAGTGCATGTCCCATGAATTCAGTTATGATTTATTTGATGTATAGGGCACCTTGGAGGCATATGCTGACCTCCAAGACAGGCAAGGTGCTGGCTAGATATGGGTCCTTAAGCCAGGAAGCAGAGGTAAAGCCATCACTTCCCAAGGTACGCAGTCCATCCCCAGTCCCGCATCCCCTGACACAGACGGTGGCATTGCCAATGGTAGCTGCCTTAACGGTACCTCTCCTCTCCTGAGGAGAGCTGCAAAGCCATCACTGGGTGTGCCTCTCCACAACCTGCTCGGGCTGTCTTTTATGCACACACATCCTGTAGTCCCTTGGGGATCGAAAGACAAGTTAACACTGGCAGTCTGTGGGCAAACAGGGTGGGGGACTTTTTGATAAAAATATTTTTCATTGGAAAATGGCATGTTATCAAAACAGAAACCTGCTGTGGGAAGTCTCAGTTTGGAGTAACTCCTGCTAGGGATGCAGCTTCTGGGGAAAGCAAGCACCACCCCAGCCTTGCCTGCAACTTGGTGATCTCCTGCGTCTGCAAGTTCCGGTTTCAAGATGCTAGCCTGAATTAGGTCAGAAAACTGTAGTCTCATGTCTCGCAGGAGTCCTCTGTTCAGCAAGTCCATTGGCTGTCCTTTGGCCATTCCATTCAGGTTTTGCAGACCTTTGCTTACTTATTCCTTTGTTTGGAAAAAAATAGAAAAAAAGGCCTCAAGGAAACCCCATTTGGCTCAAACACAGAATGGGAACAAAATGTTTCTCTAGCTGGGAAAACATTTCCCGCAAAGCTTTGTTCAAATACACAGTAGTACACAGGTGATTGGAAGCCTCATAGCAAGAGATGTGGGGCCAGCAGAGCCGTGGGCAGGTTTCTGGTGACCTGCTGCTCCTCTGTGGGATGGCAGCTTCTGAGGGAAGGACAGGAAGCACATATGGTCATTAACAGAGTCTCCGTGCAACTTCTTTATACAAGAAGGGAAAACAAGACAAAGAAGGGTTTAACGAATCATCCGCAGCCACAAAGCAAAGCTGGAAGAGGCCTGTCAGTCACTTTAATAACAAAGCAAAAATATAAGTAATATACTGGAAGCAATTTTATTTTTGTTTAAATTGTGTCAACAATGAGGAGTTTTCCTCTGCTGTGACCTTTTCTCCATCCCTGCCTAGCGTCCTGGCAGGCTCTTCCCTCGCTGCCCAGTTGAGCCTTTACTGCTTGCCTCCGCTGCCGTCCCAGCCCGCCGCGCTGCGCTTCCCTCACACGATTTCTCTTGCCCTTGCACTGGTGCAAAAACGTGGGCACCTGCCTGAAAAACTCCTTAAACACAAGCGTTCAGACACCAGAGGAAAGCAGAACATTTCATCCTTCTGCTGGAAACGTGGGAGATTAAAGGATAAAGATTACTTACCTCCCATTATATGGCGCTTTGAACTGTAGTCTGGTTTTTAAACTTTAACATGGGGGAAACATGTGATGGACCATCTCTTTGTGTTTCCTCTCTGAGGTTGTTTTTGAGCATCTCCTTGTAGCCGTTTGACCCGAATCCTTTATAACTGAGGCTGCCTGGGGAGATCCTTACAGCTTATAAATATAATCCAGGCCTTGGGCCCGTATGGCTCTTAGGAAGAATTAACTGGTTTGGAGCAGTAGACAGACTTCTGAGCCAAGAGTACGAAACAAGAGAAATGTTAAGGAAAATAAATAGCCATCAACAAAAGGAGACAGGCATGGGGTTTGATCACTGTTTTGTTCTGCTAGAGTCTGTGGTAGAAAGACAAAGTTATCCACCTAATGAGGAAGAAATTAATGAGCCAGGTTTCATCCATACACAGCATTTGAGGTAAGAAAAATATCCCATCCCTGTGAGATACCTTCATCCAGATCTTCTCCCTGCAGTGACCTTCCTCAGTCAGAGGCCAGAATGCATACGAAAGGTTTTCCTTCGCCAGAATATGAACTTCAAAGTGTGAGAAAAATGGGTTTCATCCAGCTGTAGGTCTCAGAGTGAGCGACCAAGAATGCTCATTTTATTTATTTTTCTTTGGATTCTAATTCCCTCTTACTCTTTCTCTCTCTTTGGGGATAAAGCAGGATTTTCTTACCACTAAGACTAAGAATGAGAAACATGGTTCACATCCATGGTACTCTGCAGACATTCCTTTTACGCTGAAGGTTTCTGCTCACGTCTCCAAAACAAAATCACCGATTAGAACTGTCTGATTCAAATAACTGGAGTGGAGGGAGACAAGCCTGAGAGGAAGAAAAAGCACAGATAGACCCTGACAGTGGCAAGGCAGAAAAACACTAGTGATTCCAGAGCACGCACATTAATCAAGACACTAGCCACATCAATCACAGAAGTGTTAGGGTTAATTCATCCGATAGCACCAGGCTGGGATCCTATACTGTGAGCTGGTTAACTTGGTACCAGAGGGGCACTGTGCCCCAGTTTATCACTTAAGTCATAACATGTACCGATGCTTAGTCCAAAGATTTTTAAAAGCTATGTTATAAATGCTACACCGCACTCCAGCCTTCCCCTCCTCGTGCCGCCTAGTGGAAACTGTGATGGGAGTTTTGGATTAGCCTGTACCAGCCCATTTTCTCACCCCGTTTGCTACCCCTTAGTGACTGCAGTAACCATAGAGCAGCATCTGGAGCAATGTAAGATGTTCCCTTTAGCACTGACCTGGAAGGCCAGTGGGGACAGGCCAGGACAGCCCCAGGCGTCCCCCTCACCAGGAAGGCCGTCCAGCAAAGCTACACAATCCAGCCCTCAGCTGGAGAGCGTGTGATAATCTTGCAGTGGTGTGAGTGTCATTAATCATGACACTATTTTTTCGTCCTGTTGCATATGCTAAAAGAACATGCTCAGCACTCCTTTTGTTGAGCTGCCATCTTTCTGTTAGATTTCACAAGTAAATGCTTCTTGTCTCCATAGGACGAGCGTTGAGATTATCGCTGGTTACGCTAGCTCCAAAGTAAACCAGAGAGAGCTACATGACTCAGTGCAGCCAAGCCTGCGAGGCAAAAATAGCAGGCTGGTGTGCTGAGATGATGGAGAGAATCAAAGAGACACTGTCTACCAAAATTAAAATGTCTGCAAATGAGCTTTCAGCCAATGCAGAGCCAAGAGAAATGTTTCTTCCATGGACTTATTTACTGAAAGGAAGCAGTTGCTAAAGACAAATGGACATTGTGCTGAAGGTTTTAGAAACGAGACATGGTGGCACAAAGACACTGATAGTGAAACTGCCATCACTGATCTTCATTGTCCAAGCCAAGAGGGACTGAATAAAAGCTTGAGCTGAAGCCAATAGAAGTGAATAGAAGTGAAGGGGAAGATTCCCAAAGATTGCCTTTAATGAGTTTTGGCTCTGAACCTAGCTGAAGAAACATAACTAGCAATGAATAAACTAGTTTCTAAAATTCCTTCCATCTTTAACAGAACATACTGGCATCAGTAGAATGACAAAGGGAATCTGTTTACGATGCAGTTTTTTTCAAAGGGTGGCTATGTCCCACACTGAATAAAAAACCCGTGCGTTGTCCTTGCCTAGGTCAGCAGCAGCAGCCGCCAGGCTGGACTCTCAAAGCAAGAAAACCCAAACCTGTCCTGGCTCGCCTAGCAGGAAGCCTCTCTCCCACCAGCCAGCTTTGGAGTCTTCTCACACAGCCAGCCACTACTACCTGGAAGGGATGAGGTGACCCGCTGAAGGGGACAGAGGGCAACTATGACCAGCCATGAATATAAACACAAAGCGCTTCAAGAAAGTAACCACGGCCCCCAAGGCTGCGGTGTGTCCTTCTTATGACAAAAGGACCTAGTGCAGCCCTGGGGCACTGCGAAAACAAGACTTACTGGCACAATTAACTGTAAAATGAAGGAAGGAGGTGCAGGAAGAGCTTACAGGAGGGTAGCAGGACAGTTTCATCTATCTGTTCTCACTCAAGGGCAGGTTGGATGGAGCTCTGAGCAATCTGATCTAGCTGAAGATGTCCCTGCTCATTGCAGGGGGTGGACTAGATGGCCTTTAAAGGTCCCTTCCAACCCAAACTACTGTATGATTCTATGATTCTGTCCAGTTCCTGCTCACCCCATCAGTGGATGTTGAAGGAAAGCAGGTTAAATGTTTCATATTTGTTCATAGTCTATGCTTCGAATAGAATCCAACCTTGGGAGACCATGATGGCGTTTACAGGCAGGCAGACTGAGATGTCAGAGTCTTTCTCAGCAAGGTCACCGAGTGAGTCAGCGCAAGGCCAGGAATAGCACTTAGAACCAGCACGTCTGCGCGGCTGCGTCAAGCTGGAGACAACAGGCTCTCCTTTGTCTCCCTGGAGTCACCGCCCCGGCCAGGGAGCCCTGCTCAGGCCCTTGTTTCAGCACAGTCCGTGCCATGAATTTCCGAGATAAAGCATATACTTCTTGGATGATGAAAAAAGCTAGCCAGACCTTGCTGTTCTCAGCAACTGCATTCTGCTATTTTGCCTGTAAATGAGGTCAGATATGTTCTTCCCTTTTGGTGCTCTTCCTTCTCCCAGTTTCTCCATTAGCAGTCTCTGAAACTCAGTGGGATGTCAGACATTCGATGGGAGGAATGATCCAGTTGTCAGGGCGTTAAGCCTCCGGTTCAACAGCATGATTCAAACTGCTCCCGCACCAAAGCCCACCTGTATGTTCCTGGAAAAGTCGCTTGATCTCTCTGTCCTTCTGCTCCTCATCTGTAAAGCTGGGTTAAGTGTATATCTCGAAGACACAGGGGTCTCATAAAAGTTGTGCTCCAGACTCTGCAGTAACACCAGCTATCGAGTACCGTAGTTATCCTGAACAAGGAGTCTCAGCCTGGCAAGGTATTAGATTTACTAACAAGGTGAGAATGTGCTTCGGGGTTAAATGGGAGAAGGATGTCTCTACGTGGTAGCATGGCATGGGGGTGAGACTGACTGCTCCTGGCAAGCTGAATCGAAACTGCGGTACAGGAAAGCCTGTATCCCATGGCAGGTGAGTTCTGCTTGTTTCTGCCCGTAATGGTCAGTAATGGGTGAAGCTCACAAGTGAAAAAACCCACTGCTGCTCCTTTTTAAAAAAAGCAAAACTTTCTGGAGGCCAGGCACCTGCATTCTCACAGCTTGTTTACTAACTTTTAAAGAACAAAGCAGTTATTTTTTAAAAGCCTTAATATCCCTCGCAATGCCACAAGGGTCTTTTGTACAGAGGTTCTTTGTCTTCTGGGCATCAGGAAGAATGAAAAATACTGCAGGGATTTCATACACTAAATGACAGAGGTGGGAATTGCAAGGGCTTTCAGTAGGGAGAACAAAGTTTTAAAAATCAGCAAGGTGGGCTCTGAAGACTGACTTGTGCTTTTCTCATCTCTGCTTCTTCTACAATTTCTTTGTACAAGTATTTGTCTTAGTCTCTTGGCTGGTGTGTTTGGCGATTAGGATCGAAGCCTCTAATCACAGCAACCTTTTGGTTGTGCGTAAGCTAGTACTTTCTTCAGATGAGGGTTAAATTCACCATCTGTTTTAAAAATGCAACCAAAACATGAAACTCCTGCTTAATCTTTTTTCTCTTAGCTTTAAGCTCCTTGAGCCAGACTTGCACCATTTCTCCGTGCAGCACAGAGCCCACACTGACTGCTGGAGAAATTGCCATCTGCAGCTAACTAACTGCACGTTTACTCTGAAGCTGTGTGTCTCGTGTTACTCATAGGTTTGTGTCAACAGTTAGTAGGTCACAGAAAACTTTCTCTTCTTCTCCAGAGTCCAGGGACATCCTCAGATTTATTATGGGAGCGCTTGGCGTGAAGCAGGTTGTGCTGCTGCAGCAGCAGCGATGCTGCGTGGAGGAGCTCACCCGGGAGGCTTCGGGCATTTCGCAGGAAGGGCCCAAAGGAGAGCTCCACCCGGACTGCTCTGGGTTTGCCTCAGTCCAGACTCAGATTTTTTTAAAAAAAGACCAAATCTCCCCCCAAAAGTTGGGAAGGAGAGGAGGGATTGCACTTCTCTCTGTCCACACAGTGTGTCACCCTTACTCCATGTCGTTGTGTGCTCATGTAACATTCCTACGGGATTATAAATGGCTTTTAATAGAGCAAACTTCACTGACTTAGTCACAGTCCATAAACCGACCCTGTGCAGGTCAAATGGGGATTTTACTGGTGACATCTTTAGCCTGCAGAAGGATTAAACTAGCAGCTTCTTTTGAAGGAAGAGGCAGCTTTGGGAGATGAGCCATTGAGGTATCCTGCCAGCACCAATGGGTTGATGGGGGTGTTGCAAAGCCAAGAGCTGCCTCTTCCTTCCCAGCATTATCCTGGAGCACTAAGGAAAGCGGTTGCCCTTCCAGTCTTTCCTTCCGGATTCATAACCAAGCTCCCATTTTCCACCTGCCGAGTGCTACTTGCTGGAGCCAACAGGCATGAACACCAGTGCTGGCAGCAGAGCCTCTTCAGAAAGATTTGACTGTTGCTTTCACGTCAGCCAAAGGCAAAAAGACTTTCTAACCCTCGTTGCTCCCACAGCTCCACGTGGCCTCATCACCTGTCTTCAAATTTTCCCCTCAGCTCTTCTGCAACTCATTCAGCCCTACCATTTTGTCTTCCTTCATCCACTTTTGCACAATGAAGCCCTTCGTGTCCTCCCAGCTCTTTTTGAGTCACGCTGGCCTCTCACAGTGACCCTTCTGCTGTCCTTTGCCACCAGCCTGTGCACCCCCCACCCCGCCAGCTCCTCTGCTCCTTTCCTGCTTCAGCATGGCCCTGATCTGTCTTCACACCCTGTCCTACCCCGTCAGCCTTTCTCCTGGTGTTACTGGTAGTGCTGTACTTTCCCCCTCCTTGCTTGCCTGAACAGTTATGCCACGTGTCCATGCCTAGCTACTGTGCTGTCCCAGACGCTGCGCGGCCCCGCACAGTGCCGCTATTGCTCGGTGCTCCTCGGATTCATCACGAGCAAGCTAAAGCCATTGCGCTATTCTGTGTCTGACACGTACTGCAACACCCTGCTCCAGGGAGTAGCAGCTTTGACCCGGGGCAAACTGGAGCGAGCGGACATCTTCTGCTAACAGTATCACTCCCACTTCCCTTGATGAAGTAGTGATGATAGTTGGTGTGGAAAGAGGCAACGTGCAGGATTTGAAATGTGTCTCCTTTCCAAGGAGGGTAGGATTCAGCCCATCCTTCTATTCCCCAGCTACACTGGCTCTTTTACTCCATTTCAGCATTTTTTTGTTACTCTCTTAGAGGTACGTTGCAGTGCTCTCAGAAAACCCATCACTTTCAGTGGCACTATTTCAGCAGTAAGGGACTATTCAAAATGCAAAAGGTAGCAGAATCTGGCAGATGGAAACTGATACAGAGATGTAACAAAGAGCGTTTCAGAAGGCACTTTCTGCCAATTTTATGCACTGTATTAAAATTTAATAGGCATGAAACCACCAAGGTTCTGTAGAAATCTAAGACTTTTATAGAAATTGTTTAAAAATATGTAAGCTGCATCTTCTGTTAGTGTATGTTGGCAAAATCAGTAGAGCCATGCTGATATACACCAGCTGTCTTTCTGTGCCATATAATTGTGTAGCAAATGAGTTGTCTGCCATAGATTGTTGGAGTATGGTCATGAATTGTAGACCGAAATTATTAGCCTGTGTTAAAACATATAGCATTCTTCCAGAAGAGGTTTTCCTTTAGTCCCATGAACATCAAAATAATGCTACACCTTGATGGCTGAATAATAGCATGCTTCAAATCCTTTCTCCTAGCCCCAGAACCCCGAGCTGAAGTTTAGATGTCCCTTTGACAAGTAATGTGATGACACTCATACAGCTCTGATATTAACTCAGTTCTGTGTGATTTGACTGTTCTTTGTCCTCTTCCTTGAGTCAAGAAAGCAATCTCCCTGAATGACAAGGAAAATGTTCCTGGGTCAGCTGCTAATACTTGCTTTTTGCCATCCTGTTTGGCAGTAGCTTATTACAAGTGTTGGCCTGAACAGCAATAGAGATTTTGCAATGGTTTGCAATGTTGTGGTGATAAAGAATTATTTACTGCTTCAATCTCATAGCAATGTTGATGTCACTCCTCCATCCGCCCCAAACAAAATGCAAGATAGATAGGGAAAATGGTCTAGAAAAGGAGAGAAAGCGTGGATCTCATTTTAATAGTGAGTGTCCACTGAATGCTTCCCTTCCCCTGGGTGAGTATCTTGGCTTCCTCCTTTCCATGGGCCACATCCCTCTGGCAACTATGGTAGTTGCTTACACTGAAAAGTCATGTTATCCAGTTACAGTCCTAGACTCTTTTAATGCAATTTAGCAGCTGGAAACCAGGAGGAGAGCCAACAGCATGGGAGCAGCCAGCTCCCTGTGCTCCTCCTGCAGCCGGCCCGCACACCGTAGCGTGGGGCTGCTGCCATGGCTGCAAAGACTATGCTGCTGTGAGCGGAAAGGCAGCAAATCTTTTCTTTGGCCTCTGACATTCCTTCTGCTTTTGCAGAGGAGGGGGAAGAGAGGCAGGTTTAAGACCTGCGAGACGCTTGCCTGCAGATGCTTGCAGAGAGGCAGTGCATATCTAAGGATGCTAGTAAGAAAAAAGACTCTGTTGGGAACATCACGAAGGAATAGGTGAGGGAGAAGCAGCTTTCTTTAATGTTCTCCATTTAGCACAAAAACATTTAAGAACATAAAACTGTCCACGGTACATCATATCAAAGGTTCATCTAACTCCACCATCCTGTCTGCCAGTGGCTCGAACGGAGGCATTTTAGAAGGCAGAGAGGAAATAGCCTTTTCCAGGATTAGTTTCCCAGCCTGCAACAGCCTGGGCACATGCTGACTGAGAGGTCTCTTTTTGCTTAATAACTCTTGGTGTCTTTGTCTGTTATGACCTTAACCACTCTCTTCATGAGGGCATGTATGTCTTTAATACCCACAGCAAGGTTTTCCATAGCCTGTCTGCAAGGTGCGTGCAGAAACGTCTCCTCTGGCTTCTTTTCAGCACGCAACCTTCTAGTTTCACTTACTGCTCCCCAAGTTTCTCAGTGCAGCTCTTGTTGCCTCTTCACCCTCCTCATGCCGCTCCTGTGATTTTATAGACCTACATCATTCCCTCCCTCAGTTACCTGTTTTTCAGACTGGAAACTCCCAGTTTGCTTAGCCAGCTCTAGCACTGAAGCTGTTCCGTATCACCTTACTTTTTTAACCTTTTCCAATGGAGAGCAGTCTCCAACTCGATGCTAATAAAAGAAGCAACAACTTCCTCTGCACCTATGAAACAAAAAGCCCTCGGGAGTGATGGAGCAGGCCAAGTCTGCAGAAATGGGAGTCAGTTGAAATGGGAAAGGTTTTGGCCCCCATAAACCCATAATATATTCTAGGACAACTGTAGAGAGTTTCCCATCAGCCAAGGAAAAAGGAGAAGCAAAGCAGAAGGCGCTCTTGAAACTATTTGGGAAACGTAGGGAGCCTTTCTGAGACAAATTTCCCAAGTGTCCGAGTCTGGTTTTTTTCTGTACTTAGGTTTTGTTTTCACCCACGTTCACATGTTGTGCTGGGTTCTCACCAGAATGCATTAAGAAGCCACCTGTGCATGACACCCCCAAAGGAAGACCATAATCCCCTCATTCAGAAACACCGTCTCCCCCAACCACAACCCTGCAGAATTTCATTCTCTCTTTCCTTTCCCTTCTTACAACTGACCTGTGCAACTTGCCCCAAATGTCAGTGATTTTAGGGTCCCTCCATGCTCAGAAGCTCAACCTGAGCCTTAGAGAGGAGTTAATCATCAAGAAGATGTTTATCTCTTTCTCATTCTTTTGAAAAGACTCAAAATGAACATGTAAATTCACACAGGTAAATCCCAGCCACAGACTGGATGAGCCCACAATCTTGATATGGACATAGCGATGGACATTTGATAGTGCACTCGACTGTGGATTCACTCTTATCCTGGACAGACCACTGCTGCCAAAGGCTATCTTGCCCTCTATTCTTGCATGATATGATAGTTAAAAGCAATGCTACAAATGATTTGGTCATTTCTCTTTTCAGCTGCCTGTGGTCTATTGCCACGTGTTGTCTCTGATGTGACAGAGGCCCTGCAAACCATTATATGGGAAACTCCAGGGAAAATGGGAAAGCTGCTTATTTTTCTTGGCATATGAATGATTGTTCTGGCCAAACTGGATCCAGTTTTCTGTGTGTTTATGTCACACTTTATTATTTGCATGGCTAGACCTGGTATGGGTTTCAAGGACCGGTGGTTTTGTAATTTGTACAACCCCTGCTCTGCCTGCTTTTGCTGTCCTCCACTGTAGTTATGCCAGTTTCCTTTTTTATTACCACTTCCTCCTGAGGGAGCTGTAATTTATGGTCAGAGGTTAACCTCATTTGCTGAAGCATTCAACTTCTATGCCAACAGATCTATAAAAATGGAGAATGGGGACAAGGAGATGGGAAATAAATAAAATAGATATTCTTCAAATGACATACACAGTCATTCTTGTTGAGACACAGAAACAAAGGAATTTCTGTAATGGCTGAGATCAATATGAAATCCAGTGTTCTGCCTTTGTTGGGATATTGTAGCATACTTTGGAGGAAAAGGACAACTCTGTTAAGTAAAAATTGTGGAGCCATCTGCCTGTAACGGGCTTTTCTCTCCAAGTCAATTTGCTTCTTGAGCCAAATGCTAATTGGGGGACACCTCACAGGATAACATTCCCTTATCTCTACAGATTTTAACGTAGTTCTGTGCAACTGGGAATCCTCTCCCTGTGCATCCAGCACTGCTAAGCTCTTGACTTGGATGACATTTTGTGGTAATGAGTTCTGTGGATTAGCTGGGCATAAAGGCGTTTCTTTCCTTTCAACAGCGATGGCAAGTGGCTGCAACTCAAACTTTCACATCGCGCTCTCTACCTACGGCTTTAGAAACAGCTGGAAAAAATACATTGCATGACAGAAGCTGCTGTGAGGCTTCACACCAGTGTGAGGGAGAGCACGGGGTTGGATGCATTTGTATGATGAGACCTCGAGTATCCTGGATTTGTCTGGGCAACCCACGCTAGTGTGCGAGAGCTGAAGTTCAGGGGTTAGTGACTCTGGCAACTATAGTGTGTTTCTCTTAAAGTCCGAGCACTTGGAATTAAGTGGATGTGCCAGATGGGAGGCTTCTGGGGTTTTTTCAAGGTAGATTCTAGCCTTTGTTTGTATTTGTGTGTCTGAATGTCTGCGTGGGACTACAGAGCACAAAACCAGAAGACAAGCAAGATCTGGAGAATGCGATTCCTTTTCCTTCAGAAACATGCTAGAACTTTATCACTGATGTGGAAGAAGGAGAAGGAATAAACACTTAATTCTTCAGGCTGTGATAGCAGCCACAGACTTTCTGGCCTTCCTTACAATGAGATTTTGGTCTGTTGTATGTGATACTCTTTCTCCTAGTTTCAAGAGAAACTGTACATGATACTCTTCTAGTTTCAAGAGAAACAGCTTCAAAGTATGCCCTCTGCGCAGTGTCTTTATTACTAAAGGCAGGCAGAGAGGCCCTTTAGTACTGTACCAGCCACGGGATTGGTCCTGCAAAACTACGGCACATCTCTCCAGACCATAGGGTGGTACTTTATCTATTTAATATTTGGTATTTTTATGTATTTCTTTATTATGTTTCTATTATATTTCTATGGTATTTCTTTTTTTTCTGTTTGTATGTAGACACGGAACATGTCTGTAATGCTCCCTCAGTGCATATATGACTTCCAAGGCCTACGATGAGGAAAAAATAAGACAGGATTCATTTCCACTTATGTGTTCCATCCTCCCCTTCCTGTCCCACAGGTTTTTTTCATGACATTCCACATTAATCATAAATGTGCCGTGTTGGTGATCAAGCAGTTGTCGAAGTAATCATCAAGCTCAGTTGCTGGTTCGAGGGCAGGGTCTGCAGTTTGATTGACAGCTGTCAGAAATGATCTGTTCTTGGAGATCACTCACATCTCGCCCACCAACCCGCTCTGCTGTTTGACCACACGCTGAGACCTGCTTTCTGCTGTCCATCCGGCATTGTCCTCTCAGCTGATGTCTTCTGGTCTTTTCCCCAGTAGGCACCGGGAGCAAACGGTCACCATCCCTGTTGTCGGCTATTGCTCATTGATTAGCAGATCAGTTGCTGGAATTAACGATGACTCAGGTGCACTAAACAATTAGAAGGCTGTGCAGGCAGTGTGAGCGGAGCAGTAATAACACAGCTCCTGTGCAGAGCTGTGGGACTTGTCTTTCTCACCGAGCCTCCTTTCATTTTCCCATGGGTGGGGGTTAGTAGCACAAGCTCTCTGGTTCACAGCGGTGGGTGTGCGTCCTGTGTGTCTCAGCCAGCCTCAGGCTTCAGCTCCCCCGGGTGTAATGGAGCTACTTCTGTTTCCTTGGTAGAGCTCCGTCCTCATTTTGGCTCCAGCATAGATGATTCTGTTAGCGCTTGCTGGACAGAGCAGCTTATCAGCGCTGGCTGATCGATAGCTGGGTAGCTCTGCATTGCGTAAATCAGTCGATATGTTCCTAATTCGGTCCCCTAGAAGTGGGCTCAATGTGGCGAGGCAATAATTTTCGGTTGCAGGGGTCATGTTTAGCTAAGATAAGTTGGCAGTTTCCCTGAGACTGAAAGAAAATATTCTAAATACAATAAAGATTTTTTATTTAATATTTTATTTAAATAAATATTAGGCTTTGACACTAACTGGAAGAAGCCAAATTTCCAGCTGGCAATAGGATGCCCAGCTCCCAGGAATGTAATGTGAGATTCTTGGCTCACTTTGTCTCAAAAATTTAATAATCATTTGGACTGAAAATGCCCCAAAGTGTTGTCCATCAAAGTGATTTTGAGCGTAAGTTTAAATTGTCCAGGCAACTCCTCTAATTAGCTACAGCCTGACGCGGGGTCTGTTACTTGCTGCAGAGCCTGCAAATACCCTCATCCAAGCATCTCAGCTATTCTCCGTCCTGCTCCAAACATGGCCCTGCCAGTCTCAAATAGGCTAACCAGAACTTGTAATAGAGAGGTAACACCAGAGCGGGAGCCCCAGTTCTGTGCAAAATTCCCATGAAAAACGTATTCTGAGGTTACTCATCCCTGCGGTTATTTTTTGGCAGGTCTTGTTTAGTAAACTGTTCGGTGTTGCTTGTTTACTGATGGGAACAGGGTGGGGATCGCTGGTGCACCGGGTGATTATAAATATATGCCGCATCCTTTCAGCAACGGATAAAGCAACTCCGCTGGTTTGAACCACCTGACTGCAGCTCAACTTTCAGAGCACCCAAACTGCGTGATCCGCAGTCTGCAAGATTCCCTGATGGCAGACAGAACATCCTGGAAAAAAAACCCCAAAGCCTAAACAAAACAGCCTCCTGTGAGCTAAATACAGGGATACACAGGAAAAGCTTTTAATCTTGGGTAGACAGTCATAATTGTCTTGTCTTCCTCTCCCCTAAAGAAAAAAGAGAATCCTATAAAACATGTTTTCTACCCAAGACATTGTCTGATAAATGAGAATGGGAGAGGGGAAGTGGGAGAGGAGGGAGGACCCTGTGAAGGAATGAAATCCTAGGCTCAGATCTAGGACATTAATGCAAAACACACCTCATCTCACAAAATAAATAGGCCCAGTTTGTTCAGGAAAAATGTAGGTGAGCAGCATCAATGTTGCATTTCATTTCCTTTCCTCTGTTCTGGACAGTTGTTTTCCTGGGGATCAATGAACACTTCAACTGCTAGAAATCCCACCTCTGGCAGGAGAACAATGAACAGTACTAAAAATGTAAATCCCACTGAACTAAATGCACCTAGAAACGCCGGTTCAGCACTATAGAGGCCAGAGGTTGAAGATTTGGGGCCCATGTCCATGTGGAAGTTGTGCTCAGGCTACAGGTTATCTCTGGGGCATTCAGAAGAGGGGGTTTGGTCCTTTTGTTTCTCCATTCAGACCCCGTGCCGAGCAGAGCTTGGCCAACTCTTGAGCCCTGAAGACAGGAATCCAGGATCCCGCTGCATTCAGTCATATGTCACAAATTTTCGTGTCATCCTCATGCACTCAGGCTTGTCTTGAGTCTCCTTCTCTGGCCACTTGGTTCAAGTCAGCTTGCGAAAATAAGTAAAAAACCTCTTTATCCTGAATCCATCCCTGCTTAAGAAACAAGGAGGGAATTTAGTGGGGAGTGGGGGAGATTGTGCAGAGAGGGGAGCCGTGAGAAGGCAGACCCCAGATAAAACTCTGTTATCACTTTACAAAGAGCATGAGTGTAGTAATGGCAGGAGCCCCACACGACATGCTGGGAGAGACCCCCAGAAAAGTCGGGGCTGTTCTAGGAATATGTGCAAGGACACAGCCTGAACCTGCCGCCTTGCGCGAGGGAGCCTTCTCGGCAGCTGACCCGACCCGCCGTGCTGTCTGAAACAGCGGGTCAATGGTTGAGTTTGCCAAGCAGGTTGGTTCATGCCAGATGCAAGGTGTGGTACCAGGGCAATCAGGAGTGAGTATTAGGTGTATTTAAAGAGTCAACAAAAAAAGTCCTGTAAGCTTTCCTCTGGTTGGCATTCCTCTCCATGCTGATGGTATGTGTTGGACTCTGAGCTACAGGTCTGACCCATGGGTCAGAATTGCAGTTCCCATGTGCAATAACAGCAAAATCCCCACTGATGTCTACGGGAACAAACTCTGTATCGTAGGATTGGCTTTTTTCCCCCGGTGAAATGCTTCCAGAACAGCTTCACCAAGTCTCTGTGCATTACATTTCTTTTCAGAGCTTGCAATAAATATGTGAATGGCCTCTGATCCTGGATTTCAGGGTCTTTATTTGAAGACACAAGATTTCATTTCATTCTCAGGTTAAAATCTGGCTCTTGGGGTTGCTTCTCTCCACTTCCTCTAGTCACAAGTTCCTACCAACTCTTCTAAGAGTGTTGGTGCACACAAGGCAATGATCTAGTGTCACACGCAGACCCTGATCTCAGGAGCACTTGTGCATTCCTAAATTAATTTCTAGCAGCAACAGTAATCCCCATTCTAAGATAAGTGGAGGCAGATGTGGGCTAACCTGCAGGAGAGCATTAGGTGTCCCTTTTCTCAGCATGGCTGTGGTGCCTACATGGTGGAGCAGCCGATCCACCCTGTGAAGGAAATGCATGTGAACTCTGATGTCCAAAAGCTGATCTACATCCTCTGTGCCTCGAGACTGCTTTTTCGTCACCACCCTTCCCCCTTGAAGTATAAATAGCTTTATGGTGAAATAATTTCAGTTGTCACCGAAGGAAAAAGAAAAAGTAGAGCAAGGACCCAAGCCAGATCCTCACCTGATGTAGCCTTCATAAAAGAAACCAAACCTCTGTGTGTGTGTCCGTTTATCACTAAGGCAAAGGTGTTATTATGGTGTTAAAACTTCTGCAAGCAAAGAGACAGGCAACTGCTTTTTTGTCAGCTCAGTTGTTTCTTCATCCTAAATATGTGTAGCATGTCTAGGACAGTTCTCGCATCTGAACCTGAAGGCTGAGCATTAACCTTTAAATGCTTCAGGAGGGATTTAAGCCTTCCCTTGATTTCATGTCTTGCCTCTTGTTATGTGTTACATAGCAGGGTGGCAGGAACAACGCGTTGTCCTTTTGTAATGCCTTTTATTTAATGACTTCAAAATGCTTTGAAACCGTTCGATGTTTGAAATGAGAACTGGGTCAGTTCTGCCTTCCTCATTTTAGAGGTGAGGACAAACAGGTGGAGAGGTTAAATGATGTGCCCTGCAAAAAGGAAATGTATGTACAGTGCAATTCGGAAGAGTACCTAAAACTTTTGGCTCTGTTACCTCTGCACTTAGCACAGGAATGAATTTCTTCCTTCGGTGAAAATTACTTCCTCTGTGAGCATTGACAGTGAGGCTGCCAGCCAGAAGAGTATGATTAAAGAGAACCCCAGAGAAGATCAGCAGCCCAAAGCTGAGCTTTCTCTCTCTACAACGAACTGCAAGGATGATTTAGAGGGAGCTTTTAGAAGAGAATGGGACTGGCTCACGTCTGTTCAGCTGATGGGTAAAGTGGCTGTAAGACGTGTCGGGGCCTCCCAAACCAGCCTTGTGCCTGCTGCCAATGGGCCAGCCCAGCACCCTGTGAATGTGGGGCAGAACTGGAGCAAGAAATCAAATAGCAGGGTATTTGCCCAACCACATACTTCTAGGAAACTGCAGAGTACCAGTGAATAAACCGGGCTGGCCAACAGGCATAATAAGGATTTCTTCATTCCATTTGCTTTCATTGCTAATCAAATCCTGGACACGGAATTCACTGGGAAATACATGGCTCTTGATGCGCTCTTTTATGTAGGGCCTCGTGCTAGTTTGTGTTTTTCTGGTAGTGACAGTTTCTGCAGAGATGATGTTGCATGAGAGACTCAGTTTTCATTTAATGGTAAAATGAAGTTTCCAGCCATCATAGTTGCAGAGAAGAGCCTAGGTGACAGCTCAAAGAATACACAAGCTTGAAACGTTGCATGCCAGGCCATCTGTATCAAATCACCCTGAAACAAATTTAAGATGGATCTCACTGTGGTGTTTTACCACCTCGCAGAGGAATTGCAGGCTTAGAAAGCAGAAACTGTTCTGAAGCATTTTAAATGTCAGATTTATTCACAATTTATGTGACAATATAGTGACAGTAGGTCAAATGAAACTGAATAGCATTTCAATAAAGTCTCCACAAAGTATCTCAGGAAGCTTAAAAAGAGAAGACTAAATGCATGATTGTGCTATACCATCTTCGAATCACAAAAAGAATAATCTGCTTTTATACCCACCTCCTATCCAAGGGTGATGCAGTCCCACGCAAATCGTAATGCATTTTGCCACCCCTATTTTCAGTTGCAAAGTACCTGAGGATTTCCTGAGAGGAAAAGTTGCTTACCAAAAACAACTCCGTGGCAGTTCCTTCAACAACCTCCACCTTTGTCTTGAAATCTGCCTGTATTTGACCTTCACTTTTGGCTTGAAATCTGCCTGTGTTTACTTCCAGTTGTGTCTCTATCACGTTTGCTTTTAATAATCAGGTTTTGACTTATGAAGGCAAGTTTCTCAATCTTGTGATTCCTGTGGGACCACCTCAGTGCTACTGCCATCAGCATGAAGTGCTTTTGACTGCAATATAAAATGTGCCATATCGGCCTCGGAGGAGAGTCTTCCGACAGCCAAAGCGCTCTTAGGCTGAAGACGAGCAAATCCACCCCCCAAATGTACTGATTCTGTTTCTGCAGTTTTCTTCCTTGCATAGATAAACACTGCCAAAGTGCCTAGTGTGATGGCATGATCTTGTCACCTGGGTGGTGTAAAGTGAGGGATACATGAGCAGGAGCAGTTGTTTTAGTCGGCAGTGCTGGTCCTGTAGACCCCAAAGTTTCCTTAGATGGTAGCCAAGCTTCATCTTGTTACCAGATGTGACCTACAGCGAGGGGGTGTCCCCTGCTCCGAAAGCATCTGCGCATCTTGATGCGGCCCAACTGGGTTATGTGCACCTGCCGCTCTGCAAAGTGGTACCACTATTCGTTTTGGTAGGAAACATCCATGTCTGTGTTCTGTAGCATGGCACGAAAACCTCAACAGATCTGGCTCAAGGCTGTTGTCTGAATTTGAAAGTATTGCCCCTACATGAAAGAGAACCTGGTTTCATTATCCTAAAAACTTTTCCTTCCTTCTTGGTGGATCCTTGGAGAGGAAGGGAGAAGACGAGGTCTCCAAAGACACGACAGGATTTCCAGCAGGAAGGGCAGCGTGTTCTTATCTAAGACACTTACTGGAAGGGGAAGGATGGGAAATGTTGATTCATCAGTAACTGTTGTGGAACAAATATTTTAAAAATGGCTAAATTTGCGTGTTGTTTATAAATAACAGCATTTTTAAATGCCATGTCGAGAGTAAGATTATGCTGGGAATCACTGATGTGATCCTAGCAACTTTGTGTGAAAATCAGCACCTTTTTTTAGTTATCTACAGAAATAAAGAGGGTGTGGGGGTCCCTGCAGCCAAATGGATGAGGGACCGAGGAGTTATTTAGAGAAACAAACTGGAACATTCATGCTCGAACAGGGACCATGAGGAGTACAGGGACTAGAAAGAGCCGGTGGAAAGCAGTGACAGTCTCAGCGAGGTAAATACCTTCTCTTTCACTTGAAATATGGCAGGAGCTGATAGCAACTGGAGGAACAATCTTTTCAGACAGAAATCGATTTTCGCAAGATTGCCAGTAGAGGAGAAGAGTGCATGGGCATTATAGAGCACGTACAATATCCAGTGTTCACTTCCACCCCTCCAAATGGAAAAAACATCAAGAATTTTGACAGCAAAGAACCTGACCCTCTGAAAAGCAGCTTCTCTTCCTGCAGGCTGAAGGACAAAAATAAGTATTCTTTCCCAGTTTACTGCCCTTTTGGCCCACGAGCACAGCGTGTCTGAGCTGGCTGCGC
Organism: Phaethon aethereus; assembly: GCF_964289735.1. Classification (NCBI taxonomy): domain Eukaryota; kingdom Metazoa; phylum Chordata; class Aves; order Phaethontiformes; family Phaethontidae; genus Phaethon; species Phaethon aethereus. The sequence goes on along the minus strand of NC_138586.1, from coordinate 2,067,911 downwards.
CTGGGCAGCGGATAGAGAAATGCCTGGCCAGCAGCGAGAGGTGAATGCATTTCTCTCTGTGTTCAATCTCTAAATGTCCCCTGCACTGTTCTGTAGCTTTATTTTGTGCCAGCCATAAAAAAGATGATGATGGTTATTTAGAGGACAATGTTTATTTAAAACTATTGCACCTAAAACAGTGGAAAAAGACGGATGGTACCTTTATATTCCAATATGGACAATAATATTGTTGTGTTATCTCGATCTGTGTCATCAGGATATATCTCATTGCACCTTCCCCTTCTTCTCCCGTTATCAGCCACACTGGTGATGGCAGAGGACACTTTGGCATGGGGAAAAGTGTCCTTGAGGGAAGCCCTTACACAGCATTGCTTTTAAACTGTTGACGATTTTCATGTCAAAATCAACCAGATTTCAGGAGTTGGGCAGGGCTTGTCGGATGGTTTAGGGTCTGGGTTCTGGTGATGAGGTTCTGGGTATTGAGAGACTGAATGCAAAGCAATCATTCTCTTTGGGGGAGGTGGAAGTCGTGAGGAGTAAGACAGAGCACAAAATGATGTATTTCCCTGTTGACACATGCATTTGAGAGAGCCCTGAAATGTCAAAATCACACAAAATTGTCCCAAAAGCTTTTAAAATGATGGCGGGTATTACAGCCAAGCACCCTGTGGCGCTTGAGCACCACGCGAGCGGCGAGCGGAGCTAGGCAGGACGCAGCCGGCACCGCGCAAGTGGTGTCTGCCCTGCGGGGACGGAGGGGCTTTACGGGGTGGGACGGATCGCTGAGTCGCAGCGTAATTTAGGCTGGAAGGCAGTCAGGCCTGGGGGTCTTCTGGTTCAGCCACCACTCCGGGCCAGGCCACTCTGAAACACCATCATTGCTTTCATAGGAAATTGGACAAGTCCTCTTCCGGCAACAGCCAAAATCTGTTCTGCCGCACGTCACCTGAGCACCGTCAGGTTGGGGTTGGTTTGTTTATTTGAAAAATATTTTCTCCCTCCTTTTTGTAAACAAACAAGAAATATTTCCTGGTTCAAAACATGGAGGTAGGCGGGGGAGAGGAGCATGGGGAGGAGGAGGAAGCCAGGAGCATGGAGAGCAGGAAATATTCTCCCCATCTGTGGAGAGAAGAGAGAGAAGGTGGGGAGGCCACCAACATACAAGTTATTAATGGGGCTGAGAATGTGTTATTTTACTTGAAATAACCGATGAAACCAGCTGATAAAGGAAAATCGTAACTTTTAAGGCAGATGAAAGGTAGTCAAGGAAACCCAGTATCTTCCCTTCTCTCCTGTCTAGCCTCAGGAAAAACACATTCTCTGATACTGATGCCATCATGATAAAATCACATTTTTAAAATATCTACACCTGTTCTGCTAGTAGTGCTAGATTATTAAAATTATGAAAACTGTTCCCGTTTGTCTGGCAGTTTCCATCACTGTGCCACCATTAACTAGTGCATCCCCATCCGCCACCGGGAAGAAACGTCCAGGGACAGCCTTGCCTGAGTGAACTGCATGCTTAAGGACCATGCGTTTCATTTAACAGACGAGGAAATGATTTGAAGCACCATTAGAGAGGGGGATAAACGGCAATGTCTGCGCTGCTTTCGGAGGGGAGACCTGAATCTGTGCTGAGGTTCGGCTCCTGTTGTGAGAGAGGAGAGGTAGGGGTAGGAGCAGGAGCCTGGTGCGGCCTCCTCCGGCTTTGGTGTCCCTCACTGCTCCTCTTCAGAGCAGCAACGGGGGCTCTGTCCCAGATGGACCTGGCATTACATGCTGGGGGATGAGCTGGTGGCTTGCAGCCAGCTAAGCTACAGCCCAGAGCTGCCAGCCAAAAACTTCCCATCCCCTCATGCACAGGCTCTGGGTATGAATTGAAGATCTAGCTCATCTTTGTTTCATCAACCAACATTTTCCCTGTTTCTTCATGGCTGGTGAAAGTAGTTACTGCAGGGGTGCTTTGTTGGTCTTGTGCCTTACACTTGATTGTGGCTTGTTAGGGAAAGTGCCCCTTTGGGTGGTTGATGGACCCAAAATTGCCTCTGGATTGACTTTGAGAAGGAGAGCGAGGCAGCGCGGTCCCAAGCGGCGCGACGTGGGAACTGACAACAGGTCACATCTTACGAGAGATACGTATGCGTCCGGGTCCGATAAAGCTTCATTGTGAAGCTGCCAGTTTCCTTCCAAGGGCTGCGAGGACGGCTCCGTCGCGGCTCTGAAGGAAACGAGGACGGGGTGGAGACTCGTCCAAAAACCGCATGAAATATTTTACCCATGAACTATGGAGAATCCGGAGGGAAGCAAGGGCAGGGCAGGGCGCGAAGGGGAGCCTGCTGCGCGCAGACAGCGGGCTGCAGTCTTGGCTGGTGCTACGGGCTGTTTGGCACTTCCAGGGAAGGGTAAACGCGGAGATAACCGGGCAGGGTGTGGGTGTACAGCGCTGGGCTCCGAAAGGCCAAGTTTCCTGCTATGCAGCTCTCGAGCTCTTAAACAGGAACAGAAAGGTCATCGCTGCCTTCCCCCTGCCTTGGGACCGCTTTTTGATGCTTTGCTGCCTGGGGCTGCCCTCACTCGCCCCACGCCGGCGGTGAGCTGCTGGGGTCTGGCAGCACCGTCTTCCGAAACGGCACCTCCTCCCGCAGCCAGAGCAGTCAAAAGAAGCTAAAGGGCAGGGTGTGTTCCCCTGATCCCGTGGAAATCCTGAGGGTTACGGGAGTCGCAACGTGGCCACGTTTGCACTGATAATGCACGTAGGTAGAACCAGAGGCTCCAATGCAGTTTTGTGCTTTTTCATCACGTTTATTAATGGTTTGCTTCTGACTGAAGAGTAGTGTGAATTTTCACCCAGATAATGACGAAAATAATGTGGGAACTTGGAGTAAGACAGCAATAATAAGTAATTATAAGGAATAATCAATTAGTCACGCTGTGCGCTCTAGACAGAGTGCTTTTCGTTCCGAGTGATTCCCATGCACTCGCACGCGCTGGCCGAGATTGCCCCCGTTAATTTGCTGCAGAAGCGGGGGCTGTGGCACTGCCAGGCTGTAGCAGAATTGATCACTTCACTGTACTCGCATCTTGGTTTTACACAGATATTCTGTGCTATGGAGGACACAGATCATTAGGGAGCTGCTTTTAGCTCATCTTTTACTCCTCAGCATCTGCCCTGCTTTCTCCTAACTGACGTTGGTAATTGATAGTCCATCACAGAATCACAGAATCACAGAATCATAGAATCACAGACCGGTTTGGGTTGGAAGGGCCCTTTCGAGGCCATCTAGTCCGACCCCCTGCCATGAGCAGGGACATCTGCAACCAGAGCATGTTGCTCGGAGCCCCGTCCAACCTGACCTGGGATGTTTCCAGGGATGGGGCATCCACCACCTCTCTGGGCAACCTGGGCCGGGGTTTCACCACCCTCATCGTGAACAATTTCTTCCTTATACCTAATCTAAATCCACCCTCTTCTAGTTTAACACCATTGCCCCTTGTCCTATCGCAACAGGCCCTGCTAAAACATTTGTCCCCATCATGTTGCCTCGAGAGAGATCCAGACAGTAGGCCATGGCGCACGGGAAGCGCAGCCCGGGGATCCCTGCAGGATTTAAGCCTTCCGTGCCTCAGTTTTCCCACCCGTGGGTGTGGAACACCATGAAGTACCCTGGCGCGGGAAACGCTGTAGGGAAGCTACGGTTTGCTGAGCACCAACCAAAAATGTCTCCACCAGTCGCAGGACTCTGGGGTGGAGCTGGGCAGCTGGTGAGCGAGTCCCAGCACCTTCCTGTGCCGTGTGGTTCCTTCAACCATCTGGTCCCGCCTGTGAACCAAGCCCCGCTCGAGAGGAGCAAATCAGACTAGAAATAATTGCTCTCCGAGTGAGTAATGTGGAGTTGCTGGGCTGTCCCCTAGCATTTCGTGTTAATGATCTCTCCTGAGGTGCAGAGAGGGGAAAGAAAAATTGCAGTGCGAAAATGAGTTGCTGGAGGCAGGTCCCTGGCATTCTTCTTTGCTTAATTTTTCCAACTTAAATAAACAGATGTAAAAAATGAGATGAATAGAGAAAATGTTTTTCTCCTTTTTTTTTTTCCCCCAATTTATTTTAAATACTTACAGCATTAATCAAATTGGGCTTGTTTAGAAGCCATGTAGCACTGAATGAATGACACAGAAACGATATTCCCTGTAATTCCAGGTGGGCAGTTTACAATGAGCATTTTAAATTTAATAGGGATTTTACTGGGGAATGCGCATATATATATGTGTGTGTGTATATATATATAAAAACCACAGAACCACTAGTCCCACCAGTGGTTGGGACAAGTAGACACTGCGTTTTTCCAAGGTTCATGGAAATGCAAGCCTGCCTTGGGGGCTTTGAAGCCAGGTTGATATCAATTAATTCCCATCCCTCAATGAACTGGGGTGCTGTTCGTAAGTGTGGTACATATGCAGACACCCAGCGTACATCTGATTTGGGTACCAGTCCTTTGGCACCTACACCCCAAAGACAAATACATTTTGATGGTATCCATGGACGCTGGCAAAAAAGATAAACCATTTTTTTCTCTGCACTCCATGACTTTTGCAGAGGAGAAATGTTTCAGATGCTGTTGCTTGATCGAAAAAAAAATCAAGTAAAGCAGAAGCTGAGAAACTTTAGGACTGATTTCTGACAACAGTTACAAGAGGCTTAGTGGGATGAACTTTCAGTGTTCCAATAAGATAAAGTGGAATAGAAAATTGATGTGATAGAAGAAGAGATTGGTGAAATAGACATTTTTGATGTGCCACCCTGAAATATACTGTATTTCATTAAATTATTCCTTCAGTTGAAGGAATAACATTTAAGTACAATAAGATTAGGAATTTAAAAGACTTCAAGAGAGCTTCATTTCTCGGAGTGCACATTCAGGGACATTCTGACATTTAATTTCCTAGCAGAATATAAAGTGAAGTTAGAAAACGGGACGCAATTAACATTTACTTAAAACTTGGATACGGTTTTGCGTCGGTTCAAACAATGCAATCAGAGTTGAGTGAATAATATGCTCAGTGACTTTGCCTCTATTTCTGCTTACAAATGTTTTGTGAACAGCTTGCAGTTTTCTCAAATACACCCATTCTTTTCTGGGAGGTACTAGTTATTCATCAGATAAGTTTTATGAGTAATTCTCAGTCTTTTCTTGCTCGGTTCTATATTTAGATTTTCTGCTGTGGTGGCTAATACTGAGTGGAGGCTTAGGTCACCCATTACTATTTCTATTCTCTGACTGAGTGCAAATACATACGGTTCTGAGCATCAGACAACTTCAAATGTCCTCTAATTTCTGCTAATATACTCATCTTCTCCAACACTGGTCAGAAATGAATTTAAAAGGAAAGTGTACAAATATTAATTGACCTCAGCACCATTTTGAGCTGCTGTGGCAGATATTTGATGTACCACTTTCTCAGTTCTAATTTTAAAAACACCGAATACAAAAATCACAAGTAAATTCAGTAGAGATGGTTGGAAACTGCCTCTCAACCTAGGACTTTTCTTTGTCATTGCCCTCTCTAGAGATCAAGCTTAGATGACAAGACTAGATTGAAAACCTCATTTTTAGAAATCCAAATGTACATGAAATGAATCCTGTCTGAAGTAAAAAAATACCCTCAAAATCTCAGACAGCACTTTGTTGAAGCGGCAGCTTCCTATCAGAAAAAAACCCCAACATTTTAGCAGACACATTTCAATCACTGGTATATTTTTGTATACCTGCAAATGCTGATCCTCTATATTTTATCTGAGCTCAAACCTACAGTTTTGCTTAGATTTGCTACGATTCCTCCTCTTTTGGTCAGACTGATAGGCACAAATAGCCGTTGATACTCTGATGAACGCAAGTTAGACCCTCAGTGCGTCACTGCCTTTCTGTGGGCTACTAAAGAGCAACGCTGCTGGATCTCCGTGGTGCCAGCCCCTACCATTTAAGGCCTTTTTTTGCTGTAAACTGTTAGGGCTTGAACGATGCAGCATTTGAAATTGAGACATTACTGCTCAGGAGGTTTCCTGATAATATTCGGGGATCCACGTGGAATTCCAGATCCGTTCACATCGCCGACCGCTGCACTGGAAATGTCAGGTCCTGCGCACGCTTGCTGTATGTCTCCACGGGGGTTTTTCTGAATATATGCTCTCTGTTACCCAATTTAGATGCTGAACATTGAAGTCTTAAGTGTTTGATTCAAAATTCAATAAATAACGAGCACTAAGGGTACAGTTCTACATTGCACTAAAAAAGAAAATCGCCTTTGAGCTATGAAAAACAAAGTATTCTACAATTTTACCTTGAATTCTCCACTTGAAGGAAGTTTTTGGAGAAGGAGCCAGGCTGGTGTGGTGCTATGGCACCTGCCGAAGCAACGAGAAGGGCTGAGGTCCTCTCCTGCTTCCGCCCCAGGTCACCTTACTGGGGGGACATTTCAGAAACCCAGACATCACAGACACCACGACGGAGGTGCGTGGGCCAGTGGACATTGGAGGTCCGTCAGAGGAACCATGGCTGTCCTGTGTGACCTGAGGGTTCTCCTGAGCCTTGTTTCCTCACCTCCGAAACAGAGCTACGTGGCTGCGCCTCCCGTGGGAGGGTGTAGTGAGGTGGTGTACGCTGAAGCAGGGAGGCATTCTGGGACGTGGGGATGAGTGTGAGCAGTGGAGCATGGACAAATCCACGCTGGGTTTAATCCAACTAGCTCCAGGGTTGGTAGTTGTCTCCCTGCTGCAACAGGCCAGGTTGGTATAGTAATGCTGTAATTCCCGCAGGAATGACTTTCGTGACCTATGGCTATTTTTTTCTGCAAGGTGGTTGTGAGCAGACATCTTTTTTTAACTGTCCTTGGCAACTGGTTGTTTTACTAAGGTCCAGGTTCCTCCTACCTAAGTTTAGATACTTAACTGAGGCACCCGAGCAGGATGTGCACCTGCAGAGGGGATTCAGATATCTGATGGACTGAGGTTCTGTTTGCTGAGGCCCCTCTCTTCACGGACAGCGTGGGGGTGGAGGGCACCTACATTCATAATTTAGGTGACTGGTTTAGTAGCTTGCAGCATGTATTTTCATCTGGCTTCTCCCAGATTTTTCTTCACAACTCAGAAGAGTTGAGACTCCTGGATACCTGTGTGCTAAGTGTGCTCCAAATCCCAATGGAGGTTTTTTCCAGCCCACTGGAGAGCTATTCATCTACGCTGTGCTCACTGGCATGCTGTTAGTCTTTCTGTGTATTTTTTCCTCTTTCATGTAGTTTCCTCTAGTAGACCAAATCAGAGATTTATGCCAAAACTGCTTAAAAATGGTTGTGCCGTTCAGTGGCTGTGTCAGAAAACCTGTGCAGATGTTCCTGCAAAACGGCGTTTTTAGCTTGATGGACTGCCTGGCTGCTACATTTGTCATGGGGTTTTAAGTCGCTCAGTTTTCCAGGAAGTTTCTTGGCTCCCTACTAGAAAAAAACATGGAGACAGGAACAAATATCAGAGCAGGTCAAAAAATCTGCCAGTAATTAGTAGGTTGAACTGGTCTGGACCATCTACTTTTATCATGCTTATATGCTGGAAACTTGCAGAACAGACCATGGTGATACGTTTAAGAATTTTTCTATCTCCTTTGGTAAAGACGGGGCGAGGTGAGTTCAAAAAAGAACTAACCACTCTGAGATTAATGGATGGGTTTAAAGGATGAGTAAGAGAATCAGTGGTCGTGACTCACTGGCCAGGCCTGCTGCTCAAGAGTATTTCTAAGTCCAAGATGTGCAAGCTCAAGGAACCTGACAACCAGACCTGAGCTCTGAACCACGCTGTTAAATGCAGAAGCGTTAGAATCCCCATAGTGATCTCCTGAATGCTCTTGGTCTCAGCAGGAGAACTGAGCCTCACTGCTGCTTTCAGGTGCTTCTGCTCAATTCAGATTCAAATCCAGAGCCTGGTCCATCTTTGTTTTCCAAGCTTTTTAGAAAAGAACAGTTGATGATGAAAAAGTGCAGTGGCACAGAAGGCGATGCCGTTCGTCAGTGACGGATCAGAGCGCGGGCCACAGAGGAGAAAGCAGTTTCCTTTGCCGTGTCTTTCATTGAACAGCGAAGTCCAGAGCGGTGCTGTTGAAACGAGAAAGCTGTGACGTTTTGGAGGAAAGGGAATGGCAGCTAGCAGTCATAACCTGAAATGACCATCACCATACAACTGTAACCATAGCTACCCCTCTTTGAAAAGAAGTGCAGTGAGATGTGTAAAACCGTCTTTATCAGCGACAAACTGCATGGCTGTCATACCCACTTGGAGCAGAACAAAACATCCTTTAATACAGCTTTGTTCCTAGTGTGTTTTGCTGAGAAAATGGAAGAGGGAAGGTGAGGGCGTGATAAAAATGAAAAGACCTGCCTAAGTTGTCTTTTAAGTTAATCCACATAAGAGGGACACGTTCTAAGAAAAGAATGTGGCCAATCGTAATAAAAAATTCAATCTGTGGCTACTCTAGCTAAACTGCAGAGTGGACTGTGTAAAAACACACATAGGCAGCATGTGACCAAAATAAGTCTCTATTAGCAGATGGGACAGCATGACAGGCCGCTTCGGTGTTCCTGGAAGAATGCAGTATTACCGTTTTAAATCAATCGGTTTCTGCTCATAATTAAACCAGTGTGAATCAGCAACAACCACAGCATGGTGATTGCTCTTCACGTGGTCAGCTCAGCACAGAAATTCATGCAGGAGCAGGAGGGAGCACAGCTTTTATTCCTGCAAAATGACCAGCAGGAATAAAAATTCTGATACTTTCTTTCAGCCAGCAACAGTTTGAGATTTTTGGGTCAGAATTAAGGGATTCTTCCAACTCCAGCTAAAAGACAGCAGACCGGCTGTTTACCAGTCACCCTTGGGAAAAAAGAAAGAAAATTTCGTCTGTTTACCAGTCTATGAGTGAGTTTGAAAAAAATCCTCACGTCCTGTTCTGGAAAATAAAGTGTGCTGAGAGCTCGAGAATTCCCAGAGCAGTAGGCAATATATGCTCATAGAAAGGCAGGTATAGCAATAAGACAAGTAAACCATTCTAAACTACAAATAGATGTGGATAGAACAGAAAGGATTAAGTAGAAAGAAGGGGTATTGTCAGGAGCACGGTTCAATATTTATCTTTTGTGCTCTGTCCTTAAGGAACTGCAGGGCAAACTGAACTTAACATTTTTCGGAGGATGTGTTTAAAGAGATTTTTTTTCCCCCACTGCTTTTGAATCCTATATACACATTTGCTACAGGAGATTCATTGTTTCAGTGACTGGTTTGTATAATCTAGTTGTTACGGTGGGCGACTGAGCATGATGCAAACACATAATAGTGCTTGCTGTTTTAATAGAAAGTGGCAGGTTTGTGGTGTGTGCTGAGGTTTTTCACAGCATTTGTTTTTTAACGCAGTATTGTCCACCCCAAGCGTTCCCAGACCAGCTGTTTCACTGTTTTCTCCAAAAATCATCATATTGGCTTAAAAAAAAAAAAAGAGAATGAGATCTTCACCGACAGGGCAATGAGTTGAAGGGCTCTGTGCTGCGTAGCTGAACGGAAGCGTGTGAAGTGCTGGAGTCCGAAACCTGGCTTTACATCCATCTCCCCACGAAAACGCGTCCCTTGCAGGGACAGGAGAGGACAGCCTCGGTCCTGGGGCCACCGCTCTCTGCAGCAAACAGCAGGTAACGCCCAGGGCGGGCCCGAGAAGACTGTGCTGCATGTTAAGGGACCTACCAGAGATGGCCCTTTGCAGGCATTGCACGTGTTTTTGTACAACTTTGTACTTCATTTGTTCACGCTTTGGCCCTCAAATTCAGTTGTCCCCAGGTCCAGCTTGCTGTGATAAATCCTACGAGCTACTAGCTGACCATTCAGGCAGCATGTGTACCTCTCAGCCCTTCTTTTGTTTTTCAGAAGCCAGTAGAGCTTTCCTCAGACACTGTCCAGGGCCAGTCTTCAGGCAAGGTTCAACCTTTCAGTATAGGTCAGAACACTTTTTTTTTTTTCCTTTTCTTTTCCTCCCTGTGGAAGTGATTGAATCTAGGTTATGGCAGGTAGCTGAGAACCACTCTGCGTCACCAAGCTGAATCCCTGTTCAGTCTTTCTCCTTTGCCACGTGGACTTTTCAGTACTTACACAAGTGATCAAAAACTTGTCGTCTGTTGCTCTGGGTTGCTTTGTCATGTGTGACTTTCCTTGCAATCCATGTGTTTGGCGTAAACTGTATGGCACAGTTCTCCTTTCAAGGTTCAGAAGCTTTTTTGGATAGCTAGGAAGCATTTGGCCTCCCTACCTTCTCTCCCTCTATAACCCTCACTCCAGTTAGACACTGCAGCTGGGAACAGTCACGGTGGTCTTCAGGGGTCTGGGGATCCTCTTGTGAGTCTTCCTTTCAACAGAAGGGCACAGAGATGGCTGTCAGGTGGGACTGTGCCAGCTGGTTTCCCCAAACCAAAGGTTGACCAGCAGCTGCTGGTGAGGATGTCCTGTTTTATTGCGTTTGCGGGCAAGGGTTCGGCAGCGGGGGCTGCAGAGGCGGCTTCTGGGAGAAGCTGCCAGAAGCTTCCACCATGTCTGACAGAGCCAGTGCCGGCCGGATCCGAGACAGACCCGCCGCTGGCCAAGGCTGAGCCCATTGGCGACGGTGATCGGTGGTGGGGGGTCCCCACACTATAGAAGCCTGTTCCTGAAGGACGGCACCCGTGGGGGGACCCGGGCTGGAGCAGCCTGTTCCTGAGGGACGGCACCCGTGGGGGGACCCGGGCTGGGGCATCTTGTGCAGAACTGCAGCCCGTGGGAAGGACTCACACTGGAGAAGTCTGTGGAGGACTGTCTCCCGTGGGAGGGACCCCACACTGGAGCAGGGCAGAGGGTCCCCCCACGGGTGAGGAGTCCTCCCCCTGAGGAGGAAGGGGTGGCAGAGACAGCGTGTGATGAGCTGACCACAGCCGCCATTCCCCGTCCCCCTGCGCCACTCGGGGGGAGAAAGGAGAGAAATGGGGAGTGAAGCCCAGGGAGAAGGGAGGGGTGGGGGAAGGTATTTTAAGATTTGGGTTTAGTTCTAATTATCCTAACCTGATCTGATTCGGAATAAATTAAGCTAATTTCCCCCAACTGAGTCTGTGTTGCCCCTGACTGATCTCTCCCTGCCCTTATCTTGACCCACAAGCTTCTCGTTAGGCTTTCCCCATCCAGCTGAGAAGGGGAGTGGTGGAGCGGCTTGGTGGGCACCTGGAGTCCAGCCAAGCTCAACCCACCACACCTGTGTGAACCCGGCCCCGTGGAGGGGCTTCATTCGCAGCTCCCCAGGCTTGGGGCCTCCTGGGAGGCCATGCACCAGCCCCGTGGTGGAAGGGTTTCACCATTTCTGTGGTTTGTGGTGTTGGTGAGCACAGAGAAGAACAGGTCTGTTCAACCATGACTGTAATTGTTTACTGTGCTGAAAGACACGTAAGTAAATTCTTTGTAATGCATTAACTTTTGTCCTAATAATATGTATTACTTCAGTTGTCACTGATTCTTGGAAAACAGCGCTATTACAGTACAACATTAATTGAGTATCTGTTGCTTGTATTATGTTCTACTTATTTTCTCTAGTAGATATGTTGTAATTCCTTATATTTTCTCAGTACTTAGGAGTGAAAAAATTTAAGATCTTTTGGAGAAATTGTACTAGAAATACTTTTGTGATCCATGCTGTTTGCTGACTTATGCTTGACATGCACTATGAGTAATTGAGGAAATTTTTCTGCACCAATGGCAGTAAATATTGGTGTCCATTTTCTTCCACAGAAAATTATTTCTGTGCTTGTTCTAGAAACTGAAATGTCTCTTGCTTCTTTGAAAGGAATTATCTTAAATTGTTGATATATTCCCACCACTGTTGTTGTCAGAATCATATTCAAGGACAGGTTGTGATTATTTTTTTTTAATAATTTAAAAATACAGAGTTATTTGGATTCAACCTGCCATAAAACCTGTGTGAACTCTTCTGCAGCACATAAGAGAGACTAAGCAGATAAACTGCTTGGAAACAACACTTCAGAATTTTTGGTGCTATCATTAGGGCAGAGACAGAAGAAACACAAAAACATGGGGCTATTTGAAATAGTGAAAGACCCAGTTTCTAACAGCCTCACCAGATCTTTCACTGAGTGGATTGGAAGATTGGAAGGGACCTCTGAAGCTTGTCTCCTCTATCCTGCTGTTCAAAGCAGCACCAGCTTCAGGCGTAGAGTGGATCGCTCTGGGACGCGGAGCCTCTGGGAGTCTTAGTCTCCGCTGCTGACTCCTATTTTGGGTAGATGCAAGTTGGTCAGAAATTTTTACTTTAAGGTGGAAGGATGTTGAAGTTGACTTGCATTTTTTACTTTCATAAATGCTGCAGTGACTTGGATTCTTTCAGGGAATGCTTCTTAGGGACAGATGTTTTAAAATGACAAAATTAAGGCCTCTGCTACTGTTGTGGCTGGTGTTAGTCTGCAGTTTCTGTGCTGTGCCTTTGTATTTTGCATTTCACTTACTGTGGTCAATAAAAATAGAGGATTGTGTTATTTTGGTTCAACTTCTTCCTGTTCATATCGGTGTTCTCCATCTGACTCCCTGCAAAGTCTGAGACCACATATTTTCCTGCCTGCCTCCAGGGGATAGCTCATCTGGTTTTAGTGCTGCCATCAAAAGTACGCACATTGTTTGTGGAATCTGGTGTGCTGCAATGCTCTTAGAAGAAAGTTTAGTAGCAGTCTGTAGCAGTAGAGTCTGTACAGTAGCAGACTCTAAAGGCCAAACTTTAAATATTAACAGCCCGCATAAGGAATATTCTCTGCGTGGCAGCTCACCTCTTGAAGATTAAATGAAAATACGAATTAGGGAGGTCTTTGGTTTGCTGAGGGATGGGGTTGGGTGGATGAGAGTGAACCTTACAGCGGGGAGCGAGAGGTGCCTATAGCTCTTTATATAGGCACCTATCCTGGGTGTAGCCTTACGCTAACCAGCTCTGCTGAGTACAAAGCATGGGGAGAAACCCACATCTTCAGACGTAGCGTGTGCCTCAGCTTATCCCTAATGGAGCTACAGGGATGCATGGGAGCTCTGCATTGCAGGAGAAGACGGAAAGCCAAGTCTCTACAAAGAAAGCGGTGGGAGCAAAGCTCGGCTTCTGGTGAGGAGAGTAGCGCCGGGGCAGCGCGGGCGCCGTGCCCAGACCTCCATGTGCTGGAAGTGCCGGAGCAGCGTTTCCCCGCTGACTGCGTGACTTGATCTTGCCAAAGTCTGTACGAACTACTTGGTGCTCCACAGCAGGGCTCGTCCTAAGGAAAATACCGCAAGTTAAAACAGAGTCTAGAGAGCAGAGCGAGAGCAGCTCGTTGGAGTTGAGAGCCGCATCTTCTAAATATTAAGGGGCATGTCGCGGCGATGCTTAGCAGATGCAAAAGGTCACTGCTGCCCAAGCTTTCAGTAAAACAAAGGCCAACTATTTTTAACTTCGAGTGGGAAGCCTAAAGCCATAAGCTGGCCTGATTGCAGGAGGCCTAGACTTCTGTGATAATCAGAGCTGTGTGTGCAACGTGAGCCCGTGACTGCATGCGCTGCAAGCTGCGTCCAAAATCTGTTCTGACCTCTGCGAATGCCGTGACGCCCACTGTTGCAGACAGGGCCCGACCTTGTGAAGTCCTGCAAGCTCGGCACTAAAAACCCTTTCCTGTCTTGCAGAGTTACTGTGAGAGACGGCGAGCTCAGGAGCCAAGGTGGGGGTTGAGAGAGAGACATAAACCTTTTGCATTACTTAGTAGTGCCCCCGTCTTCCGCTGCCCCCTCCAAATGAGTGAAAAAGCAAGAGATTGATTGCAGGCAAATGGGACAGATGCAAGACCCATAGCAAAGGGATCTTGTGTTCTGCTTGGAGAATCCAGGGCTACTTAGATGTGTCCTGTACAGGACACCAAGCTTTGACTCCAAGGCTATTTTGAAAAACAAATATATGTATTTTCTTTTTAAGAGATCTGCAGAGCTCGTGTTAATGTACCTGCTGGCGGGAGTATAAGCATTGACAGGAGAAAGTCTGCATCTCTGTTCTGCATGGCTTTCTTCACCCTGGTGTTGGAGCCAGGCGGGCGATGCCGAGTTCTGGGCCCGGATCGTTTCCTTACGTTTCTCAGCGCCGCTGTAGAAAGCGGGACAGCAGATGTAGGTCTCGGTTCATACTTGTTTCTGGCTTTGAAAAAAAGCTACTGTGACTTCTTGGTGAACTTTATGAACCCAGCAGGATTTGAATGTCACCTCGGCTGGGTAAGCAGTGCCAAAGCTGCACCACACTTCCCGAAAGTTCAGCTTGTCTTCTTTCTGGTGTGACAAAGCTGTGTCAAGAAGAAAAAAAAAAATGCAAGTTTGGGCCAGCCTTATTCCTTCTGAAATAGTATTTGCAGCAGGGCCTTTCTCAAATTTATGGAGGGCATATGGAATATTTTTGTGATTTCTTAACGGTCTGGCAGTGCGGAGGCACGCTTTTTCCATAGCAGTGATAGGCATGAGTGCTCAGCTGTTTTTCTGTGCAGTTATGAAGCTGGATCACTTTCTGATTATGGCACCCGAGGGGACCTGGGGAATGGGACGACTTTTTTTCTTAAGAATAAGCTTGGAAGGCTTTTAAGTAGAGGAGCTGTTTGTTTCATCGACGGCTGCTGAGAGCGTGGGACAGAGTGTAGCTCTGATCCTGGAGCGCCCGAGTGCATCGTTGCACTTGGGTTGACAGTTTGCAAACGCGGCTGATCTGCGCCGTTGGGTGGCCGCCAAGTACGCCATGAGGTCACTGCCCGCAGCAGCGACGTAGGCGAGACTGGAAAGGCTTTGTATCCAAATTACTAAATGCAATGCAGCCTGGGCCTGTTCTTGGCTGTCTTTCCACCAGCGCTGGTAGGGAGCGGCCGTCAGTCCGCGGCTCGCAGGCTGCCGCAGCGTGGCAGAGCAGATGGTGCCAGTTACGCGAATAGATGACCCCCAGCTGGAATCGCTGTTTGATCCCGTGGCTCCCAGTCCTCAGCCGCTCATCAGACATCTTCTGCCTCAGGTGGTCCTACAGCTCATCTCCCAGCTCAGACTTCGTATTTCAAGAGGACGTTCTGCTATTGCCATGGTGGCTATTCTCAAGGAGCAGGTCTTCCCTCCCCTGTGCACAGAGGGGGAACGTGCTGTTGCTGTTTCTAATGGTACTGTCAGCCTGGTCCCTTTTCACAAGCAGCACAAAATGGCTCTCCACAGTACTGAGAGCCTTGAAGCTGTGCTCAGTATAAAGCCCAGCTACCTCACTGGTGTTTGTCACCCCTTGGGATCTGATGAGTGACCCAGACCTCCTGTACAGTTCCCTTTTCAGCATTCTGTGTTGCTGCCACATGCTTTTGAGGAAACCAGCATGTCCCCAGGTTGTCAAAGTGTACGGAGAACATAGATACACATTTTCATCTTATTTGTAGGACTCCTCTGTCCCCCAGCTATCCCAGGTGCCATGGAGGTCAATGAGCAGGTATTGCTTACGCTCACCTAGAAATTCCTGTTGACAAACAGTGATACTTTGGGAATCTCAGTACAGGACCAGCCGTTTGGGGATCCCACACTGCCTCACAATTGAGGTATTGCCCTCATTTATCTATCAATAAATCTATCGAGGTGCAGAGATGTTACGTCTTTCGGTAGAAGGCATTATAGAGCTCTTGGCATGGGAGGCTCCTAGTCTTACTCTTTCAGCGAGAGGCTTAGCTCTGCTGTGAGGTATGTCTGATAAGGCTCTCTGACAAATTGCTGAGAACAAGGTCCAGTCAATAATCAGTTTTAATAGTTTCCCAGGCTGAATTACGTACTTGTTTCACATGGACGCACACAAACCCTGATAGATTTGATGTTGTACTTGTGGCTGCCTTGTAGTGAAAACTCAACTTTTTTTCCATATTCAGCACAGATTAAATCTTTTTTCATTTTTCTTCAAAATTTTGCAGTAAGGATGAAATTAATATTTCTCACCTCAACTTCAAAGCAAGCAACCAAACCTCTCGGGGTCCGTATCCAGTGCATGCAGACCAGCCTAACCGCAGCAATGGCAGTGGAGTTGCAAGGGTGATTGGGCCCTGGCTTTTTCCACCAAGCCCACAAGAAATGACAGATCAAATACTTCCTCTTCCAGGTTTGCAAGGACCAAGTGGCTAGACCCTACCCTTTCCCGTACTTCACCCTGTCCATCGTAAAGCACCACACTAGGTGTTTATACCTCACAACCTCTGCTCTTCAGGAGAACAGGCTCACAAACCAAAAGCAAGTTGCGTTGCCGTAGCGTCCTGCAGTGCACCCTCACAGGGCACTTTCCAGGGCTGGCCATTACAATTAATAATAATTAAAAGCAGCGCAGAGCAGCAAGGGGCTAGATGCTTAGCTCAGTTAGTTTCAAATCTGTTGCAGATTGCACGCTCCAAATCACAGAAGGGACCTGATGCTACGGGTGACGAGCAACGGTTTAAAAAAAGCGCTGGCTGCTTCCCAGAGAGCTGAAGTACTAATTAGGGCCGTGGACAGTCAGCTAATTCAGACCTTAATGAGCCCTAAGGGGCTGCAAGATAACAGAAGCTCAGATGGGTACACCGCTGCGCAGCCTTGAAGTAGTGCTGTTTTATTAACAAAAGCCTTGACAATAGACGAAGCGTCGTACATGCAACTGGGAGGAAACTGTGGAGAAGGAGCCTGTGAAATCTGGACAGTGGAGGCAGGTCCAACCTTCTGTAATGGCAGATTTCACCCATCAAAAAGCCAGATGCACATCAGCAAAATTTGAGGTCTCTGTAGTGAAAGCCCTGGTTGCTGCAAAATCGGGTTGTTAGTCCTTGGGTTGCAAAGAGAAGTTAAATCTGTCCAAAGGCAAGACCAAAATCTCCTCTTGTTTTGAGGCCTTTGGAGTGAATTTAACATTTCTTCTCTAGGTGGTTACTTTTTGGTTTTATTTTGGGGAGAAAAAGCCACGGCGCCTTTCCTATCCTTCATTTTCTTGGAAAACTTTTGTACAGACACAGCAAGGATCTTTGTGTGCGCACGAGCAGGCCTGTGATCTGCCCTCGTCCCCTCATCACCCGTGTGGGAACGTGGCTAACATCGAACACCGGATGCTTCCATGCCTCCAGGGTACAAACCAGATGCAAGGCAAAAAAAAGAAAACCCAAAAAAACCTCACAGCTGCCCTTGCAAGCTGCTCCCAGAGAGTCCCGTGCACCTCCTTATCATCTTCAGTGAGCTTTATCCGAGGCACTGCGGACCCTTTGTGGTCGTGTATGTGGCCCTTTCCAGCGGAGCCTTCCTCTCTTGGAGATTCGCTCTTTTGAAGCATAACTAAATGATTTTGAACGCAAACAATGAGATGCCCTTTTTGAGGGTATCCTGACAAACCTGGGGCCAACCTCCTCAGCCAAAGCAAATATTCCCACTTGCTGCCAGGGCTGTGGGACCCCAAAACCTTCCAGAGGTGTTTGCTCCGGAGCGGGGGCCGTAAGCGTCGCTGCCGCCCTGCTCCCGCTGTGCCTGCGTGTCTGCAGAGGCATTCCCACCCCACTCTTCCTCCCGGGCAGTGAAGGGCAGGATCTGGCCTTTAATCACAGGTTTTCACGAGGGCTTGTGCCTGTCTGGCTGTCGCACCGATTATCTCTGTATTTAGCCTACTGAGAAGTTAGGGGTACTCAACGCTATTTTGCTGCAGAGCTCATTTTTAATGAATTAAATTTAAATTTAATCAACTATTTCTCGCATTTTTGCCTCCTCAGTAAGCTAAAATGCTAATCGCGGAGCAGACGAGCCTAATGTGAAGCTAGTTTTCAAAGAGTTTAATGGATATGAGGAGATCTCTGCGCACACGATGGGTCCTCCCCACCAAAGGAACATCTGGGTTCCTCTCCCTCCCCGTTGGTCCTATTTTTATATACATGTATTACGTTATATGTATATGGGAATCCTCCTGGGCTTGTTGCAATTCTTTCTGTAAAGAAGAAATGGCCTTTTTTGCAGACTGCTTCAAACCTGATCTTGCTGGGAGCCCGGGAACCCCTTCCCTGCTGCGTAACAGTTGCTTGCTGCGGTGCCGAGTCCGTCCGCTTTGTCACTAGTCCTTTCAAAATACAATCCTTTCTCTTTTTATTTTCTACTACATGTATCAAAGTAGACCCGTGCTAAACCTTTGAGTATCAAACCCCTGCAAGAGGGAGAAGTTAGGTGTTAGTCACCTGGAAAGTCCATCTGGCCAGCGGCGAGAACGATTAATTTTGTTTCCCTGCTAAAATAAAGGATGGTGCTTTGCTCCTTACCCCTGTTTACACAGCTCAGGAGCAGCTCCTCGCTTTGTAAGTCGGGATCCCACCCTTCCTCTCGTTGCCGAAGCGCGTTTCCTGAGAAAGTACAACCTGTCTCCTGACCAGAATAGCTGGGGGCAGCTCTCCCCCCCCTTGCCCTGCTCAAAAGGCCGAGCTGCTGGGGCAGGCGCCGGGGAAGAGCCGGCAGTCGGCACGCCACGCGCGGTTCCGGAGGCGCTGCCTGGGGGTACCCGGGCAGCCTCAAAAGCGCAGCGGGTGCGGGAGTCCGGAGCACTCGGCGCGGCCCTGCTGTGACCGCAGGTGGTCAGCGGGTTCCCCCCGTCTGTACGACAGCCTCTCGCAACCCGTATGACGCCTTTATTTCATTCTATCTTGCTATTTGTAGCTACGCCCTGTCTTTTGCACCGTGTCGGTATTAACAGCCTGCGCCCCTTAAACACCCCAGCCAGGCACACGCGTTGTTTGCTACTACCCCCTCCTCTGCTTCGGTCCCCTCCCCGGGCCGCAAAGGGCAGCGCGTCCCTCCCACCCACGCCTCGCCTCTGGTGCTCGCCGCGTGGGCAGCTTCTTTCCGCCGCTGCGGCTTTTCGTACCCCTGCAAGTAGGAGTGGCTGCAGCACGGACAGGAGGAAAGCGCTTACTTTTGGCCCGCTGAACTGAGTACTATGAAATAATGGGATATGTTGCAAATTGTGACCTTTTAATCATTATTTCTGGCATGAAATCCTGAAGTTCTTTTTGCTAATATTCTTGATATATGAACCTTTGAAGTCTCATTTTGCAATCTCGGATCCTAAGAACATAAAATAGTACAAGGTTGGTAAGAGTTGGGGGACCTGCAAGACAAAGGCAGGTGTTTTCCTTGTCATGTAGCCCGGCTCATTTGCAGAGCTTTTCCTCTAGGAAGCATTTTTAGACCAGATGTGTGCTTGCTCACTAGCCCGTTTGCTACACTAACATAGGAGTATTTGGTTTTCTTGTTATTTTGAGTGAAACCTGTTATGTCGCACAGATTTTTCAAGGTTCCCCAGTGACAGTTCTTCTGAGTCATCATCTTGTAGGAAGTAGCTATTGGAAGTCTTTTCTCCCCATTCGCAGCTTGCAAACCGTCTAAAAGAATTGTAATAGAAACTAGAAGGGTCCTAAGCAGAGATGAAGAAATTAAACACCACTGAACACCACCCTCAACCCCCCTTGTCCCCTCCCCACAGTCACCCACACATCTTTCTGCTGTATCTCCTGCCTCTCCCCCGTCAGCTCCTGGCTGCCTCCAAGTTTGGCACTCGGCAAAAATGGGGACCGAAGGGTAATGCCTGGATGGAGAAGGGAATTCACGCACTTTTGTGCCTGTGTATGCTCTGATTCTTGACTCTGGGATGGCCAAAGGTGTTGTGTTACTGTTGTAGGGGAGTTTCGTGCTTATTCTGGAGGGCTCTGCAGCTGCTTGGCCGTTGACTCTTGGTAGTATCTTGCTGAATGCCGTAGAGAGAATGACACTCCTGTCTGTAGGAGCGAGATGATGTATGTGTCCACTGAAATGAAAATAATAGCATGCGGTGAAATCCCTCTGGACTCTCCGCATCTACTTCCAGTGAAATACAACACTTGTAGATGTTCGGCTGGATGAATTCGAGCGGGGTTTCTAGGTGGAAACTACTGTCCTAAGCATTGAAATAGTTTTTATTTATTTATTTAAAATCAAAACTACGAGAAGGCAAAAAGCCCCCAGAAACCCCAAGCCCATATGTCTGTAAGAAACAGCAGGTTACTGCTTCATGATTAAGCCTGGGTTCCTGGCACCACTGCTCACCCCAAGCAGTGAAATACTCGGAGGGAGGAGAGTCCAATGGAGAGTGAAGGGAAATAGGAGTCACCAGATATTTTGCAGCCTTGTCACTGGAAAACTGAGTAGGTAGAAGAGCTGGGTTTGGATTAGGAATTCCTCATCTCTCCCTGTGCTTAGCTCCCCTCTCCCTTTTCACCTCTGACTTACTCAATGTAGAACTCGTTAATATGACAGTGATCGATTAGGCGAGCGCTGGACGGATACTTGCCTCTCCCCCCGGGTCAATCCTCCTTCCTTCCCTCCTGCTCCTCAGCTGCTTGCTTTGGCAGCATCCTTGTCCCTATGTTTTGGGCAATAACAGGGCCCAGAAGGGCTTTGGTATATTGGTTCCCATCTGGAACCCTTTTGTCCTGGGTTTTGCCAAGTGTCTCATACATGTGGTGAATAAGCCCTGCTTTGTATTTTACTTCCCTCACCGCCGTTTGGCCGTTGCCTGGGACAGCAGCGTAAGAACAATAATTATCAAAGCTCACAGCAATAACAAACCACGAAAATCTTTGCCCTCCAATTCAACTGTTTGGCATTATCAAGGAGAAGAAATGTGAAATGGTAACACTCTTTAACTCATTAATGTGTTGATTGATTTCACAAGATTTGTTTGCAGCCACCTAAAGCCATCTCCTCTACTGCTTATGAACTGCGAGTACAAAGCAGAAGTACAGAAGACAAGGCTGCCACTTGCACAAATAAATGAAAACACTGATACAGCACAAGTTGCCTGAAAGCAAAAATCAAATTCTTTCCTGTTCTGCCGAATTTGATATGCATCAAAAATGCAAACTTTCTGCACTTCCAGTACTCTGTGAAGAACAAAAGGGTAATTTTTTTCCCCGTTAATAACAAACGCCTAAGGGGCAATCAAAACAGAATAATAGGGAGCAGCCCAACTCAGTGAATTTAGTTTTTTGTCAAAAAACCCTCATCAATCTATTGTCGTAGATGAACGCTAGTGAGAGACTTGAGACTTAGAAATGAAATGGAGTTGTTGTCATACAAAGTGTGTCTCCTTTCAGAAACACTTCCAATGGTATTTATTTTTTGTATTGATTTCAAGAAGCTCTGGCTACAATACAGGTCCTCTTTTGGCATGAATGCTTCTCTTGAGACTATTTTCCAGGTGGTTTTTTGAACACAGATGTATAGTTGAGAAATCAAATCGGCAATGCAGCAGCCGAAGGGACTGGCTTGGCATTACTTTCTCGGCATCTTTGGCTGGGCATCTTAAGCCAAAGATGCTCTCAGGAGAGAAGAACCCTCCTTCCCCCGCTTTCTCTCTGAAAGTATAACGCACATCCAGAAGATAACAATGATGGCCCGGGGCGTGGGGGGGGGGAGTGCAGATTGCTCAATTTGAGAGAAAACAATTTCTTTTCTCCCATTTTAAGTGGAGATGGGCTTTAATAAAAAAGCGTTGCTGCATTGGAAGGGATGTGTCCTCCCTTCTGATGGAAAGAAGGCTGGATGAGCAGGCACAGCACTGACAGGCAATGGGTGTTTCCTCACTGCAATGAATTTAAATTTAAATTTAACTTTCATAGGTGGTGTCCCCCCAGCATCTCCCCAGGTATTTTTGGCTGGCCTATCTGGGTCATCTCCATGCAAAGCTTTGATTTTGAAAAGCAGTTTGAGGCTGAAATGGAGCTGCATTCCGGGCATTAAGGGTCCTTCTAACAGAGTGCCACGGAAATGGCAACCACGAACCGTGGATCCAGGTTGTTTCTTTCCGTCGCTTTTCAACAAGTGTTTCTGGGAGCGGTGTCAGAGAACAACCGCCGTTGATGAACATGGAAGGACTATGAAGTACTAACACATGTGATTATTGCTACTGTGAAGCTTCCAACTGTTTGGGGTTTAGGAATTGTTCAGGCATCTGAAAATGCATTATCTTAACATTTGGCAAGATGAGAATTTGGAGGAGAGAGTACTAAAAATTTTGTTTTCATTAACACAAGCTAATTAAATCATTTAGCTAGCACTTTCAGTACTGAGAGCTTGCAGCCACATACTATTTTGAGGTTTCACTTGTTTTTCTGCCAAGTTCTCGTCTCCAGACCAGCTTTATTTTTGAGTGGGAACTAAGAACTTTTGGACAATGTCAAGCATCATCCACTGGATCTGCTAATTTGTGGCTAGATTGTGCAACTCTTACCCAGCCAACATGACTAATTTTAGATGTGCCTCGCAGGGCGAGTGCGGGATGGCTTTGCTTAAGCAGAGGCTAGAGGAACAGCCCTGAGCACAGGGATTAATTGTGTAAGAATTTAGTACAGTCATGAGTAAGGCTCATATGATGTAGCCCTTCCTTTTAATTCTGTGTTGTTAATGTGAACTTTGCTGTAGTCAAGGGTTTCCTGAGAATATTATTTATAATACACTCGGTTCCTAAAAACCTTTCATTTCTCCGTGGCAGAACCTCACTCCTTCTGTGGTTTCAGCACACAGTCTGGGCAAAGGGGCTTTCTCCTGTTTTGTTGTGGATTCATCTCTTTGCCTTTATCCGTCTCACATCTTTGCTGGATGTAGACTTTGTTTTCCTTTAATGAACTTATTTTTAGCTCCATAGAGTACACTGGAGATACCATCCTTCCCAGGCAGCCACGCTGCTGCCTAAGCAACCGTATTCTTTCTGGAGCATTTAATGTAGGGTGGATTTCCCCCCCCCCCCCCCCCCCCGCCCAGTACCTAGTAAAGCTGCCCTGAAATACATGTGGTGCTTGGACTGGAGTTTTATTTCCCGAGAAAGGCTGAAATTCTGCAAGTCAACAGCAAAACCCTGAGTGACTCTAGCGAAGTGAGGATGAAGGGGGAGTAGCCAGTATATAACCTCGATAAAACTGAGAATATATAGGTACATCGCATCCCAAACAACGAAACCCCGACCCAGCTTCTCACTCAGCAGACCGCAGAAGCCCAATTCGCTCGCTCCCCGCTTGTCCCCCACTTTTCAGCTCCCAGTGAAGGCTGGGCTGGCCAGAGACGAGAGTGGATCCGGCCCTCCGTACCCCCGGTGTGGCTTGCCAGGGCTCGCAGAGGCTTGCGCCTGGGAGGGATTTGGCTAGCAAGACTGAAGAGAGCCTGGTGAAAGGAAAGAGGGAAATCTGCAACAAAATCTGAGAGGAGACTTGGTACTGAGACGATTCGTGCAGAAGAGGCAGAAAATTGAAAGCAGAGTTTATAATGTGGACAAAAGCGCAGAGATTAGATGCTGATGTTTGCCTGATTAATTCGGAGGAAAATTCCTGGTAGGCTTCAGAACGTGTTCGGGGGGACCCTCCTTTTGGTCGTTTTGGACTTTGCCTGGTGAGAATAAAGCTCCAGCACCTCTCCTGAGGGCGAGTGCCCTCACGGTTGTGGCCAGCCAGGCGTACTGGGCTGCCTGTCCAGCATTGCTAACGGAGACCTTTGCGTGGAAGAGATGTGGGGGGAAACCATTCCTGCAGCCCAGGGCATGAGGGGTGACGGGCCATGGCCACGGTTCTGGTCTTAAAGGTCTTTTCCAACCTGAATGATTCCAGGATTTGTGTTTGGCTGGTTCTCAGTGGCTCGTAAGCGGAGGTTTGCCCAGTCTCATCCCTTCTGTTAAAATTGCTATCCCAAGGGAGTGCCCGCTTGCTTTTTAGTTTGTTTTCCCTCACTGCTGTCACGTTGTTGTCATAGCTCCTAACCCACTGCTCGGTGCTGTTCGCACATAACCCCAGAGCTCGGGTTTTATTCCTGTGACCAGAAGCTTACAAACGCCCTTCACAAAGTGTCACCACGGGCACCAGCGGCGCGGTGCCACCGGGTACCGCCACGTCCATCGCTCCTGGAAATGGTGCCTTTTCCCACCACCAGCGATCGCAGTTTTAACCTCTGCGCCTGGCTGACGGCTCATCTACGGTGCTCGTCCTGCATCTGTGCCGCTTCTGGGAGATGCGGGTGTTTGTGGAAACCTCCCCAGGTCTGGAAGGACGCGCACAGACACGTACTGGATAACGGGATGTGGGGAGGCACCACGGCCCAGTTGGAAATGGAGAAGGCCGCTGGCTAACGCAGGATACGAGATGATAGCTGGCGGGGAGCGGGCTCAAAAGGAGTTTGCAAGTGAAAGCAGAGAGCCCCGCACGGCGAAGGGCCCCTTATCTCGCCGCTTTCTCCCGTGGGAGAAGGGGAGGGGAGGGGGCCGTGGAGCAGGGCCGGCGCTGTACGGTGCTCTCTGCACCTGCGCTGGCTGCTGGCAGCAAAACGGGGAAAAATGGGAAGCACAAAGAGAAATCACTAAAACCAACTAAAGCCGAGAAAGGGCTGTTGTGCGCCCGCCTTGGCCGTTGCTCCCAAGACGCTTCAGAGATGTCCAATCTAGCTGGGATCCAGGCTCCATCAGGCTAATTCTGAGTTGACGAGCTCTAATTATGCCAGCTACTGCCCTCTCAACTGCCTTCGGATCAAACCGCGGGACCCAAACAACTCGAGTTCAGGCTTCAGGTTCAGCCTTAACAGCTTGTACTGTAGCGCCTGGGCAGTGGGGTAAGGTGGGGAGAGGTGTGGGGGCAACGAGGTGAAATGACCAGTTGTGGTGTGTCCCTGGGCCGAGCAGCGCCAGGACACCCCCGGCATCGTTGCGTGCCGATTTTTCTCGTCGCTAAAATGAACGGGGGGGCGGGGGGGTGTGCACGCACACGGTGCTTTCCCGATCCGTGCTGGGCTTCCAGGCACCATTGCACGAAGAACAAGAAATAACGTCACTGGAAGAAATGCTGCTGTTTAAATGACTCGCTCGTGGCTTTGTTTCAGCCGCTGCAACATTGCAGAACTAATGGCCAATGGCTGACGTTACAGCAACGTCCCTGTCACAAGTGAATGCCCACACCGAGCTTTATTTCTGTAATGTCACCAGGCTGGCAGGCAATGAGAGAAGAATTTTTGCCCTTAAATTGCAACACATGGGGGGGGAAAAAAAAATCACAAGTAGAAAGCGGGAGGAGCTTGTGGATCACCTCACTGGCCAAGGGTTTACGACTCTCGGTGCTGGCGAGAGCAGGGAACCGCAGGGCGATGACAGAAGTCTACGTTTTCTGAACAAGCTGTACTAGCAAGATGTGTCTGGGAAGGCAATGAAGGCAAAAGGAAGTAAAAAAAGCAAAGAGGAAAGAGGGGAGAGGAAGGAAGAAGAGAGAAGGAGGGAGGAAAAGATGAGAAAGAAAGAAAATAAGAAATATGTCAATTTGTAAGGCTAAAGCTAGCCAGAAGGATGGGAGCAGGACCCCTCCGGGCGGTGCTGGGCAGCAGCTGCCCGGGCACGGGCGGCTCTTCGGGGCCATCCGGCTAGAAAGGCCTGTTGCCCCTTCAGAGGGAGGCGGTAGCATTACGGGCGTCCCGCGCGGCGGTTTGGGGCGGCCCTTGGGAGCATCCGGCGAGGCGATGAGAGGCCGGTGGCACCGAGGCGTAAAGAGGCCGAGGCCTTGGCCTGGGCCACGCGGGGTCCCTGGGCGTCTGCGATTGCGACGGCAGGCGCTGCCATCTCTGCACCTTTGGTCGCTACCAGCTTTGTTCATTTTGCGAGCCCTCGACCTTCCCGTCCCTTTCAAATGCTGCTGAAATTTCTTACCTTGGCGTGCTTGAAATGACGTCCCCTAACGCACCACCCTCCTCCCGCCGCCTTCGTCTGCCAGCCTAATCACTGACCAGCTTTAGCACTAAGCTCTATTCTCGGGAGCCAAATAACAACGCTTCTTCAAGAGCAGCGTGAAGTTGATATGAGCCATAGGTCAAGAGGAACAATTTACCAAAAAAAAACCCCCAAACCAAAAAAACCCCAATATGTTTTACTTAGACAAGCGTTACTACGTCATTAATATGGCCTTCGTTTGCTAAGCCTTTTTACAGTCCACTTAGCCTGCAATCTGCCCGCTGTTCGCTCTAAGCGCTCTGCTAGACCTGACGGGGACGGTAACTGCGATCGGCTTTGCTAGCTGGTTTTTGTTATGCTTAGTTTCACTTGAAGGGTCTCTGCTGCAATGTTTGGATAAAAACACTGCAGAGCCATGGTTATTTATTTAAACCATCTGTTTCCATTGGCACAAAGATAGCCCATCACAATATTTCTGTTGGGCTTCAAACTCTTTGCGCACCGGGCAGCGGCCGTGCGTGTTAGCAGATCCAAGTGAGCGGATCCTGCTGTTACGACCAGTTCGTGCTAGTTTGGTGCAGGTACAAATAATGCCTGTCGCTGAAGGCGATGCCCTTTTTCTGCTGCCCTCGCCACATTTCTCATCCTCCAGCCTGGGAATAGCACAGGAATTATAACCGGGGCGGAGCGAGGAATGGTGGAATTCAAACTGGCGTCTCTACAGCGGTTTATATCGGCCTTTCTCTTCCAGCAAAAGCTTTTTGTTTGTGTTTGGTGCAGGATAAATATGGCCTTTAACCCTCTACGTGACTGGGTGTTACTAACATGCCTTTTCATGAAAAGCCAAAAGAATTACAGAGCCGGGGCAAAACCCAACGCCGAGCAATCTCCGCATCGCTCTCGCCCGGGGTTGTCATCTCTGGCTTTTTGGGGACCTGTTGTTCCCTAACTGTACAACATCCCCATTAGCCCCTGGCCCTGCGTCTAGTCCCTAACTCAAAATGGGTCTGTCTGGGGAGTGTGAAGGACCACTTTAACAGTGAACGCGGGGTTTGGTGGCTTCTGCCTCTTGGGTACGTGCTCTGATTTCTTTTTCACCCCTCCAGGAGGCAACGTGAACACAGTCCCTGCTACCTCAAATTCCGCAGTCCGGTTTCCCACGTGTTGGTAAATCAGCGGGGTCAGCATGACCAGGGTGCAAGAAGTGGATGGGAAAACCCAACCGCCCGTCTTCCTTTGCCAGGTAAGTGTTGTTACCACCCCCTGCAGCGTAAAACCATGTTGTATCGGCACAGAACAACCGACTTGCTTCTCCCTGTCCGGAGATGTCATTAATGGAGCCCCTGGGTAGCACTAAATTATGTGCGAGGCTGAAACCACTCATCTGTAATCAGGCAACAAAATCAAACTTGTTTAATGGTACATACAGACAGTAAAAATAAGGCCGGCGTAACCGCGCTAGCAACACCGATAACAACAGCATGACACATCCTTGAGCAATTCGGCTGCGCGCTCGCCTCCCCAGCCGGCTGGCGGCACGCAGAGCCGGCGCTGCTGCGGCACGCAGGCCACACGCCGCTAGTCAGCCCCTTCTCTGCGGCACGCAAAAACTTCTTGGTTTTCTCCATCCGTTTCCTTTTGCCCCCGCTGATCCTGCCCGCACCTGGCAAGCCCGCTGCGAGTACCGCAGCCGGAATCCAGGCTGGGGCAGGCGCTGCAGGCGGGATACGTACCTCGCACGTCAAAGCCCCTTTAGCATCCCCTTTGCAGTCACCTTTACCGTCACGGCAAACAGCAGGCGCCTTCGGGCGGCGATTCGGCAGGACCAAACGCGGTGGCTTTGTGGGGAGCCTGCACGCTCGCAGTCTTTAGAGAACGGGCACGAACCGTCCTGGGAGCAGAACCAGAGACCTTGGCACTCACCACAGCTACGAGTATTTATTGTATTTGCTCCTATTTTCTTTTCCTGGTCCAAAGACTCTGGATTTCCTTTGTATAGCGTGAAACCACCGCAGCAGCAGGGCTGGCCAGGGACTCCTCTCTTGCCGCCCTGTATCTGTAGGGGAGTGAAACTTTGAGGAAATCAGTGCGTTGGTCACACATTCCCTCAAAAACCAGCCTGTAGGATAAGGGCTCTGTTAAGGCAGGCGGCAATGTGGTTACAGCTCCCCGCGACAGGACGAGACAATAACCCTCCCTGTTCCTGACCCACCTCGCGCGTACACGCAGCACCCACCCGTGTAAGGGGCACCAGTGCTTTTGCCTGTTGGAGCAGGGGTCTTGGTGGCTGCCACAGGCTTTTGTGTCACTTGGGTGTCCCCTCCGCAGCTGGCCGTGGACGCCAACGCGACGGAGCTTGGCTCCAGCCAAACCAAAAAATAAATTACGAGATACAAATGATGCGCTTTAGGTTGGATAAGGCAGCAGGTGACAGAGTCTTTTACAATGGCACTATTAGTGCGATTTGCCTGTCTCATTCTTTGCTGGATTTGGGCCAGTGAGGCTCTACTGGAGGCTTCCGTGTCCGCTGGGAATGGGATGGGGAACAGAGCATGCCGTAAGGCCGCTCGGTTTTGGCACAGGAAAAGCACTGGTCTGGCTGCTGGGGAGTTAACATATGGCAAATGGCACTTCTTTGCATTTATCCAGCTTCCAAACAGAAAACAAAGAACTAGCATGACAGCACAAATACGTGGAAAGCAATTCCACTTTAAAACGTGCTAAAATGCCTTGGACTCAAAAAAAAAACCAGCAGCCTGAGCTGCACGGGAGTGGCTGATGGTAGAAAAGCTATCAAATGTCCAGGTCAGCCGGCATGGAATTGATATTAAAATGACCTGGGCAATGTGGCTCAACAAAGCTCTGCTCTGATCTAGACGGGCCAGCTCTCGCCCGGGATGGAGAAACAGCCAGCGACTTTCTGAGATAACGGCAGCAGCCACTTCCACTTTCTGTAAATGACTTATTTGTTCAAACCTGCTGCTCTTTTCACACTTTGGCACCGTTTTGCAGTGAATGTGATATAGTATCAACCCAGCCCATATAAAACCTGCCCTAAAAATCACTGTCTTTAGGAGGAAGCGGTACGTCCTCTTAAATGGCTGAGCTAAACTATTTCCAAGCATTTCCAGTCTGGATCAGCCCAGTCACGACACCCGTGGATCACGTGCTGCTTTCAGTTACACCTGTAACAAGCCTGTGGTAGGTGATTGGGGTTGTTTATCCAATTTATACCAGTTCAGAAAACAGTCAGGAGGGGGATTTCATCTTTTTTTTTTTTTTTTTTTAAACCTCGAGTTCTAGGGAAAAATCCCACGGGTTCAAAGGAGGCTCTGGATGGCTGCTGTACAGGTAAGAGGAGCCCTGGCCCTGCTGGCACGGATGATGGCTGTTGCGTGTCTGGCGTCACCGCCCAGGGCAAACCGCGCTGTGGGCAAGGGCCACCTGCTTTCTGATTCCCTATGAACCTGCGAAGGCTCCAACGCGCCCATGCACACCCTCCGAGTATTTGCTTCATGAATAAAAGCTTCACAGCTTTTGTAAAAGTGAGCTAAAAAGAGAAGCAAATATACCAATACATCCTCTTAAGGCTGCTCCAGATGGAAAAAAAGAGAATAAAACTTCTCTTCTGAAGTTAACTTCCACCAACTTCCAGGGCCAGCCAACAAGATACCACTGCGTTTCTCGAGCCTGGGTTCTCGGAGGTTGTTCGTAAGCCAGTTTAGTACCATGGTTTATTCTGAAGAACCTAGATCCTAGCAAAAATGTGTGTCTGTTCCCCTCCAGACAGGCTCTAGCTGCGTACGTTACGGCTCTGCTATTACGGCAACGGGGCAAGAAGGCGCGCGGGTACGAAGCCCGGCGTGCGTACAGCCCTCGTCTGCGCTCGGGACGCGGGTACCGGCTCTTCTCCACGGCTGGGAGCCGCAGAGGTCGCCGGCGGTGACACGCGCCCGGCAAGATGCGCCTCACCAGAGCGCTTTTTCAAGCACTGATGTTTTCTTGATGAGGCAAGTGTTTCTGCAAGGGTTTAACTTTTTAATACTCCTAAATGAAAAATGAAAACCCCACGAGTGTTCCTGTCTCGGGAGATTCCTTGTTGCCGCTGTAACTAGCGCTGAAAGAAGAGGAAGGTGGCTCCGCGTCCCTCGGACAACGCGCGTGCCACCGGCCTGGCTTTGGCTGGTGTGTCGACAGCGGAGGTTTGGAAATGGGCCCTGGGGGGCTCTTGGAATGGGGAAACATTTTGGAGCTGCTGCGCGGCCCAGCCTGCGGAAAGGGCTGAGCACAGAGACCCTGTCGAACCTGCAAGAGGTAACAGATTACTGTGGCTCTGAAAGGAGAAGGTGCAAATCTTCACCAGGATGCATTTTGCCTGGAGCGAGCTGGAAAAAAAAAGGATGTGAACATTAAAAGCATTTAAGAAATATCACATATCTCTTTTCCATAGCAAAGGTAAGAGATTTAGGCAAATAAACAGAGCTTTGTAACTTGTACCTGCAGTTTTGGGGAGACTGTATTTGCAGTTAAACAGCTACTGTCCTTCCTTAGCAGCAAAGGGATGCGAAACCCGTGGTGGGCTGTGCTTAGAAATGCTCTCAAAAATGCCCGTTATTCCCGCTGCATCCCCAGCAACATGCAATTCATAACCCAGCATGGAGGGTGCGTTGCATGCTTTGGAGGATGCCGACCCGCTACTGTAGTTAGTGCAAAATCTGGTGCTGCTTCTCAGCTACAGAATAACAAGAAAATTTATGGTTTGGGGTAGATTGGGATCTGTACTCCCAGCACCGTCAGTCAGATTGAAAGTCGGATTCCTTAAAAAGGAAAAGCTCGGCTGTAATACCAGAGATATAGACACACGGATAAAAGAGAGATGGCTTTGACGTACGTTCATACAACATTCCTGTCGTGTCACAACCATATCAGCCTAAAAGCCTTGCTCAGTTACAGTTCCCAAGCGGGGCTGGGGCCTGACCGCATCGGAGCAGCATCGACAGACCATCGAAACAGGCAGAACCAATGCAGATGTTCCATCTAAGGTCGTTGCCCTACTGATCATCGTTCATTCCGAGGACCGAATTCTCTACTTTGACATGTACGTAATAAAAGCTTTGGTGCAAAACGGTGGACTTAGGCATGTGGTTCAGCGAATTTCTGAACGAAGGTCTCAGAGATCAGCTGGCCACATCTGTCCTGGTGTGCCCCTACTGCTACCTCGGAGGGTCCGCCCTGTTACCCAGAAATACGGCCTGAGCGAACCTAGCACCCCACAAGACAAATTAATTTTAACCTGGGTTTCTTTGGTTTTTGTTTTATGCAAGCAAAGTTCATAGCAGCTGGCGGAACGCTGGGTGGCTGGAGAAAGCGGAAAACGCAGGGATGCTGTCACTAAATGAAACACGTGAGCCGACTGTCAACTACGGGCGGCCGCGGCGTTCCCGGCCGCAGGGTGCTCTTCTCTCCGGCCACCGCCAGGAAAGCAAGCCAGGGTGGGAGCGCGTGGCAGTGGAGGTCGTTGATCGCTTCTGAGCACGCTTTGGTGGTGCTCCCGGTCCCAGCGCACGAGCCGGGTGATTGGGTTTCCTCCCCGTTCCCTCTTTGTCGGGGCTTCGTTTGGTACCTTACGGAATGCGCGTGGCTCGTGCGCTCTCTGACCACCATCCCTCCTTCCCCGCGGTTCACGTTTGCGAACTCGGAGGGGAGAGCACGGGACTGTTTTGGCCCGCGTGGAGGGCGGCGTGGGTGGGAGAGGTGCTCTTCACCGGGAGGCTTTACAGGGAACCGCGTTTTGGGGCTGCTCTCCCCAGCAGCCTGTGCCAGTCTTCCGCGTGACTTCAGCTACGCGCTACAGGAGAAGCAGGACCGTTTGGGCAGGTGAAGCCCAGCACGGCACCGACGTCCTCTTCGCTGCAAGCAATAATGTAAGCAAGAGAAAAAAAGCTTGGCTTGGGGTATTGCTGAAGCAGCCGGCAAACGTGAAGCTGTGATGTCTGGGGTCTGGGTGAGCCTGCTCCTGAACCTGCTCGAACTCTGGCCCCGCGGAAGCCTTCACGCTCTCTCATCTCTATCCCGTCTCTCTCCCTTTCTCCCGGAGCAGAGCTGCTTGGCTTTTGGGGGGGGGGTTTAATTCCCTTGTCTGAGTGGTTTCCTAGTACGTGTGGGCTGCAGACGCAGTCGGTCCGTGTGCCAGCAAACCGGCCGTCGCTCACCCGGACCCGCGCCCGCGGGGCAGCTGGGAAGGAGCGGAAAGTCAGCGTCGTCACTGCAAACGTCGCTCTTCGGCCGCCGTTTTTTACAGCGACGCGGGAGGTGTGCCTGCGTGTCTCCACGTGACGACGGGCATCGCTCCCACCCGCTGCCTGCGTGTCTCCACATGACGACGGGCATCGCTCCCACCCGTTCCCAGCTCTGGACGCCGTGGTGCGATAACCCCAGTTCTCTTGGCTGTATTTTTGGGCTGTCTAGAAATACGTGACTCGACCGTCTTACCTGTGAAAAGCCCCTGGGTTTCTGGAGAGAGCACTTTGCCTCTCGAACTCACCCGGTTCTGTCTCCTTGCGGGCACCGGCTCCCTCCGCGCCGAGCGAAAGCCAGGGCAGGAACCTGCTCATCCCCTCGGCTCCAGCGCTCGGCAGCGCAGCGGCGTCTGGCCGGGCTCCCTCCCCTCGAAAACCCACCCCCTGCTCTACGTCCACGTGCTGCGAGACGCTGCTCACGTCGCTCACAACGTATCTGCGGTTACGTGCCTGGCCGAAGGCTCCAGCTGTGCTCCAGCGCGGGAGCAGAACGCGTTTTAAAACCATGTTTCGCAGAAGATTTGAGCCGAGCTCCACTTAGAGCAACCCCCGCCAGCGCCTGCACGGCCGCATTTTGTCAGCGTTGAACCTCCAGCTACTCGTCAATCATTTCGCTCCGTTCCGACGGAGGAGACAACGCAAGGGGCAGGTGGGAAATTTCCGGAACAAACCTATTTTTTGGTTACGCACGAATGTCTTTGGGTCTGTTGTGCTGACAAGCTGGAGCTCCACCCCAGAGGTTCGTGCTCAGCCTTCGGGAAAAGTGAGACCGCTCTGAGGAAAATGATTTAAAATGCCTTCAGATGCCTTTTCACTTCTTTTTATTTAATTCCATAAATATTTTCATAAGGCTCAGTGTCTTTACAACACTTTTTTAAACACTTTTTTTGTTTTATACACACAACTTTGACACTTGTTTGACAGGGTCAAACAGTCCAATATAAACAAAATAATAAAACTGGCAAGTGCGGATCAGCTGGGTTACCAAAATCCTTTTTTTTTTTCTTTTTTTTTTTTC
Source organism: Phaethon aethereus (assembly GCF_964289735.1). NCBI lineage: Eukaryota > Metazoa > Chordata > Aves > Phaethontiformes > Phaethontidae > Phaethon > Phaethon aethereus. Next base: position 2,034,771 of record NC_138586.1, on the reverse strand, counting down.
TCTTACTGTTAAAACCCCAAAAGCACTAAAATATCAGTATTTGGCTTCAAACTAGAATTTTAAAAACCTTTTTTTTTTTTTTTTTTTTTTAAATTCTCTGCTACAAGTCCCTGTCGTCATAGTGCCTTTAAACTCCTACAGCCTCTTCTTTTCTTCTTAAGGAAAAATAAGCTCGGTGATGCCATGCAGAACTTACAATAGCTACTAAATATACATGTTCCCTGAAATGTAGCTGCAATGAAAAGATGACAGAGCATAAAGAGAACAAAACCAGAAACCCAAAGCACCACAGTGTACTATCAATAACATTGCACTGGACGGCCAGCGACCGTCCGGAAACTGAAACAAATTTCAAATATATTTCTCTATGTATTGTTTTCTATTTACAACTGTTAGATGCACCTAGGTTGGTTCTTGTTTGATCTTTTTGGAGAGGGTGGGGAGGCGAAAGTCTTGAATTTAGATCCTCTGTTCTAGTGTCTAGGTCAAGGGGTAACGCATGTCATTTACCTAGGGAAGAGGGTACTTTTATTTTTTATATATATATATAGATTCAGCCAGAGAAATACCGTAAACATGTAAGTTTGTTACAACTCTCTTGTTTCTGCATGTGGAATGGTGAGTGGGTTCCTCCTGTCTGGCATCGAAATGAAAGTCTGTATCAGATGCTCGGTCAAAATCGCCCCGATCTGATTGCACCCGCGCTGCTTCCAGCGCGCTCAGACGCAGGAGGCAGCCCAGCCCTGCTCCCTACGGGGAAAGCCACGGCCGGGGGTAAAAGTGGGACCCAGTGCTGGTTCTTCTTGTGACAATGCTCCGTCTCGTGCTGCACCTTGGCAATTTACGGAGGGGAAGAGCTTTCTTGAATGCCATGCCCGAGAGCCAAGCCCCTCTTCCCTCTGGAACAAGCGCCTGCGCCTGCCGCGCCTGCCGCCCGGCTTCGGCAAGCGCTAGCAACGCGCGTGTGTTTTGGCTTTCCGTTTAAGAAAGAAGCTGCGAGTCCAACAAGTGGCCTTGTCAGATCAAGCGAGTCTTGATTTATGATGCAAATAATGGTGTGGCGGTGGTGTTTCTTTTTTCCTAGTGCTGAATATTTAGGAAGCATCTTCTCATAAAAATTATGGATGTCTCATTCTCACTCTCTGAGGCACAAAACAGTAAATGAACAGGCTTAACTAATGCGCTTGTTACTTTTCTTTCCCCCTAAGCAATTAAAAAGGCAAAGGAATAAGTGAAATTTTCATCATGTTGACAACAGTTTGTAATCTCTCTCTCTTTCTCTCTCTCTCTCTCGCGCCATCTCTCCAGCCATTCAGAAATAGTAAAACATTTCAGTTAACTTCTTTAAATACCCATTCTGTTAAAGAAACCACATAATATTTGCTACATAGTCAATATTCAAATCTGGCCGTAAAAATGCAAGGATACAAAAGAGCATAAAAATAAGTTCTGATATAAAACCGGGCTGCCTCCTGTTTGGGATTCCCGGTGTTTCGTTGCTGCCTGTCGCAGAGGGGCCACTTCCTCTCCAAAACACTGATCTGGCCTTGCTCTTTCTTTATTGACAGTTTCAGGATTACTAAAAAAGGCTGAGATTATTTTTGTACTTAAAAAAAAACCCCAACATAGCCACTGCCTATAATATGCCCTGAAATAAAACAGGCTCCATGGAAATACTGAAATCACACTCCCTGCTCTTCCCATTCCCTGATATTGCTTGGGGTAGGAAAAAAAAATGGATCTCCACACTAGCTGGCCTGGGGTGCTTATGTGGTGTATCGGATTGAAAATAAAATGATAAATGCCCTGATCAATCACTTCATCCCACATTTTCAAAGGAGCTTGCGGAATAGCTCTGCTAAGTTTTTAAGTTCATCCTCTAAAGCTGGTTAAACAGTCTCATTTGCCCTAGAAAAAAAAAAAAATCATCCTAGTGCACAACGATTTGTTTTACAAGCTTAAACATAAGCTTTTGCGCTTGCAAACGAACATACTTAAGGCTGAAAGTGTAGGAAGTGTCTTTGAAAATAGAGCTATGAATCTCCAGAGGGAGAAAAAGAGAGAGAAAGAGACGCGGAGAGCTTAGCTAATCACTCCCGCGCCCGCCGACACGGGTACCCCTCTGCCGAACCACTGAGCCCGGTTCGATATTAAACTGAGCCCCGACTTAGATTAGGTCACGTAATCGTGGGCCTGCAGCTCAACTTCTCAGGTCACAGCCCTCTCTTTCCTGAAAGGCAGCTCTCCGCTGCACCTTGGGTGCCTTAAATACCAGGGAAATACTTCCAATTCCTCAGGCAGCGACCCGTCGGCTAACGGGTCATGACCGGCGGCTCCCGTTCTGCTCGGGACCTTACAGGGACTAGAGGAGAGCAGGCAGTGAGCGCGGTCACCGTCCTGGCTTTTGGCATCACTGCTCCTGTAAGCGGCGATTAGCGGTTCATTAACGCGGTACTGTGCAGGCCTGAGTGTGGCCAACAGGATGGGACCTTAGTTCCTGAAGGAAGAAAACTGGCCATTCGTTGGAGCCCAACAGCCAATTTTCCTCTAGCTGGAATGGAGGGCATGAAGCCATCGGGTTTTAAGCTTTTTATCTTTGCACGAAAAACAAAGATAGGAGTGGGCTTTTCAGAGTCGTGTCTCAGCTTAAAAAGAAAAGAAATCAAAAGACAACCCCACAGAAATAAAACTAAATGCAAAAGAAATAAAAGCCCCTGATATTCTTTTCTCATTCTTACTCCGAGCGTGAACAAATCACACTGAATTGAGAAAAAGACAGTGCTTAAAAAAAAAGGCAAAAAATAAATTAGCTGAGGAAAACCCATCTCTCGCTTCCTAAATAGCTGATACCCCTTCTGCTTGTTTTCGCCTGCCCACAGCAAAACAGTTAAAGCCAGAGAACTACTGCGCAGCGGAGCAGGGTGCACAAGGGAGCACATCCAGACAGGCACGAGTCAGACCAGAGAATGCGGGATGGGGACGGGGAAAGGGTCGGTGCTCTTCATCGGAACGGTAACTCCAGGGACAGCCAAGGACGGGACGGAGAGGGAGGGAGAGGGAGCAGAGAGCTCCCGCACTCCAAAAAACAAACAACCCCCCCCATAAATAAAATCAAATAAAATATACACCAATGTAGTCCACGAGGAACTTCGATGACGAATTCACACAAGCGAGAAAGCTTTCTGGGATGCCAATGACGACTTGAATGAAAATGAAGAAAAAGGAAAAAAAAAAAAAAAAAAAAGATGTCCGACCAATGGAATAAAATAAAATAGGTCACATGGTTAGAAATCATTGGTGCTTCCTAGTATCTAGTAGCAGATTGCTTCCCAAAAACAACAAAAAAAGTTTTTGGTCCTTCTATATATATACATATATGTATATATATTATTATTTTTAAAAGGGGGGTGTGTGTGTATATATATATATATATATGTATATATATTTAGTTGCAACAGTGCTTCTCCGAAAAAAGGTCCATCTATAAATATAATTTTATTTATTTTTATTTTTAAATTTTAGTTCTTTTAAGTTAAAATTCTCCATCTCTCTAGGTATTATTTTTTGAATGGTGTTAACCTGCTGAAGTTTTGCCAGAATGGTGCCTGGCTGCGTCTGGGTTCGGTGAACTCGAAGACCTGGGACTGGGATATGCCATCTGTCACCATGTATTGTCCCTGATTTAATGGATCCTGGGGTGGTGGGTAGGCTGGAGGAACCGACTTGGAGTAGCTCACACCTGCATCGATGATTGGGGGGAAAAAGAAACAGATCAGTCAAAGTGCAATTGGGTCAATAGTCTTTCTTCGGCATGCTACGGCTTCTTATCGCTTAATAACCAGGGTCCCAAGCAACAGGGAGACGTGCCAGAGACGGCAAAGCAACGGAGCAACGCAGCAGCTGCCTACGCTCTCAGCGCGGAGGCTGCCTACACTGGACCACGAGTTGAAGATCTGGAAAAGATCCATTACTTTACTTTTGTATTGGCAGAGTTCTGCCTGCCCTCATGGAAAAGTCCTGCGTGGCCTAAGGAGGCGCGCACGCCTGGCCAGGCCGTACGCGAACCCGTCTGGTCCGAGGAAGGCAGACAAGCGCATCGCTCGGCCCGCTCGCGAGCGTAACACTTGGTGCTTCCAAGCTCGTTTTCACCCGCCCTCCCAGCTACGCCTGGAAAGCGCCTTTGCCCCAACACGCGCTGGCGACCATCCCCGAGCAGCCTCACCCCGAGGACCGCTCGGCACCGGTTCCTGCGTCGCAAGGGAGCAGAGCTGCTTTGGAGGAAGCGCTACGCTGCAGGGACCCGCACCGCCTCAGCGCTACTCTGCCTATACGAAGGGCAGCTCATTATTTTCTTTAGGAGAGTTTGTAGGACTTTTCCATAGGGTTCATTTTAAATTTACCAGTCTGGTTGCAGCCAAAAATGGCTGCACGCAACGCAGAAAAGGCCGATTCTGCTCAATCCAAACTGGGGGCGATGGACGGGCTGGCAAGGCTACGCTTTCAGGTTCTAGATGCACAAGTCCCTCATACGCGAGTCACAGCTCCCGTGCAGGAAGGGGGTGAGGGGATGCTGCTCTTCCAGCTTTCCCACGGAAAGGGGAGCTTCCGCAAGCTGGGACCTACACAGCCCGTGGTAAAGGATGGCGTAGGAAGGGCGGCTCTGGGCAGATGGAGCAGACCAGAAGGGAGACACGTCGCCACCAAAGCGTAGACTACAAGGAACAGTAATACAGCTACTTCTGTACTTCCTTCCCGCAACACCACTGATGAGGGACAATCCCTCCTTCAGCCTCAGGGCAGCGTGACCGGCTGGAAACCACAGCTCCAGAGAAGGGCAGGAAGGAGGGAGGAGCAGGGCTCTGACGCAGGCTGCGGTAAGCTCTGGCCATCTCTGGATCCCCTCTGCTGCATGCAGAACTGCTCTTCCTTCTGCGGGGAGGGCAGCCCCGGGCGCGTGATGGGTGGCAAGCTTCGCAAGGGCCAGCTCGAGGCCATCGCCTCCCCTGGTCTTAACCGCAGGAGCGAGGCGACTCTACCCAAGCAGATCAGTGTCCTCATCTGGAAAGCGGGATGGCATCACCCACCTACCTCACACGCGGGTTGTGAAGCTAAATTAATTAATGTTTGTAAAACACTTTGAGATCCTCGGCTGGGAAGGTGCTAGAGAAGGCAAAATACGGTGATTAGCACCCAGGTACCACAGCAACGTGTGTAAAAGAAATGCGACTCTTTGCATTCAGTTCGCGGTTCCTACCGACACACAAACACATGCTTTGCGGGACCAGTGCCGGCCGGCCCGGGCACAAGGAGGCTGCACACAGTCAGGTACTTACAGACAAAGGAAAAAGCCTCACAAAGTGCACTCACGGAGCTCATCTGACAACTTTGGAAGTTGCCGCATTATAATTTAGGACCTCTTTTCGATGCAAAGCTAAGGCTTTAGTATGGCTTTAGGAAAGAGAATTCATTCGCTTCCCCTTGCGCCAGCATTTACCAGTCAAGGCTTGTTAAAATCCTCAGAAGGTCCAGACCAAATCGTGATATCATCTTGACTATGTCTAACTGATTTCTCCTCCTTTACAGCACATACCATCAAATCATGCTGTCCACTGTAGGGAGTAACCAAGACCTTTCCTTACGGTGGACAAAACCCACTCCGTGATTCATACTTATTACCCTTTAACAAATTCATCACAGTTAGTATTTCAAACTTACTTGAAAAGAACCTGGAGATGTTCTGCACTTGTATCTGCATGCTGGAATAAAGTTACTCATCAACAAGTTTTCTACTCTGTCTTTCCCAAGCTCCTCTCTCCCGCAGAAAGCCTGCAGAGCAGGGTGCAGCCCCAGAGCCCTTGCCGTCCTGGGGTCAAACCTGGAACAAGGTCAGTTCTAGGATACCCGAGACAACTTCTGTACCATCCTTCTTGGCAGGCCCCCACCGTCAATTTGAATTTACCACACTATGTGACTTAAGCCGTAAGGATAGAGCATGGGTTTGAGCTCATCTCTGCCCTACCTGTTCCATCCCTTCTTCTACCCCTGTCCTGCTCTGAGTTGCCTTGTTGGAAGGAAGGTCAATGTGTGGACAGTGTAACCAACTGCAGAATCTGCTGTGGAGGGCGAACTCTAGCCCTGGCCCAGGCAAGACTGCAGACATTCTCCTGGAGGCCACCAGCTCTTGGTGCCTTGTCTACTTTTCCCAGCAGAGACTGGTGAGGAATTTTAGAATCTGGGGGAAGGTTAGCATCTGGTACAGGTCCCTTACATGGCTAGAGTCAGGAAATACATCTTCTTCTGCCTGGTAAGTGGTTTGGATCTTCGCCTGACCCAGAGGACCAGGAATTACTTCAAAGGCAAACAGGCCTTGTGCCACCGAGATTGCTAACGTTCTACAACACAAAAGAGCTGTGAATCTAAGGCTGCTCCTAAGGGACATACAGCAGTTGTTTCTAGCTTTGGTAGACCTTAAAACCACATTGCTTTAATGACATGGCCCGATGTCTTCTGCATCCTGTGGCCGCAGAGTGGCAGTCAACCTTGTGATGCATCTGGTCTGCCATGCCGAGCTGGGCTGAGCTCTTTATTGTCTCTAAACCAATTTGTGGAGGGTGAACTAATGCATTTTAATCATGACACAGAAATGCTAAGAAATCTCCCGGATCAGCAAAATGTGACGCACTTGGAAGGCTGCAGATGTAGATAAAGGACAGTCTGGCTGAAGTCCACTGACATTGATGGAGTTACACTGCAAAGAATGTAATCCATAGTCTGTCTTCTCCAAAAGAGAAAAAGGCAGACTCCCCTGGCCAGATCACTAGCAAACCCCATTCAGTTCTTTCCCAAAAATGCCTTTTTGGTCCAAACTCCTAAAAAATGTCTATCCATGCTTGAAACCATCACACACTGCCACCTCCCTCAGTAAAGAAGCTCAGACCCAAATTCCCAAAGTTGTTTGTGTGGCCCTAGGCTACTGGCATTAACACCTAAGCTGGATGAACATCAAAAGCTCCTGGCTGGTTCTACTTGAATAAGCAGCCAAAGGTGTGCATATTTATCATATTTATCATATTATCAAATGGCCTCCATGGCCTGAATGATTCAGACTGCGGATCTCGGTGGCATGCATAATTACCGTGCGCTTGTGGGCATGCAAGTAAAAACATCTGTGCTCCGGCAAGTCAGGCTGATAATGCCACAAGAATACATTTTCTTACGAAACTCCAATACAGCACTTTGCAATAGCTTGAGGTGCCCCAAGAATGGCTTTTTTAGTTCACTTTTGGACATACCCACGTTCTTGGCAAGGTGGAACACAGGAACTGCGGGGGGGGAGGAGGGAGATTCACCTAATCTGCACATCTTCAGATGCTGAGAAAGGGCAATTCTGGGAGAAAGTACGACAGGGTGGTATTTTTCTATTCTGCGGCTTGCTCCCTCATCAGAACTCGGGACTGCTGTGCAAAATTGTCTCTTGAGGGACTTTTTTTTAATATGCAAAGCCATAAGTCCAGTGCAATTGAACAGAAAGAAATGAGCAAAGCTCTTTTCTGATGCAATTTTGGGCTGCTGGGCGAACGGAATTCAAAGCGCAAAGGGAAAGAATCGATAGATAAGTAATGATTTCTAGACACAGCTGCTGCGCTGCCTTCCCAAGGCGTAAGAAAGCAGCTGTATGCCAATGACCAGACTTGGAGCTCCTTCTGCTGGTTCATGCATAATTCTGCACTGTAGCAGAATCTAAAGGCTGCAGCTGCATAGCAAGATCGTTCGGCAGGGTGGGGGTTGTGGAAATCTGTTCGGAATGAGAAAAAGAAAACTCCAGGGTTTATAATTTGGCTAGACAAAACTGGTGAAGAGAGATGCTGCGCTGTCAGTTGAAATCATGTCTTTTTTTAGTACTAGGCAACATCACTTGGCATCTTTCGGATTTCTCAGCTCAGAAGAAAACAATTAAAAAGATTTAAAACTGTCTCTTTTTCCCCTTCTAGTTCTTTTTTCAAAGTGCCTCTTCTATTTGAGGTTACATCACGACTTCAGTAGCACTTGAAGGTTGAGCATGCTATCAACTCACAGGCAATCCACATGGACACGTGCAGACAGACCCAGTTATAATATAGCAAGACAGCTACATTAACACTGCACCTTTCCAGAGTTAATACAGAACACACAGAGAATTCACTCAGGTTTGCCTATATATAATCATGGAAACTTGCCTTACAAGCTGTTTATTCCATCCTCAACCTTTAAGATTTTAGCTTGTACTTTGATCAGGAGCTATTTCATAGGCTTTTCTTCTACCTAGCTGCCTAGGTATCATGCCGTTCATTAGCCAGAGTTGAGTTGGAGACAATAAAATATCACCACCTGCTTTCTCTACTGGCCGAGTGGAGGCTGCTGGCAGGAAAGGAAGCAGTGCTGCGCTGGGGAACCTTTCATCTCCCTCCCATCTCAGCAGCAGCTGAGCCAACTTGCATCCTTCAGGAGCCGTGCTCAAAAATCCCGTAAATTCCGTTTCCTCCTGAATACTGTAACCCCTACACAACGTGGGGCAGCTGGGAACGTACCTCAAGAACACTAATTGTGGTGCGGTTAATTACTCCTGCAACAGTGACAAGTTAAAGAAATAAGAAGCAGTAATGCCTGAACAGGTACAGCCCTTCGCCTTTCATCAGCACATCTCACCAGAGGATCTCAAAGCACTTCACCACTATTAACGTTAGCAAACTACGCTGCGTCTGATAGCAGTTCTGTTCCCCAATTGCAGACCTAGTTTATACAGCCAGAGGTGCGGATGGCAGCTGTGCCCAGGAAGCATCTGCCTCCGAAGGCAGTCCTGAGCAGCCGGGGACTTCACCGATGACACTTCCGTGCTGAACTACCAGACGCAAAGTTCGTCATACTCGCCCAACTCAAGAGGAATTCAAGTGGTGCATTAGCCGTGGCTCTTTACACAGCCAGGGATTCTACTCAGCGGCCTGGCAGAGGTGGGTATTACCAGGGATGGTAGCGGTGAGGAGAACATGCCTTGGCTCCCTTTTCTAACCACTAGCCTAACTTCTCTGTTTGGGAGGAAGAGGGAGAGAAAAGGGCTAACTGCAGCTTCAGAAATGCAACCGAGGAAAACAGTGGTCTTGTGTCCTTGCTATTCCACAGCCAACCACAGTATCTACAAATACTGAGGTAACTTGACCTTCCTGAGTCTATTCATCAAGTCTGCAACGGCAACCCAATGTCATTAGACTAGACATTAAGATAATGATTGCTCATTGTGATAAGCAAAAACTAAGCAAGGCAAGATGGAATAAATCATACTAGGGCTTTATCAATCAAAGCCAGGTGAAAACTAATTTATCCCATCTTATATTTATGGAGCCTCCCTCTCCTCCAGCGTTCTGTACACTGATAGCAAAGATCACTCCATCTGTTTCCTTGACAGGAATAGATCAGTTCGTCCATCACTGCCCTGAAATGCAGCCTCTTCTGGGTAGCAACACTGCCCCTTACCTAAAATACCTCACCACACCCAAAGTGCAGGAGTATCTGGGCTGACAAACTTATTTCAATTGGAATCTCAACATGACGTTGATGTCAAGATCTTGGCTCTTTCAAACGAGGGCCAATGGAAAACCCAAGAGGCCTGTTCCACATCTCACCAAAAAACTCCCCTGGAGAATCTGCTCAGCAGCACGTGCCTGTTGCCAAGTCACCGGTACCATCCTTAGAGGTTTCCTAGCCAAGAATTTATTCATGATTTGCCTTAGCTTGTACATCTGATGGGATATCAGATGCTACTACTGACTCCAGCTGGGTTACTAAAGCCTTGAGTGAGAAGCCATCTATCTATACTCATCAATGAGACTAGTGCTTGTGGACCCAAAGCACGAGTGCTTGGGCGAGCCGCAGCTGGGCAGCGAGTCAACGCCTGCGTTTTGGAGGCTTTGGGTAGGGTCTGTATTTGACAAGCAATGGGCTAAGCCCTGTGATTTCTCCGAACCTGTGGGGAAATACCACCGAGAACATGATTAGCTCCATTCTTTCACCTGCGCTGTGGGAAGCTCTGTGAAAAAAATGGAAGTGACCCTGATTATCTGAAAATGCAAATGCCCCTCTTTGTTTTAAAGCATAGACTAACTAGCTCAGTCTCTTTCAATCTCCCTGAGGCTATGCCTACGTGTGTGACTAGGATGGGGAAACATGTCAGGGCCACGTCAATCTTGTTAGCAACGAAGATGCAATAAAATAGGCTGAACCACTCCGGAGAACCACAGGCGGTACCTACAGACTGTGTTACCCAGTAAGACCAGTCCTCGACAGCTGGCTGAGGCCAGCACAAGTATGCTAACACACAGTCACCTCGTTTTGCTATGCAGACTTACTGGGGGAGAGCCTGAAGTGCCGAAGTTTGAGAAGTCAAAGAAAAGCTGTTGGGTGTTTGGGTCAGGGTTTTTATGACACAGTTGGCCATGAGCTCAAGTGATCAGAAAGGAAGAAGTTAGCAGGAAAATTCCGTGCCTCAGAGGGTGTTTTACTGCAGGCCAAAGCAGTTCCTGCTGGCTGATGATTTAACTCCTGCTGGGTTTGCATAGCTGGCTATTTATGGGCAGATTTAATGACAGCACCCTCCTAAGCACAGGGCTAGGGACAATTGTGAAGGAATATATATTCCCTCCTTCTGCAAGTCGCAGACCACCAGCTGGAGACTCGTCTGGGCTGAGGGCATCTGCCTCGGTGAAGCTGTGGCACGGTGCAGAGGAGGATACACAGGACAGACAGACGGGCACGAAGGAGCTGGCTCATAGCATGCGTCTGAAGAGCTCTCCTGGGGTGGGAAACCCTCTCACCTAGCACTAAGGTCACATCTTTAAGTTTGAACAGACATTTCATTTTGCAAAATGTTATAATTAGGGGGAAATGGTGCTTTAAAGAACGGGGTCTCCTTCCCGAGCACTGGAATCCCTCTGACACGCCTGGCTGACAGCTTCTAGGAACACGAGCAAAAACCCCTTACGTGCCCATGCCGTCCTGCATGGGGACAGACGTGGCCAAAGCTGGGGATCAGACAAGTAACTGCATGTTTCTGAAAGCTGCAAACACTAATCACTGAAGGGGGGATTAAAAGCGGCCAGCAGAACATAAGCCGGTGATGGACAGAGGCCCTAAAGGAGCCTTCTGTCTTCAGACACTTACAAATGGAGAAAGCACCCTGGATAATCCTGTGTCTACGTTAAGGATGGACCGGAGATCCACAAAGGATCCATTTTCAAGGGAACTGCAGGCTTTTTGCCACTGCTTTAGTAACTAACGGGCACAATTTTGGAAGTGCAACTCAACGCTGTCTTAATGTCGCAGTGTCAGCGCAGGCAGCAAAGGTCCTCAGCGGTACCTGGACTTACCTGCAAAGAAGTTGCACACTTGACTGGCTGTAGCTTAAAAAGGGCTGTGGGGTTTTTTGTTGTTTTTGTAAGTCAAGACAAATAAATTTCTCTGTACTTTGCTATTTCTAGGAGACACCACACTGAATTCTATTCCCAGTTACCACACTGACATTGAAAGAAGCTAAAAGGCAGTAACCGAGAGGCAAAACCTTGAACAATCAATGCAAAAAGAAAAAAACTAACAACAAACAGTCCTTTTCTCTATCTGTTGGTAAGGTGCAGAGCCAACACTACCCATTTACTTTATGTCTAATGGACTTAAAGAAGGCCAAAAATTGGTTTAATGCTGTCTTAAGGCACCTGGTCTAATACCATTACGTTTTGGCCAATCCAATAAGTAGTGCAAATCCTAATATATTGCTGAAATCTGACCTTGCGCATCATTAAATCGCTTTGGAAGGAAGCCTGGCACTGCATGCGTGCACACACCTCTGAGCCGGTGTGAGCCTTAGGAGGGGGTTGCCTTCAGAGGGGCTGACTTGTGCCCCACAGAGGGCCCTGATTTTGGGATCAAAAACTTCTCGAAACACTGAGAGCTGTGTTCTCTCTTAATCACCTGGATAAAGCTTCCGTTAGTTTAAAAAGCTGAGTTTTAAGGTTTCTTCTCCTGCTACCAGCTGATCTCTCAGCGTCTCTCCCTCGCCTGCTGCAGCGAGCAGTACTTTAAGCGCTTCCTTTTCAAACGCACACCAGCCAGCTCCAGAGAAATACTTCTGGGAGGTGTGGTACAACTGTGCATGAAATAAGTAGCAGTTTATACTATTTGAAAAATGTTTTTCTGCTTCACCTCTAACAAAGTTGATTGCATTTTCCATTTCACCTCCTTCACGGCTTTTCTCCCTTCCTTAAGTATTCTGTGACAGGGAAATTACCATGGTTTCTCATTTAAGAGGTGGAGGGAACAACGGAGATAATCTAGAAACAAGTCTGTAACAGGCATCCACTGACATGGGAGCAGAGCTCTCGGCACGTCGGTTGGGCTTGGAGTCACCACGCCCTGCTGTAGCCACTGAGACCCCTCCTGCAAAGTCCGTACATTTAAATGAGTAAATAGTTCAGTCGAATGCAGTGGAAGTAATCCTGCTCCTAAAGGGCTTCACTGCTTTCCAGGTAGAACTGATGCTCCAAAACCAACTTAACGCCCCTTCCAGTGCTACTGTTGTGCTGCGGGAGGCTGCGCGGGGAGGGCAAAGGCAGCGCACGGTGCCTGCAGGCAGCAACCTCCTGGCGCAGGCACTCCCGTCTGCCCGCTCCCCGCCCCGAGAGCCGTACCTCAGCCCCAGCAACACAGCCCCAAGTGCCTGCCAAGGTCTTTGGCAAAAACTTTGTTGGCAATGGATGTGAAATGCATACGGCAAGATTCAAAAAATTGGTCACTAAAAGCCAACTCTCAGGAATTTCCTCCTGCCTCCCTCTTCTGAGCAATGCCACCAGCTCCCTGCTCCAGCAGCCCTGTGCCCCTCTTTGGGGCATGGGCACAAGACACACCGCAGAGTAAGAAAACTAAGAGCTTTCAGCAAAACGTTCAATGCCGGTACTTAATTAATCTGAGACTGGGCTATGATTACCACAATGTAGGACAAAAGAAACAGAGCTACTAATTTAATGACCCTATTTGTTGTTTTTCAGATTTCACGTCTTAAGTAGAACAACCAGGCTTCACTTAACTTGATGCTTGGGGTCTGACTGAATTTCTGTCTGACTCGAGGACTTCATCTCATTAAAAGAACTGCCAGTGTTATAGCATAAGCTCGTTCTTCATAAAAGAAGTGCTGACTGGTGTTTTAGGAGCTAATTAATTTTATAGTCAGAGAAGTCTAAGCTAATAGCCCCTCCTTTTTCACCTCAGAGAGAAAGAGAGAGAAAGAGAAAGAGAGAAAACAAGAGAGCAATTGCCGTGTAAGAAATAAGTAATGTTAGGCATGTTACATTTGTCAGGATGCAAGTCCAGTGATTTAAGTGGGAATACTGGTAGACATGCTCAGGCACCTTTGAACTGTGTCACTTAATGACTGAACAGTACAATTATTAATTAATCGATACCTTAATTAATAGTACAATTAATTGAACAGCAAATAGTAATTGAAAATGGTTTTGTCGTGGCCATCACACAAGCCAGTTTCTCTAATTTTCCAGTTGCCATCATCTCCGTGGTTGCCTCCGTGCTGAGGGACAAGCATGCAAGTGGTGAGGGGCGAACCCGCAAAACCGAGCTCGTGACGGTGTCCGCTACTGCCTGAACTACATGTACGTCGCGTAGGATACGCATTCCCTGGGCCCGTTTTTGGGTGCGTGCATACTTCGAGCTTAGAAAATCTGGCCAGGAGAGTTTTTCAAGAACATCTCAGAAGACAACAGAGGAAGTTAGTAGAGAGAAGACTAATGACAATGGAGAGACACAGCAAACCAAGGTGTTTACAGTTGGCCTAGCGAACCACTACTGGACCCGCAAAGCCAGTAGACAACAAGCAGGTGAGGCAGAAAGCAAAGAGCTCCTTCAACTTTTGCAAAAAACAACCCAAGGCCTGTACAGAGCAGGGATGAATCCGCCTGGAACTGACTATAGCCAAGAGCTGATGAGTTCTCTCGAAACCAGTTTATAGGTCGAGTTGTGCCACGGTACTTTGGTAACGAATCGATACGTCTACGACTTTGTGAAGCTTTGGAAAACTTGAAAAATGACCTCTCTGACTTTCCCTCCGTGTTTACTATTTCAAAACCTGTAGCTGCAAGAGTTATTGCGAGAGATAATGAACGCTGGCTCTTTCGCCAGTAGAGACTCTGTTTAATATCTAGCATGGCATTTATTAGCTGGCTGTAGCCTGCCTGGGTGGGGAAATGAATCTAACATCGGAGAGATATAATGTCTTTACTAAGATACTTTATTTCCTAGAGCTGATGCTACTGTGCTGTCCTTGAAAAGTTATAGGTAGCCCCAGGAAACATGAGTGTCCCCTTTCCAGGACAGGAAAGGGGTAGACCCCTCACCACCTCCAGTATTTCAGCCATCTTTCTTTTTTTTGCTCATGGGAGACTTTGGGAATTAGCAGAACCCCTACACATCTCCGCACTCACTCCCGTTTCAGCCTGAGATAAACAACTGAGATAGATTTCTGCCCCCAGGGACAGCTTCTGGCCATCAGACTGAAGACATGAGATCAAATTCATCTCTGGTGAAATTCCACTGGCTTCGACCACATTAGACCAGAGATTAATTTGGCCCACAGATACATTAAGAAAGGATACAAAGCACAAACGGTGTTTTATAAAAAAAGAGAAAGGGGAGGGGGAAATTCAAGGGGGATGCTGGATCCTAACCCAGCAGGATTCAGCCCAGCCCGCTCCACCCTCACATCACCAGGCACAGTGCGTGTTGCCGGTTACCTTTTTGCTTACTGACTTTCTTTACTGTCATTGCCGCTTGCCGCTTTTGATTTTCAGAAATTTCAAAGCCTGAAAAAGGGAACACGGCAAACACAATTCAGAAGGTTGCTTACAAAGCCTCTTTTTCTTTTGGGGAGGGGGGGATGTTCTGCACTGTTTGGCAAACACAGGACGCCCTAGGTGGCAAAGTATCACCCAGTGAGCTGCGTACACGGGCGGGTATTTTACTGAAAAGCCAATCTTCCTTGAAAGGACAGGCCTCTTTATAATCTCACTTGTGCAGGGGCTGTATGAAAAGCACGATTAGACCCATTATTATTTATACAGTATCATAAATATGCCCAGTGCTTTACAGCTGAGCAACAAACTGAGCCTGAACTGACATCGGTTACAGTCAATTTATGGGCTGATGCCGAGGGAAGGGCACAGCTGGTAAGTCGTTGACTTCGCTGCCCTCCTACCCTGCACCAGACATGCTTAACCGGAGCAGAATGATGCAGCCAGGAGACTCTGAAGTCAGAGAGCCAAAGACTTCCTTCTCCCACAACACCCATGGAGGTCCAGGCTTGAAGCTATGGGCAGAATTTGTCTGTTGAGGCCCAAAAATAACAGTAACTGAATTGGAAAAAGACCTGCTTATGACTATGAGCAACCAAGGACATTTGAACAAGGCCGAACCATAATACTACTACAAAAAAAAAATGTGGGCTTCTGCAACAGTTGGGGCTAAATTAAAATTACCAACAATCTCCTTTCAGATTCATTTCATATTCCTCACCTATCTTTTCATCTTCTTTTACCATCTTCCTTTCTTCTCTGAAAGCTCTAAGCCATCGTAACTTCTCCTCCAGTTTCTTGGCAAAGAATAAGTGCATTTCCTCAGTCTCCTTGTTATGAAGTTTGAAGGCATTCTTCATGCTGACATTAAAGTCATCATCTCTCCCATCTTCTATATCCACCACTTCATATTTATCCATGTCTATGCGACCTTTGTAATACAGAATATCTCTTCGTATCAGATCCTACAGAGAGAAAAGGAGAGATGGGTTGATTGTAAGATACTTAGAGAGCCTGAACTCTGCAGGGAATTCATGGGAGGGCTGAAGAAAAGAAAGAAGTAATGGTGAAACCTGCCGGATTCTTCAAGCCTCATCTGCTGGGAGTACGTTTGTTGCTGGCTAAACAAACAGGGTAGATCATAGACATGAAAGAACAAAATACAAATCCTCATCCTGCAAAGTTTTGCTTGTAGGCACGAAGAAATGCCTCTGAGTAGGGAACATACTTCCATGGGAAGTTCTGTTCCACAGGATGAGAAACCAGAAAATACATGCCGCTGGCCTGATGGGCTTCCTGTGCTGCAAACGAGGCTGTGTAGAAGCACAAATCTTGAGAAACCAGCTCGGGCATGTTTGGCAGTGCAGACCGGGTACTGCAGGTCTGTCTTTTCCAAAGATCTTCTCAGAGTCGAGGAGATGGGTCTCTGCCCCTTCGCCTTGGAACCCACTCCCATTCATACACAACTCACTGGCGAGGAAATCGCCCTGCTTCTCCGTTCAAAGAACTCCAGACCTACCTCTGTCCCATTACACCCTGGTTTGAACCTCCTGATCCAGCTTAAATTTTTTCTTTTTCCTTCCTTGATGTTTATAACCTTTACAACCCAACCTGTTCATCCTCATCTCCTTTCTAAGTTGATTATTCCTGCCCCTTGTTTTTCAGCAACAGCTCATTTCTCTCTGTCAGGAAGGGAGAAGAAAAATAGTCTTTGTTATTAATTTTTCAGAACTCGTATGAGAACACCCACAGCTCCGTGGCCCAGCGCAACCTCCGCTCTCTGCCGGCAGCAGCCCGCGCAGCGGTTCTGCGTATCGGCTACCGAGAGCGCGGAGGGTGCGCGGTCGCAGCAGCTGGGAGGCCGGTAGCGGTAGCTGGAGATGGTACTAAAAAAAGTGTTTTGAGATCTATTGTGTCAACTGCTCAATCACAGATGAGACATTGCGGATGCCGATAAACTGCAGTAAAAAATAGATAATTTCCTGTTTTCCTCCTTACCCTCTTTATACTTATTTCGACTTTGCCCATCAAATTTTGTACTGCCTTTATTAGAACTATTCCCAATTTGTACTCGTGTAAGAGGAGCATTGGCCCCACAGCTCTATATCTTTATAGGAACAGATAACAAAAAACGATCATCAGAAAATAGAATGTTAATTATAGAGTCATGACCACATAAGGCAATTCAAATTACAAGGCATACGTATTTAAAAAGCCAAATTTAGCAACACACAATCAAGATTTCCTTCCTCTATCCACTCTCAAAAGCCAATATTTAGGTGTATTAAATTAATTTAACTTAAATACTTTTTGATTTTTGAGAGTGCCCTAAAGATAAATGCTGTGTCAAAGGATTCATTTAAGAGGAAAAATAAAATCAATATACGGCATTTATTTACTCAAGTAAAATTTAGTAGTGAGTTTTTTTAAAGATAAGTGGTAGGTATTATTTTAAACAAATCATTAACCTTGGAAAATAAACTGTACATCATAATTTTGTAGCAAACTTGCTCATAGATCTGCCAGGCAGTATTAACGGTCAAGACACTGGGCACTGTCCAGAAGCTCGTAGCCTTTAAAACCTGCCTCCTTCCTCTGGAATGCTCTGGGGCGGGGGGGAAATTCCATTAACAAACGTATCGTACAAGTATCTTACTCTAGTATGCAGGCTTTGAGTAGTGATGCTGTCCAAAACATACGAAAAGGATATTTCAGGCTAAATATGCAATAGAAAATCTTTTCTGTTTTGTCTTAACTGGGAAAATTGCTTCTTTCCTCTCGCTCTGTGCCCAGTGAAGGGCTGAGAAAACGCTATACGCGTTACACTAAACCTGTTCAGTTAAATAAATACTGTGCACTTTGTTTAAATTTTGAATCTTGGGCCAGTTCTTAGAAATAGCATTTATCTTCACCACATTCTCAAAAAACTCGGTAACAAATCTCACTGGAAAAAAGACGTGCTCCTTAAATTAGCTAAATACCTAAATACCAGCAACTGTTCTTCCCAGACAGAGGGAACCGACTCACGGCCGATGAAAACTCCCGAAACAGAACACTGAACGGGCTGTCCTTGTGAGCGAGATGGGTGAAGTGGGACCAAACGTACTCTATGCAATATTCAGGATTATGTAGAGATTTGTCCATGAAAGGTGTTACAAGAATAAACAATCGCAATCCTCCTTCTCGCCCGGCTCTGGAAGTACAACACTCTGTGCATTAGCTTTTTTCTTACACATACAAAATACATTTTTTCCTCTCTTATCTCTCCAATTTTGATTTAGAAAACATTGCAAGCTATTTTTAATCGCTAACGCCAAGTGAATGTTTTAACAGCTTTGTGCTGTCGTTACACTTCCAGAGGACAACGCATCGGGTTTGGACGTGTCTGACCGAACTGCTCCGTGCATTTCCCCTCCAAGGCTGCAGGAGGAACAGTCGCTGCCTCCCACGAGGCTTCTGCAGGGTGTTTTAGAGGCTCACGTGTTTTGCAGGTGTTGCTGAGTATTGGATGGGAAGACAACGGTGTTGCTGAGTATTGGATGGGAAGACAACGGTGTTGCCTAGGAGTTACTGAAGGAGCCATGAGGAGATAATGGAACCATACAAGCGCTTTTGGAAAGCAGACAGAATATTATTGCTGGTGAGAACGCAACAGCGGGAAAGAACAAGCTCAGCTATCATCGAGACTGTTTGCAGAAAGCACACGAAGAAGAAACGCCGTGTTTTTGTCCTTGAGCGTTGAGCAAGCACATGGCGAATGAGGGAAAGACGGCAAGCACAAAGCTCCTGCCTGCCACTTCTTTTGCTTTCATTTGGAGAAGAAACTTCAGCAACGAATCCAGAAGAAATGAATCACCTTTTCTCCCACCGCCCTCCCCAGAGCTCTCAGCCTCCAGCTTGGCAGGAACGTTCTGATGGAGAAACAGCCCCTGGAGTGGGGGGCGGCCCAGAGGAGAGAAAGAGGGAACCGTTCAAAGAGGTACAGAAAGCCGAAGAGCTCAGAACAAGTCCAGGCCTGACATTACCCGAGTGCGGGTCGCTGCCCTGTGCCGACGGCGCAGTTCCTTCGTACTTCCACAAAAGAAGGACCATTCCCCACTCGTTGACTATAAACTCCAGCACCGGTACCCCAAGTTTTTAAGAGACGCTTTCGTTTTCACTGAGTGGTGGAGCACGTCAACATCTCGGTGAATAGCACGTGTCTGCACATGAAAGACACTTTGTACGCGCCTGGTTTCGAGAAAGTTCAGTCCATGTAGCAGATTAATAACTGTAACTGGATAATTTCATTTTTAATGGGTTAGGCATTTCCTACTACCACTTCTCCTTTCTTCTCCTCTTCTTGCCAACACTCGATAAATGGATATTATTTCCTAATTGACTAAATTTTAGCACCCATAGTATGGGAAACATAATTATTTGATCGGTGGATATTTTATCACATGTATTCGTATGGCTCTTAATGAATAACATATATTACTTAACTCCTTAGTGCAGCATGGGCAAATGCACTTGGCTTACACTGTAATTGATTTCGATAAAATTTAGGAATTCATCTGGGCTACAAGAGTCGTACAGCAAGCAAGGCCAAACCCCTGTTTTAAGGAGCTTTTTATGCACGTGGACAAGAGAATAAAAATACAGGGAACACGCAGGCAATAAAAGCGATGCTGCTTTCTGTGATTTCTGCAGGATGCAGACGGGAAGCCCGTAGCAGTGTCGAGCAATGAACCTCGCTGTTCCGTACACCGTTTTGTCGAGCGCAGGACTGTCTTTCCTTTGCTCGAGCACGTAAGCTGCATCAAAGAAGCAAACAGAAGATAAAGGAAAGCAGATGTGTGGCTAAGGGTGAAAATGGATTATTTAAACAGACGGGTGTAAGCGCTACGTGTCAGAAGGACAAAGCAAATACATATACGCAAAATGGAGATTTATCAGCTGTGTAAGTCGTCGCATTGTTGGAAGGAGCTCAGGCTTAGGGGAGGGCAGAAATGGCAGCTAGGACAGGCTGCTGCTATTGCTCCTCACCATCCCCCGGGATACCATAGGAGGGAATTGGGAAGAAATTACTGAACTATAGAATTTAGTTTAATTTATATGCTGGCTATATAATTATAGTATTATATATTATCCTGGACACAGTTAAGCCAGGATGATGACTAGCTGGTTTATGCTGTCCCATTTTGGATGTCATACAAAATTTTTTTTTTAATTAAATCAGGTAAGAGCAAGAAAATGAAAAAAGACCAAAAAAACCCTCTCAAAACCTGATCAGCGGGGGAAGACCAAAGAAATGGAGTTGTTTAATCTAGAAACGACATCAATAAAAGGGAATGTGCTATTGGTATGCCAATATGTGAAAGCTGCGGCTTTTCTAAGGAGGCTGGCGATCAATTAGTCTCCATTTTGACTATAGCTTGTCTTAACTTACCACAAGGGAGAATAGGATTAGATACTTGGGAAAAGATTTTTCTAGATATAAGAATAATTAAGCAGTAGAAAAGACAAAATAAGGAAGTCTTGGGACAGCACTCCTTGGAGATTTTCAAAAATAAGGTTAGACAAACATCCATCAGAGATGATCTGAGTATACTTAATCCTGCGAAGGGAATAGCTAATCTCCTGGGGTCCTTCCCGGCTCTGCATTTTGATGATATCTAAGAGGAAGGCGACAGATGGAGGAGAAAACAGGATGAGAGCAGGTAGGATTAGTATGGACTTCAGGGGCGGTGCTGGGAGAAGCCCCAGGGCGCAGCCCGGGGCAGCCGGCACCAGGAGCAGTGACATAAACCCGCGGTCTCCGCAGCCCGCATCCAGCTTGCATCGCGTGGCTCTTAAGGAAATGGATGCATCTAGGTCATTTGCACTTATTTGTCTAAATATGATCTTTTTTTACCCTACAGCTTCTGCGATTTCCTTTTCTTTCCCTAGCTGAGGTTAATTAAGCTCTTCTGAATAATGCCCTACAGTCTGTTCACGTAGTATGTACGAAGGATTCACAAGGAAAAGATGAAGCCAAAAAAAGTAATATTTGATGGGAGCAGAAAAGAAAGTTTTGACGCATTCCGTAAACCTACCACAATTCTGCTGTCTGCCTTTGCTCTGGCGGAGGCTTACAGCTGAAGTGCCTGTGCCTGCGGTAGTGGCTGTGCTCAGGGGGATGTACCTGTCTGCGTGACCTCCTCAGGCCGCTTTCTCCTGCTCTCGCTCTGACTTAAATATCCCCACTGCACTGTCGGCGCTCTGAAGGGGGAAGGTGACTTTCTCTAACGGTGCTTGAAAGAAAAAAAATCTCATTTGTGACCATCGTAAGGAAACCAAGCTGTACTTCCACTGGCAAACCTGAAGATCTGAGGGTGGGATGTGGCTTCCACAATGAATTATGCACCTACTCCCAAATTATTGCGGTGCGTATAGATATGTGCAGAAAGGATCGCACCTGTAAATCAGACTGTTCAATAGCTCTTACTGTTAAATTGACTTCTAGTTGTCCTTAGTGCTGCCTTCTCCTCCTGCTCTCTAGCTTTCATCGATCACTTTTTTCCTGCCATGAGTACCCCAGGCCATAGCTATGTGTGCCAGACCCTGTAAGAGTCAAACCCTCCCGTGATGCTGCAGAGGAAATATAAGATTAATCACAAGGAGGGCGATCTGCCTGTGCAGCCGATTGCCAGTGCAAAATTAGTTAGAATTAAAAGCTATTCAATGGCTTAAGCAGCACAAAGCACATAAGGAGGAAATTTTCCCCTCCATCAGAGGGCACAACTCGAGAGGACCTGGCCCGGGGTGTGTCCGGGTAATTTGCTCCTGCTAGCTTTGTGTGCAGCCATCTTCATGCTTTTCAGAAACTCCTCCTGATTATTCCTTAGAGGGTGGCGTGCAAGGATGGACAGGGAGGTCTTAAGGAAGGGTTATTATTTTAGGATGGCACATTTTTTCCAAGTGCTACGGTTTACTCTATGCCAGGTCACACTCTACTTCTCATGCGTAAAACACATCTGTAAAACACAAGCGGAGAAAGCGCCATTTCCAGCTGTGAATCATTGGATTCCTCTTACGAGCTGACAACAGAGAAGATGCCAACGACAGAGTAATCCACTACAACCTTCTCATTGCACATGCTATTGGTCCTCCTGGTTATCAAAATCCTGCGTATTCCAATGGCAAAGTAGTTTCAAAACGCCTTAGGGAGGAATTATGCACTCTGAATACGTGGACGCAGCCGGGGCGCAGCAGCGCAGCTCCCGGGGCTGGCAGGGACGGGCTGCAGGCCCGGGGGAAATGCAGTTCCTCCCTCAGTCCTTCCCATCTCTATAATGGGATGATGATAGTTGCTTATGTTACAGGGCAGCTGGGGGCTGTACATAAGTAACCTGTGAAAGACACCTTGAAAGCCTTTGATGGTGGATCTGTAGCAGCTCACAGCCCTCTAAGAACAGCTTAGCGTTACACACGCTTCGGGATTCGGAGCTGGCAGACACGGCATCGCGCAGTTCCCTCCGTCCCCCCCGCAAGGCAAAGGGTGGCCCGAGCGCTGCGGGGAGGTAACGTGCAACAGGGTGGCTCGTCACTCCAGCCCACCACAGCTTCACAGGAGACCATCCCAGTAGAGGTCTGCTCAGGTATTCTCCTCTTGCGCCGAGCACGGGTGACAGCGCGAAGTCGCATGAGGGGCTTCTCCCCTCACTCCTCCCTACCCGAGACCTTGGCTTGGAGCGCGGAGATGAAGCAACAGCCCTTGCAAGCGCTCCCGGGGCTGGAAGGCCGAGAGTATTACACGGCGTACACACAGCTAAAGCAAAGCCGGGGCTTGCCTGAAACGACTAATCGTTGAAAGGTAACACAGACAAGGCAGCAAAGCAGCAGCATGCTCAGTATAAAATGCAGGCTATTTTTGCCAAGAAGATGACGTGTTCTTCAGGTATCAAAGGAGAACGGGGATCCAAGGATGAGGCTGAAGAGACACCCACCTACAGGTAAGCTCTACAGCTCCGCGAACAGTTGATGTTGAAACAGTCGGTGAATGGTGAATAGTTGATGCTGAAATTGGGAAAAGACTAAACCAGGGTCCATAACAACCGCACCCAAACACCAACCCACGATTTGGAAAAGGCCGAGGTTTGGAAAAGGCCAAGCTGCCTTTCGCATGAAGGTGTGGGTCTCAGCCCCCTCCCTGATGATTTCTCATTGACCTGGCCTGCGGCTGCAGAGCAGAATGGAAGAAGCAGAGGGAACGAGCAGGGTTTTTCCATTTACTCCTGAAATTTGTCCCTATTTTCCTGCCTGCTCTCTACCTTCACTCTGCCCGGCCTGCCGTGAGCAATGAGAGCGTGGCACTCTGCCACTTCGCCACGTCTTTGGGTATCTCTAGTTAAAAAGGCTTGCAACGCTCTTTGACTTTTAAAAAAAAGATTCAGAGCCCACATTTTTAAAATCTAATTTACCTTAAAGTGACCCTTTGAAGAAAGCAGCCCGCCCTGCTTTTGATGAACACCAAGGACACAGTTTTACGTAGAATTTGTTCATTTAACTTCACGTTGCTGTGGGCTGATTTTTAGGACGGGACAGTTACGCACCATTCTCATCGGCCTCCCCGGAGCCCGAGTGCATTGCAAAACTGGGCCTCTCTTCTGTCCAAATGAGACCCTAAAACTCAATGAACCCTTCTGAATGCTTTTGTCCTAAATATTCTTGAGATCAGAAAATAAATCTAAGCCCTGCTAGATTTGGATGCCAGTGGCCGCGAGCTTTGCTATCACCCTGTCGGACACAGCAGTTTGGGCTGAGCCAGCCTTTAGGAGCAGGGAAATGGGGTCTGCACAGCACAACCTGAAAATGCAACGATCGTGTTAGATCACAGGGCTGGATCGTATTAGAAGCAGGGGGATGTGACACCACCTCCGCGACACAACCTCGGCCACTCTCTTCCTACCGCAGACTTCCTAGGATGGGCCAAATTATTTGTTACAAGTTTCCCCAGAGGCTGCCATGGGAAGAGGGGAGCCAAAATCTCTGCGATACCAGTTTACGTAACTCCTCCTCGCACAGCTGTGCTGGGGAGGTCGGCAGATTCCTGCCAAATTATTCAGCAGTGTCTGTCTCCTGAGTTTGGAAAGAGATGTTTGATTTATCCTTGCCAGCTCCATGGAGCTGCAGTGTGGGATCCGCGTGGGGGAGGACTGGAGCTGAACGCATTTTGTGCAAATGCTATTTTCATTCAATGTATTTAGCGGAAGATCAGTGGCATTTTGATGCCCTGTTCCACCTCAAGCCCAGTCACACTGGCTGCAGAGCAGCAAGCCGAGGGCAAGTGCATATCTGAAGAACTGGGAACAGGAAGAGACGGGAAACCCTGCTGCAGACACGTCACTTGGCTTTTCTCGTCTCTGGTTTGCTCCCAGGAGCTTAAAATTGGGCTGCTGAAAGGCCACAGTAGGAGGACGGTTAGATTTTCAGCTCTGGAGGTTTCACTTGTGGGCCAAATTTACACCCACTGCAATTACAGGGGTGATAAATTAGGCACAGAGTATATTGTAGAGCTAAACCTGTTCCCTATCCAGAAAAGAAAACACAGATTGTGAAGGACTCTAAATTCAAGCCCTTTCTGGATTTTACCACTGAATTAGCAACTAACAACCTAAAGCCTTCTCCTGCCCTCCTCCAGCTGGCTCCTCTGGCTGACTCTGATGTTCTTCTCCCTACACCTCCTGCGTTCCAGCGTCCCCTCTGGAGCTGCTCTTCCTCCTCTGCTGTTGCACGCCGGGGAAGTGAAAAGGCAGCTCCTGCCTCCCCGAGGCAGCAGAACGCCAGCAGGTCGCTGGCTGCGGTCAGTACAGCCCATCAGCGCGAGGCCTCCTGCAAAACTGCGCTCAGGGCACACAATTAACACGTGCGTATCCCTGCAAAAGCGTGACCGAGCAAATGCATTCAGGGCTAGCTATTTTGATTATTAGAAGGAGCGTTTTCTTTTCGCGAATATGCCATATCTGAAAGCTAAAGTACTTTTTTTTTCATAACTGTTTTGAATATATAACCAATCAATTGCTGGAATTCATCCTTCGTGTTCAGCTACCTGCCAGCCAGGGAGACTGACAGGAGGATCAAATTCCTGGCAAGGCTCTGTGGTCTGCACCCACAGAACCCTTTTATCTGCAGACAGCACCGACTGGATCAGCTGGGCACGAACGCGGACCTACCTCAGTGGGGCTGTGGAAACACTGTTCCTTAAAAACTTCATCTTACCCTTTCCTTTGGCTCTTTGGTCACCTTCACGCCCGTCTCGTGCTACCTCGCTAGCTGGAACAGCAGCACGCCTTGCCTGTCAGCGCAGCACGCTGCTGGCTGGGAACAGTGAAACACAGCCTGACCCATTTTCCCACCCCGCTGCAGGCTGGAGCCAGGCCTGACCCAAAGCGCGGCATTTCATGGAGATCTGCGTTACTGAGAGGAAAAGAGAAGGGGTGGGAGGTGCTGCAAAAGTCAAACAGTGTTCCTTGTGAGTCAAAAACACACTTGAAGAAATAAGAATTGTCCCAGTGCTGCTTTGTGTTTGCAAACAAGATTTTTGGCTATCCCTGTAAGACCTATTTAACCTGTAATAAAAGCAGGGCCGTTGTTCTGGTGCAAAGATTACCTCAGTGTTTGCAACAGAAGCGATACGGGAACTAGACCTTCTTACACTAAAAGGGCTCAGAAATGTCTCTTTTATCTTCCCATTTGGAAACTTGAACTGCAATGGAGTTTGACAGGATTATTTTATTTACTCTATCTCCTATAGCACAGCTATTTCTGGCTGACTGTCTGGCTATTGCTATTAAACTAGTCTCATTTTGCTTCTCATCCAACCTGCTTTGCTCTCAGAGCTCAAGGGAAGACAGGAATAGCAATAAGCCACACGCTGGAGTTTGCGTTGCCTCTTGATTACAAGAGACACATAAAAAGTGCAAATGAAAACTAAATGTGTTTCATGCAGTCACCGATCTTTCTGCGCTGTCAGAAAACACTAAACATGGAACCCCATCAAGGACTGTTTGACTACTGGGACAAGAAAAGCGTAATTTGGTGCAGAAACTCTGTTAACCCTTCATACTTCATACTGCCATTTCCAGCCTAATGCCACAGCGCTCTCGAGCCCACTGGGGAAATTCAAACTGTTACCCAGAACAGAAAAAAGAAGATCCTCATCTATTACATGATAAGCACCTCGAGCATCCCCCAACATAACAAGCTATGATCATAATTAATACCGTGTGTCTCAGTCCTGGATGTTAAGTATTATGATTTGCAAATTTAAAGCATCTCTGTGTCAAACTCTCTCAACTTCAGGGGGATAACAAAACTAGATCCTGTGCCTTGAAGGCAACATCTTTTAATGCCACCATCATCAAGGATTGACTTCATTTCTTGGTAATTACGGTTAGCATACTGGAATATGTATTGTTCTTTCCCGAGTGTAGACATATGGTAAGTCAAACTGAGGCCAGTCCTTGCTTCCTACACAGTTTATTCCCTTCTTCCTTTCCAAAAGGCATTTTTGCATTAGGGGAACCAGGGACAGTCTCTTCTGAAGAAAGCACGACCTTGTCCTCACGCACACTGCTATGTCCCAACCTCTGGTTCAGGAAACACAGATAGAAAATTCAGTAGGAGAGTCTGACATAAATCCAATAGCTGCAAGTTACCCAGCTTTGCAAAGAAAATCTAAATCATGAGCTCTTCCAGCGACCCTTTATCAGGAACTGCAGATGTCCAAACTAACTCAGTGCTCCCTTTCTGACACAGGTTCTGGAAGTGTTCTGCAGTACCTACCTACATCCACTGGTATTTCAGTATTCTATTTATTGAACACCGAAAAGGTTGACATGGCCATTTCATCTGATCGAACTTCTCACTTCCTAGCACCAGAAAATAATCAGTGGTGATACTAGGAAGTGACCAGCAGTGCCTCTGGTGGCAAAACCTAAGCCAAAGAGATTTATTTGTAAAGCTTGGAAACAAGTTTTATTTGCGAAAATTTTCCTACACAAGTTGCTTTGCGAGGTGTTTGCCAGAAATGAAAGCTGGCTGCCATGGTGTCAGCTTCTCCAACTGCTGCCACCGCTCTTATTCATGCAGCCCTCGTAAATCTTAGTGCAAATTTCCTGCTTCGAAGAAAGACTTAAATATACCCATACTGGCGGAGATAACATCTGTCAAGCACATTTGAATGCAGCAGTTTATAATTACTCATTTTCACAGCCTAGGTCTCTGTCTGAAGTCCTGTCAGTTATCCACAACGCGGTGGTCACGGAAATGCATTCAGGATTTCTCAGTCCGAGGGAGCGGAGCTTATGCTGGCAACCAGGGAAGGGTCTGAGCTTTGTCCCTGGATCTGACCAGTGCCATCT
Organism: Phaethon aethereus; assembly: GCF_964289735.1. Classification (NCBI taxonomy): domain Eukaryota; kingdom Metazoa; phylum Chordata; class Aves; order Phaethontiformes; family Phaethontidae; genus Phaethon; species Phaethon aethereus. The sequence continues at coordinate 2,007,506 of NC_138586.1, read as the reverse complement.
GCCTGACAGCTGAACTACATTAATGACTGGTTCATTATAGTCATATTAATATAGTCATAGAGGTCAATATAGTCATATTAATGACTATACTAATACCTGGTTCTTTGCATGCAAACAAACCTTCAGCCAGGAAATCACCCAGCTGCCCATTTGGAAAGACAGACCCTTGGCCCAGCTCACATTGCAAAAGGAGAAATCCTAGGAGATGCAGCCAGCGGGAAGACAACAAGGACGTTCACGTTCAAGGAGCTGCTCCCACCGGCAGCTCTCAGTCCATCCCACCCATTTGCTGAGCCGCAGATCACCTTTATGAGACGAGTGAGCAATAGGATAGACGGGGGTGATTCCAACCTGCAGAGATCTGGGAACACCCACAATTTCAAAAGGCCAGGCTGATGCTGAAACCTTGTTTGAAATATTTGGGAACAACTCATAAATACAGTGAACGTGATCAGTGAGCTCCTGGCTGTCAGATGGCTGGCCAGGCGTTACTGATGACCTTCCGTGGGCGCATCAAGCAGGGCAACACCTAGGTGGTAATCTCAAGAAGAATCACCCTGAGAGTTATCCTCCCTCACAGAAATGTCTTGGCCAGATGTCCAACAAAAAAAGGCCACATAACCTTGAAACATTTTCAGACATCAACAGAAAGGGACGGCAAAGCTTGTGGAGAGTAGGCCATATTCAAAGCAGACGGGTTTATCTGGAAATACGTTAACTGCTGCTGAAAGCAGATAGCTGGATACTAGAAATACCTCCGCAGCCAAGAGAGCTTATTCCTTAGACACAGGCAACACTCGACGGATCAGTAGGAAAGAGGAATACGGTAATTCTTGGTAGCATATGATAGGAGTCCTGCGGAAACCTTCCCGGGCCACCTGCCTGCAAAGCGGACAGACCAAACCTGATCCAACAGACAAATGGTAGAAATAAAGACGGTTTTTGAGTGCGGCCTGTGCCTTGTCTTTAGAGCAGACAGAGGACAGAGCAGTTGAACTGGAGCAGTCTCCGTTGTTTACTAGCCGATAGCAAAACTGCTACGAAGAGACCCAAACTTACATGGGGGCGGGGGCACACGTTACTTTGCACACAGCGCTCACCTTAAATGATGAGCACAAAACGAGTTGCTACTTTGGCTATAGATAGAATTTTTTAATACTCCGCCTGGGCTCAGCAGCAATACAGCCAGCCCAAAGGACCAGCAGCTTGCGATACAGCCACCAACAAGGGTCGCGGGCATGTACGCAGCCGTGTGCTCTCTTGGGACTGATACACCCAGCACATTGGCTGGCTGGAAGCACAACGCTGCTGAAATTTTTGCAGCAGAAGAAAAACTGGCTTTCACTAGCTCTTGTCCAGATATTAAAGGAATTCATACAGCATCTTCCTGGACCTAACAAGCATCCACCGGTATCAGCGAATGCCCCTAACACCTCACCTTAGCCTACAGGAGCGAAGCTGATTCCAGCCAGTTTCGCCACGCAGAAACTATTTCATCTTCCACTGCACGAACTAGTGAGCAGGAATCTGACAGTCTTTGCAATGCCAGCCCACTGTGTAACAAGTTTTGCAGAAAATGGAGTTCAAAGGGAATGACAGAGAATACCAACATCCAAAACTGTCACAGAGCTTATGATACCGAACTGTACCTGTTCCAGCAGAAACTTGTGTATCAGTGTCTGTCAAGCCACAGAATCCATATGCATTACTAGGGGATTCAAGCGCACAGAGCTGTTGCAGCTGCAGACATCTACCAGGGAGACAACAGGTAATGAAGGTGAGGATGATGTGCAGATAACTGCAATGAAGATCTGGAGGAGTGGGAGATCTTGTCTGAAATACATGCTTGTCTCCCAGAGCCTCTCATGGCATAGCATGCTCTCTTCAAACTAAAGTAGCTGTGATATATTTAAGTAAGGAGTTGGTTTTAGCTCCTTACTTCTATTAAAAATATCTTTTGACCAATAGAGGGTAAAATTCAACCATTATAATGAAAAAATAAATGTATTCTCAAATAGACTGTGTCATTATTAAGGATGATAACACCTACTCATTTACTACATCTGAAGAAAACCCATATATGCAGAAGATTTTCTGAAGAGGAAGATGCACTGAGATGTGCCATTGTAAGTGGTACCAAAGCTGAAAATTTTTATCAGGCTCATTGACTAAACAAACCTCACGCAAAACATAGGTCAGGTCGTCTGTGAATTTTTTCATTGCCTGTGTCTGGAATAGGAGAGGTGCTGTTCAACCTGCTGCTTTGGAAATCTCTAAAGGACTTAATTCTCCCTGCACCCAAGGCAGAGGAGTTGGCAGCCCTGGGCCAGTCTGAACTCTGAGACCTTCTGGAAATCTCAAACCTCCCCTTCTGGACTCAGACAACTCCAGTTCCCTGAGGGTTTGTTGAAGTGCAACATGAAGCATATTTCAAGCTCATGCCCCTCTCAAGCACTTTAAATCCCGTGACCGGCACCAGGCTGTGCTGCAGATGAGCCCAGGATATGGTGCTCTGCCCAGCCCTGGCCCAGCGGAGCGGGAGCACCAGCACCCCTGCAGACCTGCTGTCTTCTCCCTGCTCTTGGGGATGTGTGGGGCATATTTCATATCCCTGAGAGAATAATTTTAAAGCATGGAGTAAGGAAGGCTGGCCTCAGCTTCCCACACCATGTTATAAATGGTGCTTCACTAAGAAAGCCCCAGGATATAGTGCTCTGGCTCTAAAGCAGAGGTTATCCTGATAGACGGTTGCCTGTTGGGGTCTGTAACAGCAAAGCCTGACACAAGGGTCAAGACAACACAGGTTATAAATCTTTCAGATTTATTTTACATAGGATGCATGATCCCAAAATGTGAGCTAATGCTCCTCTGAATTCCATACTCCGACAATCTTTATTAATAATGTTCAAGGAAAGTATTATCAAGATGGGAGAGTCCAGCTCTAACCCTATCTCCCCTCCTACCCCAACTCTCTGAAAAATAACAACTGCACTTTGATGCTGGAAAAAGAGATGGAGAACGAGAATCTACAATGAGGTGTGAACCCTGGGCCCATGATATCGAGCTCAGCAGATGCGTTACCACCCTCCGCCCTGCCACCCTAAAGCTCAGTGGGCACACTGTCCCACAAGACCTCGGCTGGTGGCGGAAGAGCCTGCCAGATCCTGACATGGAGCCAATCTCTCTGCCAGGAAGACCCAGACAACTAAAATCTGCAGGGCGTCTTCCCGTGAAGGAATCTCTTGTGCAGCATTGCGACACACACACCACAAAATGCCTTTTGAATACGTAAGGGAAGAGGACAGTGTCACACCAACGCAGTTCGCATACTGATACAACCTCTCAAGTCCCCGGCAGCCTGCTGTGAATTGCTGAACGCTCTCTGCTCATACTGATGGCCACGGAAATCCCAGCTCTGATTTTCCCAGGAGTTAAGAGAACGCTCGATACCTCTCTGGATCAGGTATCTGATCAGTGCAAGCCAAACTGGATGTTGCCTTATGAATCAGAAATTCAGGGTCACACTCAAAGTGTAGGAGGTCAAGATTAAAAATTGAAACCAGCTGTGTACTTGCAGACTCGTTTTGACAGTTCTCTGAACATCTGACTCCGTTATTGTTGCTCTGTGGGGTTTTTTTGTTTGTTTGTTTTGTTTTGTTTGTTTGTGTGTTTTTTACAGAGCCGGGAGAGAAGTAAAAGGCACAGCAACGAGAAGGGTTAAAATAAGCACATGCATTCCAGAAGGCAAAATTTCAGTCAACCATGACTCAGGAGAAGAAAGTGCCACCCACAGAACTGCACAGGCCGCAGCTCCCTGTACCACGGCAGCGGGCAGTGATGCCGCGGTGAGTCAGGAGCCACCCACGCCCCCACCCACGCCGCTTCCTGCGGCGGCAGGGCACTCCTCAGAGGGCTGCCACGCGGCGCGGGTCTCGCTCAACCTTTCCTTAGCGTATGAGACGTGGCAGGAACACAGCCCTGGTGTGTTTGGCCAGAGACTTCTGCAGCTCACCCTCGCTCCCACTTGAAGCCAGGCCAGGGGATTCCCTCTGCGCAGTTATCTGTATTTCTGCGCTGAAAGTGTCAATGAATCCCCATCTGTCACAAGACAGAGGCACCCAGAGCTTAGGAGCTCAGTCACTTCGCTTCGGACAGTTGTGATGGTAATGAGCTGGGATCACCTTAGCAGGACTACAGCAATACAGCTACGATGCTGCTGCTTAACACAGTTGCTGTGAAAGACAGTTCACCCGCTGCTGTTAATACTGCAACACATTAGCATCAGTATTCTTCACTACCTTTCTCTACCTTCATGATGGGTTTTGTGGCAGAGATACGCCCTATAAAATCCAGCACAGCAGCTACATGAGGATGAGGCTCAAAATACATTTCACCAAGCGACAGCACATAAACCCTGCTACAGAGCAGGCTGCTGCCTGATATTTCTTTGAGAGGCAGCGATCATCATTTTAATACAGTAATTGAGTTGTCTGCCCAAGTGCCATGCTTCATAGTTCATATAGAAATTCTAGAGCTATCTAATCCTGGATCATATGCTGCAGCCAAAACCCAAAAGTAGGAGTGAGGCAACAAGCCGAACAGGGGGCACCTGAGAAAAGGGCATGAAATGAACAACTGGAGGCTGGATTTCCCGTGAGCATAAAAACGCCTCTATCATGGTATACTCACCGTCCTGTAATTCAGTATTTCTAGCATGTGGACTGCCCTTCCTCGGTGCTATTCCATGTCCTCTTCTGCACGTGTAGCAAACAGCCACCTTGCCCTAAAAACCACTTTGGACTGGAAAGCCTGTCCGCAGCATGTCCTTAGCTGTGCTGCTTTCTCCCTGGATGTCCTTACCTTCTTGCAGAGAACCATCTGGTGATCAAAGAGAAAGAAAACACGCTGCTGGTTCCGTCCATAAGGCTGGTAAATCCAGGACATCTCTCCCGTGTAGATCAACTCTGAGCTGCGGTCCAAGATATCGTCTCCCTAGAGGGCACAGAGAATGAGGCCGAGTGAATCGCCGCTCCCAGCCAGGGCAGTGGCTACATTTCCCTTTGCGGGATGGGGAGAAGCAATAATTAAATAAGATGTTGGCCCTTCTGCAGCGCTCAAAGCCACCCCATCTGACTTCAGACCAGAAACTAGAGATAGGGGATAATTCTGAAGGAAGAGAAGTGAAGTAAGTGTGGACACTCGAAGCACGGTCATTACGGTTCACATTGCAATGAGGAAAAGAGCTGCTCTGGACACTGACCCCGTTCCCCCCTCTCCAGGCACCCCCAGACCCTGGATCTCGCTGCAGGTGCTGGTGGCGTCCTGAGAGCGAAGCGCCTTCCTCCTGCCCACAACAGGGCAACTTTGCATTCAGGGTAACAAATTCCCTGGCACCCCCTCCCTTTAAGACAGCATCCCAAGGCACGTCCCCTCCTGAAATCTCAGGCCAGCTACCGAAGATCATCTACACTGGGATATCAATTCCCCCACCCAGGAGGCTGCCGAAACTCACCCCTCTAGATTGTCACCTCTCTTCCCACTCGTTCAGGCAATTACAGTCCCTTCTCCCATAGCTCATTAGAGCTCCCCACCTCCAAAAAACTGTCAGGACCACCCCAGCTCTCTGGCAACCTCCAGCCCCCTCGGCTGGCAAGGCCTCCCCAGCCGGCTGCCAGAATGCCCTCACCCTTTCTCTGCCTCCAGCTAACACTTGTTTTCCTCTCCGATTTTTTTTTAAGGATTCATGAGCAGATGGTCTTGAAAACACAGCACTCACTCTCCCACTCTCCGAGAGAACAAATGCAGTCACCCTCCACTAATTGGGATGAGCTGGACTTTTTAAAAAGTTAATTAAAATCTATTTATTAAAAATAGGCGAATTCACCACCACCTGCCCTGTGGGCATCTCGGTGCATCTCTCACTCAAACACCACAGAAGGACTCAGGATGACTTCAGCTAAAAGGTAAGGAGCAGGATTCAAGAGCAAGTGAGAGAAAAGCTTTTTTTTGGCTCTGAAACTAGTGCAGTTCTGGCTTTGATGCCAATGTAGAACCAATTTCTGGGACAAGACCATTCCAAAATCTCAGCAAACAGCTTGTAAAGGTTCAGCCAGCTCTGGGGGGCAGCTAGATAGACACGCTTCTCTGGTACCGCTTACACTTGTAGGTGCCAAAGCAACCGAGAGTCATCCCCACTCCTAATTTCTTGGTGAGGATTTCAGACTGCTGTTCAGGTAAATGTGTAATTAACCTCTCAGCATTGATTGGAAGCGACTGCCTGAGTCCCTGGGCCCTGTGACAACAGCAACTTCATTAAGTCGCTGCATCATCATGCTGCAGCACAGACTTTCAAATCGCCTTAGCGAGGTCTTTATCCACCTCTCTATCTCACTTCCGTGGCTGTGGTATCTGAAGGCCTAATTAGGGATCACTTCCCGGGAACACAGAGGGTCATTCCCAGAGGGGATGGGCCGTGCATCATGCAGTGTCTCAAGAGTGCGATGTTAGGGTCCCATTTCAGCCCTGATACCTCCTGGCCAGAAATCGGGGACCCGTGCGCTGCTGTGACAGCTCAGGTACACGCAAGCCCTCGCACAAGAAGCCTCTGAAGAAAACACGTCGGCTCCACAAACTGTGGGCTTTCCTGGTTAAACACGAGCTTATATGGAAAAGATTCATACAAGCCTATGGATGGGAGCTTTTATGAGAGGGGACAAGAAGTCTACAAGAGGCTGGCTGCTAAAAACAGAAAACCAGTTTTGTCTTTTACTCCCGTAGTAGCATCTCAAGCCTGAGGACACACGGAGGACTCTGTAAACACTTCTACTTGATTAGCCGAATCCAAACTGTGTAGTCCCTGCAAGCAATATAAAACAAAAAAAAAATTCAAAACTGAAATGATAGGATTTGTATTGCATTTTTTATGTTGGGAAAACAATTTATATATACAGTCTAGAGGCTAGAAATAGATGCCTTAGAATGCTGGGTTAACAAATTTGGAAATATATATTGCAAATAGTTTTGGACTAGCGCAGGGCTGGCCAGCCTTCAGCCCCCAAGAGCAGCATCTCCATGGCCCTGCCTGTTCCTCAAGCCCTCGGCTGCTACAGCAGTACACCGGCGTGGATGCGCCGCTAGAGCCTCCTAGAGCGGACGCGATGAACCTTGAAAGGCATTTTTTTTCCTGACACAGCTACTCCACCTCTCTGAAGAGCACGAACTGCCTTCTGCTAGTGGAGCCTTGCTACCGGAGCGGCTCAGGGGGTCAGCTGCAGGGTGGTGCGCAAGGAGGGAAGCGTTTGCTTTTCTGCTCCACTGCTACCCCAGCATGCCTCGATACTTGGTCCTGACTTGGGGCAGGCTTTCTGCAAGGCCCCTCCCAGTCCTAGGCCTGGATCCCTCCAATCCTATACAAAACTAGGAAGACGTTTTCTTTTCCTTTTCCATTTTTTGCCAAGCAACTCCCGGAGAGGCAGGATCACCTATATCCTTCTGTAAGTTAAGAGAAAGACTGCTAAAAAACGAAGAGGCTAAACTTTTAGTTACACTGAACTGGCAGATGTCCTGACTTCAGCAGAGCACAGCGGCAAAACGGCCAAGAGAAGACTAGATGACCTCCTGAGGTCTCTTCCAACTTGAGTTACCCTATAAGCCTATAATAAAAAACCTCAGCCCTCGCCAGCCTGCATCAAGGGCTTCCAGTGTGCATCCTGCTACCTACAAAGAGCAGCAAAAAGCAAGCCGACTCCTCTTTTCTTCATGCAGTCACAGGCAGAGTCCAACTACTTGGTGTGCAGTAAGGGGAGCAGGTCACCCAGAGCTAGGTTGGACGTGTGCTTCATGCTCCCTCGAGCCTGCCAGCGCTAGAACGGGGCTAATCCTGACTGTTGCAGCAGAGGGTCTGCTCCCCAATTACGCTACAGGTGACGACCACTTTCTGTAACGAGGAACTGGGAGGAACCGAAGGGTTTTTACCAGTGTCGTGAAAGAAACGCTGTTGGGAGCACGAACACGAGGGAAGGCATGGCACCGCAAGCTGCGGCACGTTACACCCCCCAGTCTGCCCCGCTCCTTCTTCCCATGAGCAAGCCCTGAGCAGGTGCTGTCCCAGGCTCAGAAACGCTCACCAGTCCATCGCACCCGCTCCCCTGCGCCCGAGCCCACCGCCTGACATGGCTCTTTGCTGTCACCGCTGGGCACAAATCCCCTTTACTAGTTAACATTCAGCGAGCAGGGCTCTCTTCTGCCTGACACTGCTGTTCTTTAATTAGAGATTGACAGGCTGATTAGCACTCTGGGCTATGGAAAGATCAGAAAAAGGAAAGCGAGAGAAATGTTGTCCTTTTCATCAGGCTCATTTTTTGATACCTTCTGTTGCTGGCGGGGGGGGAAGGAAACCAGAAGAATTAAAAAAAGAAGGATCTGTTTCAGTCCCTGATGCAATTTTTTTTCCCAGGAGGATTTCTCATCAGGCTGTCCTCACTTTGAAAACACTCCGTTGGTTGCACACATCTTTTTTTTCCATGTCATTCTTGGATGGAATAACGTAATATTAGGCTGAGGCCAACTATTATATATTACATAATTAAGGGCACCAAGTCTTAATTTAAAGGACCCGTAAATAACAAGAATGGGAAGACATTTAAAAAGACAGTGCTCATTATATTTCTCGATTACATATATTTTTCCCTTCATGTAAATTTAATACTCTTGAAACCTGCCAAAGTGGCAACCCATGGGAATCTTTGGTAGCAATATCTAGTTATCTACATAAACCAAAGTAATCTGTTTAAATAGCAAGTTTAAACCAATCCAGGCTGATGAGCAAGGCTCTCTCCTGTGCCAAACATCCCACCACTGGCTCAGGGACCTCCGCACATCCCCTCCCAGGGAATGGCTGCCAATTGCCGCCCTCCTCTGAGAAAAACCTGGGCTGAAAGGGAGGAAAGCATTGCTGGCAGCTGCCACGAGGGCTGGAGAGGGAGCCCGAAACGCTGCAGGGATCGCTGCTTCATTTTGTTTTGACGTGGTTCAAGAGCTGTATGAAAAGGCATAAAACGGAGCAATTCTGTGCCGAAGCGCAGACCCTTTTTCCATCTCCACATCTTCCGTAACGGGCGCTCAGCAAGGGTGCAGCCGCACTCGAGGCTGCGGCGGGCACCGCAGTCGTGCCCAAGCAATGGGCAAGCTGGCAACGCCTGCCCAGGAGCAGCGCCGCAGCGAGCTGGGCGCCGCAGCACGCTCGCCGGCATGCCTCCCGGGGCTTGCAGGAGCCGGAAGGAGGGCAGGAGAGCGGTCAACAGGCTCCTCCGATGGCTGTCCAGCAAAGGCTGCCCAGGAGCAGGCAGGGAGAGGACGGCAGGGACGTACCGCTCCTTCACTCCCGCTGCCTCATTTGCGTGCCTGTAACTACAGCACTGCCCAAACTGGGCTTGCAACGACTTAGAAATGATGATGGGCTTTGTGGAAATAACCTCTTTATAGTACTGGTGTGTGTGTGTGTACATACCTAGATATTACCCACTAACCTTTGAGATCTGTAACTCTCTCTGAGGGCAAGAGCCCAAGAAGGGACTGAGCGTGTACAGGCTGCCCAGGACGGGCTCTGTCTGGCCTGTTTGAAGTCTGATCCCGAGGAGACTTCACAGGCTGTTCCGAGCCCGCTCCAGCTAACTTTGTGTGCCAGCTTTGCCTCCCTGCCTTTAAATGTCACTGTTTTGATCTGAGGGTATTTAACGACAAGTAGGGGGATGACAGTGAGCGAAGGGAAAGAGAGGTTGAACATCAGGAAACACTTCATAACGAGGAGAGCTCTCAGACGTCAAAAGGTCTCGGCGGGAGGTGGTGGAAGCCCTACATTCTGCACCATTAACAACTGAAAGGACAAAAGGCACTAGAGAATTCGGTGGAGGCAGGGGCAGCACCTCTCTAGGTCTGTTTATATATTGGAAATTCAGGGTACAAAATAAAGAAGTGAGTCATACACGGCAACAGTCCAATCCAGGCTTTTTGGTCAAGACCACATTCCTACAAATTATACAGGAACACATTTCAACATGATTTGGATTATTTCTAATTTACAGCAGTCAGTGAGATCAGAATCTTCCCTTAAGATTCTGCTCAGTCATTACTTGTATAAAGCTGCCAATAATTCCTTAAGACTTCACGTCCTGGCTGCCACAGCACGCTTATCAGCTGCTACTAGTCAGGCCACCCTTTCTCGGTCCCATTCGCAATTTAAATCATCAGACCCTGCTTATGTGACTTCTTGGGGAAAAAAAAAAATAAATCTGGCCTCGGGTAACTCAAGGATATTCACATTTTTCAAAGGCTGACCCTGAAATTCACCTTCACGGGACCATGCAGAAAATCTTGAGGGATAAAAAAGATTCCTGAAACACACAGGCACAACTCCATGGGATTCAATAAAATCCCTTCTGCTTAAATATTAGCTAGGACATGCCACCTACTTTTTCTATTTGTTTTAGGATCAGCAATATGTATACATTGCCAGTAACACCCTCTCCTTGCAAGAAAACGTGTACACATGCTTTGTATACAAGACATTTCAAATATTCACTCAGTAAATATTTTTTGTTTGGTTTGGATTTTTTTCTTCTTCTTTAAAAATCTTTTTCCAACATCTCATCACAAAACGCGGGTAAATTTAGAAATGCAATTTCAAATCAGAGAGTCAACACCGTTACTCTAGAGATGTTGAGGAAAAACAGACCATTTCTCCAAATGGAAGATTTCAACGTGCTTAAACATTTAGCCTTGGCTGCTGCTGAAATAATTCACCAAGTGCAACGTACAGTGGGAATGAGGGATTATCTCTATCTTGTGCGCTGGTTGGATTTCTAGCAAAAGAAAATCTGAACTTGTAATATTTTCTCCTAGTTCCTGCTTTCTTGTCCTTAGTGTTTTTTTTCAGATTGTCTCAAGGAAGGCTGTGCTGTACACACATGGGCCCATGCTGCTATCGCACGCTCGCACTGCCGTGCGGCTGGAGAGGTCAGGAAGCCACTGTGACACACAGAGGGAGCGCTTTTGGGTACAGGCTCTAATTAGAGCAGGCATAGGGCCACTGAAAGATGGGAGACTAATGCTGTGGGTTCCTCTCCCAGTTTCAGTGAGCACTTACTACAAACTGCATAAGCATTTGTAGAAGCACAAAGTTGACAGCAGGTCGCTCTCCTGGAGCGTCCTCCAGCAAAGACGAACCGGGAGTCGTGGTCTTCTACTCTCTGACCCAGATAATAAATGCATGTTCCCCACAGACTGGAAGAGGCTAAGGAGACATACCAGGAAATCCCTCTTCTACTCCGTAACTGTCTATGTGTAGAAGATGAGAGCCTGAACTCCTACAGGCGGCATAAGAAATCAACCCCGATGGCCTGTGTCCGGGGAGACACGTCCTATAGAGGGACATCAGCTGAGTGGGTTTTTGGAGGTTAGCAGCTTGGGTTTGCAATGCCTGAAGAGAGTATCTGCACAGATCTAGGACGGATCTAAGCACCTGTCCTGCACAAGCACTGCTTTTGATTTCTCCCGCTCTCTTCCTGCATTATATTATAGTTAACCTCTGAGTATTTTGGGTTTTGTGCATGCTTCTGGCCATTACATGGACAGCTATGAAGTGGGGGCTGGATCTGATGACTCGGAAGTTACTTTAGAGGAAAGAATCAAGCTGTGAAGTCCACTGCTGGATCTAGCTGTCATCCACTAGTGTTCTCATCACAACTCTACGACTCTTCTTTATCCGAAATACAGAATAAAAATGTGAAGAAGGGTGTTTTCCTTTGAATGGGGGCAGTAGCTGTATTCCCATCGAGTCTCCGAGCAGCAGCAACAGCAGGTTTTGCTATATTATGAGAAGCTACGGGATGTAGCTGCAATATTGTGCTTAAAATTTGGAACAGTTGAAAAAAGCCTGGAAGAATGATTTGGCAAGTGCCTGAGGATAGGATGGAGATAAAGAACGAGTAGTGCTAAGCAGGAATGAATTATCAAGGATATGGCTAAATAAAAATGAATTATCAACTGAGCTAATGGAAGAGAAAAAGAAGCTATTCCATAGATCCTATGTGGAGGTCACCTTGGCTTTCCACTCACACATGAATATTCACTGACTTGGAATTGATCCATCCTTAATCTAGATTTATTTACAATGACGGTCTCGGCATTTCTTACAAATGACACGCATTAGCTCATCACATGGAACATACTGAAGGCTGAAGATGTATCTGATGGTCCTGTGCCTCCTTGAGAGCAGTTTTCCAGTTTTGAAAATGAGTCTGCGTGTCAGTGAGAGACCAGTTTCTTCGCAGTAAACAACAATAAAACAATCAAGCAAATCATCTGCATTCTCTGGTCTCTCAGCCACAGTCATAATTTAAGAACCGGCTATGATTGCTGCATTTGTGTGTTTTACCATGAGATCCAGGGTTGAATCCAACCTTCATTATAGCAATGAAACTAATTCAGTCAAGGAGGATACACAATCAGAAGGTGATACACCTGTATTTCTATCCCTCTCCTCCCAGCCTTCCTAGATCTCTTCCAGAAAAAAAATAATTAAAGGATTAATGCGTCTTTCCCATATACTAATTTACACAGCATGATCTCATGGACTTGAATGTGGAGTTATTCCAGATCATCATAACTGTGAGGAAGAAGAAAGGCTGTTCCATCACTTCAAGTATCTACTTGCTAAACACATGGATCAATGACAACATAGAGAGGGATTTACAAACACATTTGTCCTCGGTCTGCTTCAAAAACCCTATTTACAGATTACATTCATCCAATGATTTTTAAAAAAATCAGGGATGAAAAGGAAAACATCATTTAGGTATAGCTTGTATTTTAAACACATGGAAAAAATGTAGGAGACTGAAGGCCTGCTAGTGAGGAATCCCTCTGCTGACTTTGCCTTCCCTGTGTTTCTCAGCTCCTTAATTATACGATCACTACACATAGGGTTGGTTCAGAAATATCTTTAAGTGGGTACTCATTTAAAATGTGCAAATAGCATCTCTAACTTCAGCTTAATGTTTTGGCTTCTCATCATAAAGCAACAACCAGAAGAGCTTTCTCCATTTTCATAATGCATTACAATTTCTAGAGCTTTTTCCTACCTCTTTCTCTGCTTCTTCCCCAATGACAAAGCACAGAGCCAGAATGCATATAGAGTTTGATCCAAATCTCACTTACTCCCAGGACAACAGCATTGCAAGCGCAAAAGTTACTCCAGATTTCCACTGATGAAATTGAACTGGACCTTAGATTTTCTTCAGAGTACCATTAATGTTTTACATCTTAAGTACCATCTCTAAAGTCTGTAAACATGTCTTCTCTGTCCCAAGCTTAATCCCAAGACTAGCTTTTGTGAGATGAACTATGTGTTCTTGGATAATTCAACAACTGCATGGAATATACTTCTCCCAGGTTTATAGCACTTAAATCAGGGCTGAGCATTTACTGTACCTCCCAGTCCAGAACGGAGGCCTGCCACTGAGCTATCTTGTCAATGTTCTCCAATCTCCGCTTCCGCTCATTGATCTGTAGAGTCACGTTCCTCATGACAGCGAGAGCAGCAGCCACATACCTGTAGTCACTGTTGAACACAAAAGAAAAGTCCATGAAATGGAGCCTGACGTGCAGCGGAAATGCACAGGAGTCTATCATTAGTAGCAGCATAATCTCAACAACCTTGTAGAAAGAAATGCAGGCAGAATTTGCCACTCGTTACTAGGATATCGTATTTTTTCCGTCAGCAATGTATTTTTGGATCATCACAAAAGAACAGCTCGCTTGAAACTGAAATTGGGCGTGTATGAGACAGAGAAGCCAGCCAGCTCCTCAGCTGGCTTGCATCAGTGCCGTGAGTACACTCTAGCCTCTACCAACCCAACGTACAACAGTTGTGAACGTTGCTCTTTAAAGTCTTAAGGTGCTCAGCTAAAGAGCACGCTAAAAGAAAGTCTCAACATTTTTATAGCCTGTGTCTTTGGGCCTGGATTTTTCAATTTCTAAAGCAAACATTAGAAAATATTTTTCAATTACACGCGAGGCCAGAGCGCCTTCCAAGCCATACAGTACTCCAAGAGTGCCACAGAGCATTTATCCCATGGCATTCACTCTTACTGCAGACTTCAGGTGAACAAAACAAAGCAATTCTTTTTTTTTTTTTTTTTTATTTCTTCCCCAGACAGGCCTGTGAGTGTAATAACAAAGAGTGAAAATAGCCTCCCGCCAGGGCCAGCAAAGATGATGATCAGTCTTTTCAAAAAGTGATGCTGAAATCAATGCTATTGATTTCCACCCTGTGCCTTCTTTTCCATTCCAAGGAACCTTAATGTTCATTTCAATCGGAAAGACAGACAAGGCCAGCTGCTGTAATGCCACCATAATATATTATTAACTTAAGGGTTGATATTGATTGCTGACTAATGAGAAAAATGATGATCTCAGGCAGCTGCAGGGGGAATGGCTTTATTGATTATTGCTAAGAATTGCACCGGTGACAGCTAAAATAGGGGTGAATGCTGTGAATTAGATCCATTTCCCCATGTGATCCAAACAGGATAAATATTAAGAAACAATGACAATATGATATACAACAGAATATTATTTGCTCTTTTGCCACCCTTTCTTGGATGAAATCTTGAGAGACGTTTTCAATTTTTATTCAATTCTTACATCAAAACTCTAGCTGAGGTTAAAAAAAAAAAAAAAAAATCCTACAAATTCCAGAACGTCAGGACTGGTCCTTCAGCTAGGTAAAGGAGAGTAGAGGATGGGCTGTCTGACATATCTGTCACGATACACAATGAAGAAGTTCTTGTGCCTTCCTTTGTGGGGCCACCTCTATGAAGTGAGCACCTGGCTGCGTAAGGGAGAAACGGAGCTACGCCAGGGAGACCTTAGTCTGGTCTTCAAACGGTCCATGAGTTCTCGCAGGGAAATAGGTAAGTCACCATGGCCAGAAAGGATCTGTAGAGGTAGGGAGAGGTGTCGGGTTTAGAGACAAGTCACTAATAATCTCCTGGCAATTATGCTCACGCAAAGAAGGGAGGCTGATGTCACTGCTAACACCCGTTAGCAGTCTCTCCTCTTTCTCATAACGTGTTCATATGCTTCATAAGTCCAGTTCATTTCTGAAGCAGTAACGCTCAGGACACCAGCAAGCTGTGCTTAGGACCTTCATATATTTAATTCATATTAAGCTGGACTAAATCTTTAAGAGGTGAACAGATGTGGCTTTGTGAAAAATTCCAATGAGCCAATCTCAACACAATAAGCAATTGAAGGGAGCCAGGCTCTGAAAACACCCCCATGCCTGGCTCCATGCGGAGTGGGCCGGTGCCAATCAAGCTGGGTTTTATCTTGGTAATGCTAATTCACTAATTCTAGTGTTCTGTTTGAAGAGAAAACCCCCTGCACATTTTTCTTTCACGTAATAATGAAGAAAGAGTCATGACTGAACTTTTTGGGCTCCTAGCCCATGTACGTGGCAGAGCTGGCAGAAACTTAGAAGAAAAAATAACAGAAGCAAAGCATTTGTCCAGTGAAATGATAGTACAATAACATTAACTATGAAATTAAGGTAAATAAATTGTTTGTCAATTATATTTGGGCTGCAATGACCTCTTTCCAGTGCTCAAGCAGCACACAAGTCTAGACTCTTGCCAAATATCACATGCTAACATGGGGGAGAGTGGTCAGGTTTCCGGTTTCAGCTCTGTTGTCCCGACCTGGCACAGGGAAGATCCATAGTCTACAAGCTCGATATTAATGAAGAGGAAGAGAAAACCAAAAAGAATATAATGTCCCACTGCTCGATATTAATGAAGAGGAAGAGAAAACCAAAAAGAATATAATGTCCCACTGTTAGACGAAGCTAACATACTTGCTTTCATCGGGACCCCGGACGTTTCAGAGTTATGTCTTACTCTGTAAATGGTTCAATTGATTTGAACAGTATTTTCTACATATTAAATTCTAATCAGAGTGCCTAAGACACTCCTATTCCAGCCAACGATGAGCCTGATTTCATTGGGAGTATTAGTCCACTCTGTAATTTTCTAGCTTCTGTTTCAGACTAGCAATCGAACTGCAAGCACTGTCAAGCTGCAAGCGCATGAGGACAACTCGCCACCTGATTAATGGGCCCAGCTGAAGCTCCCCAGTTGGCTTCTCAGTTTCTCTCGTTCATACCTGACCCCGACGGTACCCCAGCCTGCAGGTACCTGGTTTTTCCCCGTGTCTGATATTGTCACAACATGACATTCCCCAAAGATTATTTGCTTTTCCATTCTCAGGCATTGCTCATCTCAGCCCCGATCCCAAAGCCAGGATTACAGGAGCAGAAAGGGTTTGTATTTCAGGCAGGCAACCAGGGCAGCCCGGGTTTTCTGCACAGCCTCAGTGCGGAACCATCCGGTGGTAGGACGCACTCTCTGCGCCTCACTTTCCCCATTCGTGGCATTAAGCTTGTCTGGGTTGCCTGGAGGATCGGTCCCTCCCAGGCTCTTTGAACGCGTGAATCGGAGGAGCTAGACCACAGCGAAGCATGGTATAAGCCACCCCATTTCTGCGTTATAACGCCGTTCCTCCATGAGCCAATAAACTCTCCAGGGTACGTCTCCGCTAGCAGAAATACGTCACACTCCAGGGCTGAGGTAAGGCACAGGTCTTTTGCTGGCTCTCCGTGCAGGCATGAGTTTCATATCGGCACTGTGTTACAGCTGCAGGGGGCTTACTCTTTACTAATGCAAGGCAAGCACATATAATCCTGCTTTCCCTTTTCAGAAAATGAAGCAGCAAGAGAAATAAAGTGTCCATTGCTGCATCCTATCACTGACACAATCCAGTAAAAGAGAGCTTTCATTCTGAATCAACTAATTGTTGCTTAACCACAGGAAAGGTCCGAGTCTCCTCAGAATATAACTATATCTGATTACTTAACAACATGTTGATTTTAAAACATCCCAAAGGAAAGAGAAATGTACTCCCAAAATAATTCAACCCTTGTGTAATCACACTGTCCACATCCCTTTTGGTATTGCTACCAAATAACCCAGAGAAGGTCATTTTAAACACAGACCTCTTCCCTCTGAGGCTGCTTATGTCTTCCCATTGTAAAGCTGCATCTGAATTCACACTCTAAGTACTGTGGGGACATCACATGGCTGGTAAGGAAAAAAAAAAAAAGCCACAACATTTGGGATCCTAGAGCTGGTTTCTGATACCCTAATGTTCCCATGAGTTCACTCCAAGTTTGGTTTGGTCTCATTATGAGGGGAAAACCAGAAATTGGATCTGGAACCAAACGCATGTGCAAACCAGTGATGTTGAACTGGGCATTCAGCTAGTATGAATCAAACTTGTGAATGGGGTCAAAGCAAATCAATGCATCTCTCTGCTCATATCACGCCTCGCTGCACTTTTAGAGCTGGGTTTGGGGAAAACCAAAAATATCAAACACTTGCAGAAGTTTCTGAAAGATCTGTGGTCTTTTTTGTTCTCTGAAGCACTTCCTTTTAAATGGGTTTTGGAAAAAGAAAAGTGGCAAGGCAGGAGTAGATCTACTCTTAAGGGGCCCGATTCTTCATTCAGCTTATTTTTATAGCAGTATATCACAAGTGATATCATAGGTACTACGCTTCATTTACGTTAGGTCAGGGAGTAACGTTGATTGCCCTCAGCAGCAGCAAAAGAGATCCTGGAAATTTTGGGAAGTAATCAGACTGCTGGGTACTCCTCTGAACTTAAACCCAATGGCAAAATCAGAGATGGCATGAGGTTGAAAAGTAGAGCAGGTTCTGAATTCTCCCCAAATCCGAGCATATTCGGGTTTGAGTTGCGGATCCTGGCCCCCTACTTGCTACGTGCGGAGGTCCTCTTCAGGATAAAGGAATGAGCCTTTCTGACCACTGAATGCTAATTAGGTAATTTTTCTTGCATAACCGGTAGCATCAGAAAGTACATCCAAGGGTAATTAGTTCACCTGTCTGATTATAAGAGAGATGAGTTTGGCTCCATTGAGAATCAGCGCTTTGAGGAGCTTTCTAACTGTCTGCTGAACCATTGCCCTGCTTCAATTTATACAAGATGTCATGAAGAGAAGAGCTGGACAGAAAAAACCCAAGCCCTGTGTGCGTGCAGAGGCCATGTAAAGAAGCAGCGAGCAAAATCCTCCCACCTAACAAGAGACCGGCGTACCTGTGATCCTGCGCGGTGTACTTCAGTAGCTCTGCGAGCTGCAGGGGGTATTTGCAGATCTTCTGCACTGGCGTCAGAAGGAAACCATCTATGGCAATATCAATCATCTGCTGCAATAGACGACACGCTTCGAAGAAATGCTGGTACCTGCTATCTTTCATCAGCTTGGAAAGCTCCATGCATGCGTCCAAATGATTGTTACAGTACTCCGAATAGATCCAGAAGCCGTCTTGCTGTGAGAGGCAGGAGAAAAGGGATGCGCACAGAGGGGAGCGCGTCAGACAAGTGCTGCGAGCAGTCAAACACCCGACTCGCCAACAAGAACACACTACAACTAAACAAGACAGAATACCCCAAGCAGGAGGAGGAAGGACTGATCCTAGGGTACTTTTCCTGCTTGGAGGTGCTGCATGGTTGCTCTGGGGGAAAAGGGAGGCAGAGGGACACCTGCATACTGACACACTGCTGAGGTCTCTCTAGGTACAGGGCATGTTAAAGCGAACCCCTGAGCAGTGTTGTGGGTGTTCTCGGTTTCAAATTGTGCAGTGGAATTTTCTTTATAAAAGCTGAAGGGAGAACCACACGCAGCTCTGGCCTTTAGTAATACAAGATGACAACCCTGTTGTTTCTACAGCTCTTTCCCTAAAAGATCATGAAGCACCTGGCAAGTGTTTAGGAGCCGGGTATATTTGAAATTCCCTTTACCAACAGGGAACCCACAGCATCCACCACTGTGTGGATTTCCCCAGGACCAGAGAGCCAGAAAACAGCAAAGACTGGAAAAACAAACACAGGGAAACAAAACCCACACACACGTGTGCCCACCCACCATTTGCACTGGTCTAACAAGCTTTTTTGTGGTAATTTTATTGGGATCTCCCTTTTTCTGCCTTCACGGACCACAGATGGGGCCATGGCAGTTCATCACCCTTAACTCAGGCTTGATTCCTGTGGGCCACATGAACAAGGCAGACAAAAGGTCCAAGAAAGATTACACTGGAAGGGAGCGACAGACACAAACTGACTGCCCAGTATTAAGACTGTAGTGGAGACAGCCCAGATATAACACCAGGTGTTGTAGGGCAACAGCCTGAGATGCTACATCAGGTTGTGGCTGATGCCTTACAAATTACAGAAAGGACAGATTCCTTTTTTAAAAAATACACTTGACCAGCAATTCTTATTTCTCAGTCCCATAAGGGCCCAAATAACCTGCCTTTCTGGGAACAGAGGAGCCCGGTTTCTTTCCCATCCCCACAGCTGACCAAGAGCCAAGTGGTGACACCTCTCTTCCTGAAGCAGATGAGGAACAAGATGCTTTGCAGATCCATGTAATGTCCTTAATTCCCTGATCCTCAGTTTCCCCAAATGGCTAAACAGTGATAATTTATTAGGAGTTTAGTAGGCAGCTTTCAGTCCCTATCTGATGACAGATAAGTGTCAGATATTCCTCCGAAAAACGGTAGTAATTCTTAGTGTTGTCATTATAAATGAATTGACAGCACAGCCTCAAGACATGAAATTTTAGCTCCTGATTCTCACCAAGATTTCCTACATCTTTTTAGCACAGAGGTGGAATATGATGCTGCTTTGGAAGCAAGCAGAGCAAGCAGGCTCTGATAAAAATGAGCAGTGTTACCACCATGCAACCTCTCAAAAAGAAAGCTGCTTTTCAGTTAGAAGACCAATGATGCTTAAGAGATGCTGTGAACCTTTTTAGGGATGCCCCGCTGAAGTTTCATGGATGTCTATCAGAAATTTCTCTAATAAGAAGTGAACTGTTGCCAGCTCAGCCCTGACTGTAAGTAATGAGGTAACACAGTACAGGATTTGCATCCCGGGTTGGAGCACCTCATACATAAGCTTTGATACAGCACTTCATTCTCCCTAAAGGAAAGCCTAGAACTGCAGGACTATAATTTTCTTGACATTTCCTGACATATTTACGACACTGGCCAATTTATCAGCTCCTGTAGTACATGGCTTATGTAACAGTACGATGGGCTGGGCAAAAGCCTCCAGGACTATATCAGCTAAAATGTCCCGTTCAGTGTGCACCGAGCGTGAGCGAGTATCTGCTGCCCTGCTGCCACCCGGGCAGCAAGAGGCTCAAGCTGGCACCTCCCCAGCCAGCCCAACAGCTCTGCTCTTCTCTCAACTGAAGGGAAGGCAACTGAAGCTGCTTGGGTTTTTCATCCTTTGCAAGGGCATCTCGGTGCCACAGCGAACAGCCCAATACTCTATTAATTGCCCTCCTCTACTTTTTTTGTGTAATGCACAACTAAGGCCTCTTTTTACTTCTCTGGACTCTCTTACCTCTTCCAACCTTCTGGTCATCCATGACCTGATTAGGATGGCCTGTGAGTGGGTTTAAGTCATATTCTGAAGAGCAAAAGAACATGGGGAGTAGGTGAGGGACATCGCACCTACATAACGTGATTAAGGGTGGACGTGAAAAGGTGTTGGGATTCAAAGGTACTGGAGGGTTATCCAACTATATGCTTCACTTCAAATTCTCCTTTCCCTATACCTCACGAAGTAAATGGATGGCCACGGAGTAGTCCCTGATAGGTAACTAGAACAGTATTGATGCACAAAAGTTATTCCGAGGGGTTCCTGCCTTCTGACTTTTTCTGCTACCCATCCCTGCTGCCCCCAAGCCCCCAAACCAATCCCAAAACTCCCAAACAAAAATGCCAAATTAACTTACGTGTTCAAGGAAACATGGTCCAATTTCACTGAGATGGGGGTCCTCGTTGTTGTACTGTTTTTCCAAGTCCCGGACAAAACCCATCTGAAATCTGTAGATATCTTCAATGTTACCAAAAATGATCTTTAGCTGTTCATCACTGAACATATCCCTCCTCTTCCGGCACTGCTTTAAGTAACCCTGTAAGGAGTAAGAAAGAACAATCCATAAAATAACCCAAACACTTATACTGAGGCTGCTCCCAGATTATTCTTGAAGAAGGGAGTAAGTAAAAACAAAATCCACTTATTAAGACATGACGGTCTCCATCAACTCCTGTTTATGAATAAGCATGCAATACGCAAAACATGTCTTGAAACACTACGAGTCCTTGTTTTTGACAGACAACATCTCATCTGCAACTGTTGTTCCCACCGCAACCTACAGCAGACCCACAGCACTGCCCTTGCTAAGGACATGCCGGACCCAGTCTGCACAGGGCTTCACAGACTGCGTCGGGAGGTGCTGGAGACAACGTGTGTACAGTGCGCTGGGAGGACAGTGCTGGGTTCTGCCTCGACGTCCCTCGGGATTTTGCATGAAGCAGTTTTGCAAAGGGAAGGTTCCCCAGGAATCTCAACCAGTAGAGCCTGAAATGGCTCAGTCCCTGCCTGTGCAGCAGAGAACAGCAGAATTTGTCTGATTGCCCCAAAGCGGTCTGTTACAGTATTATACGCCTGTTCCTTCAAAAATCACTGCTTTGCAATATCCAGGGTGGCTCCTGCAAACCTTGCTGCTTCCATGTCCTCTTCAGTGGTGCATGGCATTACAGAGAAAGCTGTGAGCGGCTGTTTGATCTGAAATCAGGCCCACTCTGATTTCTCCTTTTAGCCATGGCAATCAGGACAAGGAAGCTGATAATCATGCTGAGAAATACACTATTAATGTGTGGTTGCATGCCCTTGGCCTAGGAAGACGGTATGGAGGACGTAGCCATCCTAACCGTTTCAGCACCAAGTGGAATGCTGAAGGAAAACACTCTTGAAGTATTCCCTGACTTGGGAGGCAACGTGGTTTATCCCCCCCATTATTCATGTTCCTGAGTCTGAAACAAAAGTGAGAGGGATGTTGTCCAGTGAGTGCAATAATAAAAAGATCCTCCTCACTTATTCTTCATCTGCCCGTGATACCCGTTGGTACTGAGCCTGAGCCTAGCTGGACATCATACGAACACAAATCGGTAGGCAAGCACTGCTCTGAAGGCCTCCTGACCTAAAGACCGAGTGGGTCGATACTCTGGCAAAAAGCACAACACACCAAGTTCTGTCTGCCTCCCTGTTTTGCTGACCCTGCCTTATCCATGAACTCGCCATCCCAGTTCCGGCTGCATCACAAGGACTTCTTCAAACACGCTTGCCTGAAGCACATGTGGTCCAGGGGACGGGGTGACACATGGAGGCTCTGGAAGCCTGGGCTGAATTTCTGGCTCTGCCACCGACCTGTGTGACATTGAGCAAATCACGTCATCCCCCCCGTGCTTCGCCTGTCTGGACGATTTAAACTAGGAACTTTGCAAGGCCAAGTATCAGGTGCTACGCTGGCCTGGTCTGGACTGCAGCCTCATGATTGAAAAGAAGTAACACGGGGGTCATTGTGCGATGACTTTGCCTGCCTTTATTATACCGGAAGAGGAAAAAAAAAAAAGAAGGGAAAAAATGCCAACAGCTCCAGTTGAACGGCTATATTTGGGAACTCTAGATGCTTAGTCACACAGACGAACCGCCAGCTGGTGACACACAGCTGCTGGTCCACAATGCGAACTTTTGGAACGCTGTAATAAACTGCCCTTCAGCCTCACCATGTGGTTCCTGGGAGGGAGAACTTCAAAGAGATGAATGATAAATGCAACTTTGGCCGACCTGGCAAAGAACCAACGTCTGCGATGTCCAGCTTAGCTAGAAGGACACCATTACACTGAATTTGCTGGCTTTTTCAGCTGGGAAGCGTGGGTTATGGATTACATTCTGCATTTACTAAATCTAGGTCTCTCTTCTTCCAGGAGCTCCTTGATGACTCATTTCTCTGGGTTTCCCTCTCTCATTTTTCAAGGCCAGGAGGAATGGGAGCAGGCTGGTTCCCACGTTGCAAGAGAGTTGCAGGGCAAATAAAAATTCAAATTAGCAAGGAATAATGCAGAATATATTTCCACACTGCTTTTCATGTTTACTTGCTGATCTCAGAGCAGCTTTCAAAAAAAAAAAAAAAAAGGAAAAAAAAAGAAAAAAGATGTGCACCTGCCCACAAGGCCAGGCTCTTTTCGACACTGGCTTTGATGCTAGCAGCGCCGAACGACTGCCGCAAGCCGTTTGTGTTAGAACCTTTGCCCCGCTGCACGCTGCAGGCTGCCTGCAAGCCAGCCTCCCCTCTCACCTACTGTTCTGTGAAATCAGTCACTGGGTGATTTATGTGAACATCTTTCAGCCCTGGGGTTGCTATTGGCTGCGACTACCGTCTTGAATATTCCCTGTCCTCCCTGCGCTGGTTCATCACTTTGCCCGAGTCACGTGTTTCACAGAAGCTGAAGCAGCACATTTCTGTACAGGCACCTAAAAAACGACGGGGAAAATAAAAGAACACATGGAGTTCCCAAGCCTTATCCTCTCTCCAGCTTGTGCGTTTGGATGGTTGGTTTCCAGCACAAGCCAGCAAAGGGGAGACTGAAGATTTATATATACTACACATATTATATAGATAAAATATAGATATATATAAATATGCAGCAAGAGCCAGCTAGAAGGCTGCTGCATAGTTTTTCCAGTAAATTTACTTCTGTTACATAAAACAATGTCATCTTCCTTCTGCTCATCCCGTCAGGTTTGCTCAGAGAAGGGATAGCTGACTGATGAGCAGATGTTGGAGAGTGTTTTCCTCAATGAATACCTAAAAATAGCTGTCAAACTGTCTCTCTTTAAAGTACTTTTCCATGTAGTCCCTGAAGTATAGGTCAAAGTTGGAAAGCACTTGCGGGAGGTTAAGTGCTAAGTTTTCTCCACCCCAGAGTGGGTTCAGAGACAGCCAGGAGAAGTGGCCGATCCATCCATCCTCCTTCTTGTCCGTCTGAGAGCAAGGTGAAGGAGAGAATGAGGAGATGATAGCCACAGGCACGATAGCAGGCTATAACTTCAAAGGCAGCTGTGATGATACCCCAGTTTTTTTCCATCTCCGAGCCAGTTTGGGGCCTGTCTACACTGCCCACTAGACCATCCCTCAGACCGGACCAGCACCATTTGGACTATAAAAACACCGTTCTCTAGAGCAGTGCTTATAGCACCCAGGTGAGTGTTGTGCTGATATGCACGTACCAAGAATAAGCCCAAGAACAAAGTTGAGACTGTTTGAATTGAAAAGGCAAACTAGAGCCTTGTCTGGTCCCAGGCAGTCAGGACTCTAAAGCACTTACTCAACTACTGGTCTACAGCAAGTATTGAATGTCAGGCACTGTGATTGCACCGGGGCCCACCTAAAATATAAAATAAGGCCCCGCAGGAACACAAGCCTGTTCCTCAAATGGGCAAGAAGCAGCCAGCTCCAAACCAGAACAAGGTGTCCACAAGCAGGCTGTGAAAGACAGCTACAAATTGCACATTGAGGAATACCTATATAGTGTATATATATCCCCACTGATGCAAAGAGCTTTCTTCAGAGTTGCCGTCCAGTCTGGTGCCCATGGATAAGAAACTGTTCATACAAAGGGGCCAGCAGCTCCTCAGATGTGGTCCTCTGAAGGAGGGACACATTGCTGCCAAGAAGGTTTTATGCTGCTTCGCTCTGAGGCAGTACAAAAAAAGTGGGTTTTATCCATCTCTGAGAATGAGTGAGGCTAACGCCATCCAGACCACGTGAAAAGTTGTCCCATCAGCCCTGCACAACAGACTCAGCTTGACACGCTAAGATGCAATGGGGATGTTTTCCACGCGGCACTCAGAGTTGCCCTGGCACCAAAGCAAAGCTTAGGTGGAATCCAGTCAATATCATTAAAAAATAAATTCAAAGGGAAATTACTTGGAAAACAGCAAAACGCAGCACTGGAAGTTGGCTGGCCTTTCTAACCTCCCACCCCCAAATTACTCATAATACGGAGGTTTCCTTTGATCTCCCACGTGCCTCACTGTTCCTGTCCAAGCTCTGTCATTTCTCCCTCGAACACCTCCTTAAATTTAGGCTTGTCTTCCTAATCCATATGCTGGTCCAAATCCTGCTTGTTTCTCAAAGCATGGCACCCTGCTTTTCGTAGCCTTCCTGCGTCTCGTTCTTCCACCTGCGCTCCCTACTGCGCGCTCCAGCTCCAGCCACCTTCCTGGCCTCTGCTCTCATGGAGGCAGCCGTCGCGACCGAGCGCCTCGCCTGCTCTGCCACTGCCACTGGTGCCACGTCACGGACAGACCCTGCGCCCTCCGGCATCCCCCCAGGACCAAACCCCAGGTGGAGGGGCGTATCTTGTCAAGCCTGGAGGTGACCACACATATATGTGGTGCTTTACAGGACAGCGAGTGAGCAGCACTGCCTGCCAGTCAAGCTGGCTATGGCTACCCGTTACAAAAGCCTAGTTTTCAGTAGCTTATTATTTTTCTAAAAACTCTAATCTCTAAGCCTGAAATTCCTACTGCTGGATATTTTCTTAAGGCTAAATTATTTTTTCTTTCTTTCTGGTGACATGTCAGAATAATGATCCATCCACTCCTAATAATGCAGGCCAGGGAAAACTCCACATTTTACCTGTAATAAAAATCTTCACAAAACGGTTTCACCAAGCAGCAGCCAGTCCTTTATACTCTAAGCAAGGGCACAACAGCAGCAGTCATCAGGGCAGTACGGCTTTGCCGTGACGAGGAATTCCCCTCCAAGCCAGATGCTTCACGCAGGTCTTGGCTTGCGCAGGTAATTTTCATTCTGGTGCTGGCCAGCTTGTGAGCTCCTGACTTGGCAGGACTAGTGCCATGGGTATTATGAATAATAACATGGTGTATAATAACATAGTAGCAGGTAATAGAAATACATCCTGAAGCAGAAAAAGAGCAATTGGAGGGCTCTTAATCACTTAGCAGAGGCTACGGTCCTCTGATAACAACCCACATGTTAAGGTGCCTCGCTGGTATTAGGATTTGTTATTTATTATAGCTCAGCAACAAGAGTATAACTACACACTGCTAAACTCAGTACTAAATCAGGTTCAGCCTTCGCCACCCAGCCAGACCTCCTCCTTTATCCCCTCCAATACCTCATATCGCTGCCGTTTGTCCTGACACCGTAAAAGAAAGAGCAAAGGGAAAAGGGGAATTTGCCACTGTCAACAGCACTTCTGCACCTCATCAGCAGTTGTCTGGTGTCTACTTGTTCTTTGGCACAAATAACACCTCTGTACAAATTCATCCAGTCGCGCTGGGAGCAGCTCAAGCCGGCCCGCGTCTCTCCATCTCCAGCCCCGCTCCTCTCATGCGCAAACAGAAACAGTCATGTCATGCTGAAACGCCTGGGATGACTGAGCTGTCTCCAAGCCTTCTCGAGGCAAATGGATTGCTCTGATTAAACTGAGCACAAGGAGGCTCTCTCCAGCAAGGGGCAGCCCATCATTTTGCAGATAAGAATGCCATTTCAGTCCTCCTCCTTCTTTAAGAGGGGCAGCTGAATCACTTCCTGGTGCTCTACCTGGATTTATCCCCTCAATACCATTTTGCATCATACAGAGCAAGGCAAGAGCCTTTGAGATCTCTCTCATATCTGGCACATATCATTAGGTGCTGTAAATCAGCACTACCCCACAGATTTCACTGAAGCTATACCTATCTGTACCTCCTGAGAATCTGATTTGGCAAAAGCATGGTGACATGGTTGGGAAATGCAAGTTAAGGTTTATTTAGTTTTTCAACAGAAAAGTACAAATGCAGGAGAAGAAACAATATGTGGAAAAGTTCCTGCAGTTCTTCCCTTCTTCAATGCAAAGCCCTCTGACTGAAATAGCACAGTGAAATTAAGCTCATTTGTTTCCAAATTGAAATCCCAAGACTCTTCCATATTTAAAAAGTGTCATAGATGCTTTTTGGATGGCTGCTTTGCCTTGTCAATAGAGAAGTAGCAAGTATGAGGGGAGGAAGACATTCTTCTAAGCAGAATTCACAAGGGGCTTCAGCACATTGACTCTGCAAAGACTGGGCACAGGCTCGCGAAATCCTAAACACTCAGAGGGATGAACTGAAAGCCACAGACTTTGATTTTAGTGCTAACAAACTTCTGCCTCTTAGCGACAAGTATATGCTCTACACACATCGCCCAAGCTGTCCTGCAACGCTCTCCGGCGCAGCTGTGCATTCTCCTTTCCAGACACCCAGTACCGCACGCACTGCACTTTGGGCTTCGCTTGTGGCACTAATTCTGTACGCTGCAGGGCAGTAAGGGGTTGTAGGGGTTAACTGTAACATAATCAACAAAAACCAAGTTGAGGATGTCAGGGGTCACTCACCAAAGTTCATTTGCTTGCCAGTTCCCTTACACTGGATAAACGTAACACATTTCATTTCCCATGGTGAAAACACTTTGCTCTCAGTCTTACCATAGGAAAAGGCAAATGAGGGCCATCCTGAGCCAGGGGAAATTGTGAACCCAATGTAAAAGACACAGATGAAATGGGTAACTGATTGGTTTAATTACAACCTAATTTCCTCAATCACAAGTTCAAAAGTAGATGGCATTGGGTTTTAATTAAGAGGACTGCTTGAAGGATCTCAACCTCATCATTTTTTAGTCAAAGAGGTATGGGAAAAAGCTCAGAAAAATTGTACTTTTAGTTAATACAAACTAAAGGTAATTATCAGATCCCGCAGAAGATTCTCAGAAGTATCAATATTTATTGACAGATGTTGCTCCTCTATTAGACCAGTACTCAAAACACACGGCATCTTTTTCCCCCATCATCCAAGAACAAACCCAGTCCTGAGCTCTCCACAGCCCATCCCATGTCCTGCTGCAGTACCCCACCGTCACAACCTCCATGTACCTCGCAAATGTCCTTGAGGTGCTTGATGTAGTGGCGCTCCGTGCTCATGATTTCATTGATGACGTTGGCTCTCATCTGGTCTCGGTTCTGAACGGTCCTGCCGAGACAGAGGCAGTCGGCGCTTGGATCCAAATGGCCATTCTGCACATCGCTGGTTCCCTCCTCCACTCCATCTTCTTGGTTTACCCATAGCTGCGAGGAGAAGAGGGAAGAGCAACAGGCTTATTCAGGAACACATCAGGAAGCCGACGAGTGAACCAGAATGGTTCCCCGCAGATTGCCGAGTTCCTCTCCTAAGCAAAGGGATTTCAAGTGTTGACAGTTTCGATCCCAAATATAAAATAATCACGTGAAAGGGTACCTGGACTGTTGGATGCTGTCAAGTGCTCTGAACCGAGATGTAAATACGTAAACCAGACCAACCTAAAGAAAACTGCAGTTACTAATGTGAAGCACTGCTTGTCCCAGTTCCCGCACACCATCAGCTGGGGTCTGTCCCAACAGGAAGAAACCTCTGGGAGGAGAGATAAGTGCTTTACAGGTGACTGGTTTAAGAAAGTCAAGATACATCTGGTTCAGAAGCCTGAATGAATGTGAACATCAGCCCAGGCTAACTGGGTTGTGGCACTGAGTTTTCCAAAAACTTTCCAGGCCAGAATTTGTGAATGAGCATTGATTTTCATTTCACAGCAGCTTTCCTCATCATTTCACATGAAGAGCCTTTCTCGTTCCGGCAAATGCCCTATCTCAGCATCCTAAGATCGTGATCCCTAAACCGCACTGAGATCAGACCGGCTGAATAAGTCTCCTAAAACCTGGGGGAGCTGAGGGCAGCTTTGGATGGGGTACCAAGCAGCCCTGGGCATTGAATACTCTAAATTGGAACAAATTGCAAAAAGCAATGAAAAAGGATCGCTGCATTTTCAGCACACTGAATTTTCCTTCCACCATCAAATAAAAAACATATATTGACCTCGTAAACGAAAAGATAATGCTGCCTCCTGTCTCCGTGTCTCTGAACAAGGCTGTGCTCTGCACACGACATACGGATCAAGTGCCTTCTTTTGCTACCTTCTTCCCATAATAAAACCTGCTTAAAATAACTCTAATCAACTCAAATTGGGCTCAGCCTAGTTTGTAAATTAACATTAAATAAAGCTTAAACCAGACAGAAATACTGCTATCGTACACAGATCACCTAAGTTGTTATGTAAATGAAGCAACTTTTCTCCTCAGCATTTAAAGCCCCAGATACTGGAGACTTTCAAACATAAAAATACATCTACCTATAAACAGTAAAACTGTCCACACAAACAGCGTGGCGTATGGAAAACAAACTGCATCGTTAACCTGATCTTTCAGTCTTCTTTTCAGTGTTAATCGTTTTAAATACTTTCCCATTATTTAGCTTAAGTTCAGTTTTAAACAGATTTTAAAGGGCTGTGTTCCTGTAAATTAATAAAGTAAAAAACCTAAACCTGCCCATGCTCCTTCCCTGCTTTCCTAACCAATACCATGTTTTGCTAAACCACTTCTTACAGCTCCCACGTTTTGTCATCCTACAGCAAGTTATAAAGGCCAAGAAGCCAAGATTTTTCAAGAAAACCCATCTCTTCTCTAGCAGAATGACGCTGCAAACTTAGGGGATTAAAAAAGCCGCAAAGCAATAAAAAGGTGGACTTTTCACCCTGCCCACGACTGCGCCCTGTGTCCGGGACCTATCAGGGACTTCAGAGGACAGCATGTGGGGCAGCAATGCCTGTTTCAATGACAAGACAAGTCAAAGTCCTCTTTGCCTGCAGTGGGGCAGGACCCACGGGGGACATCGACCCCATGCTGAGCGTTGCAGAGAGCTGCTGACCCCAGGCAGCGCCAGGCACCCTTCCGGGCAGGAAACCCAGTGCAGACCGTTCGCCTGGAAGAGCGAGGGGCAGAGCCAGGATGGACCCGGGTGTCCTGCCTGCTCTGCCCACACGATCTCCTGCCTGTGCCCGACCCCGCGTTGCCAACATGGGACCTCCTTTTGCACATCAGGAGACCAGAGGGACGCGCCGAAGCCTGCCAAGGAGGTGAAATAACCCCTCCTGCCACCTCAGCGCTGCTCCCGTTGCACGAAGGAGCCATCCTTGAAGCACAAAGGCTTCATAACCTTTCCCCAAGACAGCGCAGCCGAGAGTCAATTTAACGTCTTAGGTGACAGAGCAGAAGTGAAACCCAGCGAATGCGGCTGTCGGCTCTCGTTCCTTACGTCATGATGCGCTCCAGGGGCAAGGGGTGCGTCCGGGCACAGAGCGGCCGCGCGGTCCTGCGGCACTGGCAGCACCCAGGGTGGCTCGGCTGCGGTCAAAGCAGGGCTGGTCCTCAGGACGAGCAGCCCTGGGTGCTGCAGCAGTGACCCCAGCCAGGTCCAGCTATGCCAGTTCAGACAACAATTTGTTTCATTTAAAAAATAAAGCAGGAAAGAGCTAATCATAGTAATGGAGGGTGGGGGCAAGCCTGAAAGCATGAATCCTAAAGGTTTTGAAACTCTAAGGCAAATAGCAAGCTTGCAAACTTTCATGATTTCTGAAAAACCTCAGAATTTGGTCTGCCTTTTGTGCGCTGCAGGAACACTCCCTACTTCCACATCTGGGAATCTCAGGAGTCCTGCTTTATTCCTTAATGAAATTTTTGCTCCTTCCTGCAGCATTCATGTTCCCAAAAGGAAAAAAATTACAGTTCTAGTCTAGATGACTTCTGCTTTAGATTAAAAACAAATACAACTTTATTGGTAACAGAGGAAGCCGAATGTGCCTTCCACCCCGCGCTCTCCAGCCTCAACTGCTGAAAGGACTAATCCCACTGCGCCGTTCAAACACTCCTGCTTTCTGCCTTAAACTCTAAATTTCTCTGTAATTCAAGCGAGGATCATTCTTCCAGGGATCTTTTGAAGTTTGGACCATGACTTACAAAAGATGAGGTACATTGGCAGCTCTGCTGCTGACCTTGGGCCAACCACTTAAACTGGTGGAGGCTTTCCCCATCTACAAAAAGGGATAATCTACCTTACCAATGCGATTTTTCATGAATATTTTTGAGGTTGACAGATGTTGAAACGGAGGGCACGGAAAAGCTCGTACATACTTTGAAATATAGGCTTAAATGCATCACTGAGGGCTGACCACACTCTCATACTCATCTGTGAGCGACAATCAGGATAGACGGACCTTTGGTCTGATGCAGCATGGCTGGTTTTGTAACTTCAGCTCTCAGACCCTCTTGTGCCTGTGCTGAGAAAGAGCCGGGCTGTGCCGGCGCAAGGGAAGGTCGCACCGAAAGCGTTAATTGTGTCCTCTGACCCAACACCCTGCCAAGCCAGCTCCTCTCCGCTTCACTGACCTGCTCGCTCAAACCGCGAGGATGCCGTGCTGCAGGCAACCGTAAGGTGGAAGAGGCAAACTGGGGGGGGCACTGTTTTTTCCCCAGTAACTTATTAAATGTCATATTTAGTCGATTTAGACAATGCTGCAAAGGTTCCTAGTTTAGCCCAGGCCACAGTCGCCTGTAAGTAGGGTGCTCGCTACGTTTTAGACACACACGACTCTCCCAAAAATGCTCTCCTGCCCGAAATGCCTGACCTCGGATAACAGCTGAGACGCCACTAATGGAAAAAGGGCTCTCCCTTCCCCAGCTTCTCCAACATGCACTGGACACAAGTGCACAGACGTACCTCCCTCTCAGTGCAAATACCTCTTTTTTTACAAAAGAAACGTCAAAACTCTAGTTTTCTCCCAGTTTCACCTCATCTCCCCAATCTTCCCTGCTCAGGAGGTGGCTACCAGCCCTGTGAAGCTCCCGTGGGGCTTCTCACCGAGCAGAGATGGGACTGGGGTTCCCTGGCAGTCCGTCAGCTCTGCTGCTCACTTGGGTTTCAAGAAGTGTCTCTAAGCTCCTGTCCTGTCCTCCTCAGCAACTCGGGGCTGTGGCTTGGCACCGACGGGGGTCTGGGATACCAGCCTGAACTACTGCATCCAATCCCACTTTTTTTTTTTTTAAGAGTAAATGATAACAGCTGTTCAGCAATCAACAACCCTACAATAATAAATCAGCCTTCAGTGCCTTTTTAAATACCTCTAGAATGCAAAAAAGCGTGGGCTCTGAATTAATACGGCACTGTGCGGGTCTCGCCCACACCATTAAAAAGGTCCAGCATGCCAAACAAGGATGCCTGCCTTAAGAACCATCTCAAATGCTTTATATTAGAGAATTAATTAAAAGAAGCCAAGAAAAACTATAGGAAGAAAAAATGCAAGTTCTATAATTCTAGACCTAAGTGATGTTTCACACTGAAAGACCACCCTACAGGTGGAGAAGAACAGGCTTATCATGAGGCTCATAGTCCTTCTTGAAAATTCAACCCTAATTAGAAGGTCATGGCCAGCTCCTGCAGAACATAATAATTTGCAGAGGCAGATAAAAGTAAAATAGTCAAATAAAAAAAGCCCCTTTTGCCTAAAGACCCAGTTCGGGGAGCCAGAGCAAGCCGATCATTTCGTTGTGCTAGTTAATATTATATGTGATTTATATAAAATCTGTAGAAATGCGATGTATCAATTTGCAGCTATACCCAAATGGCACATAAAATCACCAAATGGCACCGTTCCAACATTAGCTGACCTGTAATTATTATATATTTAGGCTGCTGAATGCATACACTGTATAGAGAGGGCATTTTACTTGAATAGGCACTGAGGGCCGATAGTCTCATAATAACCAGAAAGCATGATAAAACAAACATTTTACCAGCCATCTGGATTATTAATCTCCTTCCACTGGATATTCACAAGGACAAAACTAGCAGATAATGTGCCATCCTGGATTCTAGCTCACAATTACGTAATGTGGCAGACTAACGATACAGGCAGATCCTTGCAGAGAGCTGTTGCCATTCCACTGAACCTCTGCTCACCAGTGACTTTACAACAAATACCAGTGTGCGCAGCCCGACCTTCACCAAGATCCGGTACCCGACGGTGGTATCACAGCGTCACTAGCCCTGCAACAACTGCAAGGGAGCATAGGAGACTCCAACAGCCCCACAGAAATAAGCTGCAGCACAGAGCCTCGGGACTATTTTACCCACCTTGCCACGCTGCCCCGCTCAGCAGAGCTGCTCCGTGAGCCGCCGAGTTTGCCCCCTCTCCCTTCTTCTGTAAGCTGGTGGTTAGCTAGTGCTGTGCCCTTGCTTTCAGCCACGTGCACTGTATTATATGCATGCTCTGCTGGACTCTACACTGGATTAAAAAGATCACTTGCTTATTTGCAATAAAGTAGGGCTCACGGAGCAGAGCTTTGCATAAGTAAAACAACATCACTCTCTGCAAGTCAATCCAGTGATCCAGGCACAGCCTCTCTCTCTCTTCTTCCTCAGGAGGCAGCACAGACTGCCCTGCGCTCTACAAATGCCCAGGAGCAGATGCTTCTCCCTTCCCTGCCTTCGGAGAGGAGGCGAGGACCTGGCAGGTGGCACAGGGATGCTGCCTGTCCCCCCAGCAGCCGCCCCCGCCAGCCCCAGCCTCCCTGCCCTTCTGCGGCACAGGGCAAAC
The DNA here is from genome assembly GCF_964289735.1 of Phaethon aethereus. Lineage (NCBI taxonomy): Eukaryota > Metazoa > Chordata > Aves > Phaethontiformes > Phaethontidae > Phaethon > Phaethon aethereus. Next base: position 1,973,953 of record NC_138586.1, on the reverse strand, counting down.
GTGGGACTGTGGTTGGGATGCTCTTTGCTGGGAAACACAGACCGTCTCCTCCCTGTATCCTCTTCCAGGATGAGGAATAGGACATCTAGCAGTAGAAGCAAAGTCAGTTGAAGCAAGTTGTTTTTCCCTCCTGTGGTCCTACCACTGTTTTCTCGCACAGCCTGAATTTTTCCTTCTGTAATCTGGCTCCAGCCTTACCATCCTTCACTTCCTTCCAGGTCACAGGCTCTTCGATACCTTCTCTTTCCCTCCCGCAACTCCCGAGCCTCAGCAAACCCACTTCCAGCTCTTCCTTGCCCTCTAAAACTCTCCATTCCCAGCCTCAGAAGTTCACTTTACCCAAGGTTAGAAATATTCTTCACTCATTTCTGGAAAAAGAGAAAACAGCATACTCTACAGGGACAGCTTCAGACTCTGTATCCATGAAAGGTGAACAAAAACGGCTCCAAAGAACCTGCCCTGTGCTTCCTCCCTCTGCTTCCTGCAGCCTGAATGCACAGACTCCCATGGGCTGGAGCTCCACCACGTAGCGTGTAGCAAAAGTCCTGCGGACACTGCAAGAAACTGGATGTGCTACACTACAACCACCAAAATGCTGGGAGCTGGGGCTCAGCCCTCCCCATCTCCTAAACGCCAAAAGCCCCGGCGTGTGATGCTCCAAGTGACGTGCAACAAGGGAGAGCGGAAGCTCAGCTGCTCCAGCCGCGCATTGCGGACCCCCGCCCCGGGCCAGGCAGCCGCTGCTTCACTCCGGGGAAGAGTCTTTCTTCACAGTCAGTTCGGCAGAGGACAGGGAAGGGGCTGCGAAGACTTGTGCCTCATTTGCCTGGTTCAAAGAATGGCCGCAAAACACTGGATTTGCACCTGCAAGCCAGCTTGTACAAAAGGAAGCGCCCAAGCTCCAGCATTTGAACCTTTGGGGGCGGACGATGCTGAGCTGAGTGGCACGAGTTGTCGTGTTAACAGCAGCTGCAATTAGCACAGGCAGCATTTGGATGCTAAAATGCTGCCTGACTTTTAAAAAAAAAAAAAAAAACCAAACACAATTTGTCTGCAGTGCATCCTGTCACTGTGGCGTGCTGCTCGCACTGTGTGTGATACCTCTACCAGAAGCTATTTTTATGCTGGATTTGCCACGGGAGAATAAAATCTGCTTTACAAGGCACTGACTGCAGCAGACACTGCAGCACATTCCGTTTTGTTTGTCCAACAGGTGAATGCTACTTCAGCACCATCCCCTTTTCCCTGGAAAATCTCACCCAGATGCCACTGCGACTCGTGCTAATGCAACGGCTGCAGCGGACAGAAACGCAGGTGAGTGAGATGCTGTTCTGTCAAGATCCCTAAATGTACCGTGCGATTTTAAAGGGGGGAAAAAAGCAGACAGGGCTCTTGGAACAACACTTGCAATAGGGAGCACAGTCACAACTCCTCCGAGTAAAAGTTAAAACCCACCTACCCAGTAAAGCAGACGAGCTGCTAGGCACTCAGACGGGACTCAGGTTTAGTCTCCTACTAAACAGTGCCTTAGAAGCTTACATCGATTTATCTAGCACTTCTCCTTTAGCAGCAGAAAATAAAGTGGGTCAAAGGCAGCTTTTCAGCAGGAAAATCAATCTAAAATTTCAACACTTGGGGAAACCTAGGCGATGATGAGAGCGAGCGAGGAGCATTGCTGCACTGATCCACCCCTGCGTTTCCTCCTGTGTAAGAGGTACAGACCACAAAGCATTTGTACACCATCTTTGCTCAAGCCTTTGGAGGACCATTACTCTTCATTTCTGTACGAGAACTCAACAGTCACCGGGCACTACAAAAAGTTGTTGTAAAACCTCCTCAACCCCAGACTTACGCTTTAGCTTAGCTTAGCAAATATAAGGGAGGAAAAGTCACTGCTGTTGAGGTGAGAAGAAATGTATTCTGGAAACTCAGTCTGCCTCTTGGTATCCAAAGAGATTAAGGAGGGCTTTATAAGAGAATAAATCCCCCTTCTCTGCGCAGGATGGGTGCATTCTGCCTTCTCTCTTCAGAAAGATTTCACAGCACTAAACATCTATAAGCTTTCATTTTTTTATTTCTTTTTCAGTGGAAATATGTCAGAGCCCAAACACGATGCCATTTGATTTCCTGTGTTTGGAGTGTTTGAATCTCACGTGGGCCATTTTGGAAATTTGATGTTGGTCTCTGCAATCAAAACTTTGTTTTGAGACTTATTGTATTTTCTAAAGGAGACCTTAAGGTACAACAATTGATCCATTTGCAGTACTGGAGTATTATTCTGTGCTGTAAATTCCTCCCTACAAACACTAAGCCTTTTTTTTTTTTTTTTTTTGTTTAAGTGGATGTGGATGCTGGATGTGCTGGTATGCAAAACTGATTTGTACCACACCATGTAAAGACAGCCCAAGGCAAGGCCATGCCATCCACAAAGGACACAAGAGCAGCAAGTAGCATCACCACTACAAGTATATGAAATCCTGTTTAAAATTCCTGCTGTTTTTTTCCAATTCTACCTCCCAACCTCTCAGACCCCTAAAAGTTGACAGGACATTCAAAGACACTGTGCAGCTAATCACAAGATTGATGGTGCACCCTGTGGTTGTCCAGCATGCTTACTTGACAACATGCACTAAAACACAACACAGATACCTTCATCTGCCCTAAACCCAGCTCATTATTCAGCCTTAAACCTAGTTCTGGACTTCTCATCTGCCCCTCTAACGACTTACGGGTTTTCATAACTTTTTCCATGAGCACAGCATCTTCCTGCAGGAAACCATCCGCCATTGCTTACTAGATCCAAATTTTACTTCTCCTATGCTGTGCTTTTCTTCTTCCCCAAAAGGCATCGCTTTATCATCCAATTTCTCCTTGAAAGTTCCTGTGTTCCCAAAACTCTATGGCTTTCCTCTCCCCCCCTTTCTTCTAGCCAAGTCTCCAGCTACTAAGAGGATAACTGCAGGTGTTATGCACAGAGACAGTTCCTGTACGTGCAGGCAATTCAAGCGCGGTTTTTCTTTGTGACCCCCCCAACTATGCGTGTAAAAGAGGCCAGGGGCATCAGCAGGTTACTGCTTTCCTCGGCACTTGCAAATGTGAATTTCTCCTGCTAGGAGATTTTGAGAGTGCCAAATGCTTTGCCAAAGATTTTCATATGATCTGGCTGGAGAGCAAGAAGCGTCAGACGTCTATTGTAAACTAGGTTTCCAGCCCAGTTTTGTCCTCAGAAGTGACTCAAATGACTTTTAGAGGAATCTGACTTTGCAGTGATCATCTGCTGCACCCCCTGTTAGTACCTACAAGTGCCTCAGACCTGCAGTCTAAAATATCCTGAAATTAATCCTACTTGGTTTTATACCTGTCTGGTCTGTCCTGTCATCTCTTGCTTGAACTGCTTTTCATACTCTGCTATGCAACATGTTGTTCCCTTTTCCTCCTGTACTTGCATAAGAGAAATACAGATATAAAGGAAAGCAATTATTTTGCAAGTAAAACTAGAAACACCCAGGCTAAATCAGGCAGTTTTCTGGCATCATCTTAAAAAAGCTGGGCTCAAAGTACAACAGAGAAAAAAACCAGCCTCCTCATTATGAAAGAGTGATCAGCTGAATAAGAAATACAAGAAAAAAAATGGAGAGAAGAGCAAAGTAAAAAGTGTTCAGGTTAAACGCTCTTTGACAGGACCCTGAAGGATCATAAACCTGCCGCAGTGATCCTTCAAGCGAAAGAGGGGTTAGAGGCACCTTCTCTAAAGGCCCCAAAGGCTTTGCAGGCATCTGGTTCAAATTACTTACCGAGAAAGACAGAGAGTGAAGGGGGCGGGGGGGGGAATATGCAAGAATAGAAATGAAGAGGCAAGCGAGCGACCTCAGCCAGCAGAGCAGGGGAGAACATGACAGCCCAAATGGCAGTTGTTTTCTCGGCACAGGACAACCAGCGAGTGGGCTGCCTCGTGGCAGCACACCGAGAAGCGCTGCGTGGAGAAGGCAGCTCTGTTTTGTAAACCCGAGTGGCGAATTTTCCCCTTCAGCCTCCCTTGCAGAGCTGCAGACAAACTGTGCCAGAACTCCGCTTGCATTTTTTTTTTTTTTTTAAATGCCTGGTGCTTATTTTTAAATATTAAGTATCATTCATGGCAGCAAAACCACGCAGTTTCCTCCTTTGGGAGCGCATCGTTTGGTCCCAGGGCAGGTGTCTGGTCCCAGCCCGTGCTGGACAAGTGTCTCACAGATGGAATAACTGATCCGTCCTCTTGCAGAGCCGATGGAAGGATTGATTTCGTTGAAATGAAGTCAAGCTGTGGGGCTGTGACATTAGACAGAATGGGCAAGAAACTTGCCTGGTAAGGCCATCGTGATCCTAAGCGCCGCGGTTCCAGGATGTTGTTCAGACATTTGTGTACAACAGTCTGAGATTCATCGATTCCTCTCCTTTGTTTTTCCCAGCTTCTAAAAATCAGCCTGCCAGTCTTTGAAAAGTGTAGGGAGAGGTGGAAAGTTCAGCCAAGCTGAATGATCCATGGTTTTGGGCCTTAGACTAAATGGGCTTGTTTGTTTAGTTGTTGTGTGTTTTTTTAGAAAACAGGCTAGCACAAAACAAGACTGTTATTAAACCTAGCGTGAACAGTACATCTACGACATCACACAAAAAAGGATATTAAATCTTTTCCCCTGAATCACAAAACAAAACAGCACTAGTTAATGCACTGAGAAGTTAAACTGGCCCAGAATATTTCAGTCTCCAAAAAAATAGACAGATTTTTCTAATACAGCCTTTTCAGCCAGCAGCACAGATGAGATGTGCTAGGGACAGAGATGAGAATATTTTCTGCAGTAAGATTATCATCTCCATCACACCTGATACAAATGCATTTTCCAAACTTATCTCCACTGGCTGCGGGGTCAGCCTCACGGTGTCCTGTTCAACAAAATACTGAAGACTATTTGTTATTCTGGGCCAGAATAACAGCATAAACTTTTTCATGCAGGCAGCCCAGGCTCCAGTTCCAGTCACCGATCTCTCACTCTGAGCACTGGCCAAACCTAGGAGAAACACAAGAGCTGCATCATGAGCACCACAGGGAAACAAAAAATGGTGCACTGGGGAGGCAGAAACGAGCAGAGGTCTGGGTTCCCTCGTCGGTGGTCATTGCACATCACTAGGAAACAACCAGGTCATGTATTTTAACCCAATTTTCCTAATCCATAGGGCTATTTCCCAGATGAAGTGATGTAATCAAACAGGGATGCTGATGATGTGGGGCTGCCCAGAAGAGGGAGGGTTTAGAGGGAGAGTAAGACAGGCAGAGAACCAAAGCAAACATGGCATCTCCTTGGGATGCGGCATGGTCTTCAGCGTGCGTTTCAGAGAGAACAGTCTTCCCCTCGGCTGCCACGGAGCTTGTCAAATTGCCTGGGAGGCTCAGAGGAAAGTCATCTTTCACACAATTTCACAAAGCAAAAGAAATCTTCATTTTTTGAACCATATCCCCTAAGCTTCTAAGGGAATTAAATCTCTGACCTGCCTATTGAACCCTGCGCAGAAGGGAGAGGAGAAGGAAGTGCACAAGGTCAAAGACGATGTCTTGACTCCCTGAGGAAGGCTCGAGAGCGCCCAAATAATGTGGCAGGAGCTGACAACAGCAAAAAGGGCATCTCCTCGTCCCTTTGCTTTCTTAACAAATACTGAGCAAAAAAAAATTAAGTGCGCAAATCCTTCTTGTTTGTGAAAGGCCAGATCGCCACCGGAGGTGGCTGGATACAGCAAAACCTGCTTCAGCAAAAAAACAGGGACACGCAAAATGGTTCCTTGTCCCCTTAAAAAAACAATAACCAGAGCTGGTCACGGACTAATTAGTGAAGTAATTTTACATCCAAAAGTGCTGAAGAGTCAAAACGCAGCACTGCTTTTGGAAAGGGGAGGGCTGACACCTCCCTGTGCGACACACAGACCAGAAAGCTCTTCCGAATGCGGGTCGCTTGTAGCCAGCGTGAACTGGCCAGCATGTTTGGCCCCACCAAAACATCTGCTCATAGCCTACACAATACTTCACTGGTTTTCCAAAGAAGTGCTTAAGGAGAGAGGCTACAACATGTTGAGACAGACAGCAAAGGCCACCCCAGATCCCAAGGGCATAAAAAGCAGAGCCAATACGTATTCCAGCCTCCCTCTACCCCGCTCTCATTTCTTTTGAAACCTTATTTGCCATTTTCAGAACCCATTTTTCAGACAGAAAACAGACACACTGGAAATAAGCATCAACAGTAACAAACACAGACACCAGTTCAGTTCACCGACCGCTCTGAGCGGCATCGGCAGCGATTCATTGTAGTGGTAAAAAGAAGAAAGTCACTCACCCTCACGAAGCTGGCGGGAAACCATCCTTCTTCATCATCGATCTGACCCCACCACCAGTCCTTGTTGGAAGCATCCAGGACCTTGATAACGTCTCCTGCTTTAAACGCCAACTCCCGGTTGGCCATGGTGACGTGATCCCATACTGCCTCAGCACTTACAATAGAACCACCACTGATCAGCTTTGAAAACAGAAAACCAGCAGTCAATAAAAGCTCAGTTCCCCGACACAAGCACATGCACAGCAGCAGCACAGACAAAAGCGCTCAGCCAACGTAAACCAATTTTCCTCCATTCCAATCCATAACAATTTCACCCTCACGTGATGCCATCCAGTCTGCAACGATTTCTACGGACCGCTGTCCTGCTCCTAACCATGCCACGCCAGTGAGCACCGTGCGGATGTTCAGCACCTCTCAGGTCCTACACCCCGGAAAAGCAACACCCACCCTGCCTCCGCCACCCCATATTTATGAGCATGCACATCATCAAGGTACATGGCTTTCCGGTACAATTCAGTTAGCATAATATAGAGCTGGGAGGTCCCAAAAATGGCGGAGCCAAGCGATGGTGTCCTGCAAAGGAATTTTCGTTTTGGAGCAAGTTTGCTCACTTAAGGATCAATTGTCAGCTCGAGGCTCAGAAGGCTTTCCATGCAAATCCAAGCAAAGTTTCCAGACATATTTAGAAGAACACTTTTTTAAACTGAGATTTCAGTATTTTTTTAGTGCTGGTGATGTACTGACATCCCTTCCTTTCGAAACCTTCGCGTGTGCTGTGTACAGCAGATAAGGGCACCGTGGCACCCCGCTGACCAACAGGTCAACCTGGAGCACAGCCCAGCTCCACGGCCCATTCCAACCTCGCGCTGCCCACAAGAAACCTGCCAGCGCTGGCTGCTGCGACAGCCTTCAGGGTGCAGATGCCTGCCCACTAGAAACTGGACTGAGGCCAGACCTGTGTCCGACAGGACCTACTGATCGTCTCTCCACATGGAGCACACGGGTGCCTTAGAGCTGGACCAGCACCATGGCGGGGACCTAACCAGTGCTCAGTTTCCTTGTGAGCCGCCTGGTTTTGTATATATAAAACTCCTGCTTAATGCTCGCGGGAAGGACTCATCCGAACACTGGTACTTGTGCATCCACAAGACAAATCATCGATCCTTGCCTAGGACACCTGCTGCTCCTCAGAATGATAGCAATGTATTTTTTAACAGTATAATAAATTGTGTTTATGTTTTGGCCACTGCAGGAATTCTGCACTGAACAGTTAAGACTGCCCTAGCAAATACAGATTTTACCTATACGCTTATTAGCTTGTCAGAGCCATCCTGAACCTTGTTCATTAATTCTGCCGTCTGAGATGCACTGAATATGTACTTGGGCTCGCCTCCAAATCAGAATTTCAGCTCACAAAGAAAGAGCTCAGCGCTGCAACCATTACAGACCTTCCACATGGCAAGACTTTAACAGCCACAGATACCCTTTCAATTTAGGCAAGCAATACAAAGCATAAAGACAATAACCCGTCGCAGCAGTTATGTAAGTGCAGAAGCACTGGGAATGGTTAGAGTGCTCTTAACGGCTCTTTTATGTTTGGCTTAGCAAAATGTCTGCTAATAACTACCTGCACAGTAAGAACGTGCAGTAAACCTTCTAGCACTGCTGCAGGGTTCTCAGCATAAACAGAGCATTCAAGTCCCTACGGGCCGTTCAGTCAACAGATTTAAGGACCCGATTTACCCTTTTCCTTGAACTGACTTTCCTTTAAGGAATCAAGGTCCTTAGGTTTGTGACAATTACAGTTGCAGTTTCAGCTCTTCAATTATTAGAGTCAGTTGTACATAAAGCAGCAAGATCTAAGAGAGCCTAACTTGACACTTAGTGCCTTTCATCCTCAAAGCCAAAACGTATCTAGTCAGCGGACCTCCGGTTCCTGCAGCAGATAAAGTAAAACAATGTTCTTCCTACTTCCATTTTGATAAATTGTCCCTTCTAATTCAAAATTAGCTGTAAAAGAAACACGACTTCTTCAGATGTCATATAGGGGATTTCTACACACGAGCCTCACAAGATCACCTGATAGCAGACAGAAAACAAAGTATGAGTTAGTAACGAGCTCTCATTGAAGAGTCAAGCGATGGACCTAATCGATGGGCTGACCTTACCACAGAGGGCATCCACTGTATTAGCGTGGATTTATCTGACGTTTGGGCTTTCGATACAGAGCAGCAAGGAGCCAGGCACCAGAGGATTCCATCCAAACTGGGGGCAGCTGAAGCCAGATGGTGTAGGACCCTCAGTTCACCCTAGCTCTGGGCCCTCACTTAGCAAAGTAGGGTAGCTACATCTGGAAAAATAAGTTATCAAGATTGATTTCTATTTCCAGTGCAACAACTGGACGCTCAGCCCAGGCAGTGATGTGCTTCAGTGCTTCCTCACAACACCTCGCGTTGCTCTAATTCAAGGTTTCATAAAAACGGATCAGTTTAAACTACAAAGAACCCCAAGACAGATCTGGAAGGAATGAAGACTTCACAGCTGAAGACGACCCCCTTAATATACTCAAGACCAGTTAACAGTCATCTGTTCTTCCGCCAGGAGTGAGCTCTTCTCCTTCACTAGCGTTTCCCCTTTGCCGTGTTCATGCACACTGTGCCCCCGCGCTCCAGCCTGTGGTTTCCCGGGTGAAGCGAGCTCTGTTCTTTCAGCCTTGTCTTGGCAGACGGCTCTTCCTTCCCCTGAGCGTTTCACCAGCCCTTTTAGCCATCTAGACATTTTACCTGCATCTTTCTTGAACACAGATGACCAGAACTGTAAATACCATTCCCAAAGAGACCTTACCAGAGATGTGTGAAACAGCATGAAGTATTTATTCCAGCATCACAGAAATCTTGCAGTAATACGTAACATTTCCCCTTTTTCCCAAGGCTACCTCCCATCAGTGGCTCATTGTGATCTTGCATTTAGCTTATCTAAATAAACGAGGTAGAGTACATTCTCTTTGTCTAGAAAATCACTTTTCTTGTCACAAAATAAATCAGGTTGGCCTGACACTCGTTCCTTTTGTTAATGACATTGGGTATTTTAGTCCATTTTTCACCGATGATGAACCAGGAACGGAGCTATTACGCAGAAGCCGCATTTCTGCTTTTTCTGCTTCAGCTGACGCAGCCTTTGCTGTCACTTCACACACAGGCAGTTCTGGGCACGAACTGCCACAGAAACGTCACTGAAACCAAACTTCAGAGGGACTGTGTTTTACAGCCTCCTAGCCTACTTTGCAAAAGCGCGATTCCGAGCCCAAGGCACAAAATCCCAGCTCCGAGGAGCATGGCTTGGCCAGCGGGAAGGGCTGGCAGGGACTCGCAGGACTAAGGCCCCTTTAGCTGGTCCATATCGTTAGCCCAAGAAAGGGATCCATATGTCAGGAAGCCTACAAGAAAGCCTTGGCTTTCCAAAATACAAATACAGTTCAGCCTGTGAAAAAAGGATGGCAACGAGATGGCAGAATTCGAGTTCCAGCCGTTGCTTGAGCTGGGTCCACTGAGAGAACATCAGAGCCTAAAATTAAAAGATCCAGTTTAATTTATTTTGCAAGACATCTTGCTGCATCTGTGGAGCCGTCTGACTCTTTCAGGGCAGGGTTACAGAGACAGAACCTGACATATGCAGCAGCAAGAGATGATGAACTAGAGAAAGGTCAGGATAAAATATTATTTTCTAAGAGAATTAAACACAGGAGCTCTTCAGAAAGTTCACGTCTCTTGGTTTCAAGTCTGGGTCTTAGCACTGCATCCAGACACAGTCAGCTGAAGACCTTGAAAGGGACTTATCTCCTGTAATTTTGGATGTCTACCACACAGCATCTGAGACAGTCATCTGGACTCCTTTATAATTAGTGAAGAGAAAGACACACATCTGGAGTGTGATTCATCTTGGCTATTTCAGTTGTCTACCTTCGAGTGAGGTGAATCACGACCTAGAAATTACTATTTCTCTGTGCTTAATCGGGTGATGCAGAAGTTTATATTTCCAACATCTTACATTCATCCCATTTACAATTTGGCCATCACTAAAAAGGAGTAACAAAGAATTGGATTTAACAATAATAATCACAAAAGTAATAGTCAAATATTAAATCACACTCTCCCAGACACAGCAGTTTCTCAGTATGCGAACTTCTTGTATATAAAATGATGTTCTCCATGCCTATCAGCAGAATTCACAAAACCCCAGCCTTGTAAATCTACAATAATGAGGACTTAGATATTTGGGAAAAGCGTCCTACTCATAAGAAGACGGAGGTAGCTAGAAGAAATGCCATAGGTGATAATGTATGTTTGGCTTTGACATACCCTGCATACTGCTTGTCTTCCAGGTCAAAGTCCTAGTTCCCACCAAAATCAATTATTCTTGTCAGTTCATTGTTCAAACTGAAGAGCCCAAAGAGAAAAGTTCCTCAATGCTTTTGCCACGTAACAGTGCAGGAGAAATGCCCAAGAGCATTTCTTAACAACAGACATGAGAATAATTTTTACCGTTTTACGGGAGACTTCAGAGCACTGCCAACCACTTTCTGTCTGGGGTGAAGAAAACACTGTCTCAGTATGCAGAAGACCAGATTAACTACCATGATGCTGGGCATGGTCTAGGGACCAGGGTCACTGTTCACCGTGGCTCCTTCTTCACCTCCTAGCAAACACCTGGTCATGGCTGAAGAGAAGTACCAGGCTAGACAGATGAGGGGCCACTTCTATGTCCCAGCACCACAAATAAATTTACCTAATGAGGAAAAGAAAAGGGAATAAAGACAACGCTCCCTCTAATTTTATGCACTGCTGGCACGTTTCTGGAACACTCACTTAGAACAAGAAGATGGGGTATTATCACTGTATCATCAGGATCGCATCAGCCTTTCCAGGGATTTTCACTACGGGTTTCCAAAGCGCTCCGTAAACCTCCAGTAATTCAGTCACAAACCCTCACTCTAAAGACGCTTACTTAAGACACTTCTAATACCCATGTACGACAGGTGAATGCTTTCACAATAGCAAGTAGAGTCAGTGGAAAGGAATTAAATCATTCCTACTTAAGATCCATGTGGATTTTCCTTTCTCTTCTAGTCTGGTGTTATTTCCAGGATGGAACGTGGCCACTGGAAATACTGAATTACATTAGAGGTGCTGCCAAAACAAAACGACAACAAAAAACAATAAAAAAGGGTTTCAGAGGACTCCGCAAGTCACAGCCTCCGGGATGCAGTGCCGTCAGAGCGTGCCAGCTGGGAGCCCCTGACCCCGCACACCACAGCATGCCATGGCAGGGATGCTGAAGGCTGTACCACAGCAAACACGTGGTACATCATCGCAAAACCTACGCTGAGCTCACCTAGCTGCGATCGTCCTCACTCGTGTTGGGAAAGCTCAGAAATGCCCATCTGGTGAATGATCCCGCCTGTCTCCTTCTTCCTTCGCGCTTTCCAAAGGCCTCAGCCAAAGGGGAGGGATTGTCATTAACGCCACGGGGACGGCTTCTAAGGAATATAAGAGAGGAGCTCAAAAGTGGTAGTTCAACTCTGGAATTTGCAATTTTTTTTCCGACCATGGCTTTGTGGCACTGCTATCAAGACAAATAAATCTCCCTGCCAAAGTAAGCTGCAAAATAAAATTAGATGGAACAACAGGAACAACACCCCGTTACATGACAGGGTGGAATCACTCTGCCGAACCCCATTACTAGAGCAAGTCTGGAGCAAACTCCTGTGACCCAAAGGAGGGGAGAGGAAGGGGGATGCCACGAGAGACCCTCCTGCAGCAGCAGGTCCCACACACCTTGTCACTCCCTATCTCGCGGTCTCTATCTATAGCACATCCTGATCAAAAAAGGCCAGGATCACCGCCTAGCATGTTTTTCTAAACTGCATTTCAGAAAGTGACCTCTGAACCAAGGTTTACAACTTCTTCCAGGCTACTGCAGCATTTAAATCTACCAGCCATGAACCAGCTGTGTCATTGCAAAGGGACTTTGCTCCAGCTCTACAAGATGGGGCAGCTTGGAAGAAGAGTTTGGGGAATGGGCGAGCCCCTGCCTCCGCTCCATCTGGTCCCTTTTCCCCGACTTCGCTCACTTCCAAAGCCACGAGGCACAGTTGCAGGCCAACATCTGCTCCTTCTCAGCAACTGCCCGCAGTGAGGCAGCCGAGTATGAAATATGTTTTAGTGAAATCAGCCACTCTTGCAAATTTTTGCTAAGTATTCCCAACTAATCAACACTTACTGGCTTCTTAAAGGCCAACTTCAAAAAGAAACCAGGGACTTACTGGTCCCTGGATGCTGAAAGAGGCACAAAATAGCAGAAATCTTTTCAGGTGATTCAGTTTGAGGCTAGGCCACACAAATCACCATTACCTATCTGTTCCTCTTCCAGGGATAATCATCATTAGCTCATAAGATCCTGCACAGAGTTTCTCACTAGTCCAAAATTCACTTAATGAGGAGCAACCTTCCCCGAAAAACCCAAAGAAATCTATCATAGATCACCATCTCCTTAGAAAATTCTAAGTGCCTACAAAATTTCCAGGACTATGGCCTCTGGGTAATATGAATAATCTTAAGGCAGGGGTATATTTCTCTATTAGCTCGTTTATTAATGCATCAATAGAGTTACAATAGTAAAAAAGAAAAAAAAAGCTCTGGGTAGTTCCCTTTCAAATCAGCATTACATGAAGCATGTACTCCTCCACAGGAGCGGGAAGGCAGGAGTAGGGAGCAAGGTGTGAGGGGGAGAGGGAGAAACATGGTGAGACTATGTCATTTGTTCAAATTGTTCTTGCACAGACATGCCCTTTATTCAGACAACATAAAAGCACTGTGAAATAACAATAGCGTTTCCCATTGTATTCAACAGGCCTCCATAACGGCAGCAGCCAAAACATCTTCAAACAGGAATACACAGGGAGCTGGCATTCAGGGTAAAGAAATCAATGCTCCAAGTAACCCCAGCAGAACAGGAGGCACAAAACGATCTGCAAACCCCCAGCCAAACGAGAATACCACTTTGCTCCCCGTGGTCCCAGAAGAAAGGCACCTCACGCTGCTTCACCCTCCTGTGTTTTAATTGCATTGCTCCCCCACGAGCAGTGGCGCTTACAACACAGACTTACAACACAGACTGACATGGGACCATTATTGCAACAGCAATGCCATCACCTTAAAGATTCCCCAAGGAGGGCATTTATAGCTCTGCTGAGATCCACTCGCACGTCTGCACCGTGAAAACCCCGAATACGAGCATGGGTGCTGTTTGATGGGGTGCTCACCTAAACTGTGCAGACAACAGAAGCTGCAGCCCATGTTTTGGTCCAACATTTTGCTGGTTTTCACAACTAGGGCAGGTTCACTCAGTTGACAGAGCAGACAAAAAGTAAGCATACAAGAAAATGACACCCCTCCCCATCATGTTGTACTTTTGCTCTCGTATCATCTCCCAATAGTCCCTTTGATTGTGTATTTATTTTTAAACCTCTCGTCAGAAATTATACAAACTGAATAATGCCAAATCATAGTGAATTCGCTGCATGGCTCATTCACAAAACAAATGGGAGGGCATTTCCACTTGATTTGCTTATTCTCTGAAGAGGTGCAATCACACAAAGGTTAAGCACGAGGCAAAAGAATTTCCCTTTCTGCTTTCAAGTCCTTTGATGAATTTGACTAATGGCTGGATTTCAGCTGAAAGAGGCTGATTGGAGTGCTAGAGCCTCTGATATCCCCATATTCTGTCACACTTGGTTGGAAGCTTTATATATATATATACCTCTGAAGGTGGAGAATCAGTACAGACTTAAAAGTTCATCAGGATTGGGTTATTAGATTTTCCATTGATTTAGATTTTCTTGAAAAGGTATCACCTGGCACACGTGAAATCACCTGGCTTCATATAGGGTACAGTAGTAGACCCCAGGGTATGGTGTGAGTCCTGTTCTCCACCTTAGTATGGTTATTGTCCACGTCATTCCTATTAACAATAATAGCTGCAACACAGAGCTGCATACGGAGAGTGCCTATAAAACCAAGGCAGCAACAAGGAAAAGGACTAGTAACAAGGCAGAGCTACCCCAATAAAGCACTGCCCATGCGGTTTTTAATCGGCTCTGGAGCACCGGCGAGGCCTCCGCTTTGATGGTGCATATGTCACCGTAATTGCTTTCCAATCCCTTTTGCCTACCGCGCACATTAAGCCTCCCCTTGCCTGATGACATATCTTTCATGTACAGTAATTACAAATAACCACTAACCATAATCTTTTAACTCAGATAAATTACGAGATCGGTTCTGGGACTCAAAGTTTAAACTGCTCCGGGGAAAACAGCACCTTTTGTCAAACACGGCCAGAGCAGCTCACAGCGCCTACGGACTCGGGGCCAACACAGGCTGTCAGCGTAAATCCCTCATTTCAGCACAGGGAAAACAAATGTCTAAATACTCTTCAAGATCTAAACCTAAAATACCTGTACAAATCCCAGTCTTCGGCCACAGAAGGGACTCCTCACATTCCAAAACCAAGGCCATAACTGCCTCAAAGACCTAGAGTTGTATTGGAAATCCTTCCTGTGATCAGAGGGCCAAAGCTGCGCTTTGATTTATGCCCAGTTTAATCTTACCGGGCTGAGCCTGCAATATGCAGTATGGGTGGGGCAAGCGGTCAGGATTATCCAGCAATGTTTCCAGCGTTAATAAAGCATCAGCCCAGCCCCGCTGCTCGCTGCGGCAGCAAACGCTGTGCCAGATAACGTGGAAGCGTTGTGTACAGACCACGGCAGGACTTGGGAAAAGATTGATACGGTGATCTCTCAATTACCCAAGGTGCAGAATAGCGCAGATAAGGAAAACAGGTATTACCAAATATATACAAATTAAGCTCTGGGAATGTACAGTGAGGGGTGAGAGGCTGTTGTGGAGCAAGGGACCCAGCGAGGAGACACAGCACTCAGCTACACGGAGATCATCCTGAGCATCCCTATGCCCATGCTGTAGCTAATCTGCAACATCGAAACCCATTCATGGATAACCAAGACTTGACTGGAAATGTCAGGAATGCCAGATCTAGACTCATTTTACCCAAGAAGCCTGTCCTTATTGAACCTGGAAAGCAAAAGACTTCTCTCCCACGGAGCAGACTGGCTGACTGTAGGGAAACTGAGTTCATCTGAACAACTGAATAGTTTTTGCAGGGAGGGAAGAGAAAATTGTAATTGCTCTGAGGAAGGCAAGAGCACTTGATGGTTTAGAGATTACTTATTTTAAAATGTACATCACCTGTTACTCTGGGGCATGGGAGTTTCCAAAGCAAAAAGGAATTAAGGAGCAACTTACACAAATTCCTCCCAGTGGATTGCATTATTCAACACAATACAGCTACTCACAAAGGCAACAGCACACAGATCTGCTCATCCCAGACTGGGGTCTTTACCCCCGAAGCTTCAGGAGAACTGCCATCAGCCACCACAAAGCTGCTGATGCACAGCTAAGCCACCCCAGCTCTACTTAGCAGTGGGCAATGGCACACGGACACACAGCTGCGCACGCACAGGCACACACACCAGGACTACCAAGAGGAGCAACTTCACTTATCTAGAGTCAGGCATTCCCAGTGAAATGAATGAAGTGACAGGACCAGAACTAATGAAAGCATAAGTAGATACTTTGTCCTATGAAAGCTGACACAGTTGGCCAGGGTCTAAAAATCAGGAAAGGAAATTAATTCAAATGTAGGGCTGTTAATACAAAACTGAAACATTATTCCTGGATGGCCAAGTACAAGGAACAAGCAGCAAGAGGCTCTTTGTGATATCAATCACTGCAATGCGTTTTAAAATACCTTTTAAAAATGAAGCAGATGCTTGGATTATGTCACAGTAGACCACAATGTATTAAAACACATCTTTGGTAATAGACTTAATAATATATAATTCCCATATATTGGTATTGTAGTATAATGCCAAAATGATGACATAAAAAAAAAAAAAAAAAAAAAAGAATTTTAGTAACTGATGAGAACTTGGAACTTTAAAAGTAGTGGCTGTTACTAGTGCAAATCAGTGCCCAGGCTGGATTAAAGTCCAGATGAATGTATTACACTGACAACACTCATTGCTCAGGCTCCTTATTTGCTGTTCTTATCTCCAGATTTCTTAGAGCAGCTCACGCGTAATACAGCCAAGGGGTGGCTTGTTGGCAGATGAGCACAAAGAGGGGAATGCCATCTACAAATTGTTTTGCAGACGTGAGCTTATAGAAAATTTTAATTAAAAGTAAGCCGAAAGTGAGCAACGGCTGGAGAAACAACACATGACCCCCGGAAACCACCCCCGGCTTCGGGTGACTTTGCAGGGGCAGTAGCCGGCTGACTGCCAGCCAAGGCCGTGGAAAGCTGAGCCTGTCCAGCTGCTCTTGCGCGAACCAAGAGCCATCCAGTGAAAATCCCATTGCTTCTGTCTCGGGCAGCAAGAGGAAAAACCAGGATGAGCATCCAGAATAAGAAAAGGCCACAAAAAACCCTCTGGTCCCTAAATTATGATCTTCAAGAGAATTATTCCAGCAAAAACACAAGTCTTCCTCACATCTTACAGTATTACAGCACCTGGACCAAAAAGCAGCAAGAGGCATCCTGAGCTCAAAGGAAACACCCGGGCAAGCAGTCTCCGCTAGCCACCACCCCACGCGTGCAATCAGTAACGCAACGCAACACAACAAACGCAGCAAGACACAGCTCAAGTCGTTATAGCAACCGCATCTTGCATTTACATCTCACCTTTCACGTGCGTCAACTTCCGAGAGGGCATAGATGCACAACTAAAAGGTAAGCGATGTAAAGCAGCTTCTCCCCTTGGGACACTTGTTGAGCCAAGCCCCGTGGTGTCCTCTGGCTCTCCAAGCCCTGAGCTCGCAGCCCGGGCTCCGCACAGTGCCCTGGCTTGGCCTCGCCTCCGCAGGCTGAGACTCTCTTGCTATATGCGCTGCATCACTTAGAGATTTCGAAAGCATTTATCATACTTAGCGCAAACCCTGCCGTGACCGCTGCTTTTGGGGAAGTAGCACACATGGCAATGGAAGGCAGAGGGGTGGCCCAGAGGGGTGTGTATCACAGCACGTGTCTTTGCTCCCGTGGTTTCAACAGATATCAGGTATCTGGTCCCATAGTCTTATTCCATCTCATGAACTTTGCATTACTGTAGTTTTTTCCTACTAAAAGCTCAACGGACAATCCTGGATGTAAAAGGCTGTCTCATTGTTCAGGTAATACATTAATGTTAGTTAAATGTGCATAACTCTCTTGCAGATTGTCATCGGACCTTGTAAGCCTATTACATGGATTGGCCAGATCAGTAAGGGGATATGCAGCCTTCCACCTCTAAGCTGCTTTTCTCAATTCAGGTTAGGAATGAATGAAAGTCACTGTCTGATGGCTTCTCAGATTTTATGGAAAATTGCCACAGCCAAAATGTACTCTTTAACGGAGTAATTCAAAGCAGACACTTGCCACAGCCCTCTCCCTCAACCGGACCGCAGCTTGCATCTACACTTCTCATCCTCTAATTAAAACAGGGTGGAAAGCCCCTAAAACACCAGGTCTTCTTCCAAGCCATCAACCCCCGTTCTGAAACACGAGTTATCACCGCGGTCCCCTGGGCCGCTCAGGGAGACAGCAGCTATCTCCGTGGCACAGCAAGAGCAGCCACGAGCATCAGCGTGCTCCTGCGCTCCCCACTGCCCACCTCCCGTCCCCATAGCTGCCGGCTGCCACGCAAGCCCAAAGCCCCCCCCGCTGCACCCAAACCCCGGCGCAGGTCAGAGGTTCGGCAGGAGCTACGAAAGCCCCGGAGCAGCTAACACGAGCTTTGCCCAAGCACCTGCTAAGAGTGAGTCAAGCCATTGGCATGTCGCTTCTTATTTTAGTTTGCGCAAAACGCCGCTGCCAAAGCACAGCGGAGAGCAAGGCGTGATGCGTGGTTGGAGCCACCATGCCAAACCCGTGTCCTGTCTCCACTGTTGTGTAACTGGCCCCTTCCCCTCTCTCCAGGCCACGCTGCACAAGGCACACGCAAGTCCCATCCCTCTCCGTTCCACCTACCCTACTCGTAAAAGGCCACACTTGCTGTCTAGTATAACAAAATTATCACCTGGATGGTGCTGAAGAAAACGGTTATGTACCAAGATAATTCTATTCAAAGTCTAGAGGGCAAAGTTGTCACAGATGAAATATCGTTGTCTATTATCTGTTGGCAAACGTGGTACATAATGGCAGCCACTCAACTTAATGGCTTACATTCCAGCTCCTTCAGAGCCCATCACTGCTGTATGTAATCACAGTATATATTTAAAAGTATAATTTCCATCAAAAAAGACCATAGCTGGAGCAATATGACTCATACAGTTCCCCGTGCATCAGAAAGCATGTCATGAAGCCTGGGAATTTGTGAGCCAGTTACCATCTGTGTACAAATTAGGCCGTGGACACGATTCTTCCAACGGGTTGACGGCAAACTCCCTCTGACATAAACGGCGGCTTTGAGGCTGCGGAGACCCGAAAGCCAGGCCCTTTGCCTCTGCACCCAAGAGAACAGAAACGTTTTCTGAAGCTGTATGTGAAGTAAAGTAAGGGATACAAATATTAAAGAGAAATGCAATGGAATTAAAAGGCATCTCTCCCCATATACCTATTCCAGCACTTCATAGCTGAATAGTTATAACTGCAGACTCAGTTTCATTTCTGCCATAACAAAATCATCTCCACAGCATAATTAGTGTGTTCATGTTAAAATGGGTCCAAATGCGTGGAAAGAGGCATCCAAATATGATTTGTTTTGCAAGACAACGCGATGTTTTCCCTGGCTAATAGATTCGATTCATTAAGGAACAAGAAGAGTCAGGCAAACTATCTGCAGCAAACGTTTGCTGATTTTAGCAGCCTTTCCTCCTTGGTGGATTATCCGTGAACAGACTGGTTTTCACATTATTTTTTTTTACCTGCTACGATTTGACAACTTTTTTAGTCTAACTTGCTTATGCATTGCTTACAAACTATCTGTTCTGTAACTACTGCTTAAAATCATGATTATCCTTAATTTCCTTAATGGATCAATTAAGTCACCTGGCACTGTTCTGTTCCTGGGCTGGATGACATTCACACACAATTTTCAAGATAGCTGGATCGAACATTCATGTGAGCAGATATTTGCACTAGGATTTGCAACACTATCTTAGGGCAAACATCTGAGTTGTCCGAAGGGGTTTTGAATGAATAATTTTCTGCATTATTCACCTACCTCTAGAAATAACACTCCATCTGTTCATGGAACAGTTCCTTTTTCTTACTTAGGTAAAATGAAGGTCACGCAAGTGAAAGCAAAATTTGCACAACCCCAACTCCCTACAACTGTATACATCTACACAAACACACGCATACCTGGTCAAGGTCATTAACCAGTCAAAGAGAGAAATACAGCTGTCAGGTTAAGGGGAGTGAGTAATAACCTAGTGCATCATTGCTGCGACAAGCACCCCAGGACACAGGCTGGAGTCAGAACATGTCCTTTGCAATTAATCATTAATCAGGACGTGTTACGACAAAAGTCAAACGGCAACTCTAAAGCTGAACCAAAACATTACTTTTAGAACACCTACGCTTAAAAATAAAAAAAGTCAACGCTCAAATCAGAGGGGAAAGGCAAATGGAGTGTATATAAAATCTAGACCAGCCTCATACTGGGACATGATTCACCCGAGAAGAACTTACAGCAGTACAGCTCATGTGAAGCTAATCCCTGGCTGTGCGGGCTTTGCTGGTGTGGAAGATCTTTCCCCTGGCCTGTCCCATTTCATTTAGCTGCAGAGGACTGGAGCGAGCCCTGGCTGCTTCATATGACAGCAACTGGGCACTGCTTGTGCCGGTCCTCCCTAGTTCCCCGCACAGAGCTCCTGCTTGGGCACTATTCCCTGTCCCCGGCCTGCTTGGGATAACTGTTAGAAATAAGAGTCATTTATAGTAGTCAGAAAGCCCTCAACCCACGTGCTGAGCACTTACAGTCATGGTTAGTACTTGAAGGAGCATGTTAAATGCAAGCCCTGCTCTGGCTTCAGAGTTCAAAAATGGTATTCAACAGCACAGGAGGATCACGGACACCTGGGCTCATACTCTGAAGAAAAGCAAGCAACTTCTCAGTGCTTCTTCAGAGCAATCTAAACTTTTCTTATTTCCCCATAATACTATTCTGCCTAATTCTGTGTTGAGCACAGCCAGCCTCCTTTGCACTGGAAGGCTCTGTCCTTCCTCAAGTGAATAGTGACACCAAAGTCAATGGGAATATCTGCAAGCCTATGTTCATCAAACACACTGGGTTCTTGCTTCAAGGAATATATAACCCTAATGTCTGATGTATCAGCCAATTTCAATGCTGCTTTCAATTTGTAGAGGAAACTTTTAAGAGCAAAACTAGTGTAAAATATGAATGACAGTCCAGGGAGGTTGCTACACACAGGTACAGACAGATTTGAGGGTGCACGATGACAGCCCAACTTGGATTTGGATTGAAACTTGCCCAAATGCAGCTGTCGTCGATGGGCTTGTTAGAGTCCCTTAGCCCAGATCAATTCTCATCCAAGGATCTGCTCAAGCTCAGCTTCAGCTATACTACATATTATTTGCCTGGCAAGCAATCTACACTCAATCACATCTAGTATATAATTATTATTCATTTCAGAAATAGGTTTTCCTGACTCAGACCGCTTAAAGGATGCCTTAAACGATTGTTACTTCTAGAATAGAAATTTTCAGAAAAGAGACCATATAATGAAGGTGGGAGATTCTGACTTAATGGAAAACTCTCACAGTGATTTTTTTTTTTTCAGCTAAAGAAACAGAAGTCAAGTGTGTGGACTTCCCCCAGACATACTGTGTGCTGGGCAGCTGAAGCCAACTGCATCATGGATCAGGCAAGCATGGCAAAGTGGTAACAGTGACGGGGAACGATAGAGAGATATGTTGTCTAAACCTATGCCAACGGCTATGACACTCGTTGGCTACAAGGGCTCTGGGATCCACCCAGGGAATTCACAGGGGATTTGCAATGAACAGTGCCATAGGAGGGAATGTTAATCGGTACTGAAATATGCTCAAACCTCTGAAATAAAAGAACTTTAGCTAGAGCTATTTTGACTAATTTCTGAAAAAAAGAGCATGTACCCCTCACTGCTCTGCAGCCCATTTAATTTCTCCTTCCATCACTGGAGCAACTTCCAAATATTCCCAAGGCTTTAAAACGTACTACAGCAAGCCCTGTCCGCACTATCTAATCTAGCATCATTAAGAATTGATACCGTTTGTTGAAAGCATCCACGATGTTCTCTTTGGGGAAGCACTTGGTAAGTACCCTCTTGAAGACATCTGGTAAGGAATTTTTACTACTGGCCTAGATATGTACTCCACCTAGAAGAATTAAGTGGCTCTGAGGAGCTTTTAGTCTAAGTAAATCCTCATTTAAACAAGCCCTATGAAAATGGATAGGAGCTCCGATTGCCTGATTTGTTTTTGTTTTATGGTCCACCCAGTGAAAAAGAAACAGTAAAGATATAATGTGATCTGTCTCTCACAGGTTTCCATTGCTACTGTATATCTCACATCTCATTGCTTATCCCTCCTATAGCACTGGCACGGAAATGATAAATTATCGTACTCTCACAAATTTTCACATCATTTTTTATGGCCAGTATTGCTCAAGATGGCAGCTGCCTTCATTCAAAACAGCACAGCAGGAACAACCAGGACGTGTATCCAAAGGGAAGAAGTATTGAAAAGAGCTGATGGAGTGGAGAAATTTGACCATAGTGACATACACACGGCCAAAGGGTGCAACGTGCAACAGTGCAAGTGGCACAGTGGTCAAGTAAGATGGGGGAAAAAAGTAATTCTCCTTGCTATTTCCTCCATAATAAGTGGAATTGGGGAAAATCTCGACATGGAGGGTGGTGAAACCCTGGCCCAGGTTGCCCAGAGAGGTGGTAGGTGCCCCGTCCCTGGAGACATTCAAGTCCAGGTTGGATGGGGCTCTGAGCAACGTGCTCTAGTTGAAGATGTCCCTGCTCACTGCAGGGGGGTCGGACTAGATGGCCTTGAAAGGGCCCTTCCAACCCAAACTATTCTATGATTTCCTGTGATCTCAAAACCATGGAGAGATTTTTGCTTGGGTTTATGTCTGAGACAAAGTTCAGCTCCAGCTCAGAGGGGTTTGGCTTTGAGGCTGTGGTTCAAGTGAACAGAGACAGAGGTCCTCTCTCATCAGCTCCCCAGTCAAGGGACTTTGCCATTTCCTTGCCTGTGAAGCACCTTGGCTGGTGGGAGCCCAGTAGCAGTACCAACGTAGGACGATGAATCCAGGTTGAGGACTCACAAATGGGCAGGAGGTGGCTGGTTCAAACCCAACTCTAGAGAAGGCCAGAAATCTCAGAGGTGTGCTGGATGGTTTTACATCTCAAGTCCTGTTTTTGTCAGATCTAATACTTGACAGAAGAGCCTGTCCGAAGTCTGCTACTGCCTCATAGGAGAGTGTGTCATTTCTGCACTGCCATGATGGAAAAAAGGTAATTTCCCCTCCAGTTCAGTTGCACTCTTTGATAACCTGGATCACAGACTGAGTTTGCTGTCACAGAGGCTTAGGGATCCTGCAATGTAGTGCAAAGCAAGAAAAAACATATGCAAAAAACCAGAAACGGGACCTGACATTTGTTGCAGTCTTTGGTACTTTTACATGTTCACTGCAATGTGGAAGAGGTGGAATTATTCACTAACATTCCCTGATGATATCAAACAGGAAAACCTTGCAAATATATCTGAGAACAAAGAAATAAAGCTAATAAACAGGAGGCAAACTCATTCCAAACGCATATTGAATGGGCGAGATGCTCACAGGGTGAGGAAGCACGGGAGCAACAGTGGCAGGAAATCCGAGCGGAGTTTGATGTGCACTGAAATGAGAGCAAGGTCTGTAAGAAGCTGTAACAGTCCCCCCTCCCATGGCTTGTTCTGCACGAAGCAACTCATTTCAGACAGATATTGACAGCGTGGGAGGGATTCAGAGAAAAGCAACAAATTTTATCAGAGGTTCTGGAAGGATTAATACCCAGAAAGAGATTAAAACTGTTAAAAGCTCGGCTAAACTACCATTTCAGAGCCTGTGCTAACACAGTGTAAATAGTTCTGGGAGAGGTATTATTTATGTATAATGGGGAGAGCTAGGAGTCTGAAATGGAGAAAGGCTCCATTTTAATGATCTAAAATCCAAACACCAACAAAAGATTTAAAAGAAAGGATCTACAAGGTGAAGAAGCCTTTGGGAAAAAAAAATAGAACAAACAACTTTACCCAAAAGGAGGAAGCAGGACGAGAGCTGTGGCAGCCCAGGGAAGGCAGGAGGGCAGCACAGAAGGCCAAGCACAAGCACAGCAGTGCGAGTGCGCGGCTATAGCCAAAGAGCCTGGTAGGATGGAAGAAAGCCCCCCTCTTCGCTGCTGCCTCTACAGCAGGTAGGAGACCTGAACCTCTGCAAACCACGAAGAGCTTTGGGTGTGGATGTCTAACCATCTAGAAGAAGTTTCTGAAATGCAAGATTCGCAGGAGGAGGCTGTGGAGGTAGCCCGACAGTGCCAGCAGCTATGCCCAGGTGAGAGCTACTGCGCGACGGGCTGAGCACATTAACGGGCTCTTTTATGACTTTGCAGTCCAAGGACAGACCACTGAAAGTCTCCTTGGTGATGTAAGGCAAGGACCAAAACCATCCCCGATGTTTACAGTGGGTCCCATGATGGCCTAAATAATACACTGATATACTTGATACGGTCTCTGTTGCACAGGTGCTGTCATTCACGGGGCTGTGACAGTAAGAGGGTAGAGTTAGTACGGCACAACAGCAGTGCCATCAGAGCAGTAATATTTGTTCACATATTTCAAATAAGAAAACACTCTCAGTGCCTCGTTCTCCAGATCCACTCTCAAACACGTCTGATTTTGGAGAACCCAGATGTTCTTCCCTTCTAAACCGCAGCACGTGGAGCAAGGCAGAGGGTCTCAGCCCCCCTGATCCCAGCACATGCCACTGACTCCCCAAGGCAAGCTCTGCTTCGCTCCAGTGGCAACGGAGATGCCACCATGCCGGAGACCCGCACCTCTCCCACAGCAGCCCCAGCCTCCTTGCTGGAGGTAACATGGTGCTGCAGAAAGCTCGAGGCAATTTGCCACAGTTATCACCCCATGAATTCTTCCACCTTGCTGTGCTGAAGGGCCTGTGGCTTTTTGGGTGTGCAGCCTCACCTTTTTCCACCCTTCTGAGAACTTACTTGTCCTAAAAGGTATGTAAGTACTTGGACACATTCTCTGTCTCTCCTTAAGAAAGCAAAAATAATCCCATCTCCATTAATTTATATACCTTGGAAATGCAGCTCCTCAAGCAACTTTTAACAACTCAAGTCAGCAGCCAATTAAGTCCAGAGAAGATTTGTGAAGGTTTCGAAGCAGGTCATTTCAGTGCCCAAAACAGCCTTAATTAAATAAGAATATATAAATACTACAGAATATCTCAATAAAGGTGTCTATACTATCATTAGTGCCAAACTTACGGCATTGTTTACACTGTATAAAGCCCCCCAAGCCCTTCCTCCTTGGGTCACTTGGCGTTAGAGGGGGAAGTGTGAATATTTTTTGCACTTAAATTGAGCTGAGGGGATTGAAACACAGATCGTGTGCTGCTATCAGGTTTTGGCATGTTTGTTTTCAGATAGCAGTAGCTATCCAGGGGGAAAGGAAGGCGCTCCTTGATGCAACGTGCCTGTTTCACAGGGGTAATCATGTAAAGAGAAAACAAATGCGCTTACTTCTCTGCGAGCTTTGGACACATGGAAGACATTTTCAAGAAGCTCAGGCATCCATGCAAAGCTGTTGGCATAGCTGCGCACAGGCTTGGGGGACCCGTGGGTACCAAACATAGACCTGTGCACGTTGTCATCTGCACAAATGTGCGTAAGGACAGTTTTCCCAGGCGAGCACAGATATGTCACCAAGAAAGGTACAACCCTGCAGTGCCCAGGCGCTGCCAGAGATTAGGAGAGGCTGAAATCTCACGACGGAATCTATTCCAATCTCTCATTCTGTCTGTCCTTCTGCAAAACAAGGGGAAAGGCAAATGCCTCAGGGCTGCTCGGGATGGCACGATCCCACGGCACCCCAGCCACTGTCCCTGCTCACTGAGCCACCAAGGGTATGCACCACAGCAGCCAAACCTCAAATTTCCCTCCAAATGGCACCCACCAAAGCCCCAGCTGAGTGACACCCCAAGCGTTCCTGCCAATAGCCCCGGCTGCACTGGCTGCAGCGAGACAACTGCTTCGTCCTGAAGCCACGTGCTCTGCACAGGGCTGCCGCTGGCCACAGGAAGAAAAACCTCGTTCCCCAGCTGTAAATGGCTTAAAACCCCCAAGTGGCAGCGGTCAGAGACCCCAGGACCTCTCGGTGGTGAAGGCAGCAGAGTGTTTGGATGGGGCTGGGCAGAGGACAAGCCCAGCAGTACCACAGAGCAGACAAATCCTCCGGACCTCGCGCCCGTCTCCATCCCAGGGCTGCTCCCGAGCAGCCACAGAGAGCGAGAGCAGCAAGACTGCACAACCTTCCACCTCCCTACTCCCTTCTCCACCGACACGCAGCCACCATGGCAGCTCTCAACCGCTCCTCCAGCCCTGCAGGAACCTGGGAGGTGCGATCCAGCCAACTCCAGACCCTGCCAGTTGCAGGCTGTGGCCGGGGGTAGAGCGGATTCGCAGGGCACTTGCTGGCAGTTTTGCAAAGAGCCGGTTAGCAGCATGGTGCCCTCACTTCTGAAAGCGAAATCTCATTAAACAGCAGCTAAAATACACTCATTATTTCCCTAACACTACTTTTCCATGTAAGTAATTGCTGCAGTCACAACAGGATGGGAGGTAATCGCAAGATCGCTAGCAGGATGACAGGTCTCTACCAAACTCCCCATTAGGTTGTGGTCCACACGACACAGACGTTTGTGAGCCACAGCTCTATCTAATTAAAACTGCAAGAGGGGAGGATTCAGGAAGGCTGAGTACAATTATCTAAGGAATAATTTAGCTAGGACACTGTGACTTAACCCATTGCCTTGTGCTCAAAGTGCTAAAGCAGTTTAATTGCCGCCACTGATGGGGATCTACATTCGTGACTCATCTCCAACACACATCAGAAAGCTGCTGTTTTTCTCACTCCTGATTTACTTTTGCTAATGTGCTTCCAAGGCCACCGCTTCGGTGGTCAGGGCCACGCTGTGAAGTTGCATTTGGTTCTCTTTTGAATTTCAAAGCAACCGGCTCGATCTATGGTTTCATTTGGGCCCATCTCTTAACAGCTACTGCTGATTTCCAACGTCCGCTGCTTGGGGGAATTAGAGCAAAAAAAGAGCAGAGTAGGTTGAAATCTGGGAGAAGTCATGAGGAATTATTTTTTTCTGACATAATGTAGTTTTTAAATGTGAAATTTTTTTTTTCATGCACCTAGCTTTCTTAAAGTCACTGAGTTTTTATTTAATTTTTTAAACACGAAAAAAATGAGTCAAAATGTCTTACTAAAAAAGGGGACAAAGAAGCATAACTGTTTGAGTTATGCTCTTAGACATTTTTCAGGATAACTTTTTTCCTTCTGAAATGCAAAACCTTTCCAAAGTGCAAGAGTGCTGCAAGGTCAGAAAAACACAGAGATATTTTTCTTTTTCCTCAGTTATTCTCCTTATAAGCAACAAGCGTGCTCACATCCCGCCATACACCTTTGGAGTGTCTATTCAGAACTCTTCTCACCATAACAATCTTGTCAGATTAATTCATCATTAAGGACAGATTTTTTTTCCCTCGCCACTGTGCGTTAATTAGCAAAAGGGTTGCCGTGGAAACCTGGCAACACTCGTTAACACCACATAATTTTACCATGTTGGTAAAACATAGACTAGAGCCCTGCAACAGGTGCAACAACAGGCACCGATGCCTGGGGTACAAGTCGAAGCCAGATTTGCTCCTTTGATGGAGGCTTTGACATCTCTTTACTCAATAAAAATTGGAAAAACTTCTAAATACCTGGACATTAGGACTAGTTATTCTGCGTACGAGTCTGAGGGCAGGCTCCCCTTTTCCTGACGTTTTAGCAAATGAGATTTTTAGGACACCAGTAGGAACCAAAGTGAAGCCAAAGAGGTTCAGCTGAGCGGGCATGAAAAAGGTTAAGGCGCATGATCAGATCCAGGCACTCATTTTCAATAATTATCAATAAGCCATGGCCAGCTTAAAGCCTGTGGCCACCACCTGCTCACAACAGCTGTGCGAGCCACGGCGGTGGCAAGGCTGCACCAGAGGGGCCCCGAACACACCCGCCCGCTGCCATGACCCTACCTGGTGGGATCTCTGCTCTCCAGCCTCCACCCTTCTGGGCTCTTCCCCTCTCTGACACCCGAAGGAGGCTGCTCTGATGATCAGACTAAGAGCCATCTAACTAAGAACCTACGTTTTGCTGTCATCACCTACTCATTCTTTCATCTTTCATCTTAAAGCAATTGTTCTGCCCAGCAAGTCTTGGTCCTCAATGCATTTGCAGAGACCAGCTATGCTCCTGCTCAGTCGCCTCTTTGCCAGGCTAGACAAGGCACCCTGAAGCTTCCCCTTCCCAGACAGCTCCTCCATTCCCCCGATTGTCCTTGTCCCTGTTCCAGTTTGAATTCATTTTTGTTGAATATTGGCAATCAAACAGTCTACTCTAGTCCAAGTGAGGTTGCACCACTGTCTGGTACAGCAGCATTAATCTCTACTGGAAATTCATCTTCTAATACATCCTTGGATCATACCTTGCTTTTTTATGGCCATATCACACTCAGCTCACCGTCAGTCTTTGATCACCCTGACACAGCTCAGTCTTCTTCCTGCATGCGCGATAGAAGGCTGCAGCAGGCACCGCTCTCCCTGTGAGCCACATACTGCTCTCTGCTGTTGTGTGCTGCTAGTAGCCTCAAATCTGCTGTCTGGCTATTTGGTTACCCTGGTAATATTCTATATCCTTCTCTGCTAATATAAGAAGCAGAAAAATTCAAGGCCTAAACCACCTCTTTAAATAGTCAGTTTTCACTATCTGGGTAAATTTAGACCCAAATCTCAGCATCAGACTAACAGAGGTGTTTCAGAAGCAGAACAAAACCACAGCTTTCCCAGTGAAGAAAACCTGAAATAAAAGCAGGGATTTGCCTGCAGCTTGCTGAGCCAGCTCCTGAGGAACGCAAGACCAGGCACTTACCAGCAAGTCACCTCAGTGTGTCAAAGCAAGGCGAATTTCCCCCCTCCCATACTTACTGGAAGAGAAATAATTTTGGCTATTCCAACCTCTAAAACACCAGTGACCACAGGCAGAGCCCAACCGCTCAGAGTCAGCTCCCTGAATGCACCGTGCTGAGCGTAGCCATCTTCCCACCGCACGTACCAGTGCTCCACTTGTAAGGAGGTGGCCAGATAGGACTTTTTTTAACCTTCTTTCACTCCATGGGGATGCACATGGCTTATACCAAAGCTGCCTGAACAGGGAACCAGCTCTGAACCTGCTTCTTCACGAAGTCCTCTTGCTTCACACAGAAGCAGTAAGAGGTGTAGTGGAGCAGTGGTTTCCCACTAGCAATGCACAGCAATCCCACCTCAAAACACCTCCTCTTACTCCAGGCCAGGATTTGTTCCCACACCGGCAGACCGTCCTTCTACTCACATCTCAGCTTCAGCCGTTGCTACAGCTCAGCACGTCTGTGTAATCAGTACTAACCTCTAACACCTCTGTATTTTATGCAAAAGAAAAGGGCATTCAGGTTCACAAGAGCAGGATATGGGGGCAAGTTCAGCCCTTCCATAAGTATCCACATTAAGAAAACGGAATTTGACAAACCTATTGAAGAAATCAAGTTGAAAAAGATACCCGCTGCCAAGTTTCTCCATGCCTTCACATCATTCTAGCAATCCACCCGCAGAATTTTTTTCTTGTCCTGAATAAATAGTTATTTTTGCACTTAAGGAAAGATGGAAACATTTTCCATACTTTCAAACTTTCTCTGGCATTCCCATCAAGCTCAAATCCCTCCTCAAAATACCCTCCAAACTCTGGGGAAAAACTTTTATGGCTTGTGCTAAAAGCTCCACAAACCTTCTTTCACTGGCTGATATTTCTTCAGCGACTCACTTTCCTGTTAACAAGGGCCCCGTAAAGGCATAAACATAGCGAGGAACAGAAATGCTAAACTGAGGTTGGTCTCCAAAGCCCAAGTGTGAAATGAAGAGAGGCTCAGCTTCTGGAAAGACAATCTTTTGTCAGAAGAAACAGTCAATGGCACCTCCCAAGCCCCAGCACCAGCGCACGTTGGTCTACCTTAGTTCAGAAGAACTCAAAGCTTTCATGTCTCATAGTCAAAGCGGAGAGAGCTTTCCTCCAACTGAGGGCACTAAGCTGATTTTATGTTAACGAAGGCTTCAGGTCAATACACTCCCATCAGGCTCAAATTGCTGTTTCCTTAATTAATAGTTCTCAGTCCAGTTTCAAGTAGACAGGAATCCAGAAACCACCAGCAGAGTTGGGAAATCAATGTCAATATGCTAGATTTCCCAATTTCCAGTAGATTTTAGTTTTGCTTTCTAGGAGTGTGAATGAGATCAGGATTGGGTCTTCTTGTCCCAGGGTACGATTGGGTTACCTATGCTTGCAATATTTCTGGTAAAGGGAAGAATATTAGGGGGAGACCAAGAATTAAGGGAAACGAAGAAGGTAGACAGGTCATCTAAATTTGAGAAAAGGTACTTGGATAATTCCCAGACACTTCTGTGAGTATCCAAGCCAAATTTGATTCTCCCCTTACCCACAATAAAAGAATAAAAGCCATGTGCAGTATTCTGTACTGAAACAAATAGCAATACATAATAAACATGCACACACACCAAGGTCCACATACATGCACTACAAATCCTATACACTCCCATGCAAACATATAGGTACACAGCCACACATACAGACACACACTCATGCAACAGGCTATATCCAGATGTTTCAGATCATATAATTTCCTTATACCGTAAGTTGTGTTTATGGACTTTCTAATATGTCCTTTGCACAGAGAGTACCAACAATATTTTATAAAATTGCCTAGTGGTTTGTGCAGGTGTGTGGTTCTGCCTCT
The DNA here is from genome assembly GCF_964289735.1 of Phaethon aethereus. Classification (NCBI taxonomy): domain Eukaryota; kingdom Metazoa; phylum Chordata; class Aves; order Phaethontiformes; family Phaethontidae; genus Phaethon; species Phaethon aethereus. The sequence continues at coordinate 1,943,305 of NC_138586.1, read as the reverse complement.
CAAAGCCAACGCTGGTTTCACCCAGGGGCTGGCAGTATCCGCCAGCAAAACTTCGCTCTAGACATACTCCACTGTCCTCTTTGGAACCAGTTCTTTGTCTCATCCACAGAGCAGTTACCCCAGATTTAACTGCTGTGATTGAGGCCAGGACCCAGCCCAAAGGAAGGGACAGGGAAAGACAGGCAAAGGTTAAAGAAGAGGAACAAAATGTGAAGAGGAAAGCAGAAGCAGAGGGGCCTTCGGTTGCAATTCAACAGTCATTCGGATCAAGCGACCTGACACAAAATAGCTGTTTCTCAGCAGGGATTTGAGGATCTGCATCCAAAAAGAAATCCTCTTCCTTTGTGTAACCCACTGAAAAGCTGGTTAGTTGATGAGTGCTTATGTTTTCAGACCAGCTTGGGCTACTGCAGCTCTGGAATGCATTAAATGGGGGAAAGACCTATGGCCTGTCATTTTCTTCTACAGGAGTGATTTTTGCTCATGTGTCTAACCGGAAAACATGAAATACCACCAAAACTAACCAGCCCTAGGAGACAAGGAACAGGCTCAGGGAGAGAGCACCAAGACAACGACGAAGGTAACGCAGCGCAGCAAAACCAGCCATATGCCCCAAATAACTTCCCTGCAGCCCTCTTCAGCAGTGCCTTAACAATTACTTCTACTTCAATGTCTTTTTTAGAGTTACTGAGCATGTCTAGCAACCTCCAGGTGCCTCTACTGCAAAGCTCCTGGATAAGAGATGAAAAACCCTCCTGATCCTTTCCTCCAGGATTTAATCCCCCTTTATTTTGGTCAGATTGGATGCTCTGCCAGTTTATTCTCCCCCAAAGCCCCCACTCTAGCAGAGCGCACATATGATACCACCCAAGCTTGGAGCCGCAGATCAGCTGCGTGCCAACAGCTCTGCAGCTCAGACACTCTCCTTATCTCCCCTCTCTGCTTAGTGCTCTTCCTACGAGTCTTTTCTCTAGCAGCTTTAATTGAAGCATTGCCTTGCACTAGAAGATGCAGTGCTCTTATTGACATAAACTTACTGGGAAATGCAGATTTATACTTCTGCATGCAAATGATTCAAGCGTGCAGAAACTTGCTTCGGACGTAGCTGGGAGTTTGCTCTGCGAGGCTGCGCTGAAAAGGTCATTGCAGGGGATCTGAGCTGGCTAACTCCACCAGCTCCTCACTCCCTAACACTACCGAGCTTTGTGCAATGCTATTTTCAGCTTGATGAAAACACAAAATAGTACCACCAAAAAAAATCCGCCCCAAAGATCTTACAGTCTCAAGGCAAACGCCCCAGCGCTAAGCCCTGAGGCAGCAGCACCGCGGCTGCATCTGGCCCCCCTGGGGCAGCTCAGAGCAGGGCTGCAGAGCATCACTTGGCACCACTTGTCTATGGTTTCCTCCCAAAGAAATCCCAAAGTTCTCTGCGGTGCCGAAAGGGTGATGCAGGGATCTGTACACAGCTCACCACGTCTCAGACATGTGAACTGCTACCGACCTTGCATTTTAAGCGTCTCATCCCAAATTCCTTGCTTCAACCAGGACAGAAACTCCTTTTCTCTAACAGCATGGATTTTTAATAGAAATTAAGCTTAACATGATATAACCTGCCCCCCTGCACCCCCCTAACTTGCTTTTTTAATACTCCAAATCCAGTAGAGCAGGGTTTACAAGCACAAGACAATCCTAAGAAAAATAAAGAAACTGAAGAAAAACCAAAGAAACTAAAGAAAAATTGCAATGAAAACTGGATTCCCCCAGCTGGACAATGAGGAAAGCACCTGCTGTCCATGGGGAAAAATGCTATGCACGTGCAATTCCTTCCACTGCAGCACCCGAGGCAGTAACAGGAGTTTTTAAATTACTGTTATCTCAGCCATCCTCTTTTTATTTGTGCCTTGTAGAAGGGAGATTTCTTTCTGTTATTTTTAAACTCTGCTGCTTGATACCCTGAAGATTACCACCCTTGCAACCAAGCTGGTAGACCTACCAGCTGCCCAGCAGCTGGCTGTTGCTCACTGGGAAGGCAGAGGAGCCGTGCTGGGCACCGGCCCCGGGCCCCGGCTCCCAGAGCCGCCGGGTGCTGGTCCTCCTGCGGCAGAGCTCAATGGCTCCTGCTGAAAAGGTGCCTTATTTGCTGCACCTCCACTTCCCATCCTCAGTGCTGGAAATAATACCAGACAGAGGGACCCAAAGGATATTTTTGCAGAGAAAACCATAGGCAGCTGATCCATCAGGGTAATTCTTGAATGAAACCTGGAGGGACTTTCCTTCTTCTTTGCTTTTTGAGTGGTTTTTTTGGTGTCCTGCATGAAATTTTCTTTCAGTGGTGGTTCTGGAAAATTTGCAACTGAGCTTTGCTCTGAGTTTCTAAGCTTCTGCTGATTTCATTAATTTCCAAACACTGATACTAAGAATTTTTCTTTTTTTATTTGCGTGTGTGTGTACACAAGCACGAGTGTGCACGCCTTGTTTCTGAAAGACCGCAAGCAGGATGAAGGTACCACAACAGTAATTACTCAGTCATCACCTATTCACTATGTAAGAGTTTTACACAGAGTGCAACGAAGGCCCCAAAGAAAGAGTGCACACACCTCCAACACTTCTGCCGTCAAGATCAAACCTCGGCTGCTTTCTTTCGCCATGTTAATGACACAGAAAGGCAATCGCCTTTTTTCCGCAGCAACTGCAGATATCGGCCACAAGCCTGGCGAGCGGGGACCAGGGCAGCCTAGCAGGAGGATTAGCATGCTAATGAACCCAGAGTAACCCAAGCCCAATCTCAGCTGGGGGAGGAGGAAGGACAAGGAGACAGTTGGGGTGGACAGTCGGCTTGGTTGCCTGCCAAAACCGTGAGAATTGCGGTGGCTCTGGCGAGCGACGTGCCAGCCTGCGAGCGCACATCCTCCACGAGACAGGAACGGAAAGCAGCTTGACTAGGGCTAACTGCAGTTTTAAGCTTGATCTCCCCCATTCTCCATCACCAACAAGATCTCATGGTGTGGTTTGCCGCACTCCGACTGGAAGAGCAACTCTCCTGCGGCTCAGTCCCCTTTACGCCCCAGCCAAACTGGCCAGTAGATTTTGCTCAGTTGTTTGGGTTTTTTCAAAATGTAATTTAATCCTTGCTTTCAAACAAAGATAATCGTGCAGGAGCACAGCTCCCTGGCACAACCTGGCATTCTGGGATTGCGCCGCTGACTCCAGAGCATGCGGATAAATCCCATGGCTAGCGCAGACGAGTTAACAAAATCACAGAATCATTAAGGTTGGAAAAGACCTTTAAGATCACCAAGTCCAACCATCAACCCAACACCACTGTGCCCACTAAACCATGTCCTGAAGTGTCATGTCTACACGTTTTTTGAACACCTCCAGTGATGGTGACTCCACCACCTCCCTGGGCAGACTGTTCCAATGCCTGACCACTCTCTCCGTAAAGAAATTTTTCCTGATATCTAGTCTAAACCTCCCCTGGTGCAACTTGAGGCCATTTCCTCTTGTCCTATCACTAAGGAAAGACACTGTGGTTTGCAACAGTGCCAGCATCCCCTCCCCTCGCCTGACAGATTCTTTTCTCTCAGGAAAGCATTTGTGTGCTAAACAAGCTTCAGACCAAGCCACTTCTTTTGACGCTCTCTTCCAAACACCTTGACATAAAGGAGAGGCTGTTATCTTAACTTACAGGTAACGTGAGCAGTGCCACTGCATTTCCTACCTATGTCTTGCCGCAGGTGGCCTCATGGTGTTACGGAAAATACCGCTACCTGTCCAAGTGGTTGCGGCTTCAACATAACCACATGCCAGACCTGAGCTGGAAATCACTCTCCCTTCTTACATGTATCAAGATAGCGCCTGAATTTCCTCGATCTAAACATGTGCCAGTCCTGAGTAGTCATTACTAGAGGTTGAAGGCTGTCCACATTCTGGGACCAGCCTCAGGGACAGAAGGAAGGTTTGGGGAAAGAAAGTATTAGGAGTAATTCATTCTCAGTTCAGACTCAACTCACGAGTAAGGCGATATTAAAACGAGGGAGGTGCTATGTGACCCTAAAGAAACTCACCATTCTGCACAGAACAGCAAAGAATCATTTGTCAATTAGAGAAAGGTTAAAAGACTAAGAACTCCTGTAGCACGCTATTCTCCAGCCTCTCTAAAAACTCACTTGAGCTTCTTGCAGGAGAAAGGCAGCCACATTCTTACTTCACCTTAGGAAATACTATGGATTGAAGAAATGCAATAATATTTATTTTAGCTGCTCTTCCAAAGTACCACTGACATATGTATGTACAAGGACTGGTGCTCATCCTACAAACACACAGAGCTTTGGCCCCAAAATTCACAGAACAGGAAAGAGTGCGGGAAACGGGGTATTCCGCTTGCAGGTGCCATAGTACTAGCGTCCTCTGCCTGGTGCAGCAAACTGGCAAATTTAATTTAGAAACAAAGAGAAAACATGATAAAAGACAAACCTGGCATCCCAGAGGAGGAAAAATCACAGCGCCACAGAATTCTGATGTGCACCATTTCTTATCTTAAACAAATTGGTCCAATTTTCAGACATACAGCATTTAAAATTCCAGCTATAGAAAAACACCTCTGTTGCTGGATTTCAGGCTTGCAGCTGACATGCTTTGGACTTAGGTCTTCACTGTAGGTCTGGTGCAAATGCACTGCTATCCCCGAGATGTCAGGTAACATCAGCTGGCAAATAACTGCTATGTCTCCTCTGTATCCACAGGGGTTTGTATTCCCTGAAACTCCCAAATAACAGTATATTCTGTTATAATGGCCAAAAATAACCTTGAAAATATGCAAAGACCGACAATTTCTGACTTTTGTCAAAATATTGTAGTTATGACATTTCACTTTGTTACTCCAGCCATGGACCAAATGATTCTGATAAAATATCTGTCACAAACTAGTCCCTTATGCCCAGACCACAATAATCTTTTTAGCAACTAAAAGGTTCAGTTAGACCGTTCTGAACTTAACTCTAGACAGAAAAGAAATGGAAGAGCTGAAGCACCAAGGCAGCAGCTATTCTTGTTAAATTGGTCTCCATTTTTCAAGTATCCTGTTGAACATTATAGAGGTCATAGCCCTACGCTGCTATGAAAACGTAAGAAGTCTCTAAAACCCGTAGAGTTTAATAAGGAATGCTATATTCCCAAATTGCCTCAAATGTTTTACAGGGTAGTGTGAATTTCAGTTTTATAGGTCCAAAACACTAACCAAATAAAAAGTCTATTTCTTCCAGATTTTCCAGCTTTGGTTTTTAAAAGGCCAGAAGCACAAGCACGGCTCCTGTGAACCAGGGAAGCCTCTGCCATTAGCTTTCATCAAAGATCCAGCTGCCTTTCCCGCAGTCAGGTTTTCTGTTTCCTCTGCACAAGAGTTCAACATTTCCCATATTAACTCTGTGTCATTTACTTTTTTCTGCTTTCCTCATGTTCTAAGCTCTTTGCATTGAGATACAACTTTTCCTGAAAAGCTAAAATAACCCGTCACGGGGCCCTTCAGACTTAACAGCATCAGAGGAGAAGGCTTAGTGTCACACGTGATCACGCTGCCCACTTTCCCTTATCCATTTTCCATAAATCTCCTGCATGCATGTAGGTTCCCGTTACCCATAAAGCATGCTCTGAATTTATTGAAGTGGCTCATCTTTCCCTTTTTCTTCCTCTTCCCGCCCTTACGGACATGCTGTTGTTTCGCTGACAGGTTGAAGTCTTGCGATACGCACAGAGCTGCGCACCACCGACTTACTTACCATTAGATACAACGGGCAATCTCCTGGGCTCGAGGCAGTTCAGTCTTTGGCCTTGGCAACTACATCTTCGAACAGGGCCATGAATTATGCTAGTGGTGGTGGCAGTGCGGGTATCTGTCCAGTTGGACTGAAGCAGCAACATCACTCGGGGTCAAACAGTAATGCTTTCCAGACACTGCCGGCCAGGGCTGGATTTACACTTTTCCTCTACTGTATGTTGGGGTTGTAAAATTTCATCTTTCTTTCCGTGCTGCCCTTCCCTTCCAGATTAATTTTATTAACAGCTCTTTTTATGGGCAAAAAAACAGCCTTCCACATTTGGGACCCTTTTCAGACGGCAAATTTCTACATAGATCTTCCGTTACCAGTGGGCGACTCTCAAGCACCCTCTGCATTTCCCTTGTTTTTTCTCACTGGATGCACATCCTCTCGTTGTCACCTTCAAAGGAGGTCGAACCAAGAACTAGTCAGGTACTGAAATAACACAGCTGGTTTCGCTTAGGTGCATATATTGCACATTATTACTCCCAAAATGTAAGCGAGGACACTGAGGACCCGTGGCCTTCAGGTCCCTTGGGTTAGCTCAAATCAGCTGCCGGAAAATTTAAGTGAATGCTGCTTTTTCGTGATTTGTACTTTACTTTCCCCACTCATGTTTCACAAATAAAAACCGATGTTTTATTTTCCACTTAATGATGCCACTGCAGTTCAGCAAATTAATAAAACAGCTCGTCGGCTCCGTATGTTGATTACTCCCTCTCTTTTATTATGAAAGAAAATGTCAAATCCTCAGGCCTTTAATTTGAATCTTTCAGAAACATTTGAGCAGTTTAGGAGCAGCTTCTCACCTCTGAAACAACCGGCTCACACGGGCTGCTCCATACACGACCCCAGATCTAATCTACGATCAGCTGCAAACCAAATCCTACCAGGCTGACTCCCAGCACAGCCCGTTTTCAAGCAGCGAGGCCGAATCTCCTCTGTCTGGGACTCAAATTGCTAAAGAACACGCTATCAGATACAGAGCCTTCAGGCTTGATTTTCATCTTGATGCTGAACCGCAAACCCCAGCCTTAGCTAAGCCTGAGCACCGAGCCCTCAGCTCGCACGGTGCTATCTAGTGGCCATCCAGCTAAGGGGTTTAGGAGGTCTCAATCACTGCAGTGCCTAGGTGTCAAATACCGTGGTTAAGATTAGCATGTCAACGCAGGTCAGTCCTAAGCCCCCGCACCGCTACCTGTGCTCTCCTCTGCAGCTATTTCACCACCGATAATAACGGCACTAGACGTGTTTTGCTCTCTTTGATTTAGTCTGGTCCATTATACTCCTCTCCCTGGTGTTTGCTAGCAGGCTGTGCGCAGCCGTGTGTCTCTAACTGAACGTATTAATGAACTTTTGATGGAGTGCTTGAATCCTGCCAAGTCAAAGAGGATGCTTTACAGAAAGCAAGCGAGACCACGCTGGTGGCTAAGGGCTGTGCAACGCAGCCCTGGTGCCCAGCCCCGCCGCTCAGCAGCGGTGCCAAGAAAACAGAGCCAGCAGCACGGTCCTGACAACGCCACTGCCTCGATCCACCCTGTGCCAGAGCCCCTCCTAGAGCAGACCATCCTCTAGTGATAATTTATATGAATAAAATGCTTCTCTTCTTGCTTTCCAAGCGCTCTGTTTCGCTAAGGCGCTGCACATTTTCTCCAAAACACATACATGCATGCTGCTAGATGTTTAGCATCTTGCTCCCTCCTCCTCTCCCTTTCCCTCTGAATTTTTCCCACCTTGTTTTAGCCAATCGTACAGGGGAAAATCCTAGCTGGAGCCTCATTAGTATAAGATATAAAAATAGATGTACATTATCTTTTGTAGTCCTCTCAGTTGATTTATCAGTGACATGAAGGTAAAATAATTAAATGTTTTTCTAGTAAAAAAACAAAAAACCAAGCAGAGAGGCTGGTTTTTGTGTTTTTCTTGAACTCTAGCATGGAGATTTAGGGTCTCTTGTGACACACAGACTTTGCCCTCCCAACTCTCCATAGCTATAAAAATGCCTGATGATGATACCTCCCTCCTTCCCTCCTCCTCAGTTCAAAAATAAACACATGATGGAGACTTCAATACAGGAGAAGCTGGCAAAATGTCTCTGCTGCAAAGCACAAACCTCCAGCAAATCTCCTTCAAAACTTTTAGCCACATCTCCCCAAATCGTGCCCGGCAATTCTCCCAGCACCTCCAAAAGCTCTCCCAGGGACAAGAGAGCCGGAGAAGCAGGCGTGCGACTGCGTGGACAAAGTTCAACACAGGAGATGCTCAGAAAACATTAGTGAGTTGACTTGATCCTTCATCAAAACACTTCTTGCTTTTCCTTCCTAACACTTCACTGCCCACGACATGGCAGGCTGAGCCAATGTGACAAACTGTCGAAACACATTTTTTTAAACAGAAAAAATTAAACCTAGACTTTAAAGGTAAAACTGGCCCCTTTGAGTCTCTCTATCATATGTGACGTTCCTGCTGGAAAAAACAAAGGCTCTGAGAGCAACTTGCTGGGAAAAGGCTCAAACAAACTGGTTAGAGCTCCAGTCTGCAGCAAGAGGACAAGCAGCAGCGATCTCCTGGGTTTCACCTTGTGTTTTCAGCTCACATTATTTAATAAAAGTAATCACAGAGGTACCAAAGCACCTGAGCGTTTGCCAATCCCCAGACATAAACCTACAGTAAGATGCTGTTCATTGATTCCATACAGTAACGAGCAAATGTTACTTAAATCATTCTGCTCGCACTAGAAATAATATCCGCTACCAAAGAAAAAGGACCACAAACACCATCATTCCTAACTCTCTAAATTCATATATTGTGGTTTATTGCTGCTATTGTATTAGTGATGACCTATTTACCACAAGGCTGTTGAGGGTGTCAAATCCAAAATGCCTTTGTGTTCCCTGCTGGAGTCCACGATTGCTATTGATGAGCTTCGTGATTTGATGTAAAGGAAATGAGTTGAGTTTAAGGCTATTGGTGCTGCTCTTGGATAAATGCCAGAGAATTTTGAGAGAGTCTTCAAAGCAACAATAAAATACCATGGATCTGCGTCAGGGTGGGCGGACATCTCCGTGTAAACCTGTGAGCAGCAGAGGCCTGTCCCTGTACATGCAATAACTGCATAAGAAACTACGCAAGAATCCCATGTATCCAAACTCATATGCGGTAACGTGTACGTACGTGGTTCTCTGAAGCTGCACGCCACTCAAGATCTCTCGCGTGCCCAGAGGGTCACCTTTCCATTCCTCTGTAGATGCGTGATTACATGTCCACACGCCCGCAGCACTTGTGCAGGTGTGTGCAGGTAACCTCTGCCGTGTGTGGCTGCAAATCAGTGTCTTGTTGCACGCTACGCATGTTCGTGAGCAGGCAACAGCCAACAAGCATTTTCTATTCATTGCTTTTAATTACATCAGGTGGTAAAAAATAGCCTTTTCTTTGGGTTGGATGAGTAGTGAGTACGTGCAGAAAGCACCTTACAAATGCCCCAGGAATAGGCAAACGTGTGGCCATATTCATTAATACAAACGCCAAAGAGACTAAACCACTACGTTCTTCTGCAGAAACTGGTTTCATATTTACTATTATTTCCAAACAATTCTTCTGAAAGTGGAGTGGGTAGGTTTAAATTATTGATATCTTTTTTCAATACATGGTAGTCTAAGATGAAAAATTAAAATCTGATAGCTACAAGAATCCTGTGACTTCCTAACAAATTAGGAAAGCTCAGAAGCATTAGTTGACTGAGAGTCTGGTTCACGGTTTTGAAGGTCTTGAGCTCATTTTACAGACTCCCAGAATCTCTTCCCATTGTTCTCCCACTATTAGGTCCATTAGGATTTGCAAGAACCCTGGAGTTTCAGCTCACAGGTTTAAAATGGCTGGTGCTACTGCAGGTAAAGAAAATGGGGGGAAAAGTCTGTTCTGTATTTATGCATCAGCATAAAGTAGGGAGAGTTTACGAATAAGTAGCACAGGACAGGACAGAATTATTTAAGAATTAAGGCTTTTCTTTTTTGTTCAAAGAAGAACCTGATGCTCTTGGAAAGGAATAGAGGACCCTTCTTAAAAACAAGATATTGAGGCTGCTGGACACAGATAAGACTCTATAGTCCTGTCTCTCTAGCTCTCCAGCTGACCAAATACTGCCTGTGCTTTCTAAGGTCATCCAGGGGACTTCTGACTACGCTATAGGGATCAGGAAGGTTTGGAACAGGCTATTGAACTGCCAAGATAAATCCTTTTCCTACAGCCAAATCCACCTCTACCAATCTTTCAAAATCAGTAATCAAAACACTGATTCGAGCGTATGAAATATGCACTTATTTGTTTCTTCTTCTTTAGGACTGGTGCCAAAACCAAGTCTTATTTGCAGCATAAGCTCCTAGCACCTATAACCACCGTCTACACCAGCATCGCCACCAAGACCAAACCTTGCCCTTTTACTTGACCAGTCTTTTCAGGTTCACGAAGCATTGGTGGACACAGGTCTCCGTAGCCAGAGTGACGGATGGGACTGACCGGCTTGCAAGTCTCCAACGCCCAGCTTTCTAGCACAGCCAAACCGGCAAATCCTACCATCTGTTTAAGGCTTGAATCCACTCCAGCTAATAATAATAAAATATTCCTTTCCTCTCTGCTCCAGTGTTACCAACAGCCCATTTCCAGAGTCCTTCTACTCGTGAATCCATCTGTCCTTGGGAGGTCTGCTGCTCCTCTCTGCAGTTATCATTAGAATAAACTCTATTTTGTGCAAATCCTGCTGGTGCTGCCCCTTCATTAAGCTGTGCTGCCCAGAGCTGCCTGCACATGAGGAAATGCAGTGCTCCTTGCAATTCAGGCGGCTCTGTGCTCGAACAAACATATTTGGATCATCTGTTCTGCTCAAAGCCAAAGACAACTGTCCCCTTGAGTACCTGTTCCAGTATTTTCTCCAGTCTCATCAGAACTGTCCCATGTGAAGGTACTTCAGTTATTTTCCAGAAATACAAATCCATGCCCTAGCGGTTTACATTTTCTGCATGTTCTAATTCATGCTGATCTCCAGCCCCAGTTTTCCCTTTATAACACCACTCCTCTATACTTAGTTTTACCTTCTCCCTCTTTCAACTGCACTCTCTCGATTTGGAAAAGCCTGCTTCTCCCCTTTCCTCACCTCCTTCTCAGACTACGGACAGTTTCTCTGCAATACAGTCTCTTCAGATTCATCGCAACTTGGTAAACCTCCTGCAAACCCTCTTTCCATTTCTCTCTGTTGCTCTAAGCCAGTAACTTAAACGTGAATGCATTTAATACCCCGTCAGCAGAAAGAAGGACTAGAGACTGCATCTATCACTAATGTGAAAAGACTCATCAGCCAAACCGCGCTCTGCTGTCCCACGGGGGAAGTGTCCTCCTTGCCCGGGCGGGGAGGTCAGCACAGCTCCCGCTAAGTAACGGTGTGTAGCACCACCATTCCCCAGATGGGATGGAGTGGTGACAGATACATTTCTGCTGGGCATGTAAGGACAGTCCCAGACAGACAAGGTGAGGGGGACACACCTGGAAGCGAGGAGGAAGGTCAGAGGAGACATTGCATATCTGGAGCTGACTGCTTGTGTTTTGGGCCATTCTGCTGGGAAATCTTCCTAAGTGTCTGGCTGTCAGGAAAGCCTCCTGTTGCCTTGGATCCCTCTGTCAAATTCTGACCTGTCTGCAAACCTGATTTCCAAACAGATGTCTGATCTGCGAGGAGCCTGGCTTCTCTCCTAGGTTGCTTGCTTCCTGCCCCAGCGCTTGAGGCCAGCTCCCAGGACGGCACCTCAGCAGTACGAGGGGCAGGAGGAGGCCAAGTCTGAAGGGACATTCTGGAAGCAGCCAGCGAGTGGTTAGCTCCTTGAGTCCCCGACAAACAAAGCAGAGGCACTTAGTCAGCAAGCTGCACAACCCAAAGTAGTTCTGAGCTTGGGTCAGCAACAGCTCACAAAAGCCCACGACAGGCAGAGCGAAGCAGAGCCTACATCCCAGGAGGAGAGGGATGCTTGTCCCGTGCGACAGGGTGGCTTGGCAGCAGAGCTGAGCTCTGCCTGGACACACCACTGCTTTAGTCTCTGCGTGGCGCTGGCGAAGAACCGGATTCAATGCAAATCACTGTCAGCAGCCCTGAACACTCCAGATGGACAAGAAACAAGGTAAAATCTCCTTCACAAATGCCACCAAATACAAAAGAAATGTCAGGTGCACCACACTGGCCTTTCAGGAGACTGCTGGGAATGACACTGATGACGTCTGTTAGATTCTGGACTTAATTCTGCCAAGACAAATGTACCATACCCAGCCAGATACCGGAAGCCTTTGACATTGATGGACTTCAACCAGTCCCTTAAGCAGGCTCAGAATATACATGGTGAAAGATAAATACTTGATCATTAGGCAGCTATAATGTCTACGTTGTATGATCTGATGTGTTTAAAAGAGGTGATCCGAGTAAATAGCACAGTATGGCCCCAGCTCTAACACTCTAGAGAAAACAGGACCTCCCTGCGTGTGGGCAACAGTCCATCCTGACCACCTCAGTCTAGCCTGGAAGACATAGCGTGGTCCTCTACAAAGCGGCGTTATCCTATAGAAACCTTGGGGCTTCCACCTTCCAACCCCCCGTGCTCACCAGTACAACCACTTCATGGTGTTTCTCAAGAGACAAGAGGGAAAGTTCAGAGCAGAAAGCCACAGGACACTCCACTCACTGTCCCACAGCCAGGGGGGAGTCTTTCCATGGCCACTGCAAGGAAGAAGGAATTCAAATAAACTGTGGAAGGAAGCTGAAAATAACAATCCAGAAAGCTGCAAACATCTGGAAGACCAATGCTTTGCTCTACAATTCTGAATTGATTTCTTGCCTCAAATAGATTTCTAGATGGATTGCAATTAAAATGAGTTATACAATGCTGTAAAAACATTACTCATTTCCGTTTCAGATTTTATTTTTGTGTCATTGCTTTCTAGATCCTTTTGCATTTCAACAGCCAGTCCTTGGATTTTATCTTTTCCTTTCCACTCTTCTTCTGGCCAAAGTGCTCTGCATCCATTTTTATGTTTTATTACTACAAGAATTATGCTGTCGGTGGCTTACACAGCCTTGTAACATTTCCCAATGAATAGCTGGTCAGCAGGGAAAATACCCACTGCGAGCACTGACTATGGCTGCTGAGAAAACTCACGGAAACCTCTGAGCTTTTATCAGAGGCAACTGTTTTGTGAGCTGCCCTGAACCCTCAGGATGCCCTTGTTGCATGCCTCCAGGACATACATTTCCATCTATTGTCCTGATTCCTGCTCATAAGCCACAGGGAGGGAGGGAGGGAGAACGGTGAGGAAGGATGGATGAGGGGAAAACAGCTTTGCTTTTCTGAAAAGCTTGTGAAGCAAATCCAGCTACCACTGCAAAGTGTAGTGCTACCATCAGCCCCACTCTAGCCATTTGCTGGCCAATGCTTCACAGGCGTGGATAAAAAACCAAGACGATAAAACATGGGATTTCCAGCCAGGCCAGCAGCAGGAATGTCAGACACCAAGCCCAGCCCTCAACAGCATGAGAGTTGAGTTTTACAGATGCATTGGGCTCTTATCAGCATAGCAATCCCTTTGCACTTATCCTACACAACCTTACTCTTGAGCTCTTTGTCTCAGAGAAAACTGCTAGTAGTCCCAGGCCTTTGATCTTCCATTTCACTTTTGAGGGTTTTTATGCACCCATTTCCAATTTAAAATAGAAAAAGTACTCAAGTATTTATATAGCAGAAATGTATTTAAGTAACCCAACTTCAGAAAACGTTTTTAAGATGCTGGAAGGAAGAATGTCAAGTATTGCTATTATTGCTTGACTTTCAACCTGATTTGGAAAACACCCTGCAAAGGTAAAACTGTCTGCAGCAGAAACAGAAAGGAAAAAAGGGAAATAAAAGAAACCTAAAACCACTGCTAGTGACAGTGAGATGTTTTCAGCTGTGGGACAACTGTTCAAAGGAACGAGTGGAAGTCTTTTGTGACCATCTGAGACTAGCCACTACAGACATTTCCTGCCAGGTTTGACAAAACAGGAGGGAACATGCCCCAGGGAACAACCTCCCTTTTGGGGAGAGGATGGCCAAACACAGAAGCTCTAAAAGGAAAGATCTGGGAAGCAAGATGTGAGCTCCTGTCACTCAGAGAACAGCACGTCTCTAGGAGACAGCACCTCCAGAGGGATCCCACCATCCAGAGCAGGGCTGGGCTGCCTTGGGTCTCTTTTTGTGCCACTCCTTTGTGCACCGTGAGCCTCTCCTATAGCTTATTACTGGCTGTAAGATGACAATTATTGGTTACCCTGAATAGTTCTGCCCTGGAGCTTACACCATGAAAGACTGAAAAGCTACTACTGCGAAGCTACTGTTTTCACTTAGGTGTTTCTACTTAATGCAGATTAATTTCTTAGCTGCACAGAAACACCACAAAAAGTTTAGAGAAACAAAAAAGCCTAATTTAGATCAATTAATAACAGAGAGCAACTGTATTATTAATGAGCAATGATTGAAGGCTCTAAAGAGGCATAGAGACCTTATCTAGCTGAATGCTATTTAAAACAGTTAAAATAATAAGGATGCAATCTGACGTTGCACATGCAAAATATTTGAGGCCAAATGAATCTTTGGTGGAACCCTGCTGACATCATTTGGCATCTCGTCCCTGCTGGGATCTCAGGTGGAATTCAAGACATTGCTTTTTAACTAAAGGAGGGAACAGCCCGGCCAGGAGCTGTGGTCGGCCAGAGCCCCCCTGCAAAACCTATCTCCCTCTCTCCTCTTGGCCTGCAAAGGGCAGAGTGGCATTTTTTAGCAGTCCTCGGTCTGCTATAATCCCATCTGCCTTAAATACAATACTTTTCATCCTCAGCTGTCAAACCATTTAACAGGAAAGGGCAATTTCCCTCTGCACGTTTTACAGAAAGAGAAACAAAGATGTAGAAAGATGAAATGGCCTCTGCAGCATCACCCATGGGGCTGTAGATAGGCTGGAAACAGGGGCAGTTCCCCCGAACCCCAGACCCAGGAGCACCCTATCCTTCCCCAACTGTTCCTAACACTGTGCAGACACACATAGCTCAAACCAGGCTTGTGAATAAAATATGGAGAGCCCTGATGGATGGTGGACTGAAGAGCACATCCCCTCCGCTGAGCTCATGAGAATTTCCTGGTTATAGCAGAGATTGTTGTGGTTTTAAAAATACAGAAGACTTAAATTCTCTTGTCTCCAAGTATCAGAAACCCACGAGCTAATGGGGGTGAAGACAAAGTGCTGTGGATAAACAGGTTATTCTGTCACCATCAATTACTGTGTCTCTCTCAATTTTCTCTACAGCGCGTCTCTCAGACACTGTCCCAGACAGGGCACGGGGCTACTTGCACTCCTGGTTTCAGCCAGCATGGCAATTTACTGCCTCCTTGAGAAGGCTTTGGTATTTTAAAACCACAACAGAGCTTTCCCTTTGCTTGAAACGCAACCACTAGCTTAGTCGCAGCAGAAGTGTTCGCAGCGCCCTGGCAGATGAAAGCAGTTCAAAACCTTTCCATTTTATTGGGCAAATTAAAAACAAACAAACAAGTCCTTTTCTTTATTTCCTTTAACTCTGCCAGTGCTCATTCTCATTCTAGGCTTTTGAAGCATCCTTCAGAAATGCAGGGATTTGACTGAACAACCTGGAATTAAGCTTGGCATTAGAGAAGGAGAAACTGAGATACGGCACTGTCGAGAGGATAAGAGCACCCAACCGCCGTGCTCTGCTCTGTGCCCACTGCTTCCTGTCCCCCGCGACTCACAACACCCGTTGTAGCTTGGGATGTAGGATTCAAAGCCCTGATGTTACTGCTGTCTGACTTGAAACAGATCCATCTTACTTGGTGTTTTGTTTGCGCTCCTCTGTCTCTCCATAATTCATGATGCTCCCCCCTCCCCGCAATGCTTAGCGAACAAGAAGAAAACCGCATGTCCTCTCTCGTCCCCTTATGTTAAGGCATATGATAGCACGACCGCGGATGGGACCAGACAAGTGCTCTTATGGCTGCAGAAGCCATTAAAATGGTGTTCAACCTCCTCCGAATTTCACCCTCTGCGCGTACAGCAGGCACAGCCACCGCGCTCTGCAAGGCGCTGGAAATGAGCTCGCGGGGAGAGCCGTGCAAGAGCAGGAGACGAGGGCTAAAAGTGGATGTTGACTTCACTCTCCCATTTGGGCGTAGGCAGTGGAGGTGGGTGGCCGTGAGCAGAGGGGAGGCGGAGGGGGCAACATTTATTTCCAGCTGCACTCATGTGCGATTTCTCTCAGCGCTGAGATTTTATAGAAAACAGCAGGAGGTGGGGAGTGGGGGGAACCAAAAAGGAAAATCGCAGCGTCTTTGCAGGAAAACATGTTAAGGAAGAGAAGAAAAGTCGTTATCATCATTACAGCCCTGAGACTCTGCTATTGTTACTGTGGGGTTTAAAAATACAACAAAACCCAAGGCTACCGGGACTACATTTCTGCATTGGACACAACTGCGTACGATGGAAATAAGGGCGCTTCACCGAGAGGCACGCACACCAATGTGTGGTAACAAAACAACATTAAAAAATGCTGCTTGCAGAAAGCCTGCCTCCTAATAAACTGCAAGGTTTTCTTCACTCCCAGAGATTATGTAATGTGTTCTTGCCTGCTGCTGACTCATATTTTCCAAAATATATCTGGGAAGGAAAACATAGGCACATGTGTTTTAATCTACATGTTTCCCTGCACATGTAAAAAGAAATATATACCAAGATGCACAAACGTCTGCACACACATGCACACATATGCACGCTGCTGCGTGCGAAGACAAGAGAGAGGGACAGCCTGGCATCTGTTCTGAAAACACACACTGGAGATAGATTAAACCATCACCATTTTCTGGGGCAAAACACAGCAACTGTTTAACACGGGGAGCGTGGGAGGAGAACAAGAAATCGGGAGACGGCAAGATAAGAAGCACTGGGAACGCGCTGTCTACAACCTCCAGCCAGACCTGGGCTCTGGGGACTAGACACGGTCTCATACTGAGCTTAGAATTGAGCTGGAGAAACGGCTTTTGTGACAGTTGGGGCCACTGTGACCGTTTGCAAATGGCAGCAGGCTGAGTGCCGTCCCGTCTCAGCGCGGATGACACCAGCACCTGGCTCGTCAGCACCCACTCCTGCAGCGGGTCCTGGGTGCAGCGGGGGTGCAAAGCCAGTGCTTTCTAAATTCCTTCAATCTGGGGTCTCGATCCTGTTAAGGCCTGGGAATACATTTCCCAGGCTCCAGGTATGCACCGAAGCAGCCAGGCTTCTCCTGGTTGAAGACTTATAAGGCAGACGGTTAGTCTTAAGCATGTTTGTTCCGAGCCTGCAGGTTTGTGCGGTTTAGTTTCTGCACTCTGCGCATGTGTGTACTTTTAATTCTTTAGGAAGGACTTTTAGACGCTTCAGCAAAACCCTCAGTGTCCAGGAGATGGGATCGATCTGCTGCTGGGCATCAGATGAGAGATTCATGTACCTTGGACCAGAGGAGACTGAAAACCTATCCAGATGTCAAATCCTGATCACGAAATGAAGGCAGATGCTCTCCACCGATGACAGCTGAGCTTCCTCACCACCCCAGCACGGGTGCCGCTGCCTGGCAGGGGTGGGAGCTGCCCGCGGCCCCGGCGAGCCCCCTCCTCGCTGCGAGCGAGATGGCTGCACCGCACAGACGCGACCCTCTGCCTGGCACCGTCCCCTCCTCTTGCCTGTGCGTTTCAGCAAAGGCGGGAGGCGGTTCCCCAGTACAGCACCCTGTGCCCCCACAGCCCTTCTCGATGGTCTATCTCGTATCCCGAGACACGTCAAGCTGCTCCTGACCCCTCCTTACTTTATACATACCTATGGAGAGGGAATAGTCCCTCTCCTTCACTCCTGTATCAGATAGGTACATGCATTCCTATATTCCTACATATGAGCACCATTAGTATTCTCTGCTTTATGCATCCAGCTTTGCATATGTACAACACTAGAGTAATAAAATTCTAATTTAATACATAAAACTACATCAGAGTCAACTGCCATTTAAAGGATGCTCTTTCTTGTTTTACAGAAACTTTTAAACCTTTCATCTGGATTTCAAACCTGTTCTGCAATTTTTTCTTTTTAACTTAATTCTCATAGACTTTCACAAAAGACCAAACATCCAGCAAGTCTAAAAGGCTTTGGAATAAACCTTAAAAACAAACATTCAAGATTGATCGCACTTCCCCAAGATTACACTAAAACTGACTGAAGCTCAACTAGATAAGGAGAGAGAGTTGCATAAAATTAATCAGCACCTTATCAAGCCAGGAAGAAAGAATTTTAGATAACAAGCCTTCCCTGAATTTGGTATCAGAGAAGAAACTTCAGTGCACAACCTACTAAGAAAACCTTGTCAGATATACTGAATACAATACAGAAGAGTGGAAGCATCAGAAATAGCACGGGGAACGTGGCCATAGAAACCCTTTGAAAAAAAATTATTTCTGATAATGCCAGCAAGAGCCTGATGTTTTTTTTCAAATGGAACAATTTTACTTGACAAAACTTTTCTACAGATACGCCCAGCAAATTAGCCCACTGCTTATCACGGTAAAAGATTGATCCTTAAGTTATTTCTTTACGTTTGTATATGTGTAACTGAGGCCATATTGCATTTCTTCTGTTATAAGAAACACTCCCTACACAGTTAGGATCTTTGCTACTTTCAAAATCCTCGTGGTTCAGCTGATTGCTCTCCCGGCATCTTTTGGGCGTGAGCTGCGACGGCAGCCACAGCCGTGAGCCCTGAGCTCCCTTAGAGTGGCTCACAGACCCAGGAACTGGCACCAGGAGAAGCTTAACCCTTCAGAAACACACGCTCCCGGGGCAAGCATCCTGAGCGTCGAGAGGGAACCGATGATGTTCAGCAACATCCAGGGCATTTTACGTGATGGCTGGGGAAGCCGAGACGCAGGAAGATGTGGCACAGGCCGCATCCAGGATGCTCAGGTCCCTCCCTGCCCATGTGGCAAACCCGATGACAATTATCCTCGTCGTTCCAGGCAGGACATGCGCCACAAAGGTCACCACAGGAGGCAGGTGGGGAAGCAGATGTGGGGACAGAGGCCACCATCTTGAGAGGCAACAGGAGAGTCGGGCACGCTGCTTTCCGCACCGGACACAAAGCGGGAAGGGCCACTCCATCGACAGCCCCCGCTGGCCCCACAGCAAAACGCAGACCTCCCCGGGGCACGCCGTGGCATGGCAGCAACGCGGCGCAGCAGCTTAGCTCGAGAAGGAAAGGATGCTGGAGCACACAACTGCCCGTGCTTGTGGTGGGGCACTAAGATAATTTAATAACCATAAATCACTCAGAAATTAACTTTGTGTTTTATCAAAAAAAAAAAGGGGGGGGGGGAAAGGAAAGGGCCAGGCTGCCTTACCCCACGCTGAGGCGATGGGGTGATGCCACCTATTGAGACTGCGTCACCTCCGTGGCCGTAGCGCTGCCACGGCAGGGCTGCCTGCTCTCACCCGAGCACCCGTCGGAGCTACGACTGTGTGCTTTGCAAGTCCTGGTCATCCTAGAGGAAGGCAACAGGGCTAGAGAAACAGTTCATCCCTCAGAGACTTAAGCAAGATCACAAAGTGGCTTGCAGCGTAGCCCATGCTTTACTTAGTCAGAGATGCTGCCTAAAATAGAAACACAATTGTTGCCAGCAGTCTGTACGTCATGTTATTCTGGGAAAATAAGGGAAGATTGGTGAGGAGGATTATAAACACGCTCAAGTGACCCGCAGCCGAGGTGTAGAAAAGCACACATATCATACTAATTGTTGTTTAGCCGTGTGTGTTGGACAGGTAGAACACCTGTGTTTCGATGACACAGGCCTGTGATAGACTTAGAGGCACGCTATCGAACGTGCTTGAGATTCCTGCCCTGCCGTGGGAAAGATCAAAGCACAGCGGTAAACCACGCCTGCGCGAATCCCTGAAATACAGGCGAAAACAGCAGGTTCGGTGATCCTCCAGCACGGACCGAGCTCGGCGGTGCCGGCGTCCCCGCCTCTGTGCCTCTGCCCGGTGCTGCTTCGGGGATCCCCCGGTTGGCAAGGTAACGCAAATGAATTTACTCTTTGCATTGCACCCGTGGTTTTGTGGTTGTTCCTGCCTGCCCGCTCACACAGTTCTATATGTCTGAGCTGATGTGAAAGAAGGGGCAAGCGCTAAACCACATGGGACCTTGCACATGGGCACGGACAGACTTGTCTGCTATGCTGGGAGCGCCGAAATCCCCTAAAAGAGACCCTTCTGCAAGCAGCTCACTCCACGGCTCCCCAGCAGAAGGCTGTCCCTCTGTCACTTCCAAATGGCAAGGTTCAAATAAAAACGTACGAGCCAGAAACCAAGCGGCACGCTTGCGCACCCTGCTCCACCGAGGATGAGGAGGAGGCAGCACAGCTAAGCGGGCAGAGCGACCGGCAGACCCCGGCAGACCCTCCGCTACTAACCCCGCCCCACCACACGCTGCTCTGGGACCGCCACGTGCCTCAGTTTCCCTGGCTCTGTGATGGAAGCAGGGGTAGCTCCCCGAAGGAGCACGCTCCTATGACATTTTCTGTATGAATAAACCAGAGTCAGCTGAAATCCAGACCTGATTCTTTAAATCACGCAAGTGCTCCTTCACCCCCTAAGGCCCTCTTCAATTTGGGTGGTAAAGCTTTCAGGTCTGCCCAACACATTCATCAACAGGAGAGCTCTGAGGGCTTCTTGCCCTGTCTTAGTGAACACATCGTCAGCGTGATGTTTCCGACAATGTGGGAGCAATACTCTACAAAGAGTGAGAATAATCAGTCGAGGCTGCATGGTCCTTTGCTGGTGAGTAGGACAGCAGGGTTAGAGGCCATCTGTGGGCTCTTGTAGATTAAGACTCATTTTCATTCAGGAAAAAAATTCAACCATAACCAATAAAACAAAACAAAACAAAACAAAAAAGTCATGGTTCCTCCAGCAGCTCTTCCTCCAGGAGCCTCTATTTTTAGTGAGAAGCATAAATCAGTACAGCTCGTCATCTCCAACAGTTCCAACAGGCAAAACCCAGCTACGGATAGTTGGGTCAACATGGGCACACACACGTCCACCTGTACAGCCATACCCTGCCGCCTGACCAGAACAACGCTTTGCAGCTACAGGACACTGCAGAAAGGGAAGAAACAGGAGTCGATCGGTCTTGGCTACACTTGGGTAATGGGTAATATTCCTTTCCTACAACTGGGAAAGAGGAGTCACATGGCACCGAAGGAACGTGCCCAAGGCCATACAGAATCAGTGGCAAAGCCAGGACTCTGCCACCGCTGCAATCCCTGAACAAACATCCTCTTCACAACAGGACAATTATTACACAATTATCAACATCAGGGAGTTTTCCTCAAGCTTCCTAACTTCTAGTCTTTGGAGATTCCTCATTATAAGAGGCAAATCCCTGCATTTTATCAGAATAGCTCTCATAACATCTCACTGGGAGATACTCATTGAACACCATCATCACACCCAGTTGAGAAAGATACACATTGCGAATGCAAAATACAGACCCCCCCTCTCACTGACACAGATGCATTATTAACAATATATAGCACATACCAATACAGGCATAATACATACATACATGCAAGCAAGCACCGTACACAAAGAGCACCGGATCTCCCATCAATACCAGCATTCATTGAACACAGAAATCAAAGCACAACAGCAAAATGAAGTGAACAATACAGAAGAGGGATTCTATTCACAAATTAAAACAAAACCAAACAAAAACTTACATGGATTTTTGGCAATTTTCCTTCAGACATTATACACAGCAGTTGGGCTGTGTACTGAATACCTGATCCAAAAAGAAATATAACCACATTATGCAAACAGATGGGGGCAGGAGTCAGGTGAACATGCAGCTCTTAACAACATTCATCTACGGGATGAGAAAGCACCTCTGCATTCCCACAGAAGGGCTCGAATCTGGGCAGATCTTCATTCACTATAAAGCATAAGCAAGTGCTGTGCTGCTGCCATCCCGGGGGAAAATCCAAATGGCAGGACAGCAAAGAGCCATCACGTCAGAGACCTCTGAGCTGTCCCGTCCCCCTTTTAACTTGTCATGTGAGGTTTAAAACAGAGGTGGGAAATATCCAGAGAGGGGGAGGAAGCCTTTAAAAGAGAGAAGGGAAGCCCTCTTATTAGCCTTAAGGAAAGAGCATTAAAATCACAGTGAACGCTGGACTAGCAGGGATCATCCTGACACGTATGCTTTTTTTGAAGCATCCGAGGAGGGAGAAACGCAGCCTTTCCCCATGGCGAGAAGGGTGCCTGAATCTTTAAGACAGCGATTGCCGCTCAGGAGGAGTGGACTTTTTGTGGACGGTGTGAAACAGGGTTGCTATGATACAGTCAGAGGCATTTTCATGAATCCTGTGGCAAACAACACTGAATCCTGCTTAAGCAGACAAACAGCAAGGCAGGTCTCCCATCACCCAGCCTTAGCAAATACACAGGAGCAATCAATGAAAGAGATTTTATGCATTATAAATATGCTATTTGCATACAAATGAATATTTTTTCTTTGGGGCCATATTTTCCGGGGGGCCAGTGCTTTGATTTATTTAAAGGAATGATCTCTCTTCCCCATCCCTGGGCTTGAGCATCCCCAGGAACATGAAGAACTCAACGTCCACAAAGAAGGGGGGAATTACAGAGCCAAACTACCCCCAGGAACCCGACCATGACCAGCCACGCGCGTGACCCAAATCGTCCCACGGAGCTTAGGGAGAAGTAAAGCTCCGCTACATGTTGGTATTTTACAGTGTGCAAATTACACCCTGAATTTTGCAAGCGCAGTCACTTACGAGTACAGGGGATCTACTGCAAGCAACTAGGAACGCTGTCACCCCAAAAAGCTGCTAATGCAGACTGTCACGGATTGAGCTGCTCCTGCCAAGTACGGCAGGATGGAGTTGTTTAACTAACTAATTGCTCCCGCAGACCAGGCAGTTTGAGGCTCCACTGCAGGCTTGGAACATGCAAAATTGCAGGTGCAAAACTACAAAAATGGGGCTGGGGCGGGTGGCTCAAGGCCTGTGTGAGAAGGTGGCCATGGAGGACTGAGGGTGGGAAACAGGGATCAAATTAAACAAGCAGGAACCTCAGCCCTTGCTCAGTTTTTAGGCTTATTTCCTCTCTTTCCCCCAAAAGTCCAACGGGAAGCCCGATATAACAAGAACGGTGCTGCTACAATAACAAAGTTTTCTGCTGCCAACTTTCACATTCATATTGCTCTGCATAAAATTGCTTTCTTTGACTCCATCAGCCTTTGGGAGAATAAAAGGCGAGAAAGTTGTAACAAAATTACAGTAATTCTCTCAAGCATGTTCCACAATGGAAAAAAATAAGCTCCCAGCAATAACTCCCCCAGTAGCTGAGCATGCACGACAGCCTCGTCCTCCCCATGCACCCCGCCGGCCGGCGATCCCCCCGCAACACACGACCCCACCGATGGAACCAGAAGGGGCTCGCGGGAATTGGCGACCGGACGCGGCAGCTCCCGCGCGTGCGGTAACATAGGCGGTAACAACGCGCGCCTCCCGAACATCACCCGAGAAGTACAAGCTCCGGCTCGAGGAATGCACTTCGCACGCACTGGAAAACCACATCAGGTACCAAGCATTCCTCACAGAAATCTTATTGAAAGGTAAACCTTCATGCCAGAGAGCTAACCTTGTGGAAAATAAACATTCAGACACAGTTGCACCCCATTTTTAACTCGCTGTTTTGTTTCCGGTTTTGGTTTTTTTCTCATTCTTCCACCCTTACTCCTCCAAATCACTATGTCACTGAAAACTGTTTCGCTGAAAGGATTATTTTGGCTGCTGTTTGATTGATTCCCTTTCCATGGTGATCTTTGCTTATTTATTACATATTTCCAGGAGATTCTGCAAGCTATAGAACTAATGACATATTATAGCTAACAGGAAAATAAAGCAAATTTGAGCTGTTTAACAACCCAAACCATCCTCAGGATAATTTGTGGGTTTTTTTAATAAAAAGAAGATTCACTCAGTCTCTTATGAAATGAAGCCAATACTTCTTGCACAGATAGCTACAAGTGGAGGGAAACAGAGCCAGCACGCACCAGAGCATCTTCGCTGAGCTTTTATCACTGGGTCTTGGCTTTTCTACCCATTAAAACGGGCTATTGCCACTAACCACTTCTTGTCAGCTTTGGGAGCTGACTTACCACCCCAGGACTCAGAGAAATTTTTTTTTTTTTCTATTTACAGCTAAAGCCACTTTGAAAGTGCCAGATTTGCAACATTTAACTCAATTTCCGATCATGCCACCAGCCAAAAAGAAATCAGCTCGTAAGCCCAGCTTTGCATTTAACTTGCAGCAGACAGACTCTCACATGGAAATAACTATATGTTTCCATCTATAAGCTCCAGCTATGTCTTTATGAATCAGTTACATGTTTTCGGGGGTTTTTTGGCCTGATTAGTAGAAGACAACAGATCAGTAACAGACAGCTGGAATTAGCACGAACTAGTTAAATTATCAAGGCAATATAATTCCAGTGAATGCTAGTAAGAGACATAAATATTTTCAAACTGTGATATTTTGTTTTGTTTTGTTTTGAGCAATTCCAATTTTTCCAGAGGGGAAAATAATATATAAAAAAATCCTTAAGATTTCTAACAGAAACACAGTACCGAGACATATTTTCAAGAGGAAAAGACATTACTCTTTTCAGGCATTCCCTTCATATTCTCTCTAAACTTCATGCACTGACACTCAACCGACCCAGCCAGCTCTGCTTCCAAGCTGTAAACATTGCAATTTTGGTCTAGACATCTTTCAACAGAAGGACCTCTAACTAGTGGACACCTTTTCAGCAAGCCTATAATACACAACTTAGCACTTCATTTTCAAGAAAATCAATATAAATAAAGTCACGCAAAACAACCCATCTCAAAATCTTGTTATCCTTGAGGTGGGCAAAGATTTTTCTTACATACGTTACCAAAAATTATGTATATATACATCTATATACACACACACACGAAATAAAAAAAAAAGCCAAAATAAAATTTCTAGAGAAATCAAAGGAAAACTCAACCCCTCCGTATCTGTTGCTTTAGCAAAGCAAAACAAAGCATGCATTCCCCTTTTTCTCTTTGATCCCTCCTTCCCAATTTGCAGAGATATAAACCACATACAAACAGCAAAAAAGCCCAGCAGGTTACATTTCGGTCCCTCTGACATCTTTAAAGAAAGGAGCTAGGCTACATCAGTGTGGACGTAGAATTTGGAGGCGTTGGGTCTGAATATTGAGAAATCAAGTCAGATCATCAAGGCAACACAGATAAATAAAGTAGAATTTCACTCCCCCCCTTTTTTTTTTGTGGCTGAATGTTATTTTAGCAAAGATTTAATCCTTTAATATGATTTCTCATGCCCCCTTAAAAATGTCTAGAGCTCGATTCAATTGCACACACCACCACCTCTCACCTGGCAGCTACACGGTTACCCTCACGGACATTGCACATTAACTGCTTGCTAGAAATTTCACACAAAATGACTTATTATTAACTTCAGCCTCTATTTTAAAGGAAGCAAAACAACACAGCCAGTGCTTACACAGACAGATAATTTCACTCTGCTTCTAACTAAATATGTATAGCTCTATCTCGCTAGCACAGAACGATATATGAATGGATTACTATTATTCATCACATTTAGAACCCAGGCAAAAGCAGCTACACTTACAGGCATACTTAAAAGACAAGACATGACAAAAGATTTAGGGAGAGATAATATACCAACGTCATACATATCACAGCGAGGCCATGTTGAAGCTCAACGCGTTTCCCCCCTCAGTAAGAAAGCTCGCTCTCTCTTTCTCTCTCCCTCTCGCCTTTCTCTCTCTCTCTCGCTCTTGCTCTCTTGTTGAATTGCTAGTGGTAGTAGTAGCCCCCAACAGCTCAGGAGAAAAAATCCATTTAACGAGTGCCCAGGAAGAACATGAGTATGACATTCACAAGCAATAGCACCACAATCACTGCAAAAACGACCACCGTTTGAACATCCAAGGTCATGGTGCAATGCAGAACACTGTAGTGTTCAAGATGTGGGGCTGGTAGATTTGGAGAAGTCAACCTCTGCTCTGTAAGACTGTCCATACATCCACCATGCTAGAATAGAGGAGAAAACTGTTCCTGGTTTTGGTTTTGTTCGTAATGCTTTGTGCTCTGCTTTTAGCTTATCCCCTATCTGCTGCCTCTAGCTCATTCTGGAGCCTGCTAAGTGAAGCATCATCACAACCAGGGAGCACTTAAGATGCAAAATCCTTCCTTTAGGAAAAGAAAGCGAGCGCTGTCCGCAAGCTTCTCTCTCTCTCTCTTCCCCCCTCTCTCCCGGTCTCTCTCTCGCTGGCTGGCTTGCTTTTTAATTCGTCAAGCCAGTGCAGATAAGAAGCCCGTGTGAGCGTGACAGCTCTGCGAGCTGCTGCGGCTGCATCTCTCGCTGCGAGGCGGACCCTTGCGCATACTAATCAGCTCCAGTGACCAGGCAGCGAAGGGATCCTGGCTGTCAGTCAAACCCAAAAGGAAGCGCTGGCTCCATAAATACGCGAGTCTTCCGCCCACCGTGACAGGGAGCGCCACGCAGGCATGTTTTTCCCCTCGACTTTAGCAGCAGTTCGGAAAACAGAGCTGTGCGGGGGGCCGGGAAGCCGGTGTCGCGGTCAGATGCCAACGCTGAGCTCCAGGAAGGCGTCTCCGGGCTTTCTGCGCAACGCAGATCCCCGTCCTCGCTGCCTTTGTGCGGCGGGGACGCGTCTGTCCCGTCTGTACCGCCTGTGCGAAGCTTCCGATGGAAAATACTAAATGCCAGCAAAAAGAGCCAATGCTGCTAGGAGCCTGCTCAGACCAGGTAGGGGAGCAGGAGAAAGAGCGGGGAAGAAAAGCAGCCGAAATAACAAAAAGGCAACCCCTCGTTACTTGGAAATTCATCGTCAGCCTGTAGTGTGGGAATCTTGTAGGGGGAATCACTTTTTAGCTCTGTATAATACTCTATGCACATCATCCTACCATAAATTTATTGCATAGCCTCTCTCCTCAGCACTGCACTGGGGTTCTCCATGCGAAGAGTTAAATTGAATTCTGATTCTATAGATAGATATGTATAAAAGGGGGGTGAGATAGCAGGGGGGAGGACAGGATGGGGGATCTTTATTCCTTCTACAGCAGCCAGAAAAGCTCATTCCTACATTAAATTCACATACACGCTCAGGGTTTATGGTCCAGGTGCCAGCTTCTATCCCAAATCTCATTCTCAGGTCCCAGAAACAGCAGTTACCTTAGAGGGGTACCACACACACACACAAAAAAAGATGTGCTCAGCTGGAAAAACCAAATTATTTTACAGGCAAAGACAAATATAGACATGTTGCCAATGCATATGCATTAGACACCAAAATATGCATACGGGGGCTGAGCACCAGCACCTTCCAGGAAACCCGCTCATTCGAATGCACGCGGGACATTTGCACGCAGACACAAGGCCAACATGCACCAAACAAGCACTTATTTTCTTCTCCTGTTGCAAACAACAAGAGTGCAGGAGGACTTTAATGTTTTAAACCTGAACGGACAGGGCCTGGAGTTGGCTCGCGTCAACGAGAGGCAGCCTTTCCTCCCATCGCAGCATCCTTCCAGGGCAGGTATTTTTTGTCACCGGCATTTGGGGAAGGGACAGGTTGGACTACGCTCCTACCCCACCTTACCGTTCAAACCAATACTGAACCCAGCTGTTTACTGCAAGGCTCATTTCATTTTCCTTCTTTGCTACTTGGGTTGCCGGAGGGCTCCCTCAAAAGGAGCAGGCGCTTTCTACATCCACCCCCAAACGCCACCAAAGGAGAGATCGCACCGGGTGGGCGAGGACTGAGTGTCCACATTGCCCTCCCTCCTCAACCTCCACTGAGACCCAGCAGTTTGTGCGAGACCAACGCTCCTCCAACGCACCGTCCTCCTCATCTACGACCGGCTTCGTGGCATGTGTGGGACAGGATGTGCTTGCAGAGGGTGGGTTGTGTCAAGCAGTGTTACAAATAAGGATGGCTTGGGTTAGCCGGGTGGTTTCTTTTTCTCTCTTCTTTCTTTTGTGCAGTAACTACAAGCCAGAGGCTGTCTCCAGCAACTGAGACCCCTGCTCTGTTCAAGCGGAGAATTTCTCATTCAGGAGGACGGTGAAAGGGGATTTTTCACCTGCATTTTTACAAGAAGATGCTTTAAACCTGCCCAGGCAGGCAGCCCGGCTGCCCTGCTAGCACATGTGTGAGGTTGTGCCCAGGTGACGGATGTGCTGCATCACCAGCTTCCAGACCTGCATTTCTTATCAAATACGCAGTTTTAGGACAGTCAGTCTGTCTGTTGCAATTTTAGACTAATCAGAATAGCAAACATATAATAGATGTGGAGTATTTATTCTTGTTACCACCCTTCCCCAAAACAATACAGGCAATTTTCCAAAGCCCAAGCCCGAACTCCCACAAACGTCCAGGAAATTCCAATTTCAGTCTCAGCAATAACAGTGACCTCTCCAAAGCCTACAACGGGCGCAAATTTAGAGGCATCTTTACAACCATTTAATCTTTTCCTCTAAACTGGAATGAGCAGAGAGGAAGCCTGGGTCTAGCCCCAGCCTCAGGCTCAGCCTTACTCCTACAGAAGGCGCAGTGGAGGTGTCCTCCCTGCCCACAGCAGCACCGAGGGCCTGCAGACACCCCCACAGACACAGCCCGTCCCTCGCCTGGTCCTGTGCTGTTCCTGTCCTTCCAACGCCACGAACGGGAAGTGACCAGCAGGGTTTCAAGGCAGACTCCTCCGTGCCTTTGCATACAGACAGCGGGAGTAAAAATTGGGCAGGTAAAAGCAGCAGAGACCTAAGAAATATCCAGAAAAAAAGGTGCAATAGCTATCACACATGCTCAATAGCCGCTTCCGTAACGGAAAAAGAGGATTTCATGACGAGCAATGTGCCTGGCAGGTCTCAGGCAGTCATTCTGCAAGAGCTGAGCCAGTCACAGTGCAGGGGAGGGCAGAGATTATAAATAGAGGCAATGAAGCCAGCCCCCTGCCCGTAACTGCCTGCCAGCTGCAGGCAGGAGGTCCCCCACTACCCCGCTCGCCTCGTACAGCTTGTGCGTCACGAGCAGCTGCAGACCGCAGGGCGATAGCTGCGGAGACCCCGCCGCCATCCTCCCTGGCCGGAGGGGCTGGCAGAGAGGCGCGCAGTGCTGGTACAGCTCGGGAGGCTCCGACCGCGGCATCCGTCCTCCCTGCGTCACGCTCCGGAGCAAACACCCCAAAAGATCAGGCAGGAAAGCGCTGGGTGCCTGATCGCATGCAGATGCAAATATTGGGCTCCAGTGAAAGTTGTGTGTGTAACAGCTACTAAGCACAAACAGATTTACTGCAGAGAACGTCTATTTAAATTATATTCACAGTATTCCCAATAGCACTTGCTGCTTTATATAATTTCCCATGCCTTCCGCATGCAATAAATGTTAATTTTACTATGAAAATGGATGATACTTTCTCTCAGAACCCTTACTGAAAAAGAACACCTACACATCAACTGTTTATGTAAAACCACCGCAAAGTTTAACTTCATGTAATGCCTTCTGAAGAGTTCAGTCTAACCTTCTGTATAGAGCTAAACTGAGGAACAAGAAGAAAAAAGACTTGTAATAGTTATATAAAATACCACCTCCCCTTACAGGACAGCACATACCCTGACTGTACAGTAACTTGCAGGAGCACAAGTTGTAATGCACGATCAGCGATGGCTTCTCTGTGAGGAAGCAGTTTTGAGCTTCAGCCAGGGATTCCACTAATACATCACATACGTACACCTTTATGTATACATAAATCTGTATATACACATACATATAAAGAGGCAGGGCATTCTGGACTCCCAACTAACAGACAAATCAGAAGGGCCACTACAATAACGTTAATTACAATATGGTAATTTTGAGGCAAGCCTCTGAAGCAGATGATGCCAAGTCTTGACTCCTTATGTGCGCAATACATCGGGCTCAGCCATGTGACCATGACTCCCTCCAATGGATGTCTCTAGTAATTAGCACAACCCACTACTCCCAGCTAACCAAATACAGCTCTAACTCAGGAACGAGGATTTATAATTCAAATGCTTAAAGGTCCCATATTCCACTCCCGCTGACAGGTACGCTGTCTCCGCATGAGCTGGCAGGATGGGCCAGGGGCGCGTGGCAGTACAGGGTTTCAGCTCCAACTCCCTGTTCTGCCGTAGATCCCCGGCGCAGATTAACCACCTCCGCAGCAGTGATCTCTTGGACATGCAGAGGCATCTGTGTCTTCCTAACACGTCAGCTCCATCTTCCATTAACTGCAGAAAAGCAGCACTCAAAATTCATAGGCTCAGTGCAGACCCAGTGAATTCTGTTAATGCTGCTGTAGGAAGCAGCGCGGCTGAGCTCTGAGATTCGGCATGAGGACCCCAACTCTGCCAGGACAGGAAAACTGCTCACCAGTCAGCCAAAGGAGGTCAGTCTTTCGGCAAATTTGGGTAAGTTTCAAATAAATCCCGCAGTGGCTAGTGATTCTGAGCGGGAATAAAACCACAGTCTTGTTAGGCTGGACTGGATGAAACCCATGGCCCAGGGCAGAACGGTTGCTGGCGATCATCAGTCCTGAACTGCTTGCGTTCTTTTGTATTCCCTCTGCGAGCACAAGCCCCATCTCAGACCTATCTGGCACCGTGAGAGAAGTTTAAACCTTTCATTTGAATTAATACTGCCCCTAAAGAGGAGCTAACAGCAACAGTACCCGGCGACATGCAGGCAGGAGATGGGCAACTGCTCTTCCATTCCCAGTCTCATCTGCTGGGCACTTGGTCACCGCTGCCTGCTATACCAGGCACCAACGTGGGATCTGAGTCATGGACTCTATTAGAGAATATGAGGAGACCTTCAAATTCTTTTTTTTTTTTTTTTTCCCCTAAATCTAGCCAGGGATTGGTGTGGTGGGCTGGCCGGAACAAGTGCAGCTTCCTCCAGCATCTTCCACCTTAACCACACAACACGCTTTAGCAAATTCACAGCACAGCTAGGCAAGCAAACAATTCCATTGACAGAACTAATACAAAATACAATTACAGAAAGACAAAGGGGAAAGAAGGAGAGGTAGGCAAGGATAAGATGATGATCTCAAAAACTGGTAAGGCATAAATAGACTTCAGAGGAAGAACTGCATAAGAAAAGGCTGAGTTGAGAGCGTGGAAAGCAGTGAAATGGCAGAAAAAGTGGATGGGGAAGACGGCAGAGCAAGACCTGTGAAGCAAGCTGCTCTTGTAGCAAGGCTAAGTGCTGGCAAAGAGAGTAAGTTAAGTTTTTAAGCCCACTTTTGCAATGTTTAGAGAGCACAGAGCACAGGGCACTGCTGGAGGTTGAGTTTGCCACGCTGCTTAACGTGCATAACCAACTGGCCAAGACTAGAGGCTACAGGGAGGGACCTAAGCATCTCAGGGTCACTGTTCTAAGTGTTCCATGAAAAAGAAAAACAAGAATTTCACCGAAAGAAGGAAAGCATCACATTACCTCCACAGCTTGACCCTTTGTATATGTACTATATGCTATATACAAAGACACACAGAGCTCAGGAAAGCTGTAGTAGGTGGACTCTTTCCCATTCTTCACCAGTTCTAATTTTGTCTCAGAAAACAAGAAATGATACACAACAGAATTATGTCCCCAGTGTAGAGATTGATTTATTTATAGCCATTTTATGCAATACTAACAGCCAGACAACAATCAAAGGTAGGCCAGGGAGGTTGCAATGTATTTGTGCACCAGCCCTGATTAACCACCCTCTGGAAAACCAACCATGTTCCAGATGAACAGGCCTTAACCCCTTGAGCAAAGGGCAGTAGTGACATGTCAGGTACTAACCAAGGCTGGCCTTGGACCACATCTGGAGACCTCAATTAATCCTGACTCCTTCTACAAACAGTGCCAGCATCTCAGCAGATGGTGCTCTTTCCTCTGCTGAAGAATCAAAGCACTTAGATGATGCTGTGAGGGGGGAAATAAACCCAAAGCCTTGTCACTGTTGTCTTACAAGGCGCCCAGATGTTTCTTCCAGGGCACCCTAACTAGACGTCATCTGCATCCTAGCGTGCCTTAGTGCGTCCCTGCTAATGTCCTGCCCTCAGCTGCTGTGCCGTGCCACGCGTACGCAGCTGCAAGGCTCAACCCCAGCAGTGGCTGCGCTACAAGGAGTGATGTACTGATACCATCGGTTTTCATAGCTTTTGTAACACTGTACGAATCAGGCTGAAACGGCATGGAGAGCCTGTCTGGGGGGTTGATTCCATTGTGCTTGTCTGGATCACAGTGAGAAATAATAAAACTTCTATTTTTAAGTTTATTTGAACTTAGAGCATCAAAGACAGACTAAGATCCCTTGCCCCTGGCAATCATGTTGCAAGCGCTTTCTCTTTTTGCATCTGCTCCACATCCCAGCCTGTACTCTAGAAGCATCCTTAGACTCCCAATTTTGAAAAAGAAAAGAAAAAAACCTCAAATGCAGCAGAAATCAGATGTGGTAACACCAATTACCCTGGTCACGGAGAAAGCCTTCAGGGACCAAGAAAGTTCTGTTTAAAAGATGACCCATCAAATTCAGGTACTCATTCTACCCTTACATAAGCTCTCTTTTGTCTGAAAAAATGGCATAAAAAATACACAGACATTTACTTCTTAAATTTACTTCTCAGGCTTCTGGGCTTGCAGTTGAACCTGTAAACAAGGCTAAAAACCCAAAGCCCAAACTGCAGGAAAAAACAAGACAAGTCCCCTCCTTCCACTGCTCCCTCCAGGCACTCTTACAGGAGCTCCAGTGCTTCTGCTCTCATCTCTGAAACTATATTGCACAGATCTTCACATCAACGTATGCCTGGACAAAGTGGTGAGGGGGGGGGGGGGGAAATCATCACCCACTAGTGACTACCTTACCAAATCCAGGGTCAGTGTCCCCCAGTGCGGTCCCTGAGAAATATAGCTGCACGGACACAGAGAAGAGGAAGCTCTTTGCCGTGAAAATCAAAAGGTGTATTTCAGCTTTTCCATAACACAGGAAGGTCCTTTGAAATCCAACGCATCACATTTCCTATGCAGTTAAAAAGCAAATCTGATAGAGTATTTTCATCTGCCTAAGCCTGCAGAGGTCCAGCAATTATCAGTGCAAGAGTGAGATTCTGGGCAGAAAGGAAACAGCGCGATCCATGATGCACATACTAAACAGCAAGGTCAAAAACTACACAGAGGAAAAGGCAGAAAAGAAGAAAAAGTTTCTGGTTCTGCTTTGTGCCTTTATTGACTGACCTTGCAGAAAGCGTGGGGTTAATGAGCAGTTCGCCTGCACAAGGATTCTCCCCTCTTCACCAAGCAGATGATAATCGGCTCCGCTTAGGGGCATGGCCAAATCAGGCCCTGCCCCAGCACACTGTGAGAAATACAAAGGCTTAGGAATTTGAAAGTCCTGATGCAGTACACTCCTTGGGACTTGTTACTCAACTTTTTACTGCTGCTCTGTCAGCCTGAGCTTACTCTGAGGGAGACATGAAATTATCCACCGTGTATATCTTAGGAAAGCTGAGCCCAGGCACAGTCCCACGACTTAGGGAGAGTGATGACACAACGCCGTGGCAGATGGGAGCAGAAGCCATGGCCCTGCTTCATGCAAGAAGGGTGAGGATGGAAAGAAATCGCCTGCAGCTCCTTGCAGCCCTCCTCATACTCCTTCTGTGATACTGTTGACTTTGGCTTTGCTAGATTTCTTCTTGTCAAGATATCAAGTACAGAAAAAAACATCTTATTAGGAAGCTGACCCATGGGTCTCGTGTTCTTCACACAAATTAACCTAGAGAATTAGATGTATTTCATATAAATCATTTTCTCCCCCTCTCTCTGCCTCCCAAAAAAAGGAGAGGGAACAGCTTACTGAATCCGGCACTCTTTTAATGAAGAGAACAATGCAAGACAACCTAATGAAGTAGGAATTCCATCTGGATATCAGTAGATGTATGCATAGAACACAAACCACTAATTTTTATCAGCAATAATATCAGCACTAAAAAGGAAAAAATGTTTATAGCTTTGTCTTTTTTTTTTTTTCCCCCTCCAAATGAGGCAAATGAGTGGCAATAGGCTTTCATTTCCTATTCCACCCTGACTCAGTGGGACCGCTTGCAGCGAGAGCTAGCATAGGCTGCGGTCCCCATCTGATGCTACGCAACAGCCTTCCAGGAGCAACCGGCGCTGCCTTCCTGCCGACTGCTCGTGACAGTGTGCGACCGGAGTGAGCCAAGGGGATACTCGCTGTGCGGGATCACACGGATAAACCTGCCTGCTGGACGACACGGGCACAGCAAAGAACCTGGTGTTGCGCTGGCCTCCTCGAGAAGCACAAATTGCATCTCTGCCTCATTAATCAGCAACACCAACGTAGAGATGCGCCGGGATAGAGCCGAGGTTCACTGTGCTATCCAAAACATGGCATTTCAGGAGTTCTGAGCACTTCAGTCTGCAACCTGAAAACAACTATGGCAGAGAAGGTGCGGTGTAATTTACTGCATGCCCAGCATTATCCTGGGTGAAATCCACAGAAATCCATAGCATGGCAGAGCTGGGGAGACAGAAGTTGGGATTCCCTCTGAACAGAGCACTTGTGCACATGAACACATCTCTGGGTTCAGTGGGAGTTCAGCAGAGCTCTGGACCAGCAACTGGGCTTTACTTCTCACCCACACCCTCCTACTAGACCCAGTTAGAGATTTCACAGCCTGAAACTGGCTCCCAGATATGATCCTCCCACCATTCTCTAACAATATTTGTCTTTCCTTTCCCTGCCCACATTATCCAAGAGGCAACTTTATTTATTTTTTTTTTATAAGACATCTTTTCATAACAATAGAAACTATTGGAGACCAAGATAACTTGATGAATTTTTCCTATTATCTAAGAGCTTAGTCACTCAGGGAATTAGTCATGTTCAAAATAACAGCCAGGCTCAAAGAGATTCAGAGCAACCGTTCTGGAGCAGAAGTAGCTAATGTCATAAATACATTAAGATGTTAGCTTGAAGCATTTCAGAGATTTTTCAAGAAGTGTTTAAAAAAAGAAAAACCCCTTGGACTAGATACAAGGAAATCAGGTTCTTAGCAGTTAAAAAACCACTGCAGTTTTACAAAGTCTGCTGTGCTCAAACACCGAAACCCTGAACACAGGAGGGACAGATGGACGTTGTGACCACACGGCGCGTGTCGTTGCCCAGCGAGTGCATCTTGCTCGATGCTCTGCCAAATATTGCTTCATATTTCTATGGCACCCTCCAAACAACCGTCTCGGATTTTTCCAGACATCCCCAATGAATCACCAGGACATATCTCAGGAGACAGAGAAATTATCAGCATGTCCGTTATCCAGCAGGTAGGAACTGGGGCACAGAGCCATGGTTTGCACATGGGAGCAGAGCCAGGCCCCTCCTAATCACGCTTGGGAATGACGCAAGGGCAATCGTCAGCATGTATCAGGTATTCATCCAAATATTTTTATTTACCACAACATCCACTCTTTCTTAACCTGGACTTTTTTTTGCATACTCTTAGAGCAATGCTAGTAGGAGGCTATAATTGAAAGACTAAAGAAGCTCCAAACTGACAGTGAAATGGACAACAGAACTGAAATGATGTGGGTGAGAAAAATCCCACAAAGAAACACATTCGGTAGCATTGACTTAAGCTTTGGGAGCTCTATGGCATTGCAGCACACACAAAATTCTCTAGCACATGCAGAGCTCATTCAGTCCAAGTATCAACCTCCAGCGACAAGAGATCCCAGGATGAACAGGAACAAACTTGCAATAAGCCACTCTTTCCTGGAAAAAGGCTCTCCTTGCTGAGGCTGCAGGGTACAGAGATGACAGACCAAACAGCATCCTCTGCAGGACACCCAAACCGTTCAGCAGGCCACTGTGGCTTCCCGGCCATGCTTCATTGCAACATGCGCCATCAGCCGTGAGCCGAGTGCTCGCTCTTCCCTTTGATCTCCGTGGGAGTTCAGGGTGCTCTGGGCCTCCTAAGTCCCATTTTTCCCTAATGCCTGGATACTGCAAGATCCTTTTTCCACACCGTCCTGGCCTGGCTTCTCCCCACCAACTGCATTTGCTTATCCAAACTTTCAGAAATGAAAACCAGACCAAAACTGCTTTCTTCCACTTCTCTTTTTCCGACTTCACATTGAGCTTTTTAGGATTATGGAGTGCAAAGCGTCTTTGTACTTTAAATACCCATGATTTGCAGACTGACAAGTGGAGAAGAATTAGTAAGGAGCAATGTAAGAAAGTTTTCTGGCTGCTGAACTGCTCTGCTCAAACAGCTCCGCCACTTGCCGTACTCAGCTCTTTTATTCACTGAACTCCTTTTCAACATATTTTAAGTTGTGATGATTTACAATAGCTTACTTTTTGTTTATGACAACAATGTAAAATATCAACAGATTGATTTTTAAATATTTGAACAACAGGCACTGTAAAGATATGGCTATGTATGCCTGTAAAAAAAAAAAAGACTGAGACTCTGTATCTACTGAAGCCAATGGCTGCACTCACTTTGACTTTCACAGGCACAACATTAAGCCCAGGATTAGATCCTGTTGTGAGGAAATGCCAAGGAAGATGCATGCTTGTCTTTCCCTGCAGTATAGCCAAGGGCTTGGGGAAGATCTCCACCCTTGTCAGATAAAAAATTATTCCAGAAAAGGCTGTACTATGGCAGGATTTAAACCAACTCATTTGATTGTCATGCCAGATCAATATTCTCTGTAAAGAATGCCCAACCAAATAATCATCTCACTTAGAATGCCGATCAAATGTGTAGATTTATTCTCATCACTACCAATGACAATTAGTTTCATCTTTCCATGTTAGAAACGGATACTAGCAGAGTTTAGCAACTTAGTACCAATGAAGCATGTAAAATACCCTCATGGGATGCTAGCATAATTGGCAAAAGATTAATTGTTTAAAAAACAGAAAGCAGCACATGCAAACAAGACAAAAAACAGAAGCCTCGACAGCTTAATATTATGGAAGAATAGCTAGGTTTACAGAGCTGATTCAGAAATAAAGAACCACCTGCCATGAGAACAAAAGGTACTATCACTTGTCAAATATTAGTGACACGCTTCTTAGAGATGACTAACTCTGAAAGGGAACAGGTCTGATTCTTTAACCCAACCCAGCACTGAGCACGATAGAAAACAGCACTTTCAATAAATCAGTACTGTGCAGAACTTCTGAGAAATCAGTCTAAAATCCAGGTTTAGACCAATGTGCCCGAGCAGAACAAAGTCCAGGGACGCTATCCAAAATAAGTTTCTATTGCTGTTAGTAGATACACAGAAAAAAATGTCAAGAGTGAAAAAAGACAGCTGAAAACCCATAATAGAGGCTCAGTGCTCATGAAAATTGGTCCAGTGTTGCCCTAGATGAAAGGCGAAGGTTCTTCACCGTGTGGTAGGCAGCTTAATGTGTGTGAATGGACCAGCCAACCTTTGCTTAGGAGTAAACTAAGCCATTTTAGCCAGTAGACCGAGATGCTAATAGTCACAATGATTTGCTGAAATGCAGCTACTTCTGGTATGGAATAACTCATTTGTTTAGCAGAGCACACCAATATGAGCCAACATTTTAAGTACTAAAAATTAAAGTAACACCAATGGGAACAGCAAGCAAAACCTGCATTAGATGGAACATGGCTATCTGCATTGGGGTTTGGCCAGGACAGCTGGACCAATACGCCCTGTCTTGCAAAAAGAGAGCAGGATTTGTACGGACCAAGCCTCACCAGGACCTTGGCTTCGCAGCGCAGCCCCAAGGGAGCTCCCAGCCGCCCAGCGCCTCCAAGCGCAGCAGTGCTGTTCGCCCATCCAATCTCTCAGACCACAGCCCCCCTTCCCCGGGCAACCAGGCTCCTCGCCCGCAAGCAAGGATCTCTGTTGCAGTGATCTTATTTGGTTCATTTTTACTTTGTTGTTTTGTAATGATTTTTTACCGTATTTTCACAGGATCTACAGATACGTGGAGTATCTTCAAATACTGCTGAGGTTGTTAAGCCACTGTATAAAATACAGAAAACACAGCCCTCTCCTTTTTTCCCTTAGTAGAAGGAGCAATATTGGGAAATTTCTGTGTAGAACCTGCTTCAAAAATCAATCATTGGAGCTTCACTTTCCCCTCAAAATATTTTAAGTTACAGGCTATTCAGCAACCACTATAATTTCTCTCTAAGAGAAGGCAAATTAGACTAATCAGAACAAAATAACAAAGTCTCCCTTATTGCCAGCAGCAAGAAAGGGAGCCAGAAAGAGGGCGAGAAGTGTCAGGTCTTGGGCTATGGCAATTAGAAAAGCCCTGAACCATATCCCCTCCCCACCAGAGCTCAGCAGTCACCCAGGAGGAAAGGAAAAAGGATGAAAGAGCCACATCCAGTTTTCCATCACGACTTTTCTTTCAGCGTAGTAATCTCTGAAAATGTAAATCGGCAAACGGGTGAAAGGCGATTTGCGTTGCTTAGACACCGGCGGAGAGGGGAAGAGTGCTACGCTGGCGTGCGTGCGGGGACAGGGTGGCAGAGGGGAAGGAAAAGCCTGGATGCTCAGAGGGTGGGAGGAGGCAGCAGAGCCCCTAAACTATTGCTAGGTGGTAGACAAGCCTTAAGCAGGACCCTAAACAAATTCGCTATCTGCTGCAGGCTGCTGTCTACACCCCCACACTACAGCTTCAGAGTCTTTCAGAAGCGTAAACCATTAAGCTCCTGTTTGTATTAAGTATCTTAGAGGGGATGGAGGGCAGGAGCAAGCTGCACAGGGTGACACAGAGCTGGCGGCCGGGCACGAAGCGGGAACGGGCAGTGATTTCTGCGCTGGCTCCAAAATCATCCCCGCCGCCAGTAACATCTGCCGAGTGCCCCCAAGGGAGCCGAAAGGCAGGGGCTGAGCCAGGTGACGCCTGTGGCCTGATGCTGCCAGCGACCCGGAGCAGGTCTGTGCCACAGGACCAGCCCATAGGGATGCCCCAAGGCTCCCTGCACGATGGAAAATGCCCAGAGAAGGGTGAAACAAAAAAACCCCACAAAACACAGCCCAGCACAGAGAGGGGAAAGCAGAGGGAAATGCCATTGCAAAGCAAAGCTGTAGGAGGAGGGAGAGCTGGGGAGGAGGAGGAGTATCTCAATAACAACTAGATCTCTTCACGGAGAAGTTTCTGAATGAGAAACAGAGACCCTTGCCGAGATGGGGGAACTTCCCTGCTTTCCCTCCCTCAGAGCTGTACTCCAGGCACAGTGAGGGCATCTGCAAATTAGCAGGTTTTTGCATTGGGTTTTTTTTATTATTATTATTAAGCAGAGCTGTCACTGTTTAAAGCGCTTTTCTGAAGCCTCTGCACTTCAGGGGAGTGTTTTACAGCCTGATGCAAGCGAAGGCAGGGATGCTCCGGCTCGGCAGCAAATTCAGGCTCCCCCTGCACCGCAACTCATCATCCACAGAAGGGGCAGATCTGACAGGTCCCAGTGGCAGCAGCGCTGCCGACAGCCAGCGTCCCCTTCGGCACTCCTCTCCTTCCAGTCCTCTCCCCAGCCGTTACACCACACACCCCACACGCGAGCACCTGGAAAATCCTTTGCTTTCCCCCACAAACCCACCGGTTCACCCTACCAAAACCCACCTCCCCAGCCCCTGCCAAGCGCCGCTCCCCCCCTCCCACGCCCCAACGCATGCACACCCTCCTTCCTTTCTTTTAATTTTTTTCTTTTGCTCAGCAGTTTGGGAATGCAGAGTCCGTAAAATGGCTCCAGAGTGATCAATGGTTTCAAGGACAGGGAGTAAAGGAGGAATCAGGAGATAGGACGGAGGCTTATTTCCCCACCGAAGTACTGCAATAAGAGGAAAAGAGAAAGACATAGCTACCTGAACTCACCATTCCTGATCCATCCCTTAGCCACTGCATCTTGCTTCTGATGATGTCCTTATTATCAGGGAGGGGAAAAAAAAAAAATCCCTACTGCCTGGCGAGAGCTGGCAGGAAAAAAAAGAAGCCCCCCACCCCCACCCGAGCCTGGAGCTTTCAGTCAGACATCCCTCAGCCCGGCAATCCCGTGCCTGTCAAGAGCACGTTATTAGCAGCCTCCTCGCTACCTGGGATTGTATTTATTTATTTCAGTCACAGACCGAGGGATTTGAGGGGAGGGGGATGCCTTTTTTTTTCCCCTTGCCGCGCTTCGAAACTCTGCAGGAAAGGAGGGAGGGAGCACCTATGAGAACTTCAGGAGGGTCCCCACAGGCTCTCGGCACCCCTGCCCTCCTCCCACTAGCCGCTCACCCCCAGCACTATGGGACTCCCAGATCTGCAGAGCCAGCACATGCCTCCACTCTCAGCAAGGGGCTGGGGATTTTACCGATGTTCAAAGAGCAGTAAGTCCTCACTCTGCCCTCCGCATGCAGGGTAAGTCCCCTTCCCACCTCCCAGCCCAGAAAAGTGCTGCACCTGCCCAGGGTTATCCTCCCCTCGGCACCCACACCCTGCTCCCCGCTAAAGGTTTTAATCCCCTGCCCACTTCCCTTGCTTTTTCCTGACCTTGTGGTCAGAGCAAGGCAAAGACAGCCCCCCGCACAGTTTAGAGAATAAAAGACGCTCATTAAGTGTTCATCATCAATACGCCGCCCACCACGCCGGGTAGATAAGATCAGTCAGTCTGGCACTAGTTAGAAGAGGCGGTGACAGCATATGGGATGCACACAGCCAGCAGGAAACAGGATTGAATCCTCCCAATTCCTCCAGCTGGGACACGTATGTCAACATGGTTCTCCCCATTTTACAGGGCAGACGTGGAGATCAAAAGGAGTTGGCCAAGGCCATCCAAAGAGGTTGTCGCGCTGCCGCCGCAGCCCTCTGCCATCCCCCTGACTGCCCGCAGGAAGGGGCAGCCCGTCACAAGGGCTGGCACACACCTGAATACCATCAAAATCCCCCACCAATATTCCTAGTATCTCCTCTTCGGCACCTGATGAAGTCTGCAACTAGCTTCAGAAGCAGGAGAGGGCAGGTACAAGTGGTAGAGACAGCGTGGGAAATGGCTGACTGGGTACAGAAGACCACAGCCAGGATACACATACGCT
Source organism: Phaethon aethereus (assembly GCF_964289735.1). Classification (NCBI taxonomy): domain Eukaryota; kingdom Metazoa; phylum Chordata; class Aves; order Phaethontiformes; family Phaethontidae; genus Phaethon; species Phaethon aethereus. The sequence goes on along the minus strand of NC_138586.1, from coordinate 1,902,118 downwards.
GGGTACGCTGGATATACCGGATCCATATGCAGGATTATACTGCAAAACCTGTAGAGAAGTCACAATCTCCTCTACTACATTTGCAGAGGATTTAGTGTTATGTCTGAATGGGTTTTTTTTCCATGCACTCCTGCCTCAAGGGCAGAAGGGCATCTGAATCTCCTGCTCCTGGCCTCCAGAGGAGTCACCATTTTTCCTGCAGCTGGAGATTCCGAGTCAGGAAACAACACGCAGGTCCTTGTGACTGCCACTTTCTGCTAGTCCTGCGCCATTCAGCAGGACGCGCGAGGGATCGGAGCCTTGGTGTCTTCACCTATTTATTTAAATAGGACAGAACAAAAGCACAGGCAGGAGTGAAGGGATGCTGCCCAGCATCTTTGCATGGCTTGGGCCCCATGTAGCCTGCTCCAGTTACATCAAGCCATATTCCATCACCTTTTATGTAGGCACTGACAGTCATCATTATTCCCAGGGATGGCTGACAAAAGAAGGAATCAGGAGGCAAACGCTTATAGATGTCCAAACTCCGGAATTCTGCCTAAGTTTCCTATGTTAAGTGACAGAAACCCCAGGTAAGTTATTTACATCCAAAGGACGACTCTGGTCTGAAAATCTTATCTCTGAAAACAGTTCTGGAATGTATGTGTTGTCAGTCTGGGTCTGCTCCTCACCTTCCTCACCAGGGAGAGCCCAGTCTCCCCACTGCATGTGATGGCCACATCTTTGCGCAGCCCCGGTTTTCACAGAACTCATAGGCACATTGTCTGTTGGGGATGTCAGTCAGATCCAGAGCAACTTCCCCAACCAATTCAAAAGCCCGAGGGGTTGGGGAGAGCTGGGACAGAAGAACTGACAGACATCCTGAATGCATGGCATTGATTCCTTCAGAAAATTGGACTGAAAATAAAAGCAATGATCAGGTTATCTGTAATTAAAGGGTAAATGTTTTTTCTACAAAGAAATATTAAATGAGAGATCTTCATTACTGTCAAGGACACACACAAATAACACAAGACCGACCCTCTTAAGTACAGTATCATCTTTAAAACATGCACTGCACCATCCCAGTAACTCCACTAACTTCAGTCAAAGTTACATCCATCTTAACCTTGGCAGGGCAAATGGAGGCCGAAGCTTTCTGGCACATCCCACCCTGTTGCTCTCATCGGTAAAGTGGATCTGGAGGAGGAGGAGGATTTTTGTTGAGCCTTGTTACACCCAAGCAGAAATTACACCAATTTCTCTCCTCCCGCTGTCAGCTGCTGATTAGGCCTGTCAATAAGGCTAAGATTCCACCGTTTCACTTCCTATCCCTTGTTCACACTAAGCCAATTTGAGAAGTAAACCAAAGGCTGCCAGGCTAACTCTTGCTCCCTGCAAAGGTCACAAAAGGCAACAAGGACCAGAGATTTGCCAAATCCCCGAATCAGCATCAGTCTCCACACAAATCCAATCTTGCCCAGATCAGTGCGGCAGCGATTCTCTCTGGCACATGCAATCTCAGGAAGAACCCAGCTATGTTTCCCTGCCAAGAAAATGCATTTCTCTTGCCTCACTCTTTATGCAAAGCATGTTGTAGCCAGCCAGCACGCAGGGGACCAAACCCAGAGCCCCTGCCAGAGCAAAGGGCACAATAGGAAGAGCCACCTGCGAGCTTCTCCACTGGAGCAGCCCCGCAATGGAGGAAAATACCTGCCTTCCAGGAAAGGGCACCACATCTTGGCTCCTCTGCCAGGCATTCGAATGGGGACTGCACAGTGGGCAGCTCTACCAGCACATACTGGACATGTAGTATTTCAAACGACACACCAGAGCTGCGAGTCACACCGAGCACTATGGAGTAGTGCTATGGGCACTGCACTGATCCTAAAATCCATACGATTTTATGTATGGAGGAAATGGAGGCAACTTTCAGTGTGTAGTATCTGGGCACAGTTTGCACTGCAGGCTCCTGCCCTGTGATTCAGCTTACAAAAAAAATGTGATTTCTACTACCAGTGATAGTGAATAATTCAATATTGCTTGAAATAATTTGAGGAAATGCCCCTATTTCTAGAAAGGCCTGAATGCATAGGTAACAGAAGAAGGTTATCCCTTCCCCACCACTCCATTGGCCACGGAAGGTGGGGATGTGTCACAGCCATGCGTCAGCACATTCAGCATACTTCTGCAGAGGTTCACATCAGCTGGGGGTCTGCCAGTGCCACCGAGTCCCTGGGGGCAACTCGCACACCTGAGAACACAAAGCAGCACCAAGGGAAGGCAGGGAATAGATTTTGCTTAGGTGAGCAAAGCGGGTCCTTGGTTTGTCTGGGGGATCGCTCCACGGTAAGTCCCCTGTAAGGACTCGTGTATTTCTCATTGATAACACAACATCCCATTCATTCTCAGCAGAGCTGTGGTGGTCTGGTCATATTTTACCCATCACAGACTTCTAAGAAGTGCCCCAGACCACACGTCCTGTGCCTCCAGCCTGAGTGGACCATCCCATGCGTCTTCATATGCAGCAGCTGGCTACAGACAAGGTAATGCCAGGTCACACGTACATCTTCCCTTTGACAGTCCAGGCCAGCTTGGGCTCTACTGCTGATTGCCAAGTGACTGGTATTCATGACGTGTAATAACCTTGCAGGTGAGTAGAGGTGGGAAGGCAGGGAAGGGACAAGGTTTGCCTGGAAACTGCTCTGCAGATCTAAGGACTACAATTATTAGATTAATGCCACTTTTCCATGTGTAACTTTTTTCTCCTAATTACTTGCAGCTGGAGAGCGATTCAAAAGCAAAGCAATAGGTATAAGCAGAAGGACACTTACTATCACATCACACTGCTGAAGAAGCAAAAAGTAATCTCCATCCTTGTACCTCATCCAATACATCTGGAGTCATGTAAGTGACGCACATGAGACTTTAACAACATTCCCACTGCAATCTGCTGTCCAATCCAATCCATGCAGACACCCACTCGGCTCTCCCACTGTTATTTACTATTATGCTGCGGTATCGCAGGGCAGCTTTTGGGTGCAGATACCTGGTTTGAGACCGATCCAAAACACAACACTGGGATCACAAACTTGGTGGTTAGTTTTCTTGCAACTTGTGAGAGCAGTAGAGGAAACACAGCAGCATTACAGGATTTTACCTGCCTCTAACCTTTTTTCTTCACTATATTGTATTACCACATCACCACTGAAATCTCCTTTAGATCTTCAAGGCCTCCCTTCTTTAATCCCACCATAAGAATACTGCTATAAACTGCACTCTGGATGTGGAAACTTTTTCCAAGATGCTTCTCTCCCTCCCCTGCTGCTGCCTTCACAAGGGGATTCCCCTTCCTTTGCTTTTCACCCACTCTCTCTTGCCACCCCCACTACAATGCTGACTGGAGGCGTTGGAGAACACCCCCCAGCGAACGCCTCCCCATCGAAATTCCAGCCCTGAATGGCCTCATTCACGCGGGAGCCTGACAGTGCTCTTTGGAAAGCCCGGTCACACAATGGGTATTCATTGCTGCAGAAGGCAGATGTTCTTCATTACATATTGGGGAGCACAAATATGTTCTTGCAGCCATTGTCTCTATTGAACTGCAAAGAAAAGGCACCAAATCCTACAGGTTAATTAATGAGAAAGGAGGGGAATTTGTCTAACCTCTACTAGGAATTATCCAGCCCGGCTTTACAAACCAATCAGCCACGCTACACGGCTATGAAATAAGTACCTTCCTTCAGGAAAAAACCCCAAACCCTATGGAATACTTTCATAATGGCCCAGTGCCTCTCAGATTAGCACAGCAATAACACAGTGCTTCAGGCTCTTGCAAAGTATTATTATTATTTATGGTACATTACAAGATAGTTTGTTTGTTCTTTAATAGGAGATGACATCTGCAGAAGCCTCAGATACAAGTGTCCTCCTGAACTAACTCTGACACAAAGGTAGTTTTAGTCAATAAATTATAGGACTTGAACAAGTGGATAAAAATAATTTGCTCTGATGTAAGTGATTGGGATCTTGCTGTATACCACAGAAAGGGAAAAAGATTATTATCTCCCTCTTGCAGCTGCAAACCAGGGCCATAAGGTCTTCCCCTGACTTGCCCAAGGTTACACATCAAAACAGTGGCAGGGACAGACAGGGGAGCCCAAACTCATCTCTCTGTTCTTCTCCAGTCCAGATCAGCTATGTGTATGTACACTCTATATGCTGGCACAAACTGGAGTTATTTCTATTTTAATTATGCATATGTGGTTTTATTAATTATTCGGAATACTTATATTTAGCAGTCACAGTGCAAACAGACACCAGTCTAGCTCCAGGCAGAGGTGCGTATCACACACAGCTTGCTCCTGTGGTAAAGGAGGTAAATGATGGAATGGGCCACAACCACGCTGTCCACAGATTGTCCTCGAAAGGACTTTTTGTTTGATTTTACTAACAAAATGACAGGTTCAATTTTTGAGAGGACAAAAAACAAACTATAACTTTTATGAAAGCCCTAGTGGAAAACCACAGTTCGGAAACTTGTTTTTAAAAGATGATTTTTTAATAAAGTAAACTATTCAGTTCACAGCACATCTCCAGATATACAGACATTCCTCCCACCCCCTCCACACTGTCCTGCGGGATGGCCGGGGCGAGCCACAGCCCGGCCCCTGGGAAAGCGCCGAAGCATGCAAGTCCCGTACCTGCCTCCCTTCCAGAAGCGCTCCTTTGCCAAGGTGCCGCCACGGTTTGCATCTTGTTTACTATTCCTTTTTCCTTGTCACCCCCATCTTACTGACAAGACGACTCATGCCTCGGCCCATTTGATTTGCTAATATCTTTCAACTTTTTTCCAACAGTGGCATTTTCAAAACTCCCACACCTGCTTTAATTAAACCATGGCAGTCTGTTGCCAAGGAACGCGCTCTGTTGCTAAGACCTCTGCTTTAGAGGTGAAAATTAATAACCTGCAGTCAAATTACACTCTTCGGGCGATGAGGAAAGCACCCCAGTTCAGATCCCCAAGCCCGTTAAAAGTCTCTCCAGCATCCGAGTCTTCTTTATGTCCATCTGTTACTAGCACTGCCCTAGTTCTGCTTATTCAGGGAAAACCCTATGGAGATTTAAACAAAGGAATAAAACTAAATTTATAAAAGAAAGGGCTTTACAAGTAGCACAGTGCTCATATATAAATTCATTTCATTTGTGTACTTAGATCTGCAGCCAAAAAAGATTTTTTTTTTTTTAAGAAAACTAGAGCTTAATGTTACTATTCATGAGAAGATGTACAGGGAAACAATAGATGCTCCCCCAGGTAATACATTTCAAGGTCAGAAGGGACTGGCAAAGCCATATACCCTGCAACCGTGCTCCTCCCTCTCACCTGGAGAAACGTTCCCTTGCAGGACATGGGGACAGAGCCTCGGGCCCACAGCATGGCCATGCCTCACAGCCTAGGGGCTCTTACAGCCCCTGCCCCGGCACAACAACGAAAGCCAGATTGACACCCGAGCTCCCGTCTGTCTCCTCTCCCCCACCCAAACCCAGTGGGGATCTCACTGGAGCTGGGTGCCTTCAGACAAGGCAACCTGACCTGGTCCTACACCCACAAATATACTCTAAACCCTGGACCAGAAATGCTTTTCCTCCCATCAAGATATCTGCACGAGCAGAAACCACAGTGGTGAGATGGCACGGTGTGATCCAGGCAAGGCAGAGCTCCCACTGAAGTCCACCGGATTACTGCTTGAATAACAATTTTACAGCCTGGCTCTCAATAAACAAGGCTATTGTACAGAAGGCAAGTAGATTGTTCTCCCAAGACCTCACATCTCCATCAGGCAGGTGAAGGCTTAATGAGCAGGTCAGATTTATAAGGTTATGGCCACAGTTCATCAAAATGCACAGAGTGATGTGGAGAAGTCTTTCATATTCACTCGTCGCTCTTCTAGCTCTATTATTTAATACAAGCTGTGACCCATGGCACTGGATGCTGAGCTTAAGCAAGTTTCAGTTCACAGCCATATTTTCATAGCTTCAGTTGGTCTGAGTTACAAGTATGTGGTAAGAGACCCTTAGCGAAGCAAAGCGCACAGATAGGAGCGCACAGTGGAGTAGGGAGGGCTCCTGGAGCAGCCGAACCTTAGCCCTACAAGTATGGGTTGTCCAGTGATGGACACCCAGGAGTGTTTTGACCGCCTTCTCTAGGATGATGTGTATTTAGTCCTTGCATGCCTATTTTTCTGATGTGCCTGGGTCAGGTCAGTCTCAAGGTTTCTAGTGCAATGGGGCAAGTCAAATAGGCAGGGGAAGGAGCAGCTGGGACCAGCCCCAACCTCACCAGGAGAGCTGCTTGTGCTGGAGCATCACCTGAAGCTCCAATCAGCAGAAGGAAACCTCTTTGCTGAGTCCCTCTATTAACTGGAACTATTGACTTTCAGAGTCAGGAAGATTACCCAGAGGCATGCTCTCCTTCAATACTTCAGGCTGCTAAAGTACCCACGAGGTTTCCCTTCCGAGAGCATGCTGCCTTGAGTCACCCACTGGGGTCAAAAGAAAGGCGGAGAGACTCTCTCTTCGCCACCCACCACCTGCAGATGAATGTAAATTCACCTAATAAATAGTACTGCAGACTGAAGGCTGCAGCTCTTCAAACCCACTGAGCATGCTGCTTTCATCCCAGGCTACTTTTCAAGACCCCTCCAAGTCCCACAGTCCCCTCATCAGACTTCCACTGACACAGACAGTCCATGGGTCTTCCCCACTGAGCTCAATCTGCAAAAGAAAGCTTTAATCTTGTTTCCTTTTGAAACATATACAAAATTCACTTTCTGACACTGCCTTTACTAAAACTTCCATCCTTGTTCCCCTCCCTAAACCTAAAACTCTTTGCTAGCATCCTTTGAAATTGTTAAAACTCATCTGCCTACAATAATTACTAACTCAATGGTTTAATTCTAAGTGAAATGAGAACCCTCTTGGGCATATTTTATTATTGCAGAGGAAACAGGCCATAGGCTCAAAGAGCCTCTGGCTTGCCAAGAAGAAAGCAGTGGGAAGGGGTATTGCTCTCCCGCTGTTCCCATGTCTTTCATTTCTGCACTGCCACACTCTCTATGTTATGTCGTATCAGTGCAGCAGGGTGTGCAGTAACATGAGGAGACAGGCAGATCCAGGAGGAGCCAAAGGTTTCCCCATGGAAGCCATTTCACAGCAGGGATGCTCAACAGCAAATACAGAGCGTAAAACATGGACAAGGACCATGTAACATCTTCTAAAGCATTTACGTTTTTAGGTCATAAACCAATGAAAGTCTACAGAGGTCATATCTCAGGAGCAGTTAAAAAAATGCGGTCAAATAAATAGAGGGGTTAAAACCACCTATAGTACTGCCTGGAAAGCCTTTCTGTAGAAAAGCAATTCCTTTATTAAATGAACATCCCCACACACATACAAAGATATAAATATGTAGCATTCTCTCCCTCTAGTGGCTGGAGGCTTGGAAATTAAGAGGATGGAAAATGACCCTGCAATTCCTGGAAACAAATGGAGTTGTCTCAGTGTGTCTGTCCCCCAAAACCCTCAGGGAGCCAGCAGTCACCCCAGCAGGTACTAAACCCAGAAAAGGTGTAATATTCCTTTCCAATAGTCGCTCCCCATCAGCACTGTGCAGAATAGGATGCAACGAGCTGGCATCTAAAATCGAGCCTGCTTTCACTAGATGCCTACAGGTTATTGCGCCAGAGTCACTTACCTACACGCTTTGCATGTGTGCATTTGCTTTTCTTCTCGACAGCGTTCCACTTTATGAGACTAGTACTTGTTAATGCACCATTGCCAAGAACATACAAAAGCTGCTTCATACTTACTCCCACCGTATCATCCCACACCAGTCAGTCTGCCAGGTCTGCTCACACCTTACCATGTCAGCGAGCCTGTAGTAAAGCACGAGGCATAACAAAAGTCACCCTGAGATGGTCTGACCGCACGAGGAGAGCACCAGTGAGATAAACCAAGTGTATAACTCGAGATGATATAATACCAAAAGCTCCACAATGAACTGTTTCTGAATATACTTATCTTAGTGTTAGTTGCTCAAGGATTGCTCAAGGATTTTAGAGATCACAAAATACCAAGCTCTGTACCACACTTTAGGTTCCCAGATTCAATTACATGGTTTTTCTATTTATAGGAGTGCTGGGATTTGTTTTCACATAAGCCTTCTGCGACTCAACCCATCCTCTAAGGATAACTAGCATGGTATATGACCTTTATTTTAAGTAAATGTAGCACTGTTTAGGACAGCATTCTTGGAAGGAAGACAACATGGCAATACCAGTTTGAGACAGTTCCTTTCCACTAACTGCAGTACAACTCTACCATTTCATTTATTTTAGCTTAAATGCCTCAGTAACAGGCATTGTTACATCAGCACAAAATATGTGTGTGGGTATAAATGCTGGATGAATATTCTCAACAACAGCAAAAATGTTCTTATAAAAGGCTAAGGAAAAAGGAAGAAAGAGGTGAGGGATGCTATCCAAGTGAGTTGGTGGTTTTGATTCAAAAGATAACACTTGCAAATATTCTTTGCCGTTCTTCCAGGCTTGCATGCCAATCAGAAGTGTATCTGAATCTGTTCAACAGCCTTGGGAAAAGAGGGCGAGTTTGAAGCGGGAAAGTCTCAAGCTTTGCACGGATTTGCACAACCAGGAAAAAAAAAACCGAAAACATCCAGAAGAAAAACCTGTTTTGAAGAAGCCTGGGAAAGGTTAACAGAGCTCTCCACAACCCCTCTGGCTCTCTAGCCACTTTCTCTCCCACTGCCCCTAAGCACATGTGCTGTGAGAAGCCTGGCAGGGCCTTTTGCGAGATCAGTCTCATTCTATGACCACAATCATTTAAGTGTTGATTTTTGAAGAAGTAGGTGCAAACCAGAATACACTGACCCAAGCAGATGCCGGTAAGAACCAATGAGTCAGGCAGATGTTAAAAGCCACATTTATGCCAAAATCCCATTAAACCATATTTAATCCAAATTCCATTAAACTGTTCTGGCCTTTTCCTGCATCTCCTTCCCAGCTACTCATGATTCAGGAGAGTCAGGTCCACCCTTTGCCTTCCAAAACTGTCCTTTGCCATTTGGTACTTTGATTGGCAGTGAAGCTTATAATTAGGTCCCCAATGAGCCACAACATCACTGCTGAGTACAAGGGGATTATACAGAGGTAAAGACTTCAAGAGCGCATGTGATGTGAAGTCAGAACACCATCTATCACCTTCTGGAGTGCTAAATATACCCATATTTTACTATATACTTGTCTACTTAGCTATCTCGAGAGCAGTCTGTATCAGTCCCTAAAGAAGGCGGTTTGCTATTTATATATAATGTGCTTAGCAACTTTTGTCACTAAAGTTGCATAGACATATTCTACATGGGGCTTTTCATCCTTATAAACTTCAACACGGGAAAAATCTACACTACAAACTAATCTTCACAGGTTCTTAGAAAGGGATGTTGTCAGGCAGGATGAGTGTCCTAACACCTCCGAGAGCGTAATTCCTGTAAACTGACAATTTTAACAATGTTTAGAATATGGCACGAGAAATAAGTTATACAAGCAGCCATTGAAAAATTTTCCTGTATTCCATCTACAAGAATGGTAGGTTTTTGTGTTTTACCCTAGATTTTCACAAAATAAAGATGTACATAGAGCCCCTCAAGAAAGAAATATGCCAGATTACTTGCATAAGCCAGGTGAGACTGCCAGATCATCTTTTCAAATTTTTCCCCAACTCTAAAGCTTCTGGAACCACAACAAGCAGCCACATTGACTCACGTGGCTGAAGACGATCACCAAGACTCCTTAAAATCTCAACTGTGAAAAAACAAGATAGAATCAAAGGCACAGTGCTAAAATAAATGCTGGGGGTGTGGCCCTCGCTTGCTTAAACTCTGCCAGACAGGACCTATAATGGCATTTCAAACACATGAAGTGCACAACACTGTTCAACCAAGCTGCACCGGAGGCTATAAATGCAGCCAGAAAACCCCTCCTGAGTGTGCTGAACCAAGCAGTCTGCTCGCCATTTACCACCCGGATCTTACTGGAGTATTTTTTTTTTGAAGGGAGTGGGTTTGAAATGTATAGTATTGTTTATAAAACACAATTTTTCTTAATTAAGCCGTGTTGTGAAAGCATAAAAATAGCCTTTTGGGGATAGCAGACTAACTGTAGAGACATCACAAAAATATTCCTGTGTGATGTGAAAAGGTGTGAAATACATGTTTTAAAAAGAAATGTGTGGCTTATGTTTTACTCTGCTTCCACTATGCAGCTGTATGGCTGCTTGTGTTCTGTTAATAAACTCAGTGCTCTGCCATTATCCCACTTAGTGTCTGGATAAGCACAACTGGTGCACAATTTTGGGTACATAAATACTTAATGTCAATACCTTTGGTGGATAGCAGCGCTCAGGTGTCAGCTCTGCCACAAAGAGAATTTGATTAAGTCTCCTGCAAACCGCTCTATTAAGAACACACTGATCCCACGCCATTCACAACTACGAAGAAGGGGGGGGGTCCTCTGCGTCTCTGAATGACTCTCTAATCTCTCTCTGAAATACGGGCCTTTTCATTATAAGGACACATAAAACCATACAGAATTTTTTCCAGCTTTGAATCGCAGCCACATCTTGTGTAGAACGTCCCAGCTCCCAGGCGGCACAACGCAACACGAACACAGAAAATAACAGCGTCCCTGAGAGATGCATCTCATTGTCAAACAGCGGCTAGTGACTCACATATTAGGCACTGCATAATTACTTAAGCAAATTTTCAGAGTAAAATGTTCCATGTTACATGGTAGCTCACTGCTAAAGCTCCTGGCACAAAGACGCCTTCACTTACAGCTGCATAACCTTAGCTACTCTGGTCGTACATTAAAAATGTCAGCCAGTGGATCGATATTACACATGAACTCAGTAGGTAAGTAAGTTTTGAAAAATCTTTCTATCTTCTTTGGGACGAAATGTATTTAAAAGATGTCTTCCGAGCACTCTGTGACATACCCAGGCTAGTTACAAACTCACCAAATGGGGAATGGACATGCATCAGCGAGGAGCTCTTCGCTGCCTGCCCGCAGAGATGAAGGGGATATTCACGCGGGAACTGCTCAAAACCACTGACCACACACCTGGTTTAAAGCTAGTTCGAGCGGATGCTGCAGCCTCGGCAAATGTATTCTCCCAAGGATGGCAAAACCTTTTGTCACTGGGACTAGTGTTATCCATTTACGCAAAGTCTGGGGCTCTGATCTAGTTTCACCTAAATATATACATACTCTTTACTGGAGATAAAATGCATGTTGCTTGAAGTCATTACAGGATGATATAAATTGCTAGTTATTGGTTGATAATTTTTCCTTGGTGGTAAAACAATCAGCCTCTTCATGTTCAGTCACAACACACATTGGTGAGAATATGACCTATTATAAAAAGTGGGGAATTTAACAGAGATATTGGTATTCCATGAGAGCCCTGCATGTGCACTTGATGTCTGGGGGGACACAAGAGATGTTCGATCCTTTCCTGGATTAAGTATACTGAATAACTTTGATTTCCCTCCTGTTCTCTCTGAAAATGACAACATGGTTGTCCCAGCCAGGACCAGCAAGGGCAGAACGTTGTCGTAACATCCTTCTAATCACATTTCTCATGACCAAGTGACATGACTGTGTCCTAGACTAGAAACAAAACAGTTATCTTCTACAAGGGGAGAAATTTTGCTTAATCCAAAAAGGAAAGAGTGAGTTAACTTTTCCAACTCAAAATGAAGTAGATAGTTTTCTAGGCATGTTCTGCAATTACACCAGCAACTCTAACTGGTGCTGAGGTGTATTTGGTTATGTTTCCTCCAAAGCATTTCCCTGAGTTTTTTGAACTTGCAAAACTTTACTGGAAACAAAAGAAAAATTGGATTTTCGCAAAGATTCTCAGAATTGCTGCTCATTAGAGAACGTTTTTGTTAAATTATTTGCTTTCTTATCTACAGTTCCAGCTGGAAACCAGAAAACCATTTTGCTGAGTACTTCAGCAACAGGAAGGCTGCATTTTCAGGAGGGACCCAGCACTGCGTGATTATTCACCAGGAGTCTTAGCTTTTCTCTCCAAAGTCCCCAGCAGCAATCTAGACTTTCCCCTCTGACTTTGAGGTTTTACAAGAAAAACAATAGGAAACCTCTTTCAAAAATCTATTAAGTCCCCCAAAAAACACCAACAAAAAGTGGAATAAGCACTTCTTGCCCTGTATGCATCACGTTCAGAATAGCAAGCCTGGATTTGACATATCTAGGCACCACAGTGTATCTGCTCAATCTTTCTGGTCTGCCAGTTGTTGTCCCATTCATAGCCTGCACTCTTTCATTTCTTACATGATGCTCAGGCTCTCTTTTCCGATGATACATAAACCTCCCAGTATCATTTTGGCCCTGGTGGCTATGAAAACTGCACGAAGAGAGAAAATGGCTCATTAAGATCTCTCCCCCACCTGAGTTTTTTCTTTTTCTTTTTTTCTCCCCGCACCCCACCCCTTGCCATTTTTCTTGTATTTCAATGTTATTTTTAATATTTAATAACAGCTCTGGTCGCCCATCCCAGAGGGGCAACTGCTATAATACCCCAGGCGTTCTCTCCCTGCATTGACTTTGAGCCTACGTAAAACAGACCAAGCAATAGGGCTGAGCTCTAGTGGCTCTTAATTATTCTGTTTTTTGTAATACTCTTTATGCCGGATCTTGTAAGACCTCAAATCATTTTACACCCATCTACAGGAATTATATACAAAATCACTTTCTCTTTCACTGCAATGGAGCTAGTTGTTGAAGGCAGCCATTATTTGACAGCCCACAGAAATATCGTACAATAGATTAAGTAAAGAACACTCAAATGCACATTACACCATAGCCATCACAGTGAAAATTGTGGCTTCTGCACAAAATGCTCCCAGATATTAAAACAAGCTTAGGTTGTGGAGGGATTTTGTTTATTTTTTTGTTGTTGTTTTTAAAAAGCTTTCTGAAGAAAATTTTCAGTTTCAGCTAAAACCTAAGTGTGTCTAACAGAGACACTTGATTACAGTTCAGAGCCTTAAAACTTTCAGATTTTTCTTCTTTGAGCCTTCACCCTCAAAAAGAAGGGAAAAACTTCCAGGTAGCAGAATGAACAGAAAAATTGGTTGCAGATGTATTTTTCCAACCAAAACCCACAATCTCAATGGAAAATATTCAAGCAGCCCTTAACGAAACTGTTCTGCATAAGCCTCAGTGCACACTGGTCCATCACTGCTGTGTTAGTAGTCATGATGATGGTGAATAAACAGGACAAAATGGGGAAACGTCTTGTTGGACATTGCAGTCCTACTGGCTCCAACAGGAGTTTTACATTGGGATTTATTGCAAAACCCCAGAATGTTATATTTCTGTTGTGCTCATTCAGTGGCTTTCAGTTTAATGACACAGGATGGGCAATAGTGCCAGCAGGGACGTTCCCCAAGGTCACACACACAAGTGGGACTCAAAAATCCCTGGCCATCTCGCATAGCTCTGCAGTTAGAATGTGGGAGCTCCATGCTGGCCCCATTTCTTTTGGGGATCTCAAGTAACTTGACCAAGCCTAGGTACACCACAGGAGTGCAAAGGAAATTGGAAACTAGTCCCCTCTCAACCATCCTGGATGCGATGAGCAATCCTGGTCCACTCCTGTCTACTGCCCCGCCAGGGACAAGGCAGTGCCCCACAGTGCTGCCACCAGGGAGCTGCTGTTTTCTGCAAACACCCTTAATTTCAAAACCTTTCCCCAAACATGAGGAGGAGCGCACGCCACGCTGAGAAACAACAAAGCCCAGCAAGCTTTGGCAGCCCTGCAGTTTCCTCGCCGGGAAGCAGTTCCTCCTGCAACCTTTCCCTACAAAGCATACAAGTTTTAGTACTACTTTCAAACACCTAGAGAGTTCGTCGGCAAGGAGTTATTCTTGGTGATCACAGGAGGATTGTGGGTCTGACCGGCCTGGGGAAGCCAAGGTACACTGCAAAAGCTCCATAAGAAACAGCTAAGGCTCTACGACTAGAGCTGTTTGAGAGCACATTGGTAGGAATAACAGGGCAATTTATCCTTGATGAAATTTGGTTTTTTTGTCCACTTGCTTTATTTGTTCCCTCAAGGAGATTAGTGCTTTCTTAAGTTTAGGAAGACTACTGAACCCTGAAAAAATCAGTGTATGTGAAGCTTGCTGGAAAACTACCTCTGGTATGTTCATACAGTACACTACATTGATTATGTTGCATACACAGTCTCTTAGCACATTAAATTGCTTCTCCCTGAAAGCTCTTCTCCCACTGAGTCTGCTAATTGTTTCTGCTTTTAAAAGTTATTAGTGAATTTAGAGTTGGGTATAGATGCTGGTTTAATAACCCCCGAGACTGAAAAACAGGTATTGGATAAGCACTAGCAGCAAAAGCCTCCCTGCACCGTTTATTAAACATGACTTAGAGAGACCACCCCCCAAAAAGAGGAAAGCATCAGTGCATTCCTCATCCTCCCGCGACACTGCCATAATAAGGCCAACTTCTGCCCCAAGGTAGGGCCTCAACCAGCTCCTCCCGAGAGCAAACCAGCTCCTCACTGACACAAGGACACCATGTACAGTGCTCCTGGACACAGAGGTGGACGAGTCTGTGCCCTCAAAGCGCTTTCAGTTACCATCTGTGCACAGATATTGGTACCTAGGCAACGGGACAGGAGCCACTGACACTCCCCACCACAGAGGAGTTGCCAAAAAGGCACGGTTCCCTGTCGGCTTTCCCTCCTCACCACCAAGCTGGGCAGGACAGACTGTAATTTAGAATGAACCCGTTTCTCAGCACAAGCCCCCTGAGCCATCTGTCCCACCCATGCCACCCCCACTTATCGTTTCCAAGAATAAATCACCATTTCTTTACCCTTTTAGAAGAACATTTTTCTTTAGCAGTGTGGTGATCAACACACCCCTTTCTCCACCTGCCCAAGGTGCAGCAATTGTGTGATGCCAAGCTGGAAGCTGCTTCCCTTTCTTTATAGTGTATAGTGGGAAGACTTGATTTTGATTCCTCGTCTAGACCCCCTTGCTCTCTCTCCAAAGCCATTCAGCAGAAGCTGAACATGTAGTGTCAAGCTTCAATGTTACAGAAGCACTTTCTGGCTGAAAACGTGTCCCACAATATCACATCCAGGCTGAGCCAAGCTTTGGGAATCCCAAATCATCCCTGGGCTCCCACTGCTTCTCCCACTCTTACCCGCCTTCTCAAGCTGCTCTTTCAGAGATGAGATGCTGTTCCCTTTAACAAGGCACATTCTAACAAATCAACAAATATTTTTCCTTGAACAGGGCTCTTGCTCTTATTCCCAGGTGTGCATTCACGTACATCTCCCACCTGCTTTGGAAATCCCATTTGAAACTGCACACCAGAACATTTTAAGACTCATGAACTGATATGGTGGGAGGGAGAGAAGAAAAAAGAAAGTTGCTTGAATACCTTTGAGATGATGAAACAGCAGGACAAATACCCCCAAATGCAAAAACTTCTCCAGTTCAAACAATAATTGAAAAATATTTAATAGTTCCTTTGTGTCTGCTCTAAAATAAGAGGTGCCCAGGGAATGCATGACCATGCAAAATGTTCCCCCCCACAATTCTCTGAAGCATCCTCTCTAAAAACGTAACACCACGCAAATCTGAATGCAGCCTCTATGCCAAGGGCGATGCCAAGTTCTAGTGGGCACCAAAGTGTGTTGTCCCCACACAGCGTCTCAGGGAAGCGGTTCTCTCAGCTGAGAAACCTTGGGCAGATGACCAAAGAGGTGCTCCAGCCATCCAGACCTCCAGAAAGCTGCCAGCAAGATCACAAGGCAGAGAAGGGATATGAACTCTCACACTTCTATGCTAACCTTCAGCTCTTCTGAGGATGTAAGCAGAGGTGAAAAGCACTTCATCCCACATATGCCTCCCTGTAAGCACCTGACACAAGGCACCCGCAGCAAAAGGGTGCTGGCAGAAGCTGGCTGTGGTTTGCCTGTTTTGCTCGCACAGTAAATGACAGCATTTCTGAAACACAAGGCTTTAACTTTTAAAACCAGCTTCTACTTTTTATAGAAGCAATTTAAATACAGCCACAGTGTCCTTCTATTCCAGAAAGCCAAATGTAGGCCAAGCACAGCCTGAAATGACGTGTCAACATGATGAAAACCTACGCAAGTTTGAAGCAGCAGCAGCCTGTGGTTTAGCTATCGGGTGAGCATGAGGAAGACGGGAAAGGCTATCCACCAGTTTTCTGCCAAGTACAAAGCTCAGACACCCTTGAATGAGAATACCACAATGCAAAGAAAATACCTTCATTTCAAACCAAAGGGGCTCTAAAAGGTGTCACATTTTTCACTTTGAATTATTTTTCTAGACTTCAGTGTTTTCTGAAGATCTGCACTGCTAAAGAGTGAACTCATTTTGTTTTTAACCCTGAAACTGGGGCACTGGCTATCCACACACTGTGCTCCCTCCAAGCGGTACCTCAGGACAAGGCGCAGGCACCCTCTTGCAGTGCTGAGCACCCAAAGCAATGGCAGCAAACAGCAGGTTTCTTGCCAGAGAAAGGAGTCTCCAACTGGCAAACGTTAGCAAATCTCCCAATACGTGCCGGAAGAGGTGAAGAACGAGTCTCAGATGTTTACACACACCCTCCAAGAACATTACAAATGTGTAAAATACCTCATTATGTAGGGGCAAAAAAGCAAGAGAAGAAGGGTTTACTGAATCAGGCCCTTGGGGGTGTATTGTATAGACATTTCCTTCATGCATAATATTAGCAGCCATCTTCCTAAAAATCAAGGCACTGATACATTCCTACACAGAAAGGAAAGCAGGTAAACAAAGGAGCATGTGCGGGCATCTTCCTCTGCTAGTCATGTCTTTCATCTGCCCACCCTCAGCCAAATTCAATTACTCTTTCTTTTAATATCAAATAATTCAACCAAACTGACTAGAAGTTAAAATGACACACAAAACATGAAAGCCATAAAATGCTTCCGAATATACTTCTGCCCTCTCATTTTGCTTTTATTTTAGTCTCTTGTGTATTGATTAAGCCCATCTCACGGTGTTCGCTATTGAAATTAGACCACCAGATCCTTGGAGTAAGTGCAGGGGCTCTTCTAAACGGCCAAAGATTTTGTGGCATTTAGGTAGATGATCTTGGTATTCACAGCACTACGGCCAGTCCAGTAAAGCAGACTCCAAAGTATTCAATACTTAAACTGCATTTATCTCAACCTATGAGTTTTCTCACTTTTACTCTTCTGATTCTCCCCCCCATCCCACCAGGGTGGGAGTGAGTGAGCGGCTGTGTGGGGCTTAGTTGCCAGCTGGGGTTAAACCATAACAAGTTGTCAGATTTTTTTATTATTATTAGTTTTAACTATTTAGCTGGTTTTACAGCATCTTTGAGATCTCTCAGTGCCTCAGATGGCTCCGATGCCAACTGCTCACCAAACGACACCACACATGTTTTTCAAGATGGCTGCTATCAGCAAGCTAGTTGGGAAAGGCTTTTTTAATTAAAAACTCTGATCCTGACTGCCACTCATTATTTATTTATAAGGAGAAGCATCTTCCCCTGAGCTTACACACTCCTGGGAAGAGACCATGCTCTTCCAGGCGTCTCAAGGCAGTGATGAGGCAGACGTGGCTCTTCCACACCAGACCCGCCCTTCACTGACACTTTGGGTTTGATGCCTCTCCGCAAACAGGCAGCAGTTACCTGAACATTCAAGCACTATTGCCAGCAAAGCAGCATCCTGATGGACCACACAGCCAGCCCGGGTGGGGAGACATGTCCAGCCCATCTCCCTCCTGGCCCCGGGTGCTCTGGTCCCACCAGTCCCTCTGCAACCAAGGGCAGCCCCAGTCACATCCCATCAGCTCTGGGGAAGAGTCGGTCCAACATCATGCCTTGCTTTCCTTCCCTTAACCTGAGGACAACCTGTCCCTCCTTCCACAAGGGTTGCCATGTCTTTCTCCACCTCACCAACGGCCAGATGAAGGGAGAGGCAAAGCACCGCTTGCTCCTCTCATTCCCCAGAGACATCACAGCTTTGGGAGAATGAAGTTGAGTTGATTTTGACCTGTGTCTCACTGACAAAATCACCAGCTAAAAGCTTTTAACTGGTGATATTAAAATCATAGAATTATAGAACAGTTAGGGTTGGAAGGGACCTTGAAAGGTCACCTAGTCCAACCCCTCTGCAGTGAGCAAGGACATCTTCAACTAGAGCAGGTTGCTCAGAGCTGGGATGTTTCCAGGGATGGGGCATCGACCACCTCTGTGGGCAACCTGGGCCGGGGTTTCACCACCGTCATTGTCAAAAATTTCTTCCTTATATAGAAGGAGCACACTTGTCTGCCGCGTCCCAGGTAGAGTTGCAGAGTGGCAGTTAGTCATCCTCTCCCTGTAATCGGAGCAACATTGCTATGGATGTCACTCAGGGAATAAACATGAACCTCTGCAATCCATTTTTGCACTCGCTTCCCCATTTCTAATCTGGCCTTAAGCATCCTGAATACACTGGGATGTGAAGCGTTACGACAAGACACACTGTCAAATCCTGGATAAATATCCTGCCAAAATTCTGACTTTTAGAAGCAAGCCTCTACTGAAGCCATCTCAGGACCTGCTTTTTTACAGCAAAACAAAGCAAGCATGTTCCACAACTATCTGTATCATGCCTGGGGAAGACACGGAAAGTAACTCCCAAACAGTCTGTCACTAAGATTAAATACATTGCTGTATATTTTTAATCCCTCTCATGCTGCCACTTCCATAACCACCTATTTCAATGCCTCTCCACACCAAGGGCTGGTGATGCAAGAGCTCATCGGGTTTTTCAGGGCCAACTGTACAGACCAGTCATCAGTTCACCTGGAAACAAGGACATTCAATACAATTTTTTTTGTTTTCACAGCTTCTAAGAAATAGATGGGGGGAGCTAATATTAGCTCTTCCAGGAATAGTTAGGTGGCTAAAAGGAGAACAAAGGTGATAAAACAGACTGCCTGCAGCAGCTGCAGGAGAGGTTTTATTCCTCCAGCCTGTCTGTTGTTATCCCCAACAGCCTCTGCCTTTTGTTGTCACTTGATGGAAGACGTGGACAAAACCTTTGGGTCAGCTCTGAGACACCCACCGTCAACAGGGGATAGGATTAAATGCACATCAGCTAAAACTGATCACGCTGGTAGGTTTGGCTTTCTACAAATATATGTCAGTTGATAAGGAAGGAAGAACCTCTGGCCAGCTCAAGCAGCTCTTCCTATCTGCTTTATTAAAGACCATACATCACTGCACGCCAGGGTGGTGAACAATAACGTGAAACACTTTGCATTCCCATGAAAGCCCTCACTGTAAAACCTCAAGGTGCTTTAGAGAACTGAACATGTATTTTGCAGATTCCTTACTGGGGAGATGCTACCCAAAGAGACAAAGGTGGTTTTGACCCGAATCACAGCAGTACACACAGAGCTGCAGTGGGACCCTGAGCTCCAGTGTCGTCTCTGTGCAAGCAGGGTGTGTTTACCACACACACTGAGGCTGCTGCCATCCCCTTTTCCTCATTTCTGATCCCACCACACAGTACTGAACATGGGATCCCTGGGACCAAACGAACGCTACCCTTTCTGTGCCTCAAAATTCCCAATCAGATGGCTCCACGTTCACTCTTTGCTCGCCCTGGACAGGAGGGAGAAAGATCCTGCTCTGCAACAAATGGAAATGAAGTGGGTTAACTCCTGCCTTGCAAAAGCCCTGCTACAACTAAGTTAGAGCATCAAAGGCCATGAGTTAGAATTCCTCCTGGATGTCTCACTTGCAATGAGTTGGGTAACAGTGGGGAACTGCATAATTTGTTTCCATTTTTGTGACTGCGTTCTGTCTTTTTGGGCCACCACCAGGCCTGGCTTTAATGGCTTGCAAATTATACAAAGGAACAGTCATAAACTGTACTGAAGTACTAAAGGACTTCCCCCGCCCCCCCCCCCCCCCCCCCTCAGAAACAAAGGCTTGACATGTTGCTGCCTTATTAAGCCTATCGTGAATATGCCTGCTTGGATGACTATAATTATGGGAATTTAGTAGGGTCTTTTGTTTTGCTGTATAAGCTAAAAAAAATAGGGGGCTGGAGGAAATGGAAAATAAAAGACTACTGGACATAAAAAAGGTTTCCAGGGACCACGAGAGAGTGGGAAGAATTACTGTTAGCAGAAACGTGAGTTCTGGATGGGGTTAACAGTGCTGGACAGTCATTAAGCAACAAGTATTCAGCAAGCAACAGGGCTACAAGGAAGATGCCTGGGAACCACATCATATCCCATAGCCTCTTCAGTGGTGCAACTCGATTTGAGCTCATGGGAAGGTACGGCTCCCAGAATCAGACCACCATGCCCTGGGCTCTAACATACCTACAGCACCATTTTCCCAGCAATGTCCTCCAGAGTCATCTTTGACCCCCATCAAGTAACATCCTTCCAGTGCTCTGTCAGCCAAGAACAAACCTACTGAATCCTACGCTGAGTGAAGGTGGAGGCTGAATTGAATTTTGCCTTTAGAAGAGCTCCACTGACTGCCATGCAAATCTCAGCTTGGAGGTGCGCTCTGGGGGCTGTGCATCTCAGGCCAGGGCAGAATCTGCTTGTGAAGGCAGTAATTTGGCTCAGCGGTGGACACACTCTATCCTATATACGTACACAGGTTACCATGAGAGGAAGGTCTGCAATCACTCTTACAGCACGAAAGGGAGCCAGCAAAACAAGCATTGGCAGCACTGTGAACAAGGTGGATTTACTCCATAGCATAGATTGAGTTACTGAAGATCCTCAACAGGAGACCTCAATGCTGTGTCCTTCATTCCCTCAAACGCAACCAAGGAAGGCAACACCCCAGAGCCAAACGGGGATATCACCTTGCAAAAAATATATCAGTCACAGAAGCAGCTTCTAGTGCCTCGCCATTGACTTATTTAGTGCAACCACAACCTCAGCTGTGTGGTACAGTCCTGACATCAGCCATAAGAACAGCAGAGGCAGACAGTCCTGGCATTTGGGGAAAGGCAGATTTGTTACATGAACAGAAGCTTGGTTTCACTCATTTCTGTATTCCTGCAAACTGCACAACTCTGAAATAGAAAGACATAGATTTTCCCAGATGAGCCCCGAAACTCAAAAGCTAGCTCCTGTCCCAATTTCTGCATAATCATCACATGCAGACAGGGAATGTCTGCCTGCACAGGTATAAAAGCTAATAGCTAATTACAGAATAAAACAGCTTCTGGAGTGGTATTTTTTCCTTGCCAATTTGGACAGTTGAGAGCAAATAATGGCTTGTCACTGCTGTATTTTCCCTGCAATGGGAGCAGGCCTGAGAATCCCACAAGAAATGTGTGGATCTGATCCTGTGATGAGTGTCTGTTTTGGATCAGCAACCAGCAAGGTACCTTGGTGCCCTGTGTGCACACTCTTTCCCCAGACAACCCTCTGCATCTATTAGCAGCATCTGCTGCTAATAAACAAGAAGTCAAGCTACCAGCTCACTGCTATTTTTGGATTAGAAGCCTGTTTTGAAAGCCAAGGAAATTTCCAGCTTTCGCAAAGGCCTTTAACCTTCTTTATGTGGGAAACTACCTGCTGTGTATTCCCACCAGGCATATACTCACATACAGATTCTTTAAATTACTTGAAATGCTATTAGCTTAATTTCCAAATCAGAAGCTAGAGCACGCTGTCAGAAGAGAGAAAACAGGTTATAAATTAACATTAGCCGCAAGTGTAATATAAACCCAACTCTATGATGCTGACAGACAGATGAGCCATCAGTTGTTCATACAGGCGGGCACTGAGCAGTGAAGGAAGACCCCTTTTCCCATGCCACTGGAAGCTCTGGGAGCTAAGCCACACACTCTCGAGATCTCGGCAGTGAGCATTTGCACAGTCCATGCCATGACAGTCCTGTGGAAGCAATAAGCTCGGAAAAGCAGCAGTGCTAAGGTCAGAAAATCTGGCATCTTATGTCCTTACAGACAGATTTGCAAGAAAACACTGAGCTCTCTTTCCACTGCAAGATATCACATAGCATAACACCAAAACAAGCACTTCTGCCACAATCCTCAGGGTCAAGATAAAAAGTCATTGCAGATTTAAGTTGAAGGAAGGCAGTGGGATTATTCCCATGATGAATAAAACACCTTGTCTTGCACTGCAACTAGCCCTGACACTTTTCTCTAATACGTATAATAGATATAAATCGGCCTCAAACAAAACCACAGATCCTTAGTAACTCTCTTTCAAAATCACGATCTCAGTTTGGTTTCTCAATCCCTTTATTAGCACTGGGTGTTTCCAGCAGAATTCTGCCAGCATTCAAATCTCTGCACGCAGATCTCAAGGTATGGAAGGGTTTAAAGCCTGGCTCAAGTCACAAATCATCTAAAAGTCATAGACTCATCAAATGCTAGTTTTTAGTTCCTTTGTATCAAGTGCCAGCAGTCTGCACGTGCCCAATGTGAGCAAAATTGGAGGCACAAGAGCACGGGACTGAGACACATAAGCCAAATGCAACACAAAAGCTCCAGCTCAAAGCCCAGTTTAAAGAAAGAACTCAAAACTAACATGTTCCTTCTATTTCTATTCAAAACAAATATGCAGTTTTTCCATCAGTGTTATAATTTGGGGGTAGGTGGTGAGGTCTGACTCAGGACTTGTGAATGCTTCGGGCTGGCAGTGCTGCAGCAACAGGGGAAACCACCAGTAAATGTCCTTTCTTCTCAACCCTGCAGAAAATATTGCAACCAGAGAATCAAAGGGCTGCAATACCAACAAGGGACCAACTTAGAGGGGTTCTTCAGTGACATTTTGCTGCTTCCCCTCACACACACACAAGCCCAAACTCTCCTGCCTGCTCCAATGCCCCGCTTGCCCTCCCTCCTCCCCATGTATTTGCTGCATTGTGTACAAGCTGGAGCCCTGAATATTCCCCCTATTCCAAAACTATCCGGGCTCTGATTAGGGAATGAAACATGCGTCACACTATCTGCACATCAAAGACCTCGCAGCCACAGCATCTGCAGGGATGGGAAAGGGAAGGAACAGAACAGAGGTGACAGTAGGGACTGATTTTGCGTAGGGGGAGCTCCCCATTGAGATTTTTGTCAGCGTATTTAAAAGATCTGGGAGGCTGCAGTTCCTCTGAGCTTTCACAATTCCTGCTCAGCACAAGCCCAGCTTCACTGACCCTCCTCCCTCCCCTTGCAACCCTTCTTAGTATCCAAACAAAGTGTCAGCTAGAGACTGACGTCAGACTGAAATCTGCTGGTGGAAAGTTGTTGGTTTTGCATTTTTATTTTTCTACTTAAGTCTGCATTATCCACAGCAACTCAAATATGCAGATAGCTTAGATAACAGAAACCAGTGTCTCCAGTACGTGCTAGAAGGAGATTGTCAGAAAAGAGAAGCCAGACTCTTTCAAATGCCCCGAGATGCTCAAATCTTTTTTGCTTTTCCTTAACAGCCAAGGTCCTTTTTTGCCCCCTCTCCCCACTTCTTTGATATAATTACAAAAGAAAAATACTGGTCTTCAGATACTAATTTCACTGCCAGACTCTCTCAGTCTGAACACATCCTTGCAGTCACTCAAGGATTTTATGCACCACCCGCAGAAAATACCTGGTGTTGTCTCCTTCCTGATCCTGGTGAAAATCTCCCCAAAGTTCAGCATTGCCAGAGGGGTGCAGCAGGTTTAATTCTGTCCAGATCTTTGCAGCTGATGGACTGCTCCATGAAGGCCATGCCTGAGCAGTCAGCTCAGTTGTAGGTGCCTAACCTTGCAGTATCCAGCCGAACTGGCTTGTAGAGCACTAACAGATTTCCAGGGAGAGAAGCACAGGGCAATAGATCACTTGAAGATAAATTTAAGCTGCCTGTTATTTAGACTCACTTTTCTTGGTTATTGTTTAGAGATCCCTTCAAAGCAGCACATGGAGCACAGCTCAGAAAGCACTGCTTTAACTAATACACCTGAGACACCAGTTGCTGGGGCTCAGCAAGCCTGCACAGCTTGAGGGCCGCCCACCAATCCTCAAATTCACTAGAGAGAGAGAATGCCTGGATGACAGGGAAGGATAACGTTCTAGGCTCTGACCTCTCTTTGAGATGATACCCTAATTCTCAAATCTGCTATCTGGTAGTCCTCCGAACACTTAAGTGAAGAATCCACTTACTTCAGATGTACTTGAAGAAGCCTGTCTTCCCTCTGTGCAAACCAGCACAGAACTTGCAAATACTGAGATGCTGCAACTCAGTGATGAACAACCACTGCCACCTTCTCTATACTTCTGCAGAAAACTTTCAACCACTCATCTAGAGAGATCTGATGGTGCACGGATTTCTGCAGAAGCAGTACTGAAGGTAGGGTGCAGAGAGGTGATGGGACTACTTCTGCGCTGCCCAAGCAGCCAGCAGCACATCTCCAGCCTCCTAATTCCATGCCAAAGCCTTCAGACCTTGTCACAAGAGTGTGCTCTCTAATGAGATGACTTACATGACTAATCAACACAGTGTGAATTGTAAATGTCATCTAGTGTGGTCTAAACCACGGTTCAGATTTCCCTTTGGGAGAAGCCTCCTGCTTTAGAGACTGATATTTATTTTTTAATGAACACACGACTATGGGTATTCATGTGGATACTGGAACAGATCGGAGGAGGAGTGTGCACATACCTTAATCATCACTTCAATCTGGTTTCTAGTATTTTGTAGATTTTTCCTATCCTTTTCACAGCTCCAACAAAGAACAACCCATTAGCTGAACTCAAAAATAAACCCCAACAGCTTCAAGCTATAAATAACCAAGTCAAATATGCAGGATGCTGTAAACTCCTATTTTCACCATGCAAGGACAAGAAAACAGGAAAGGCAAGGAGAAAGGGTGGAGTTAGATTTTTTTTTTTTTTTTACAGCATATTGCTGTAACAACAGATAATGCTTATATACAAATGCTGTGCAGATTGTCAAAAAGACACATGCATGAGCTGCAGAATCACAAACCACCACACAGGTTGAGTGTTCAGATATCTCTGACCAGCCTACAGCCATGAGACTGAGAACGGTATGAACGCAAAGCTTACAGCAGGAAAGCCACAGCACATGTAGAGCTGTGTGACAGGAAGTCTTGAACTTGCGAGCTCCTCGTTTCCCAAAACCATCTTTTTCAGGACTTGAAGGTTGTGAAAGTGCAAAGTGCTGCAGCTGGAGCAGTGGTAGAGAGGGGAGAAAAGATATTTAAAAAATATTTTAAAAAATTTAAAAAGAAAATCTACACACTTCAATGCTGACATGATCACCTGTTTCCAAAAACCCCAGAATTATGTGCCCCGTTAAGTTTGCCAAGTCCACAAAAATAGAGGATTACTTCCTGCCTGCCTAAACTCCTCCTGTAATTTCTAACAGGCTGCCATAAGCCAGTGACTGCAGCCACCACCATCCCTTGGAAAGAGGCCATGGAAGCCCCTTGCGGATGTTTAGGTGTCCCCCTCACAGGTAAATGTCTCCGTGACCAATCTGGACGGACCCATTCGGGTGAGTGGAATTTGGTCAACCCCAGCACCACTGAGGCATCTAGACGAAGCACATTGCTGGATGCTGAGGATGCCCCAG
Organism: Phaethon aethereus; assembly: GCF_964289735.1. Lineage (NCBI taxonomy): Eukaryota > Metazoa > Chordata > Aves > Phaethontiformes > Phaethontidae > Phaethon > Phaethon aethereus. Next base: position 1,876,362 of record NC_138586.1, on the reverse strand, counting down.
AGGTCAGTGATGCTCAGCACCTCTCTTTGGCCAAGTGGGCTACAGGCTTTCTGTCCTGGCATCTTAGCAGTAGTTCTCCATGCTCAAATACCCTGCAGGACACCTTAACAAACTCAGTACCTTTCTCCCAATTTGCTCCTTCTCCTGTTTCATAAGACGAGCTTGCATACCTTGTTTTTAAAATAATGGTTCTCATTATATTCAGGCATAACTATTTCTGTTTAGGGATGAAGCAAAGAAATGGTATAAATTATGCGTAAGAAAACCCTTTGGCATTTTAACAGGCATTGGGAAGAACCAATTTCAGAACAATGTCTTATAATGGATGTCTCCATGGATACCTCTTTGTCAGCACCTCATTAGATAAGAGCTCAGACATGTACAAGTATCTTCTCCTGCATTTCAGAAGGTACCTCAAGAACACTAATTATGCAAATATCCATCCTCTAACTGACAGATACTTATGAGTTCAGGTGACAAAATGGATAAGCTAAGCCTTGCCAGGAAAGGAAAGCAAGGTATTTCATTTACGAATTTCTTCTTACGATTGCTGACACTTCGACAGTTACCAGAGACCAGGGAACCCCTTTGGGCCACAAAACTGCTTCCCCCCGACCCTTTTCTTTTTAACAGCGAGAAGATAGAAAGGAAGAGACAAATGGAGAAGCAGAATTCAGAGAGCAGCATCTGGAACACCTGTGGTGGTTGAAAGAAAGCAGAAGAGTCTGCGTGGCAGAACCATCACCAGGACTAGGCAGGACCCACTAGCTGGAGAGACACAGCCCAGAGGAGTTAAGACGAACACTCTTGCTAGATAGTTCACAGATTAGTGACTAATTAGTCTCCATAAGGACAAATGCTTCAATTAGAACAAGAATCCAGCTCTGGTAGAAACACAGGAACCACAAAGATAGCTTGACTTCCAGAACAGTATCAGAGGCACTAGAAAGACAAAGACAGCATTGAGAGACCCTTGTTACCTGTAAGCTAGACACAGTTAACAAAAACCTGAGAAACAAGGTGAATTGTAGGAGGCGGGTCACATCAGGACCTCTAGATTGTTCTGAGCACAGCAGAGGTTGTAAGTGCTGCAATCTCCTACTCCTGAAGCAGCTGGGAGCTCACTCAGATCCTAGCATGGCTTAGAGCTGCTGCAGGGAAAGGTTTTTCTCTATCCCTGAGCAGTCACTGTAAGTCAGTCTAATTCACATGAGAAATCCTTTGGACTGCTCTTAATTATGCTGATGTGCAACAGTCCAATGGGACTATCTACCCGCTGGGGATTGCTGGCATGCTGCTTCTTGGCTGCACTGCCTTCCTTGCTTCCCAGGTGGGAGCAGAGAAACTGGGAGCTCTGTAACAGGGGAAAATCTCCCACCACCAGCCTGCTGGGTGTTTGAGCCCCTTCCCATGGCACCATGACAATGCTCAGGACTGAACCTGCAGGGATGACATCAAAGTAGAACAAAAAGTCTTACTGAATCCTTAGGGGGATAATCCAAGACAAGAGTTGCCTATTGGAAGTAATTTTTACTGGAGACCTTCCTGTGAGGTGTTTCTATTTCAGGCATGCTACTTTGAAAGCTCAGGAACAAAGTGGAGCCCTGCCAGTTCCTCACATCCAGAACAAAGATAGCTCACCTGAGAAGCTGCCACTGCAATGCTTCAAACAGAAACTGGTGTTCAGTCTTAGGACTGGGAAGTTTGGATAAGGCAGGAAGTTGGATCTGCGCAGCAGGTTTGTACAGGTAAAAAGTCAGAGCCTGGGAGCACTGCTGTGTCCTCAGCACACTTCTGACTGGCACCAGCTCAGACCCAGCATAGAATAGGGTCCAGACTAAGAGAGGTGGATAGGAACATCGAGAACTGTCCCGGAAGTACAGCTGTCTGCAATTAAAGCTGACGGATATGCAGAGATACGGTTTACTGGGAAGGGTTGCTGAGTTAGAAATAGTTACCCTGCAAGCATCATCTTGCTAGCACTCAAACTGCTGCTCACACCCTTGTCCAAAGTTCATATGAAGTTCAGCTTATGCGTCTCAACTTAAAAATTAAAGGTCAATTCTGAGTGTCCCCATTATCCAGGTCTACGATGAGGATACCGGCACTTCACCATTCCCACAGGAAAGGTGTGGCAGCCTGTATCAGGCAGACACAACATCAGGAGACACTGCATATATGTTACATCACCAACTTAGCATCCTTCGTTCCTTGATGGCTGTTTCGTCAGAATTCCTCTGCTGCTCATTAGCAAAAGCCTTCTTTAATCCCTGGGAAATTCAGAGCGTCAATGGGAGAGATGCACCAGAGCAGGTCAGCCTCCTCGTTTTCTCTAATCAGTCAACACCAGTGCTCTCTGCCACCGAGATCACTGCAGCCGCCTGATGCATGGCCCTCCTGCCTTCCACACCTGGCTGAAGCCACCCTTAGCTCCCACTGCACAGTCCTAAGGCATGCCAACGCTGGGCACAGTAATTGCAAACTCTTCTTTCTCTTCCTGACACATGATTTTTGACTGAGCAGTGACTGTATCCTCACTGAGCAGACCAAGTATTCCTGTTTCATCTGTCATACAAACACCAGTGGATTTAATTATGCAAGAATTGGGTCCCTTATGGCCTATCTTCATTACTAGTCCTTTACCTGAGGCTGTGTGAGCAGAAATATTTTCAGTTTTTCTAATGACAATTACTTTTATTTATATAGTGCCTGTCATCCCAAAGATTCTCCCAGCACCGTAAAAGCAAGGAAGCACTTCACTTATCCCTGAAACATAACCACCTCAACACTGCAACGTGGCACACAGTGATCTGGGCAGGAAGGGAGGAAAGTTTCCCTAACCTGTGACATGAAGGGAAAAGAAAAAAAACTTTACAGTTTTCAGCACTGAGACCTTTAGCACAGTCCTCCCAAATTAGTTAGTCCCTTCAGGACACTGCCATGCAGACACAGGGGCGGCTCTTCAGATGCACAAAGAGTACAGAAGCTTTCATGCTCTGATCATGTTGAAAACAGATTTTTTTGGTTAGACCTTCAGGCTGGAGACAGTGCTGCAAGACACAGATAAAGCTGTTGAATCAGGTACCCTAAAGTAAACATGGACGTCCTGCAGCTTGTGGAGAGCTCAGAGGAGGTTCAGGCACTTCTCAAACACAGGAAGGAAACGGTGCAATTTACAGAGAGCACGAGAGCACTTCAGAGTCTCAAATGCCACTAATTTTTAAAGGGCAGACTTATGCAAACCTGAATTTGGAGCCTTTTGTCTCCCGGTTGTTTTCTCTAAGAAACCCTCTCATAGAACAAAGCCTTGTTGTACATATGAAAGAAGATATATCCATTCCTGACAAAAACCTTCCTTATGTAAGGAAAAGTCACTAAAAGATTCCTGGCTCCTACCTCTGTTCCACTCCCCCAAGAATGGCAAACCAGGGCTTCCAGCTAGAAACCAAGCACCATTAGACTGTGATTTCCTGAAGGGTCGATCAGAACAATTATTATGCTCATGATAGGTGTGGTAGCAATTTTCATCTAAACATCTCCTCTGCAGCGTATGTGAAGAAAGTGAACAGCTAAGGTTAACCAAAACTAGGTTCTCAATATTGAATACGACATTAGAAAGTTCGGCAGCTGAATAAAAAGGACTGTAACCTATACAGAGGTCAGAAGGTCAAGAGCAGTTAATTCATTTCTACCACAGCCATCCTCTGTGAGCTGGAGGAAATCATACGGCTTTTCTGAATTACATTTGCCTATTTAGCCACACAGAGTCGTCGGGGTGATTGGAGGAAAGCACTCTGAGCGCAGACCTGCCAGCTACCCTCCATGTATACTTCTATGATATGACATCCTTTTTGTCAGAGGACTTCTTTTTATTCTTCATTAATTTCCTCAATAACTACAGCTTTCAGAATACATTTTAAAACAAAGACGTGCTTGAATATTAATGCTATCGAAAAATAATGGGATTTGAAAGTATGTCCTTGATCACGTCTAGACAGAACCAGATATAATGGATTTCTAGTATCTAGGTAGTAGATATAAATAGATTAATATTACTCAAAGACCTATGCATTATCCAGAGAGGAGTGATCCTATAGCACAAGCCCTTACCAAGTATCTATTGTCTAATGAAGAGTGAGCCATTGAGCTCCCGAATCACTACCTGCAAAGTGAAGTACCTGCAGGAGAACGGTCAAGGGTTGCTGGGGAGTTACTCAAGAGTCCACTTGCCAATCTCTTCTCTTCTGGTAAAGGGAGTGACAAATGCCATTAGAACCAACAACAAAACTGAAGCTCAGCAAACTTTAAAGATCAGGAAGCTGCATCCGAAGACTGCAGGCAAAGTGCTCTGCCAGTCTCTGAGTTCAGATAGGAATGTCAGTGTTCAAATAAAACAACTTGCCGAGAAAACGTGAACGGCAGAGGTGAGGTCAAACCCGTGTCTGAACTCCGTGACTGTGTTTCAGAAAGACAGCAGATGAATTCCCAACTCTGAGCTCCTAAGAAATTCATATTCCCACCCTGTTACAGCCAGCAGCCCAGTAAAGACATAAACTGAATTCCTCCAGCATCTTACACAGTCATAGCGGAGACTGTTGTGATCAGCTGCCCAGGCCCCTCTGACTGTTCGGCAGAGGTCCATTGACAGCAGGTGCCAAAGAGGGATTTGGATCCAGGTGCATCAAAATGAGTAAGGGCAGAGACAGTATCAAAACCTTCTCCGATCACTGTTTCTTGTGCTCTTTCACAGAGGTGTATTTTTGATTGTGAGACTCATTCAGCAATGGGTGACAGTAATGTTATCCCTGCAGACTAGCCCTATTTCTTCCTTTTGGAAGAGACACAATTCCCATGAATGTGCCCCAAATTTCTCCTGCATCCACCTCTCACCAGCAGTTAGCTGCAATCCTTGGCAGCCTCACATCAAGCTCATTACGCTAAGCTTCCAAGTTCTTCTTTCATTGAGAAAAAGCCACCATCAGGAACTGCAGACTTTTCTGGGGAGGCTTTGAGCCATGGGCCAAAGCAGCACTTACTCCCCCCCAGAGCTTGAGTCTTGGTACTGTTGAGTACCCTGAATGTTAACATTTGCAGTAGCAAACAGGGAATCTCACACAGACCTAGCTGTTGAGGAGCAGAAACATGCAGGGGTCCAGGATCCCTGTCTTGTGTTTCAGACAAGCCCTATTCTCATTACTTACGTCCACAAATTTGTTTTCCTAAGGGTAGCGCAGAAATGCTTATTTGGATCCAGAGCTGGTTTGGTAAAAGCAGCAGAGTGCTGCGATAAGAAGCATTCACACTTAGCCAGGAGTTCAGCAATATGAAAACCTTTGTCAAGAAAGGGGGGAAAAAAAGAGAAAGAAGGGAAAAAAAAAAAAAGAAAGAGAGCAGGAGTAGGTTCATCTATGAGTTAAGGCTGTTTTAGGTGTAAGCCTGAGGGAATTAACTTTAACACTCCATTTCAGCTTCTTTTTCCCTTTCTCTTTTGCACAAACTTGCATCTCTCTCCTTGTCAGACTTTGATGGCTTTATATAACTGTTTAAAAATTGAACAAGCTTCTTAACTTGGGTTTAGCAGAACACACTTTTTTGCCCCTCTCTCTCAAATGCACATTAAGAATAAAGATTTCCACAGAAAACAAGACCTTTTCCATCCTCTGACATCAGCTACTGTAGTACACAAAGCCACGTCCTTGAGAACTGTATTTTTTGTACATTCTGTTCCAATACAAGCCAACACATCTGCAGCCCCCGTAGGCTTTACAACTGGTATCTGGAAAGAAAGACTCATCCCAGAGAAAGTACACAGGTTCATCACCACAGCAGCACCCACAGTGCAACACTTTGACAGGGAGGAGAATCCTAGAAAGCAGTAATGAGGAAAGAAATCCCAAAACCTTGGCAGTAAGGTATGGCAGCGAAAGCTCCAAGTGGCAGGCAGGGGTTCACCCCACGTTATGGCCTGAGCAACAGTCTGTCACCTGCTGCTATCATGAGAAAAATTTTGTTTTGTTTTAAGACAAGCTGAAAAAGTTTCTGCTCTGTGTGACTAGATGAAAAAGCTTGAGAAGAGACTCCCTCAAGGCTCAAAAAACCCCCACCCTTTTCTGTGTGTTTGTATTTCTTAATTACATCAGTTTCTAAGCCAGAACCGTATTTGTTGATGCTTCAGGTTGGCTATGCTAGTGGAAGAGGCTTTCAGGAAACCCAGTAAAAATATTGAACAGCAAGATTTGTAATTAAAGCCCTTCTTTTGCTTTGTTGATTAGAAAGTGTCTGTGTTTGCACTGTGGGCTCTTTAGGGCAATCGTTGCTTCTCACTGCACAAGCTCGGAACGACAGACTCAGTCCCAACTGGGGGCCAGGAGCTCTATTCAACAACAAGCATCCTGCACGGGCATCTCTCGCTCAAGCTGTTTTGCTCCCAGCTTGGAGCTAAACCACAGGGCTTGCGGCAGCCGGTAGGCCTGCGAAAGGCACCAGCCACAGACCTCACCCAGCTCCAGTTTTGGGAGACAACGAGCAAAATGCACCCAATTCTGCTCCTGGTCATTGCTGCACCACCCCGGCTGCCATCTAGCACGCGTGTTCATCCTCTCCTCCTGGGTGCTGGGCAACTCCATAGGCCATCCTGCAGCAGCCTCTTTCTGCTCGTTAACCCTGAGCATCCCTGGACACAGTGATCCCAGCCAGCAAATCCAGAGTTCATGCTGCACACCAACACTACTGGCCTTCCCCCAACGCAACGGTGCTGTGCTTCCCTCAAGTCGCAAAAAAAATCCCAAGGGACACAACTGCATTGAGCACTGCAATCCCAGCAGCATAAAACATTAAACATTTCAATACCCAACATCTCTTGCATCCAAACAACTGGGACGCAATAGTCTCTCAACACCGCTGCACAGAGACCAGCACTATATGCTGCCCCTTCTAGGGGTGGGGGCCAAAGTACGGCAAAAGCGAGGAGTTTTCCAGTATCCCACACTGAGTCAGGAAGATGATATTAAAGAATTTACTGTCATTATCTGCTGTTTATCTGATGGCTGTATAGAAGCTCTAACCCCTTCCTGCCCACACCCCTGGCAGCACATGGGTGGGCTGTTAAAGACCGTAAATGAGCTATTAAAAAGACTGCCAGTCATGAGCACTGTGTTTTTTTCTCCTCTGATGCTTTTGACTACCACATTCCCACACCAAGTTTCGCACATCCCCAGCCTGATGCTGTCCCTGGAGGAGGTACCCTCGACACCCATGTAACCCCATGTGCTGTTGGTTATAGGGTGTCATATCCGTGCATTCGAAGTCAGTCCGTGGTGCATGTGGACAGTCATGCTGGTGTGTCAGCATCCCACAGTGGGCCAGAACAGAGGCAGCCCAGCCCATGCCCATACGTGGGACAGTTTTGCCTTAGGGACTGTCTAGGCACAGAACAGAAAGTCTGAAGTATAGACCCAAAGTTTACACTGCAAAGGGAACCTTGGAGTCTAAAAGCTAGATGGAGGAGCTACTAGATCATGGATCCAGAAAACAGAGCAGTGTCTCAAGGAAAACCAGCACATTTTTAGAGCCCTGACCAAAAGACTGCAGCTTCACAAGGTTTTGGAATGTGGCCTGCTTAGGCATCTGCACTGTGCATCCAGAGTTTAGCATATGGATCTAACCAGACAGCAGAAGCGTCATCAGTGAAAGGAACGCCCAATGCAGATTTGCAGAACAGCACCACATGTTGCAGCCACATCAGGCAAAAAGCAAATAATGAAATAATAACTGGAAGAAGATCCTGACCCTGCCTCAGAGGGTTGCCAGCACAAGAGGCATGGCTCTACAGCACATGTGGAGGAGCTGACAGGGTGCAAAGGGAGTACACATTCCCCGCACAGCCCAGGGCTCACCGTTCCAAGGACACTGCTCCCCAGCGTGTCGCATGCGGCTGCAAAACGGAGCGCGACGCCTGCCTTCCCAACTAGAGCTTAGAACTGCACAAAACCTGCCCCCAAACCCAGCTGCACTGCTCTCAGCCACCCCCGTTTCCTCACCCATTCTGTACAAAACCACGAGGGATCACTGCCCGCCCTTGTGACTCCCACAGAAGCGGATGTACCATGCTCCGTGCCACAGAGGTGACATGATCCAGTGCAGGTCCTATGCAGCACATTATATAAGCTGTATGGGAGGTAACTCCTTTCACACCACCATCAATTACCTGGTTAACCCCAAAATTGCAACAGACCCATGGCTGCCTACAACGGCACCGCTCAGCCCAATTGCTCAGTGTCAAGCAAGAGTTATCCACCGCCAAACTTCTGACCTACTTCTGTGTTGTGTTTCTGCCCCTCCCTGCTCCTGCCCTCAGTCCCCAATTAAATCTGTGTGAGATTTCCTCAATTATCCTCTTCCTGCTAATAGATGTGGAAAGAGGATGCCATAACAATGTATTCCCCTGGCAATGGTTCAAAATAAATCTCAGAATTAATGTTGAAGAGTGCAGGATGTAAGAATATTTTAATTAAACATAAATGTATAGAAACGAGCAGCTACATTTAAGAAAGCTGATCTTTTGCTGTCACCACAACACTTAACCTCTCAGCCATGCAGTGAGAATCCTAGTGTTCTTATTAATTGACAGGCCAATACATCAGCACTAATCTCCCTTTCTGTGTAGTTGTGCATGCTGATGTTCAGCTGAGGTCAGCTATTTCGGAGTACAGCAATACTTAACTGGCACAACCTAAACAGTACCATGCATGGGGATGCTGTTTGAAAAACACTCAAGTTTGGAAGAGGCAAAGCATCCTAATGCTTGAAACAGACACATAACAAAACTTGGAGGGGGAACCTAAACAATAAACATCTGTGTTTGGAGATTTTTGCAGGAGAAAAAGTTTATACATACCTTTCGAGAGAGGAGAAGCAGGAATAGAGAACTGAACGCATTAGGCAAGATAGGCACTTGCAATTCTGCATGAATACAGAGATAATTTGAAGAAGATTTCTAATTGAGACAGAAAACGTCTGTGAGGAATAGGTAATGAACAGTGCCTGGGAATCACTTTGCCCATTATAGAAGACGGCAAGCCTTTGTTCGACTTTATAGGCCCCTTTCGACTCATTCCAGAAAAGTATTGTGAGATAAGAAATTGCAAGTCTTCATAAAAAGGAGGTTTTAATCCAATGGAAACCACATCCGCACACCTACAAGCTGCATTTTCCATACCTGAGTTCCTGCTTTATCTCCTCTATTTATCCAAAACTGTATCTTGGGCAAGAAACACTATACAATCTCCTAACAGCTAGATAACAAACTGCAATTAAATACATCTCTGCAAAGGGACCTCAGTGTAGCAATATTGCAGAGGAAAGGAAAAAAGTTTATTTTAAGCCTGGTGGAGAGTAACATGCAGCATATTAAAGGAAGCCAGACCACATCCCTGCTGCAAATGCCCAGAAGACTTAACAGGCAGCATGTCTAGCAGCACAGAGCAAATAGCTAGTAGGGTGCTCTCAGAATTATTTAGGGCACTGCAGTGCTGGATGAGGCTGAAATAAAAAGAGATGAAGACTTAAGCCAAAGTAGCAAAGGAAACATCTTCACAATGAGGTGTGAAACCATCTCCCACAACAAGGAATCAACACAAGACTGCAGAAACGAACAGGCTTTTGCTGTGCTAGAGATGGAGTGAGTAGTGGGAAAAAAGAAAAGGAAATAAAACATTTTTTAACCGTTTTCCAGTATTTCTTCATGCTCTGTGTGGGACCTGGATGTTAAAAATCATAACACTGCTGGGACCAGAGTGCCATCTCTCCAAACCCTAGTCCCCTTTTTGTATAAGAAAGGCACCAACTCCTATCTCACTGAAATTATAAGCAGCAATACTCTGCTCATCTCTGGAAAACACACTTTCTCTAAATATATTTTGAGAGGCTCTAAACAAAAAGCTCCAGCTTCCCCTCTCGCCTCCCTCCCATCGCTGTTTGCTGTATGTACACCAAAGGCCTTCGTTTCCACCTTAATGCACATGTACTGAAGCTATTTTTGGCCAAGAGTGACGTGGCTTTGTTTGCATAACTGGGTTCCCACCTCATAATCTGCCGCTCTAATAGTTTGCAAAATAATAGCTGGAAAATATCTAATTCCCAAAGAAGTGCCAGTAAAGTTCAGTTGGCCTTTATCTTAAGGGAAAACAAAGAGGAGAAAAAAAGTCTTTCTGCAGAAACACTTATAAAATGCTTCAGCAAGATGTAAAGCAAATTATTTAGTGATGACCAGTGGGGATGCAGGGATTTAATCCTGCTGTTTTGGGGAAAGAGTATCAAAACAGAAAAGACAAAAGAAAACTTACACAGGAAGATAACCATTTTACGCGGTGAAGTTTTAAACACTACAGCCAGATCCACTGTAGACCTGATTTGTAACAACTCACGTCAACCCAAAATATCATCCATAGGAAATGCAAACTTATCACTGATGATTAAAAACAAAAGCAGAACTCAAAATAGCAGCATTTCAGACGAAGTGAGTACGTCGGTTGGACTAGTCTCAACTGTCAAAACTGAGCCGTAATGACAGATCTCTCGAGGAATATATTTGATATTTGTCCAGTGTTAAAAATAAAAGTGAGATATCTTAGAAAAGAAAGAGATAGCCCTAATAAAGAATGTAGGGCAATAAATCATGTGTACAAAAAGATCCAACCGCTGGTTCTTCTTGTCCAGTCCCCAACTACTGGCAAAAGACAGACAAAATCCACTTCTGTAACAACTTTGTCACTGCAAAATGGTGAAGAGGTGGAACTGAACATTTTCCTAATCTGTGCAGCTGACTGAGCCAGAAGAATTGACTGTTTTTGTTTTAGTACATTCTTGTTTTCAAAGTACCAATGCTTCAGATTCTTCCTTCACTCCCAAAGCTCTGCCTCCCGGGATGGTGTTGCCTGAGCAAGAACTTCACATTTGGGTAGGACTATTGCTCAGTTTATGCTTGAGACATCTGCCTTCACTATCTTCCTGCCTCATCCATCACCCTTATTCACCCCTGCACCCAACACTGAAAGGGCTTGAAGTATTGCACTTTGCATACTCATTGAAGCCACACGGATAAATGAGTAACACAAGACTACAAGCAGCTCAATCCCTTACAAGCCCTGGCCGCAATAAAGAGCAGGGACAGCGACTGTGGTGAGGAATAGCTCTCCCTCCTCGTCTCCAAGAAGAAATTTCTCACCTGCAAAAGTCACCGAGGTGCCAGAGATGGGAGGAGAGTCTAGAAACATCTTTCTTACCCTGTGCTGAAACCACACATCCTGGGAGCTTCGCTCACGGTGTTGGCTGGCCGATGGTGCTGCGTTACATTTCAGCAGGGGAATTACACAGCAAACACCACACAGTGCAATTACAGGAAAAACATCCAACAGCATGCTGTTCGGCAGGCTTGATGGAGAAAAAAATCACATACCCATTTGCAAAAGGTTGCATTAGCTTCTTAACCATTTCACAGAGTCACTGTGGAGCTGAAGGACTCACAGTGCAGAACCCAGGTCTGTCGTACTGCAAAGACAGTGGAAATGTCCCAGAGGTGCCCAAGCCAGCAGTGGCCCACACAGTTCAATGTCTGGGGGTCAACACTCACAAGACAAAGGCAATCCCACAAGACAGCTTCTGTCAGCATTGCCCTGTGCAATTCCAGGAACACAGACATCATTGCCAAGACACCTGAGTGCATCACTGCTATGATGAAGTCTCAAAGTTTTCATTTACCTCTTTCTCTTTATTTTCCCACTTTCTACTGGGTATCACCTGACTGCAGCCCATTTAAGTGCTTGAAAGACAATTGTTAACAAGGAAGCCCTATCACTGCTTGGCAACATTGTGCTCACTATTCAGCTCAGTCCCTTCCCCAGCATTATGCTGACACTGATTTGACATGCCCACTTCCACATCTAAGCATCTCAGAGAACCAAGCACCCCTACAGCATAGCAAGTCCCCTTTAAAAGACAGTCACAAATCACTGCCTGGCTGCAGTGGGACCTGCTTGTTTCTCCAGGCAAGGCTAAACTCACCTAAAAATTTGGAAGCGTGTCAACAGACAGAGAGCTAAAGAGCACCTGTCATACGAAGGGCAGTGGTGGAGTTATTTCTGCTTTTAGATATGCAAGTTCTTGTATGAGGAGGAGTGTAAAGGGGAATCATTTCAGTACTGATTCATCTCTCTCAGAGGAATCTGCTTCTTGGGCATCCCACTCCAGCTGAGGTTTAGAGCAGGCCTTTTCTGGCTTGCAGCAATTATTTTGCTTTCCCTTCCCCCACCAAATCATTTATAGCATCACTGGGGAGAAACCCTACACTTGACACCATCACACAAAGCAACAGCACACAAGCAGAACTGCAAAAGACAACACTTTGTTAGCATATAGATTCACAGGAAAATACATCTTGACCTGGGAAGCGACCAGTGCCCAAGCAGACCTCCACATTCAGCATAAATTAAATCCACTGGTGAAGGCGAGAGTGGTTCAAGGCCAGTGCCCAAAGACCCCTCCGACGACGGTCCCAACGGCCACAGGCTCTGTGCTGTGTCCCTGGCAAGGGGTGGTTTCTCTGATGCAGTCTCATGGTGGTTCAGGCTCTGCAGCCTCCCCCACTCTTCAAAGGATGCTGCAATGCACCCTGCTGATGCAGAGCCTGTCTTGGTATTGTGACGGCAAATGGTATCTAATACTAGTAACAGCAGTACTGCAACCAGCTATTATTCCATCTTTTTTCCAGCTCCACAGGAGTGCAACTGCTGACCCTATCACACCAGACAGAGCTAACATGAAATGTCTATTCTTGTTCAGAAAGACTGATCTCTCAAGGTTTTTGGACAACAGGATAATATATTTCCCTAGATATTAGAGACTGAAAGAGATTTATTAGGGGAATTATTCGCTATATTTTGTGCAGTCCATTAAGAGATGAATCAGGGAAAACTTCATCAAGGAGCTCATTGCAGGCTGTGTGATTTCACTAGTATAACACCCAAGTTCCCTTTGCAGCTTCTCATCCTGTTAATTTTATACTCCTCATTCTCCAAATACAAGCACAGTGTTGGGTTAGTGTCCTAAGTTTAATTCAGGTATGAAAACCACTATAATTCCATAGGACAAAACCAAGGACAAAATTAGACCCTTTATTCCTCCCTGTGGTACTAGATAGCAGCAGCTTGCTACCCAAACCCTACTTCAGCTTCTTGATTTCAAAACAGAGCAATATCTTGCCAACGCAACTGCACCTTCCCTGCAAGCCCCAAATTTTCACATGCCAGTCAAAGCATCACAGCAGTGTGGCTGTATTTGTTTTTTATGAACATGTCTTCTCCACATTACACAAGTATCATCAGATTAGAGCAGTTGGGGGAAAGGAGCAGCGGGGATGGTCCCAGATCTTCCTTCCAGAGTATCAACGGAAACAAATCAAGAGCTTCGGACACAGCATGGTACTGCACACAGCTCACACCATCACAGGAGTGAGACAGCCGTCCCACCTCCACACTGCAGCTCTCCATCACAGGAGCCGAAAGGGAATTGCCCTTGGCCACATCAGTCTGATGATGCAGTGAAGCGCTTCCGACCTCATCTCTGAGAGTACAGGGAGCCACACACATGGTAACTGCTTCCCCTTCATCCCTTGATGAGTGTCTGGATGTATTCACCTAGCCAGGGACCACTGGCTTCAGCAGCACTTTCGTATGGAAGATGCATCTCAGAAACACATCTCAGCAGCTACAGAAGAGATTTTGAAGCTATGACCTGTGCTTTCGCCTTTCCCTCCCAAATTTAGCTCCTTTTCAGCTAAATACTGGTGACACTGCAGTGGCCTTGAATCACAAATGCAGCCAGAGCTTAGGAAGCACTACAAAAGCATTTGTTCCAATATTTACTCAGAGATTTTTCATGCTACACCTACCACGGACTTTAGTTTATTGAGAACATAGTGCACTGGGGAAGGGAAAACCACACAGAGTATATACTGCTGCCAAGCAAAATGTCATTAAGGTTTTAGCAATGCAACACAAATTGAGTTTACATTAAGGCTTCTTTTGTATAAACCGTATCCCAGAGTGAAACACAGTGACGGAGCTGAGTAATGAGTTGAAGCAGAGCAATCAAGGTGGAACTACTGAGCAACAGGGAAAAGGATCCACTCCAAGCTGATATTTAAAATGAGGATAGAGAGCTTAATTTGAACTATAGAAGAGGTGATTATGTACAGTCACCATTATACACACATTTAATACTATGTAGGATGCAGTACCTGCCACCTGCAGTTGCACAGAAAACACCAAGTCCAATTGCACTATAAAGACCATCACAAACTGGAAGATTCTTCTTAATGTAAGCTTACACGTAACCTCTAAACATCTGAGAGCCTCTTCTAAGTCTGGAACTTCAAATCTCTCTATTGTGCTACCCAGAACAGAAACCCACAACTCACAAGTTCACCACTTTGCCATTTCAAGCTTCTTCCTGTAAGGATCCACGCTTACCCCCGGTCCCTGGGTGTGGTGGAGAAACACCCATGCTATGGCACTGTTGGGGTAACACCGAAGTAATCAAGGCTTATGGCCCCACAGCACTGCTCTGAACATAAACACAGCACGCTTAAAATGTTATTTCTAAGCAAGACCAAATAACCAGAGCAGGGTAACTTTGTAAGTACTGCTCACTTGTGGTACCAGGAATCCTAAAGTGTATTTTGCACCAGTATTCACTGCAGTCACTGGGGAGCAAGTTCAAAGCATGGTCCATTCATGTGAAACGGATGCAAATGGGTTTAGGGATGACCTAGAGTTCACCAGCGACTATACACATTCATTCCATGTTCTCCATGCTCGGACCAGTTCATAAACTAAATCGGATTAGACATATCAGACCTCAGGTGCTTAAAAGGCTGCCCACTGCTGCAAACCCCACTAATTCAGAGATCCTTGCTGAGCACTCTTCACACAGACAGATGGGGACCATATAACAGCATTGGGGAGTTATGAGGCATCAGGATCTGTCAGCCCGGACTGAATTGCTGTTTCCTCCTTGAATGAGCAAGCCAATTTTTTTTTTTTTTTTTAATCAATACCACACAGACAGAGTTTTTTGGAACTTGCAAAAAAGATTTATAAATGCCTAAGAGTGGCTTCATGGAGGAAAGCAATGGAAAAAAATACATAAAGATTCCAGAGCACTGCTAAGTAGAGCAGTGTAATAGGTTTATCAAGATATAAAACAAACCCCCCCAAAAATATACAGATCAGATATACCCTGCCAGCAGAAGTACTGAATGTTTAAAATGAGGGAAGAGAGATGAAAAGAGGATGCATTTTCCTGGCAGCCCTCCATATGTGCACATAAACCTCTTGTAACCAGCGCACTGATATTTAAACTAATTAGCACCAGGAAGGCCACGGGACTATGCTTTTCTATCAGCCTATTCACATGGACAGAAGGACTAAAAAATGACTACAATTACATACAGCTCACGTATCCGAATGCAGCAGTCCACGATCCCTCCCACACCTCCTTCCTCCCCTAAGTAGCAAGGCAAAGAGAAACATGGTGCAGGACACATTTCAAATAGAAAAAAAAGAAAAAAATAACCCCGCTAAACAAAATGCTCACTCAGCATTATGCTAGAAGATAAAAATAGAAAGCAGGAGAGCTGGTACTGAATATCAAGCGGCATTCCCTATTCATTGCAACACAGTGTGGGCAAAAGAGAACCCAAATCAACTTTCCCTTCACTCTGTTCTCTTGGAGGCTGCACATTGTTTGAATTTCCTATTCCTCATAAACACGCCGGTGGGGAATTAGCTCTGGGGAGCCATGGACTTGCACAGCCAGCACCACTGCAATGGCAACCCCCCACCAGCCTCTGAAAATAGCTCATAAATTAGTGAGGAGAAAGGACAGGCTGGGTTGGTGGGGTTTTTGTGAATATTCAACACCTTTCACAGCAGGCCTGCCTATTATTAGCACAGGGGATGTTAAAGAAGCTGGTTCTCAAGCAAAGTTTCCATTCTAACTAATTGGACGGTGGCTTCCTCCAGCATATATATTTGTGCTTTAGCCCCTTGTACAAGAGCACACAGGACAGGAAGGGGGAAAAGGGAAAACGGAAATGTTTGCAGTCATCTTTGCTAAGTTAAAGGCTAAAAATCAAACCTCTAGTCACAATTAAGACAGAGAGAACCAACGCACGCAGGCCTCCACACACTGAGAGGATGGTTCCCATCTTAGGATGGGCTGAATATCCCTCTGGTGCATGTCCCCACAGCATCTGTCTATGGAAAGATCTGACACTACTTAGACTGGACAGCTAACGAGAAGCAGCAAGTCTCTTCACAAACAGCAGCAGAGGCCAGTAACTTGGGCCAGAATGAAGCCAGTCCAGGATGGAACTGTCACCCTCTGCTTCTGCCATCCATACCATAAAACATCTCCCAGAATTGCCCCGGGTCTGGAGAAAGTAACTCACTTCTCCCCTTGTCCATTGTTCCCAGGGATCAGCCATGTTCCAGCTGGCAGGACCTGCCTGAGGGTAAATCACAGAAATATGATAGGTGCCAGGGGCCGCATCAGAGCCAGAGTAGCCCTTCAGGTTACTCTTTGGCATTTCAGCTGTCTGCTGCAGCAAAGCCTGCAGTTTTGGGCACTTTGAGGTTCCCTGCAAGTTGGTCTTGATTGTGCCAAACTGCTCCCGTAAAAGCAAAGGCTCTAAGTGACCTAAGTGCTAAACCAAAATGCTTTGCACATAAACTGTTTCAATTCAGAGCCTTCTCTAGGCTGAGAAGTGTACTTCTGGAAAAAAAATATACTGAAAGCTTTTAAAAGTCGACTCAGTTTGACCCTATTTGCTTTTTCCCTGGTCCTTGAAATTAGGAGAGAAATAAAACAAAATATTGCATGGCCCTACACGTACCACCCTCTAGTGCTTCAGTTTTCTTATTCCCACCTACAAAGTGGGAACAATAAACTTTACGTACTCAATAGAAAATTTCTAAAGCTTGTGCCCAGACTTGCAGACACTCACTTGTCAGGACATGGGCACGACTGATACGAAAAGAGAGCCATGAGCAGTAAGAAAAACACAGGCTTGTGCATGCACATGTGCACTCCTAGGATGAGGGTGAGATGCAGCACAGGATTAGACACTTGCCCTTCTCTCCTTTCCTGCTACCACCACTTCTGCGACTGTGTTTTGCCATTCCTGCTGTCTGGACAGGTAGATTAAGCAGCAGCCAGCTGCAAAACAGTGCCACTGTTACCAGATGTGACAAACAACAGTGATAAACAGTGGTCTTGGCAAGGGAGATTCCTCCTTGGGCTTAGGATCAGCCTCTCAGACCACACTTCTGGGTTAGCAGGTAGTTAAGAGATGCCATTTCTAAATCACGCATACAACTCAACCCAGAAAAAAAAAGAGGAAGGGAAGCGGAAAGGAATGTTTTTTGCCAAAAAACTGCACATTGCACAGAGCAAAGAATAAGCAGCCTCCGAGGGTTCACAAGGCTGCTGCTCATCAACAGCTCCACATTTTTGCGTGACATGTAGTGACACCAATACTCTCCTTGCACAACCACCCACATCTCTCCAAGGGCCAAGATGGCACCAATGCCGCGTAGACAAGCACACTGCTTTGTCAGTCTCCACTTGCTCTCTCTCCACCTCACACATTCCCATTCAAGATGGAAATCAGGCACAGTTTCTGCAGAAGCCTGGTCTCTGGTTTGGAAATATAAATCACTCCTTTCTGTGCTAGCTCTGCCACCTGACTGGTCATCAGCTGTCAATGAATGCACCTGACAAGAGATACCCAAGCCCACAAATCTCATCTCAAATTTATAAATCTTGCCAAAGAAGAAATTTCTTCCTGGCAGAGGTGATTTACAGACCTGTAGATCTTCACTCAGCTTGGGGCAGAGGAGACAGATGAATTTTCCAGCACTGCTGTTGTGAGCCATATTTATATATCCTACTCTTGTAGCACTTAACACAGTACCTCTGATTTATAAACCCCAGCACAGATTTCGCACCTGACTTTTTGCTATAATTCAGGCTGAGCAACAAGCTGCCTAATGGCAGTGCTGAACAAGTCTCCGAGGGCATCTTGATCAGCACCCAAAACCAATTCTCTGTCCCAGGTCTTTGGCATGCCCATGCCTGAGCCAAACATCACACACATGTCTCTGCGCTCATGAGAAGCTCATTTCCCTTTCCAGTTCCACATCCTTCTTATACCACCACCAGAGAAGCAAAGTGCCTTAACTAGCCCTTCCCAAACTTCAGCAGTATTTTTGGTTTGCTGAAGTTTCAAGGATGCTCTAATATCAGGCTCTATTTGCAATCAAAACCAGGTCTGGTTTTATTGAGATGATACAGGATACAGACCACCTTGTTTCTCATGCATTCAGTAGCAATACTGTGTCAAAACAGAACAGCACCTTGGTTTCTACACAGGGCCTGTAGGACAGCTATGAAGGCTGCAAAACATATGGCTCCTCTTAAGAGATTAAGAAAGTGTTTAATTAATCAAGGTAGACCAAATATATCATGCACTGGTCAGCACCAGATGCTGCACAAGGAAATGGTTTATATGAGTAACACATCTGATGGTATTCTGAGGTAGGGCTTGCATACTGTACAACAGGCTACTTCACTGCTGTAACAGCAACTCTGCAGTTGCATGCCTTTATCCCGACCCCGAGGACAAAGAGCTCTGTTGCATTTGGATCATTTTATCTTCCGGGAGCTTAGATGCCTGTAACCAAAACAGCATTCCTGAATTGAAAGAAGGAGTTTCTGCCTGGGAAGCAAGGTAGGACCCTGAGGGAAGGGAGAGAAAAGGAAGGGCTGAACTCTGTCTATTCATCCTCTGGCTTGTATATCAGCCCACAAAAAAAATCAGGAAAGAAAACACAAATGATACAAGATGTCATTCCAGAAAGTCACAAGTGACTGAAATACCAGTGGTCTACCCCTGCACACGTTCCCTGGAAGCCAACACCCAACACAAGCAAGCTGGAGAAGTCAGTCTAACTGCCGACTTACTGTTTTTTCTATGATGGGAAAAGACATGGAGGCCAAGCCCTCCCTGGAACTCACATTTCAGGAAGACAGTTCGTCAGTTATCAAAGGGAAAATGAATACAATAAAGGATTGGTAAGGACAGTAATGGGCAGGGAAAGAGCCACAGAGACACAACCACATAAGGTCAGTTCCCCCTCCTGATTCCAGCAAGGAAATTCCCGGCTCCCAGATCATCCTTTGTTTGACTTCCCTAGAAGAACAACAAGGGCTAAACCTCTTCTGTCCTATTCACCAGCAAACTCTCCTTACAACATGTTCGTTGTCAGCTAGCAAATCTATTGCTTTTTGGACAATCCAGAGTCTTATATATTGGGTACCAGTGAAACCAGACTCACAAATACTACAAATCCGAAACAAGACCATGGAATAACCAAGGTCTCCAGACTTCAAACTCATGGCACAGCACAGATGAAAAACAACCCCACACACAACAAAGGAAATTTATCAGACAAATGGTAAAATTTTTACCATCTTTTCTAAATTTTTCCCCAGAGAAAGACATGGACATCGCCAGGCCCACAACAGCTTTTAATTCCCCCACTAGAAGCATCATTCACAAAAAAAGAACAAAGTGGATTGTGCCTATACTTGCAGAACACTTTGGGAAAGAATCGGTGACATGAATTTGTCACTGAGATGGTGCTGCTGGCAGTACCAAACACAAAGGACACATGGTTAAAAAGAAAAAAAAAATCAAAACCACAGAGCAAATCTATAGGTGACCTTAAACATCACAGTTCCCTCCACCTGCAAAGGAACACTCAGCCAAAGAAATGGGAGGCCCAATGCCTCTAGACCATAAAGCCTCCAATATACATCGAAGGGAAACTAACCCAGCAGGAAAAGGATAATGCACCTATTCTTTTACTGCTACAAAATAGTAACAAAGTAATCCCCATCTGTAGCTGAAGGAACCACAGATTCAGGAAGCTGTTAGTAAAGCATATTGTTAGCTTCCGAGGCTAAACATGCAGCAGGTAAATACCACCCCTGAAGCAGGCAGAGGCATATTTCAAGCAACACCTTACCCTACTGATTTGCAGCTTCTCAGCTCCAGGCTTGAAGAGGTTCCATCGACGTCCACCGTTCCTGCAGTTCCCGCGCACCTTCAGAGTCTTTGAAGCCTGTTCGTTCTCAGCTGCCAGGATAAAATCCACAGGAAAAAAAAAAGGAATGACAAAAGATAAATGCTGTGCTTTAGCTCAGGCTGGGGGCGGAGGCTGTTCTTTTAAATGAAAGAAACAAAATTGTTTGCAAGAGACTCATTCAACCTCTTCTTTTGAAAAAGAGAGCAGAGAGTATATTTAGGTGCTTTATTCGGTGCTCTTGGGATACAAGAAAAATAGTGCAGCTTGGATACTACAAAAACGCAGGCACAAATTAAGAGCCAAGAGCCAAATTCAGAGGCGGCATAAGCAGATGGGGTCAGACAAGCTGGGTGTGAAGCCAGAATCCTCTCCCAGGAGCACCAGGCAGCCCAAGAGCCTCATCTGCATGCACCAATATTGAAAGTGCAATAGCTCCTTGGGTCATAACTGCTAACAGCACCCCTGCAGTTTGGACCTGCAGAAATCCCAGCTTTACACTCATTGTGGTCCATACGATGCAATGCCTTGAAAAAGAAACAGCTCCTCAAATTTATTCAGAAAACAAAAATGGGAAAGTCCATAAAAGACGTTTTTCAAAGAAACTGGGCTACTTCTCACCCCAAGCATTTCAGGCCAATCCCTCACAGATGCAATTCTGATTTGGCTTTACGCAAGCTATACCATTTACACCAAATCTCAGCCTGGCCTTACAGTACAAAATAGCTCGTAAGGAAGAGGCAAATGGTGGAGGAGGGCTGGCAACTCACCTTTCAAAATTAAGCTCTGCTTTTCTAATCAACCCAAATTTTCAGCTCCCCATCTTATCCCTCTCTTTTTGGGGTGAAGCTGCCGTTCTGTGCAAGACCAGCGTTTTTCCCTCCCACATTTGGCAAGGTTAGATTTTAATCCCTTCCTCCAGCAGACTCTTCATGTCACCCAGCCTGGAGTGACAGCCACTGGGAGGAAGGAAACAGAGCTGAGCACCGCTCGTGTCCCCACGGCAGCCTGCCAGCAGGTGCATGTGGTCCGGCCAGCGCACATATATGTGCCTGTGTATGCACACACACCCACACGGGTGTTCCCACCCCCTGGAGGCTTGTCATCCTGTTCATGGAGAAAGGCTTCTACAGAAAACAGCCAAATTCTGGAATTCTTCACTGAAAGATGCACAACACTAATTTTCTTTTTCCTGACGGGCCTCTAATCCAGGCAGGTTTCAGACTGTGTCAGTCTGAGGGGTCTGAAACCAGATAACAAAGGAGAAATGGTCCCAGGCTTTGGAAGAGTGGAGATCCACACCCCTGCTCCTGGGGTACAGGTCACCTTTACCTTACAGGGGCAAAACACACCCACGCTACATGCTCCCTGCCCCCAAATCAAATAGGTAGGGACTCCACTCTGCCCAGGACAGCAGCGCAGCGTACAGCAGAGCTGGGACCCTGCTGCAGCCCTGGCACGGCTGGGTGGGCAGCAATCCTGATTTTCTTCCAGCGTTGCTGGGAGAGAGACTGCACTGAGACCTATTTCCTAAACGCGATGCTGACGTAGGCAGCCTGCTGTTATTTTTAGCAACACGCGTTTCACTTTCTAGACTCGCAGAAAATCAAGCTGCAGTGCGAGTGCCGATTATAGCAAGAAGCTGCTAGCAGGCTCCAGAGGCAATGTGCCGATGTAGTAGCACTCAGGAGCAACGTGCAACCCAGTAACGCTCACATTTTGAGAGACTCGTGCGTTACACCCCACGTGCTACAATGTGAGCATGCCAACAGAAGAGCCATCAGTTAAAGAGGCAGCCACTTTGCCTCTTCTTTACTAGTTCTTCTTAACCCTGATGTGCTGCCACCATCCATTAACTGCTACGGATCCCCGGTGTGCTCCTCAGCGATGCCAGCACCGTCTGGCAGCACTCCGGTACTTATCCACTGCTAAATCACAGGATGCTTGGTGTTAGCAGTATCCCTTCAGGAAATAATTACCTTCCTCTAATTATCAACCTTTTTAATTAGAGGTTCAAAACATGATGTCATCTATTCAACTATCAGCCTATTTACCTGCCAACACCAAGACCCTTCCAGCAAATACATTCTGTGATGCTTTCTCTAACGTCATTTTGAGCAGGACAAATGCAGAGGATAGCTCATCATAGTCTTTGCCTCATGAGATTCTCTTCTTGATCAGAAAGAGTACTCAAGCATAGGAGAAAAAAAAAAACCTCACCACTTGCTGTGTTTCCAAGCAAACATCAGACTTGAGCTGTGATCCCAGTACCCACCACTACTTGACACATCAAAATGACACGTACTCACAACAGAGGCTGGTAAAAGGAAACTACCAAATGAAAACTCACACAGAAGTTCCTGAACAGCTTTTACACCTTACATGCCTCTCTGCTCATCTTCTCATAAACAAATTATAGGGACTTTCTAAAAACTCTGTTCAGAGACACTAAAGAGAGAAAACAGCCTTATTTCATAAATACATTGTATACAAAAAGATCTTATTAGGTAGCAAGAAACTCCTTAGCATGTGGCTATCAGAGCTTCCTCACCTGGCTCCAGGTTTGTAACAGGCATGGATGCAAGCCAAGTTTCTGACTTTTCAACCCATACTGCCCTTGGCTTGCTCTGCAGGATGGAGGACACCAAAAACAAACCTGGGAGAAAAAACACCGCAAAGCTACTCACCGCGTCTCCTGAGCAAGTGTTGCATGCGCCCTCCCACCTGGTCCAGCCCCATCGGGGTGCTCTGGGAGAGGGGTTCGGAGCGACATCTCTCCACAAGGACTTTGAAGGGTGGTGCTTGTGGGGATGGTTGAGAAGGATGAGACATGGGCTGGCAAGAAAAGGGTCAGAGAAGAACATCACCAATATGTGTCAAACCTGAGACAAAGCAATCACAGAACATATACTAATACATATAATTTTCAAGAAAGTGCAACATACCTTAGACTTCCTCACCGCAGTCTGCACCCACTTCATTATTTTTGGCTGAAAGATTAAGACTTGCTGGCTCTGGTGTTGGAGAGCCCTAGCTCCCATTGCACGGGGTTCATACCTTGAACACAGCTCACGGTGTCCAACAACTTCCAGTAGCACTTAGCCTCTGAGGCACTTCTCAGAGTAACACACGATGAAGATGCTGCTTTCTGCGCTGCATTCTGCCTAGTCTCACATTACCAAGTCCCAGAAGGAGCACACAGAGGCAGTGGATTAGCTGGTGCCTAGGACCCAGTACTAGCTAAAACGTTTTGGATTGGCTTCATGACGTGCAGTGAGAGCTGGCTGCTTTCTAAGGCACAGCAAACCAGCAGCCAAAGAGATAACCTGGCTGACAGGATGGGGCCTCACCTGCCAGCCCCATGCCACAGTGCCCAAGTAAGGGACCAGGCCAGGTCTAGAGATGGTGGCCAGGGTCAACTAGACTTCAGATCATTAGGCGCAGTCATGGTGATGAAGCAGGTCCAAGGTAAAAAGGTAAGTCTACAGATCAGGGTCTACCAAAGCCCCATGATCGTTGGGCAGGTCCACAGTGGTGAGACAGCTCCAAGGTGAAGCCAGGAAATCAGGCCCTAGGTTGATGTATAGCCCAGCAGGACCCACGGCAAGGCAAAGGGCAAAAGGCAAAGAGCTAAAAGACAAAAGCTGGAGACCAGCACATCTCCCACATTGCTCAAAGAAAGACTGAGCTCCCAGGGCAGAGCTTAAATAGGCTGCCAGGCCCATGGGTATGGGGTGGAGGCCCCAGGTGAGATTGCTTAGGGCCATTAAGAGCAATTAGTGCATTCAAAGCACAGTGAGGGTGGGCAACTGGGAGGGTTGCTTCAATGGGCACTCCTGAACTGCACTAGGAGAGGTGTATTTCAGCAGCCTACAGGAGACTTAATTTATGGACTTTTTTTTCCAGGTTACAGTTATCAGTTACCACTGGTCTCCATGTACAGCCATGCTGAAGAGATATGTGAGTAAGAAGTAGAAAACAGAACAAGAGGATTTTTCAGAAAGATTCCTAGCACTTGAAAGACATAGTCATGGAGTAGAGCAACAAGTCCGCAACGGTGAGGTTTAGGAAAACAGTCTGTTTATGGGTGTGCTCATCCAGCAGCGTAATAATAGAATTTTTATTTTATTTTATAATAGGATCTGCCCATCCTATTATAAAAATAAAAGTTGTACGTTCTTAGAATAAAGCTGGGACACCCATCAAGAACAATTCCTGCAAAACTCAAGGAGTCTTCCTGATAATAAGATCCGTGTAAAAGTGAATTAAATTAGTAACAGGATGTCATTTTCCTCATTCCCAAAAACCCTAACAAAACACTCCCTTCCAGGTATTTTCAGAGGTCATATAAGGTCTTTTCCAACTCCATAAACAGAAGCCTACAGATGGTCTACAGAGAGGACAGGAGGTAAATAAATGTAACAGAATTACTGTTATTGCTGTGCTGCTGGAGTCATCAGGAGGGTACAGAGAACCTTCTGGGCAGCGAAAGGACTCTTCACCTGTAGATGGATTTGATTCACTTTGGTGGAATACGTAACTGCAAAAGAACATACCAGACCCACTGACTGTCCCCCTTCAAGAGCCAAGTCTGACATCAGTTAGATGCTAACGAAGGTGTAATACAAATGCACCATCCCTCCTGCAAACTAATATTTGTAAAATCAAGTTTCTTTATAAGCACAGCTGCTTTTCTTTCAAGATACCTCCTACCCACCCTACATCTTCTCCTGGTAGCTTCTGGTGTGACTTAGGAGATGTAACTAGCTGCTTGCAGACGGTCTGGCCTTGCTCTGTACCAAATCCACCAAGGACCATCGGCTTCAGACCACATTTCAACCCTCTGTGTCACCCTTAGGAATTTTTCTAGGTCTTTTCCCAACATCCTGGTTTTTAGTTTATTGTAGGACATGAAACACAGGTAACACTCCCTGTTGATCAAGACAGGTCCAAAGTCCTGCTACTGCTGCTAAAAGGTTAGCTCCTAATCGCATTGCCCAGCAATTCTAATGCTCTTTACAGCATCACCATTTGGACCAGAACAGGGTCCCGAAGCACCCAGCGCAGCCACACACCCAGCTGGGCACGACGCATGTGACGGGGTTGGTGTGCACCTTCCCCTGAACATCTGTTTCAGAGGGCCACCGACAACACACCCCTCTACAGCATCTTCTCTCTAAGGTATGTAGCACCTACCACCACAACTGGGGGTTTTTTTTTCAGTTATTACAGCATGCCTCATCTCCAGGGAGAACACAAGTTACAGCCCTTGCTGGGTTTCAGATAGTCCAAATGCAAGGATGGGGCAAACCACAGCACTTAAAAGTAAACCGGGACCTCTTTCTTGTCCTCTGAAAATGCCCAAGGTACATTTTTAGCAAAACTAGAACAACTCCTTTTCCTGAAAGATTCACAGAGGAAAGCAGAAATTATCACAATAGTTTCTCTGGAAGCTGACGGATAACAACCGCTAACAAGACGTCCTCTACATCACTAGCCTACGAAATATTACTTGAAACAGTAAGGTACTTGCAATTGATTGAACCACCCATAAAGTAGCCAAATACCCCAGTTATACCTTAACATTCAGTAACATTAATCCAGAGAATGAATTAGCATTTATAGCTAACTGGAAAAAAAACTTGGAATTTCCCTCACTTTTGGGTGACTCCAACTTTTATTATCCTATTTCAGGAGGAAAAGATCCTGAAAGAGACAACTTACACAGCGATATTTTGCAGAATGGAATTTTTTTTTTAAAAAAAAATCACAATTCAAACTCCTATTTTTCGTTTTATTCTCTGTGACATGTGACACCGTGGAAGTCTTGAGTATAATCTTAGAGTCAAGAAATCAGCAGAAAAATCAGCTTACAAAGGTCAGGAGAAGAAAACAGAAGGAGCTCCACACTGGGAGGCTTCTGGCCTCAATTAGAGACAAGTATGTCATACTTCCACGGCCTGATAATAACCGAGTGCCTCATATCGTTTAGTGTGTCTGTCCTCAAGACTCCAGCAGCCCCAGTTTCCACTGATGTGCTATTATCTTTATTTACAGATAAAGAACGAAGCGGACAGGCTATAATTACCCCAAAGGCACAGTGGGAGCCTGTGGATGAATTAAGGCTTGATCTCCTATTCCCTCCTCCTAGCACCAGCATGGTGTCCAGTGGCCCAGTACGCTTCTCTTGACTAGATAACAACTGGGAGGATGTAGAAGCCAAAGAAAACCTTCCACCCTGAGAAGTTTTGGACACATAGTCCCTTTAGCATATAGACCAGCAGTGCCCAGAGGTCCGCATTCATATCACTACTGCGATGGCACCAAGGATGGCAGGAGGTGGCCTGTTGTAACTTTGAGGCTGGGAACTAGATGAAAGCAAGACCCAACAAGTATTTTAAGAAAACATGTGGAAATCTGAATTATCCATGTGTTCAGTGGCTGGTTATATATACATGTAAAGCCTATCAGCTTTTCAAACTCAACCTGTTTTTCCCTGACAATGCTAAAAATGTTTCCCCAAAAAAACCCTGCCCCACTATAGATAGCACTAAATATAGGCTTTAATTCAAGATTTTGCTAGCACCTCATGGTTATTAAAAATGCAAAAATCTGAAAAGCTTGAAGATAGGCTTTAGAGGTTTTGTCTCCACTAAAAGTAACATGATTGTCAGACATAACCATATTAAAAGCCATAAATACACAGAATCTTCATTCTGCAACTAAATCTTGCCTCGCTACAGACAGAAGTATAATGCTCTTTCGGCAATGGCAGGGTTTAGAAAGTAAAGTACTATTTCTTAATTTGGAAGGACTATGAAGTCTTTTGTAAGCACAACTACCAGCAGTAGGCTGAGACACAACCCAGTTTACTGCCAATAACCAGGAGGTGAGAGCTCTGAAGATCAGATCTCAGAAATACCCATTTCCTGGTTAGTGTCTTTCGGCAGGGCACGGAGGGAAAAGGCAAATCGACTCAGCAGCCCCATTTTTGCAGCTGCTCCCAACATGTTCTGTAGCAGAGAGACAACAAAACAATCTCAAGCTGAAGGTCACTATGCGAACGTGTTGCACATCACTTGCAATTGCTCATCAAACACAGAAAAAGAAAGTTGCTGTATCTTCCACTCATGAAAAGGCCCTTGCAGCTGCTGCACTGAAGTAAAACTCCAAATCTGTGGGAGGATCTGAGATGTGCCCCAGCTATCAGATCATAAATCTGCCAACACATCCTCTGGCATGCGCACACTCAGGCAAATCAGCAATCCTGTGCTTCCAGTTAGACCCACCACACAGGGAGAGTCTCTGATTTTCCCACACGGAGCAACACAGCGTGCAGCTACCGCACAGACACCACAAAACCTGTAACGCCGCAAAAGCACCGATCCTGCGCCATCAGTACGGGCCACTCCGTAGCAGAGAGCACCTTTATGGCACCTGGACAGGTTGGCTCCTAAGTGGGGACTCAGAGGAACAAACTCAATGGCTGCTCAAGAGAAATATCTGCAACCATCTGCTGTGATGATGCTGAGAATGGAGTTTGATCAGACAGCTCCTTACAGGGCTCTGAAACCAAACCGGCTGGGAAACCCGGGGCACCCCTGGTCAGCCTGGCACCTCATCCTGTGGGACAGACACCTTTTGCCTGGGTTGACAAGCCTGTAGAAATCTCATTTGCACACTTCTGGCAATCAGAATTCCCCCAGAAAATGGCATCACAAAACCAACTGGTGTCTATGTGCAGCCACATCAGCCAGTGGCAAGCTGCAGTCTGTAAACCTTTTGGAGATAAAATTCAAAATCCTAAGGAACAAGACAACGTTTTCTGTACCGTAAAAATAAACTCTTATTTCACAAATAAGCCAGCAGAGGGCATAGAAAGACTGCAGTGAAAGCCCTCTGCTCCTTCACTGCAAGAGCGCTCTGCAGCGGTCCGTCCCTCTGTGTGCCCCTGAGACGAGCAGGGAGGATCTCTCTGCCAGCAATAAGCCTGAATCAAGTTTCTGGGTCCTAAAAACTGGAAACTGACGCCTAAAATACGAAGTCAGATGCATATTTTGCAACCTTTCCTCATGTCATTCCCAAAGGTGGTCTCAAATCCCCCACAAACCTTGTCCAAGGACACATCAGGTGGTTTAAAATCCTGATGGAAAAGCCAGAACCACAACGTAGTCTATGTGGTATCAAAGCTTCCTTCCACCTAAGCATCAAATCAAGCTGCTGGAAGTGGTCAAATACAACTTCTGGGGCTATGTCTGACCCCCTGCAGCAGCATTTTCCCTGTTCAGATGCTGTGGCGTTTTTAGAGGTGGGATGAGGATAGCTCACTTCAGTGAGGACATGGAAAATGGAAGCTTTTATAGTTTGCAACTGTCAAAAATCTAGTAAAACCTCCGTATCATCTTTCAGTTCATTTCTCATATCTACCTCTCAAAATAAGAAAGGCATTTTCATTCCAGAGTTGCAGCAGTGAGAATGGTAATATCAGTAATTCATTTCCCATTGACAAACTATTTTGACCTTTACTGTTCTTTCGATTCTTCAAAATGTTTTTATCTTCACTGTTTCACAAGTTCCCGGAACAAGCAAGAATTTGGGATGGGGTCTGAAAGCAACTAGGCAGGGGGACAGTTTGAGAAGTAAGTGTTTTTCTATCTTTCTACAGCTGGTCTTCTTATTAAATGCTGTTACAATGCTATTTCCTCTACAGCATAAAGATCAAATCCCATTGAGCTGTTACTTGCCTGTAACATCATGCAGCTCCTGCACAGAGACATTAAAATTTTAAAAGGCAAGACTAGGAAAGCAAGAAACAGGGGCATTAACTGCAGGAGAATACAGCTAAACAGGTTTGCTGTACCGCTAGGACCAATGCGCAGGTCCCATAAATCCCACTCCAGCATCCTTCATGCTACACCAGCCTCACTCTCATACACCATCTCCTAACACGTTTGGGCAGGGAGCCTCAGTGAGAAACGGTGCTTTTGTGCTTTTTGTGGGGCAATGTGTAGGTTGTTTTGAAAATACTTGCTTGAGCTATTTCTGCTCTACACTGCTAGCACACTTTCAAACTGCCGGAGCACTTGCTTACAGCAGCTGGCCAAGCCAAGCCACCCCATCCTGGCAGCACCTTCTTCCACTTGTGGTTGAGCATTTCACTTGAAATACAAATCCTTCAATTAATGCAGAGCAGCCTGGAGTGGAGGCAGGAGGGTCAACAACTGTCCTGAGGAACAGGTGCCAGCAAAGAGCTGGATTTAGCCCTAAAACACTAAGAGGCTGGAGTTTGCTGTGACTGTCATGCTCAGGCTGAAGTTACTCCTCTTGCATGTTTATTTTTGGTAAAATGTTTCCGAGTGCCACTCCCTGATGAGAGATAGGCAAGCAAATCCCTTGGGTATCTCAGGACATGTTACTGGAGCTGCCGGTGGACTCTCTAGGTCTGTTCCTATGCCAGAGCATCCCCCCTTTAGCCTCACTCTTGACTGCTCCGGTTTTGATGCTGCCGCCAGATCACTGCACATTTCTAAATCTCCACTCTGAGTTTCTGGGATGCAGAAGCTGTTTACAAACCAGGGCGGGCTGTACGCTTTCCCTTCCATCCTGCTGCTGCTTCTGCCTAGTGAGGCAGCAGGCCTTCCATGAAGGCAGAAGCCACTGCAATCCGGAGGTCGAACTGCTATCGCCACACTCGACGGGAACTTGGGGGAGGTTTCCTGTCCAGTTATCTCAAGCACCATATTTAAGTTTCTTGGTAGTGTTTGTAAGCTGCAACAGCTGAGCTGGGACTTACCGCATCTCCTGTTCACACAGCTGACCTGGGAAATCACTCAGATTTTGCCCTAAGAGCTCTGCGATTAGGCATGCAGCCATTGCTCTCAGCTAGCAGAGATGCGGCTGCTTTGGAAAAGAGTGCCACTATTTTCCTCTGCTCCACTCAACCCTTTCGTGCCTCTGTTATCTTGCTCTTGCCCAGAATACTTTCAGTTTGGTCCCTGTGAAAGGGTATCAAACCACAGCCCTCTCATTCAAGCTCCTCCTAAGATCATTTCTTCTAGAGACCACAAGAAGTGACTAACCACTATTCACCCCACTTCATAAGTGCCTGGAATTACACAGCGAGCTGTCTTTATCTTTTTGTATTACACAAAATGGAGCAGAAAAACAAATCCAGGAATAACTAACAATGGTACTGCCCATTTTAGCTGGGAGTCAGAAGTTCAGATTTTTTTCCCCCGGCATTTCTAATCTGCTGCCAATTTTCAAACACTCCCCTCTTGGCTCAGAAGTTACAGTGACCCCTTTTCCAACAGGGAACCATGTCATCACCTCTGTAACATCTCTGGTCTCTCCAAGCCCAAAAGGAAAGGAGAAAGTTTCTTCACAAATTGACCCAATTTCCCTACCTGGCACCTTTAAAAAAAAAAAAAAGTCATCATTTCAGCCTCAGCTAATCACATCATTTCAGCCTCAGCTAATCACAGGGACCCAAAAAAAAACGAGTTAGTGGGGGAGTCTATCAGTTTCAGGAGGCCTTTGTCATCCTATACTTCTGAGGTTTCCTAGTGTTGAGTTGGACAATAGAGATGTGTAACACCCAGAACCTAGTCCAAAATGCAATGTCCACTTAAATGTTTTGACAATTTTATGATCTTTGAAAGACTTGCTTATAACAAACAGGAATGCACTGCCATAATTACAGCCACCACCATTGCCCACCTTTCACTTAGGGCTGGGTATTCAACATCCCAAAAGGCTATGTCATTTTGTGTAGCGACGGATGCAAGGCAGCTCAGCTCTGACCAGACTCCCACTTGGCATGTAGTCACATTAGGAAGGCATTTTGCTCGCATTATGCACCCATGCGCTTAGCAAGGCTTTCTGCTACAGTCTCAGCACCAAGCTATTGAGGCCACACGACTTCTGACAGGTTGGGAGCTCATTTCGATCTGCCAGAGAAATGATCTGATGAGTTCTACAAGACATGGGCCTTTTTTTTCCTTTTCTTGCACTGTGTGCCAGGACTCTGACTGGTATTCTAGATGCTGTGTTGTAACCAACATCACCTAATAAAAATCAACCACCACCACCCCTACTACTTTTTTAGGTAAGAAAACACAAGGGCCATAGTGCAATTGCTGCATGCCATTTGTCCACGACACACTGCAAAACTCTAAATTCATCAAAAGCACTCTTCTTACAAGTTTCTACTTCAAATCAACTAAATGCAGAGAGGAAAAAAATTAAAGGTAGTGCCTAGAAATACATCAGCTTCTGCTACAGCCCTCTTCTAGAGGTACTGATACAAACACATGGCTAAAGAGTTGTAGGAGGAGCAGCTCTGGGGGTTTACACTAATAGCTCAGGGATATGCCAGTTAACTGACTTCCCTCGGGCTGATACAAAAGCTGTGTGTGAACTGCCATCATTCATATGACAGTCTACTTAACTGAAAATCCCAATGAGGGATATATAAAAATGCTTTCAAGTGCAAACCATCTTCATAACACGTATAACAGTATGGTCTTTTTGAGAACATTATAGTAAAAATTACTCATACCTTTCCATTTTTGAGCCGTCCAGAGGAGACAATTCTAGAGACGTGCACTTGGAATGGACGGCACTTGTCATTACAGTTAAACTGTTCCCCTCCATGCATTAGCTCTACAGAGTTTTGTTCTACAAATGAAGTGGTTCCACGCTTTTTAATGCGGCGATCAGCCTGCTCTAAAACCTGCCCTTTAACTGTTGCACATCTTAAAAAAGTCACTACAGAAAAGTCAATATCAGCAACTGGAGAACAGCCCAGGTCCACAGCATCCAGATTATTCATAGGAAGATCTTGAGAACATGGCAAATCCCCGCCCACGACCTGTGTCTTCTCAAGAGTACTGCCAGTGTCTTGAATCTCTTTAGTCAAGGTTGTCTGTGGAAGTCGGATCAGAGCCTCAGTCCCAGCAGAAAAGTCACCATCTGCAGCTGGAGAACAGCCCAAATCCACAGTATCCAGATTATTCACAGGGAGAGCTTGAGAACATGGCAGGTCCCTGCCCACCACCTGTGTGTTCTCTGGACTACTGCCCAAGTCCTGAATCCCCAGCTCACCTCTAGACAAGACTTGCGAAGGCAGCTCAGGATTTCTCAAGTCCTGCATATCCTGTTCTGTGTTTGAAAGCTCCTGAGCCACTGCTGGAGATGGATCCATGTCTTTAGCAATCACTGGAGCACAAGCCATGTCCTCAGTATCAAGTTTAGTCAAAGTCGTCTGTGGAAGGTGGATCAGAGCCTCAGTCACTGCAGAAAAGTCACCATCTGCAGCTGGAGAACGGCCCAGGTCCGCAGCACCCAGATTATTCACAGGAAGACCTTGTGAATGTGGCAGGTCCCTGCCCACCACCTGTGTCTTCTCTGGACTACTGCTCAAGTCCTGAATCCCCAGCTCACCTCTAGACAAGACTTGCGAAGGCAGCTCAGGATTTCTCAAGACCTGCATATCCTGTTCTGTGTTTGAAAGCTCCTGAGCCACTGCTGGAGATGGATCCATGTCTTTAGCAATCACTGGAGCACAAGCCATGTCCTCAGTATCAAGTTTAGT
Organism: Phaethon aethereus; assembly: GCF_964289735.1. Classification (NCBI taxonomy): domain Eukaryota; kingdom Metazoa; phylum Chordata; class Aves; order Phaethontiformes; family Phaethontidae; genus Phaethon; species Phaethon aethereus. Next base: position 1,843,563 of record NC_138586.1, on the reverse strand, counting down.
CAAGATCGTCTGTGGAAGGTGGATCAGAGCCTCAGTCACTGCAGAAAAGTCACCATCTGCAGCTGAAGAACGGCCCAGATCCACAGTATCCAGATTATTCACAGAAAGACCTTGACAATATGGCAGGTCCCTGCCCACCACCTGTGTCTTCTCTGGAGTACTGACAGAATCCTGAATCTGTTTAGTCAGAGTCGTCTGTGGCAAGTCAATCAGATCCTCAGAGGGGTCTTTAGTATTTAACTCAGTGAAAGAGTCATCTGTGAGCGCTGGCAGGTGGGAGATGGATGGTTCTGGCCCCAAGGGAGAAAGTGATGTTTCATTAAATCTATCATTCTCACTGCCCAGGGCAGAGGAACCAATGTCTTGTGACACTTCTGGGGTTTTGCAATGCTGCATGGGCTCCTTCCCCATCAAACTCTCAAAGCTTAGATTGTCCCAGGTGCCTGAATCTGGGGACTGCAGACATGCTCCCACCGTGCAGAAGGCCCTTGCACTCTCGTTCTCGATAACCAAGCCCTCTTTGTGGGACGTAGCATCCTGCCTCCAGCTTCGGAAACTCCGCTGAGGCCTTTTCTCATCAGGTGAAAATGCCTTTGAGGAGCCTCGCAGTCTCCGAGCTGCCTCGGCCACACTGGTGAAGAACCTCACAACACCCCCAAAGTGAGTGGCTTTGGTTGTACTGTTTGATTTTTTCCGCTGGCTGAGATTCTCCTCACATCTCGTATCAAAGTCAAAATAAGAAGTAAAATGATCAGTTATATTTTCTAAGTTCTGGAAATTGGTTTCAGCCCTTTGATCTGGAGGCTTTGAATTATCTTTGCTAGTTAATGAAATTCCTTTCAGATAGCTCCAGACATCAGAGCTTCTTCCTCTTCTGCTCTCCTGTGGGAACACCATACACCTCTTTTGATTGTCCCCTTCTGTAATTGCAAGACTCTTAAAGTTTTCAAAATTCAAAGACTCACTCTTTCTAGCTGGTATTTTATGGCAGTTATCATTATCTTCACTGTGTAATCTGACACTAATATCCCTGAGACATTTACTTTCATTGGCATCAATTTCTGGAATGCTGATATTCAGCTCTATGTCTTCAAAAGAAGAATCCAAATCATCAATGTACCCCGCATACGAGTGGCGGGAGGGCCTCCGACCGTCACCCAGCTTCTTAACCCTGTAGACAGCTCTTTGCCCACTGGCATGATGGTCCTCCTCAGGGTCACAAGCAACCTGGACTCTGGATGCTCTCAAATCCACATTCTTAGGTAACCTGGAGTTTCCTCCCTTTTTTAATGGCCTTACTCTGTCCATGAAGGATGTTTTTTTTAATTCTGAGACCTCAGAGGTAACTCCCAGTAGTATCATGGACTGGGGTCTTCCTTTATTTGTAGAGAGTCCTTTCCTTCGTCTAACAAAATTCCAGATCCGATTGCCCTTGGTCATCTTCTTATACCTGGGTGCTTCCTCCCGTTCATTCGGGATTGCATCACTGGAGTTGCAGTGCTCAGCACCACACACTTCCAACGCGTCAGTACTCCCTTCCTCCATGTTTGCTTGGAAAATCCTGTTTGCATATCCATTTGGAGTTGTCACGGGACCAGTATGCCGGCGGCCCTCTATAACTTCCATCGCCCCGTCTCGCAAGCTGGTATCAGGGGTCACAGATGCATTGTCTTCGGATTGTTTTCTTCACAAGACTTAAAGAAAAAAGAACAAAGGAGTGCAATTAGGAGCAGAAAGTTTTTTTAGAAGACACGTTTGTTAAAGCATCACAGCTCAAATCTTATCCCAGTGGCAGTGGTGGTTTTGCCATTGATTTCAGTGAGGCTGAAGTTTTGCTCCCAAACCGTATCTATTTTAAAGAAACTTAAATCTAATTTAAAAGACTGAAGATTTAGTGACTGTAAATAAACTTCCTGCATTAATAAAGTTACCACAAAGTATACGCAGAATACCGTAAATCACATCTTCATTTTGCAAATTGCTAGGACTGTAAATACGTCAGTGTACATGACAGAGAGGAAAAGAGGAAATTACAGTAAAGTGTCCCTGCGCATGTCACTGTCGTCTTCAGCAGGCCCATCGGCCAGGAACCAGCAATGCACTCCCAATGAGTTCAGTCTCTTTCGGCAGGCATTCAAAGAAAGTCAGGATGCGCCTTTTCCTGGAACCAATGCAATTCTGAAATACTACAATATCAGAAAACTCGCAGAATATCCAAGCCAGGTTTTTCCTACTATAGCAATGGCACCCGCGTGGGAATCCCTTGCTGGAACTGGGCTGCTAAATGAAAGCTGCTTGGCTGCCACTCAATGCTACACAAAACACACGTGTTCCCCTCAAGTGAGCTCTACCCTGCATGAACAGGATTAAAGCTACAAGTACCCCATACGCAACAGCAATGGAAACCACTCTGAACCCTGTGTGGGGAATACATTTGAACTCCTGCTCATACAGATCCTAAAGCTTCCCTTTCACCGGTGTACCTCTGCCCTGTCTTGCTGCTGCAGCTTCATAAGGTGGTCCTGGGTTTGCTGTCTGCCTTTGTGACATGCAGAACTACATGCCAAGCACTAAACAGTGTTGAATTCCTTCGATTCCCAATCCTACTCTCAGGAAAAAGACGGAAGCAAGAGTAGGAACAAGAAAGGGTACAGCCCCAGAGACACAGATTTGACAGCGGAAAAACTCCATTTTCCCCTGAGCAGAGGGCGAACAGGCAGTCACACTGCAGCTCTCTGACACAAAAGCATGAAGCTCATTCCTGTTCTCATCCATTTTACTCTCACTGCTCTATAAGGAGTCCCCTATAGCAGCAGCTATAGCCCTGGATGCCTCATGGACAAGGAACGGCATTCAGTCAAATAAGCCTCTGTTTCTACCTTGCCACCACATCTATCTTCAATAAGCAATAACCCGTGAGACCTCCACAGACGGCGGAGGCACCGAGGAACCAGACCACAGCCAAGTGAGGTTGAAAACCTTAACAGAAACAACTACTGTCCTGCTTTTTTATGAACAACAGTCATCTGGCTTTCGCTACAGCCACAACTCAGGGGTTGTGCCAAGCATTTTTGGCACCAGCGGTGCTTAGGGTAGCAAAAATGAATGTTTGCTACTGTGGTGGGTTGACCATGGCCAGCTGCCAGACATCCACCCTCCAGACGTCCACCCCACCGCAGTATCACTCCCCTTCCCCAAACAGGACAGGGGGAAAAAGCAAGATGAAAAAGCCCGTATCATGGGCTGATATAAAGGTATGGAGATCCCTTCCCAATTACTGTCACAGGCAAAACAGACTCAACTTGGGGAAAATCAATTTGATTTATGGCCAATTAAAAGTGATTTGGATAATAAGAAACAAAGATAAAACTAACACAACACCTTACCCCCACCCACCCCCCTTTTCCCATGGCTCAGCTTCCCTCCGTCACTCCTGATGGCTCTGCCTCCCTCCCGAGGGGTGCAGAGGCATGGGGAATTGGGAGAGGTATGGTCAGGGCGTAATAGTTCCTCTCCGCCGCTCCCTCCTCCTCGTGCTTTTCCCGTGCCCCTGTGCTGGGGCCTCCACAGGCCGCCATTCCTGTCAGGGAACATCACCCTGCTCCAGCACCTCCTCCCCCATCCTCACTGAGCCCGGGGTTCGCAGTGCTGTTTCTCACCTTTTTTTTATCCCCCCCTCACTCTTCTTTGGCGTTATTGCCCTTTTTTAAACATGTTTCCAGAGAGAGGCTGCCAGGGCTGCTGACAGGGCTGCTGACGGGCTGCGGTGCGGCCGTCGTGGAGCCGGCCATGCCCGCCACGGGGCAGCCCCGCCTGTCCTCACAGCGGCCCCGCTACCAACACCTCCCCAAAGACACCCCACGCTCCTACACAGCCTAACTGTACCTTGCCCAAATACACCCCATAGCGTCACACAGCCTAACTGCAGAGCGATTGTCTTCCGTGCACTGCTTTGGCCATCTTCTTACTCAGCCCACTGCCTTTCGTACTCGCCATGATGGAGATTTTAAACGAGAACCTTCCTTCCCCAGGCAAAGGCCGGTTGTGGGGCCGCGGCGCTGCCTGCCACCATGTAAACCCTGTAGCACAGACTCACACAGGAGCTGTGCGGCCCTGGGTCCGTACAGAGACCACAGAAAGCTTTTGTTCCTAAAAAAACAAGGGTTTAGTGGAACTGTTCCTCCATCTGGTGCTCGAGGAGGAGACCAGCTCGTCATTCCCCGAGCTGTCGCTCTGGGTCTGCGAGTTATTCACAGACATCCCTGCTGCAATTTAAAGAGTAACACATTTGAATGGATTTGAAGGAGTGAAAAAAAAAAAGAGCATTTGAGTAGTCTCAAGTCGTGCCGCCAACTGGCAGCAAAAGACAGAAATCACAAGAAGTCCCTATTTTTTTTGTTTGTTTTCTCTTTCCAGTTTTATATTTTATTGGTTTTGGCTGGGTGGATCCTGCATGAGGAAAGAGGATTCAAAGGCTTGTCTGCGAAGTCTTCGGAGGGATGCTAGCACAGAGCAGCGAGAGGCTTTTTCTCATGTGTCAAGCGAAAGGAGGGACATCCTGTGCAGCCCTCCCCGGAGCAGGAACACCACCCATAAACACAGGGTGCAAGGGCAGCTTTAAAAAAAAACCCAATATATATATATTTTTAATTTTTCTAAAAGCAGCTTTAAACCAGATGTAAATTAGAGCCACCACCACCAAGCCAGACCTGAGTGCTCCAAGCAGAGAGGGGACGAGTGCTTGGCGGCTCCTCTCCACCTTCCCCTCCACCCCAGCATCTCCTGAACCTCTCCTAACCTTTGAAACCATCATCGTTGCTTTGACAAAGCCCTCCCTGAGGGATAAATGGAATAGCAGGACACAGGCGTGGTGCTCAGAAGGCCTTTTGACCAGCTGCTAGCAAATATTCAGTGTGAGAAAAGCACCTTGTTGCTGTCTAATTTACACCAATTAAGCCTGCAGGACCGCACACACTGAAATCACTGGCTAACCTTGGCAGGAGCCAACGCACAGCGCCGCGGCTTCGTTAGCGCCCGCGGTCCCAGCACCGTCACCTGAACCAGATCCAGCCCGAGGACTGGCATTGCCCCAGCCGGACCGAGGCCTCCCAGCGCCGAGACAAATTCTCTGCATTTGAAGAAATTTCAGCCAGCTTCGCTCAGTCTTCCCTGACCGGGTGCCAAAATCTGCTAGCCTCGGATACAGCCGCCGAAATTAGTGGCCACCACTGTGCAAACACACAACAGCACCGTGCCTGTGCGAAACCTACGCTTTAAATAAGCCAAACAGAGAAAAGGTAGCCTTATCAACCAAACCACACCGGCTCAGGGGCATTAAGGCCCATAATGACAAAATAAAATTTGAATATGGAGAAGAACAGCCACCAGAGTATCTGATGAGCCACTACTCATCTTTCTGGGGCGCAGGAGAAGGAGGTTTTGAAGAAACGCTTTGAACATATTTTCGAGAACACCTGCTAGCCAGAAAACTACAACAGTTAGTCAACCGCCTTTTTGTTTTCCCCCTCCTTGGTCTGCAGGCACAGTTGCAGATGTCAAGTCGTAGCACGTTACCACCTCACAGCTAAGCTGTGACTACCATCTCCTGTGTGTAGGACTAACCACAGAAAACATGAGGCAACGCTTGACCTTACACCTCTGCCACTACCCTCTGAATTACTTCGAGCCCAAAGAGGGTGGGTGGTGGCTGTGGCTGGTGTGTTTGGTCTACAAAACACACAACATCTCGCCCAGCAAGGAAAATGGTTTCATAAAACCACAGCTATCAATCAAACACTGAAAACTGCTCCAATGTACAGGAGCTACGTGGGTCCCTACCCTGCTCTCTGCACAAGACCCTGTTGCTCTTCTCGTCACGCACACGGTAGCCCTTCGTTCGGAAAATTCACCGTCCTCTTCCAGGTCCCTGAGGTGGACAGGTAAGTTAGGACTGCACCAAATCCCAAGCAACAGGCACCAGGTGCGTTACACAAACATCTGCATCTATGGCCATGATTCCCACTCCAAATTCTTTCCATTTTTTTTGCATTATCCAAATCTTTAAGAAAGAACTAGGTATTTTGTAACTCATTCACAATTGCATAACATTTCCTTGGCAACAAGGCTTTTCTTGCATGATACAGGTGGGAGTAATAGCAATTTTGCTCCTTTTAAGGGTGCTTTAGCAGACAGATACAAGAGCAGAAATAACACCATGGGCCCAGGTAACACCCACTGGAGTTAACAGCTCCCATAGCCTCAAAGGACACTGAACCAGGCCCAAGCAATCGGGGCTGTCGCAAGCCAGCGTTCCGAGACTGGTTCTTTTCTTGGACAATCTTTATTCTGTGCTGGCCCTTAGTAAATTTACAGGAGTTACCCACAACCATAGCAAAATAAGGGTGTCCATGTGCCTACCAGAGCGAGAGCAGCTAGCAAGGAAGCACCAACTAGGAAAGGTCTGATCCAGGCTGAGATGAGTTTTCTCAAGAGTCCCAACGATGGAAAGAAAGCGCCCGTTTAACACCGCCCAGTTAAGGCTGTTTGCAAGGCTGGCAGCATACAATTCCTGAAATCTACTTCAGATCACTGCAGTTTTCAGGCAACTGGCAGAAGTCTGTTGTTTTTTGAGGTTTTTTTTAATATTTAGTGCTGTACAGTTGCCTCCTACCTAGAAGAAACACCAAAAATGCTGGACAGTTGGGACCTCTGTCAGGAAAGGGGACCTACAATGGGGTTTCAGGCTTTAATACTTTGGAAGGACTCTCAGCCATGAGAACATTAAAACTCAACTGAACCACAACCCCTATGAGGACAATATAAAGGAACAGAGCAGATGTTTTGGGAAACATCTTTGCAGGGGATTAATTTCACCCACACTCAGACCCGGCACGCGACTGTAAATCCGAGCTCGAGTCACACTGCCTCAGCATCAGGCCTCTGAGCCTTCGTTTAGCAGAGCAGACGGACACGGGAGTGCTCCAGCCTCCACCCAGGCAGGCAGCGAGCTCGGGGAGATGCCGAGTCCCAACCCAGCACAGCTCCCCGCTGCCACCAGTCGCTCCCATCACTGCAGCTGGAGGTTTGCTCGCCCGCTCTCGCACCAAGGGGAGCATTTACGGGTGTCAGCAGAGCTAGATGGGGAAACAACCAAACAGAAGATACGTTGACCTTGCTTTTCACCCAAAAAGCCACAGGAACACACAAGCTACGGGGCAGCAGGAAAGGGCTTGGGTGGGCAGAACTACCTCCTTCCCAGCGTACTGAGTCTGGCTCGGATGAAGTTAATTTTCTTCATAGCAGCTTGTATGGTGCTGTGTTTTTGATTTGTCACCAAAACAGTGCTGATAACAGGCTAACGTTTTAGCTCTTGCTGAACAGCACTTGCACAGCGTCAAAGCCTTCTGCTTCTCACGCTGTCCCCTCAGTGAGACTGGGGGGGTGCGCAACAGGTTGGGAGGGGGCACAACCAGGCAGATGACCTGAACTAACCAAAGAGATATTCCGTGCCCTATAATGCCATGGTCAGCAATAAAAAGGGAAAAGAGGGGGCTTAGAGAAGCCAGCCATCTTTTGCTCTGGCACTGGCTGGGTACCAGTCTACCCCTGGGAGGTGGTGAGAGACTGCCTTTGCATTGCTTGTTTTGTTTTTTTTCCCTCTTCTTCCACTTCTCCTTTGTTTATTGAACGATTTTTATCCCAACCCACAAGTTTTCTTGCTTTTATTCTTCCTTTCCTCTTCCCCATCCAGCAGATGTGTGGTGCTTAGCAGCCTACCAGGTCAACCCACAACCTTTCTGGCACCCACTGCAGGGCTCAAGGGGTTCAAGATAGTAACAGATGTGATTGATGTGTGCTAGATTAAACTTCTAGCTGTTATACCTGTTCAGTTATGTGACTGATGCTGTGGATCATGACGCTGACATATTTACTTCGGGAGCCAACGTACACATTTCCTCACACAGTCCAGCGCTTGATCCCTTTTTTTGCTGTACAATGAACTCCAAGAATTGTCAATGACTGTTTTCAGTTTGTGCTGTTTGCTGTGTTGTCTGTAACTTTATTTCACTTTGCCTGGGAGAGCTATGATAAAAGCATTGGCCTTGAGCCTAAGCTACTATTTGGGTCCTACCTTGCTGCTGTCCCAGTACTCTGAGAACCACCGCATGGAGAAAATCAGCAATTACCCTCTTTCCTCCTGAGACACACTTTGTGGAGAGAGGAAAGAATGGCACCTACCCCTTCCTCCCCTCCAGGACGAGTCTTTATAGACTGGCTGTAATGGCCTTTCAGTTCCTCGCACGTCCTTGCGTAATCAGACTGCTCGTACTAGTGCATGTTGTGAGCCTGATTTCGATTATTGTTTGTAAGGTTGAACAACTAATTGGGAACGCCACAGGGGAACATGCTCCAAGGCATGATCGATCTCTGAGTGGTAGGGTGTACATCCCAATAGATGCGCTCAGTAAGATAACACCCATGTCCCCACCAGTCAACAAAAGGAAACCCAGGCACCCCTAGGCGTTGTGGGACTCTGGAGAATGCATATTCCAGGTTAACTCGTAAACTCCCTCTGTCAAGTGACCCGAAAGAAGAACTATTTCGACTGAGGCCCTGAGGAGCAACAAGCCTTTGAAGAGATCAAAGAGGAAACTGGTGGTGCAGTAGCCCTTGGGCCAGTCCGGAGAGGATCGCATGTGAGAAACGTGCTCTCCACCACAGAGCCTCTGGCAGAAAGCACCGGAGAGACCCCAGGTCGAGCTCTAGGGTTTTGGAGCCAGGGCTAGAGAGGGTCTGGGGCTCGCTACACCCCGACTGCAAAGGAGATACTAGCAGCATACGATGGGGTTCAAGCCACGTCAGAAATTGTTGGTACAAAAGCCCAGATCCTCTTGGCACCATGACTACCTGTGCTGCACTGGATGTTCAAAGGGCAGGATCTGCTCTTGCTGCGGACAGATGCTCAGGACACCCCTCGGACGCTCGCCATCCCCCTCTCTCACCCTTCAGCGGTGCTAAATCTGCTTCGAAACCCATCGGCCGCCCCCAGCACCACACGGGGCTGCCGATTCGCACTGAAGGCCTGGGCACGGCACAGCAAAGGCACCAGCAGCCTTGCAAGGCGGCAGCCGGAGCTGGAATGCACCGAGGGCCCCCGGGGACACGATCTTCCACTCGGCTCTTCCTCTGCGGGATACAAAACAACAAACAAGAAGGAGCCTTTGGCCATTGTTTTTCGGTGAAGGGGGGTGACGGGGAGAGGGCACGCAGCGCAGCCTGCCAGAAGGCATGGCTGAGCTAAGGAAGTCCTGCCTGGGCTTCAGTGTATCCGCTCCTCTCCAGGAGGGGTGGGGGGAGGCAGGAAGGAGAGAAAATAGAGAACAAATGATCATATAACCCTTGAGAGAAACCTGTCTGCTCTCGGAGAGCATATTTAGCCCAAGCATGCAGCGCCTCTTGCTATACAAAAGAAAAAGAGGAAAGAAAACCCCGCCAGTTCTTCCGTTACCATGTTCTACCACTGAAAAAAAATGGGAGGAAACAGATGTTAAGTTCTCAAGCGTCAGGAAATTATCTCTTTCATGAGGGTACAGTTACTTTAGTGTATTTAGGTCAAATAAATAGCGAGAGAATCGTGACTTCACCCCCTTTCTGTTTATGTCTCCACCGACGTTTCAGCCTCTCTCGATGCCGCTCCGAAGGACCAACCGTAAAGACGCATCCACGCTTTTGCAGTGCGCTCCCAGATGATGCAGGCAGGAGCCAGCCACGCTTGAGCCCCTGCCCGCCCGGCAGATCCCCACCAGCAGATCCCCAGCTGACAGCCGCCCACACCACGAATCGCTGCAGCCCCTACAGAAATTCAGCATCTCTTGTTTACGGGACAAGAAGGACGGTTTGCCACCGAGCTTCAGCCAGGCATGGAAGTACTGCAGCCTGAATATTAATTTTTTTTAAATAGAGGTGGAAGGAGCGTGGACAAGAGACTTGGGCGAAACATCTGCAAAAGGGATCTCCAGGCCATTAGCAAGCGCAGTTACGGCTTTCCGGTGCTGGGCTCCCCAAGGAGCACTGAGCAAGCGCCCATAGGAAGCGACCATAGAATTTAACCAGCATTTTACATGCTCTGCAAAATACGTTACACAGGAAGTTAAACCCCCTCATTAGGAGCAGGAGGCAGTTCGGATCCCTTTCCAGTCGGAAGTGGACAGACCTTACTGAAACACTGAGTTTGCAGTGGCAGAAGGGAATCTGCAGCAATGGCCTCACTCCATCGCTGAGGGCAACCTACCAGACAAGTTAACACCAGGCAAACGCGCCGCTTCCCCTGTGGCAGCATGCATCTGCCCCACAGAGTTTTCACTGGTTTAAGCCAAAGCTTTTACAGTACTGGATCTGCATTTGTGTTTCTGTTAATTCAATATTCACCGGGCAGATGGATGGATGCACAGACAGATAGCTCCATCCCTGTATTCGTAAGGACGGAACTCAAAACTTCAGTTTGAGTAAATCAGTTCACTCATGTATAATTTAAACATTACTTCCTTCCCATTTCAGGGAGCTTTAGAGTTTGTGCGATGGTTAAACACAATGAAATTAGAGCAGGAGACTCATTTTGCCTGTGGCCGAGGGAAAGACCGAGTTGCTCAGCTGCATCTGTCAGATAAACTGGACTTGTGCTGGTGCTGCCAGGGGAAGGACCAGCTCACCGCAAACACGAGTGGGCTCCACACTCGGGGCTTGCTGGGCCTGATGAAATGGTGTGACGGTGCAGAAGAGGTGCCAGGCAGCTTACCAGGGTACCAGCACTTGGCTCTGCATCACGCCAAGCCCTAAAAACTTCCGCCAAGCCAGCAACAGCTTTATATATGCAGTGCCTGCAGAGAAAAGGGGAGAGCGCCACCATCTAGCTCCTCATGCAAAGCTGAGCAGGAGAAGCTCAAGAAGAAAGGTATAAAAGCCCGTGTTAATTGGAAGCAAAAGATGAAGATGTGACAGATTAGTTCCTACCGAAGCTGAATTTCAGAGCAAGGCTCTGCACAGAGCCCAGAAGGCTTTGGCATTGTACCTGTTGCTAAATGTCTCTCCAGACTCGCACAGCTGACCCATGAATCGCAGGTGAGAATACACCCTTTGCCCATTTCACCGGCATTGTGTTTGTGGCAGCATTACCCCTTGCACACTCCTTCACGTTTTCATAAGCCCTTTTTTTGCCATTCTAGATTCTTTTGCTATACAGAAAATAAAACTAAGGTGAGTACCGAATACTGTCGCTATTGACACCCAGGACGCACAGGGACCCCCAACAAAATGAGGGAGCCTGAGAGAGTAGTCATCTTCTAGAACAAGGTTATGTTTTGATGCACGATAGCTGTCTCCCCAGTCTTCTCAGGTATTTGGCACCGACTGTCGCCATTATACAGAAATATAGAAATATCTGCTGTTATATGTAGATTATTTAAGCTGTTCATTAGTCAGCTGCAAGTAGTTAATTACATGTAAGAACATTTAATTACTATCCAGTAGCAGATGTAGGTACTCTAACACCACAGTGATGAACTAAAATGCAGGTGGATTCAAGGGTCTACACCCATACACACCCTATTAATGTCAGCTGAACGTCACCAAGCCGCTGGCTCCTTCATGAGGATGCTGGGCAGCAATGACTTCATGACGCTTGTGACATTACTTTGCATTCCCAATTAGTCAATTTAGTAGAGACTCCTCAGGAGCTTTACAGCTGTGACATTTCTCTGCAATCGACCCCTTAAAAATCCTTTCCTTCTCCAAAAATCCTTAAGTAAAGAAGGATGGCTGCCCATAGTCTGAACATAAGAACAGAAATCAGTAGCCAGCATCTAATTGTTTATATCTTGAGACAAAGATAGTGTCTAAATAATTGTCTATTGTATCCCAGAGACAGTACAGGAAAGCTCTTCCTCTAGCAGGGAGCCTACAGGTCACACATGCTTCTGCCATAACATTGCTATAAATAATCTTCAGTTGAGCAAAGGTTTGTGCTAGTTACAAAGCAGAGTAAGGCAGGCACTGTGCTCCTATCGGTTTCAGCCATTAGCTCTCCCCAGAGAGTGCATATCCTACCCTATTGTTCCTGCTCAAATGTTTGAAAGAATTATTTTTTCCTTGCTTCTTTTGTTTAGGGAGTTTATTTATATTTCCTCTTTAACATGGAATTACTACTAGAAAAAATAAGTGCCATCTTACAAGGCAGCTCACCAATGCCAACACCGAAATTAGGTGCAGAGGGTCACATCTGTAGATATATTGCCATAGTTACAGACCTTGCAATCTGTGTTTCTGCGTTAATGTATGTTCAGCGCATTCGGCACCATATCAGAAACAAAGAGCTGAGTGCCAACGACAGCCCCAAATTCACATGCAAAGACCAGGAGCACATGCAGCAACTGGTTCTGCTCAAACATTTCCAAGAATTATTTCAGCGTATTACTCAGCAGCTCCCTTACCTTGCCCTGGCGATGTCAAAGGGCATCTCACACATACTTAACTGCCTCCCTCTAAGCCCTATTTCTATCTCCAGACAGATGTAGTGACCTATTCTTTTTAGCAGATATATGGGTGGGATTTCCCCTGTACTACTTTCCCCCATGCTCTTTTTCCTTATAGAATCACAGGTTGGAAAGGAACTCTAAGATCATCAAGTCCAACCGCCAACCCAACACCACCATGCCCACTAAGCCATGTCCCGAAGTGCCATGTCTACACATTTTTTGAACACAAAAAAAGTCCTTACAGCAGTTTGAACAGGAACCATCACTTCTTTCAGGTTTCTCCATCAGACAGGCCAAACACATCGCCACAACGAAGGAGTGAAATGGAAAGGCAATGACGTGGGCTGGAGGGCTGCTCCCAGCTCTCATAAATAGGCTGCTCGGAACAAACCTGCCGCACAACCTCACTTTGTACCGCAGCAAACTGCAACGACCAACGCCTCCTTTAAACAAACACAACAGCATAGGCCTGAACAGTTGGTTGCTGGTTTGCTCTCAATTCCCCAAGCACCACATTATAAGAAAGCCCAATTCATCAAGCAAAGCCTTTTGACTGAAAGATGAGGTATAGCCTTATTGTGCTCTGAAATTGGTGGCAAGTCTCAGATTGGAGTCCAGGGTATCAGGTGTACAAGTGTCTTTGCCTTCAACAGCAAACGATTGCTTTAGGAGTCTTCTGCACTGCTTTTGAGTAAAATCAACCCAGTATCTGGGTATTTGGAGGTTTCATGACACCTGCTGTGCATTCGGCCAGTGATGCATTCCAGGATATCCACCTTGGGAAGGCAGGTGGCCTTGCACAAAATTGCTTTTAAGCATGTGAAAAAAACGGATCTTGTGTTTCTGGAAAAGCACTGTGACTGGTGGGTGCCTGGCCTGCTCTCTGGGCTTTTCATCCCAGAGAGCCACAGAGCTTTTAGCAGTCTGACACCCACCCGCGCCTTACTCTTCCCTCACAAGGCAAGCGTATCATCTAATCCATGCCCAGAACCCTCAAAAGTCACAAGGTGCCTCCTAGACATGCAGATACCTTTCTCCTGCCTTCCCCCTCAATAGCACCAACAAAAAATAACCCGTATTTGCACCCAGAGCCATTACTCGCTAGCCAGGCCCATGCGGTGAGCCCAGGCTGGCTCATACAGTGGTTGCTTTGCAGGAACTATCGGTGGGTGGGTGATGTTTGGAGCCCCGTTTTGGTGGCACTGCTGCCGTTGCTGTAGGTGTTATCCTGCATTCGTCCAGGCCAGAGCTGGTCCTGACATGCACATCTTATAACCCAAGACTTCAAAACCTTAGTTTGTCAATGCAAGCCTGCCCTGCTGACCCAATACGGATACTAAACCAAACAAGCAGCTTTTAAGCAGGCACCACGAGCACATCCCCTGTCTGGACCGCTGCATGGTCTCACCGACGGGGCTTTTCCCTGCAAAAGGGGCTGTCAGCTCGCATTCCTCACGCACCGGGGCCCTGCTCGAGCCAGCCACACTCCGCTGGGCGACGGCGGCGGGAGCCAGCTCTGAACATAGGGAAGCAACATCGGATTCAATTAGCGTCATTACTGACGAGCTTTTTCATCTTTCAGCTGTGCCCCCGCCACGCACCCCAGCTGCCAGGATGGGGCTGTGCACACACAGGTGGCCACCCGGTCCCGTCTCCTCTGCCCTCCCACCCTGCCCTCCTCAAGGCTACACCCATCCCTTTGGTAGGGTTAAAAAACCCCAGCTGAGCAGGAGCAGCTAAAAGTTCCCTTTATCGCCATTTATGGAATGAAGCCTGAATCTTCTTTACATGGGGCTAGGGATTCTGTTCGAACTATTAGGCATCTTTTTATTTCACCCTTTTCTATATTTTGTTAAGTCGCTCTAATAACTCCCTTTCAACAGCAAGTGAATTTATTGCTATGGGTGGCAAGGGACTAAACAAAAACCATAAGCAGGAAAAGACAGGACCAGTCACCCCGAAGTGCCCGTTGCGTCCCCTCTGAAGGTGCATCTTTCCGAGGATGAGCCCCACGCACCTCCATCTGCACCCGTGCTTTAAAAGCACAAACGGTTTGGGAACACACGCAGGCAACAACGGTTTTTTGCAGGAAATTGCCTTGCATGGATATGCAAACATTGCCATCACACAAAAAACCCAACATGCTGTTTTGCCAGCTCATGTCACACAAACCTAAATTCTTTATATACTACAGCGTTTGGCAAACACCGAGCAGCAGTGATGCCCTCGCCACAGCTCTGAAAAGCTCTGGGCCTTCACAGAGCAGGCCACAGGCATCAGACTGCAAATACAGTTTCTGCGAGGACATGGACCCGGTTGGAGGCACAGGACCAGCCCACAGCGAGTCAAGGCACACTAGCTCGTGTTTTCTCAGTGATGAGGTTCAAACCCTGCTCAGCTGGTGCAAGAGCTGCAGAAACTCCCACGCCGGCGCTCGACCTGCCCGCACAGGCAGCGCAGGGCCGGCCCTGGCTCCAGCGCACCGGCACTGCCAGGGTTTGCAAAATCTGCTGAGTTTTCTGGATGTTATTCCTGTGTTATGTCTTTTATTTGGCTGGAGCTAGCACTCGGTATCGAGGCAAAACCACCTTGACTTACGGGCCATATTCTGGATCTTTGCTACGTCCTGACACGTTTCCTTCCTGTAGTAAAGTGAACGGGCTCTCCCATACATAGGCTATATCACTCCCTTGAAATAAAAATCTTTAAGAATTCAATCCTTCCTGTCCATCCCACTTGAGAAGCATCAGAAGAGCACTCTGAACTGTGGTCATACCCAACCATTTGGCACACGGGCTGCAACACGCCTGAGGACATCAGGATGCAGATGGCAAATATTTTGACAGATTACTGGTCCCAGTAACAGCACTTTTCCACAACAGTTGTGATTCACCGTTCACGTCAGCGGCATGGAAAAAGTGACCCCTTCTTCCTTCAGAGGAGACAAAAGAAGTGCTTAAGAAAAGCTGTTTAAGAACATGGGCTTGTCCAGCAGAAAACCTGAGCAAGACAATTCCCACAGAAGCCAGAGGGATCTGCCATTGACTTTCATCGCTCTCGGGCTTTTTCTTGTCCGTCTTTAAATACGTGCTCTTTCCTCCCCGTGGCAGCGTGCAACCGAGAGCGAGGGCCCCAGCGGATGGCAGGGAAGCCATCGCTAGCATTAGCAGAACAGCCGCTATTTCACAACTACTCGCAGCAAGAAAAATCGAGAAACCCGACGCAGTCAGCGTGCCAAAAATAATCTCCCTGAAAGACGCGGCAACTGGGAAGGGTGGCAAAGAGCTACCCCCTGCACATGGGCAGGCAGATGCTTTCGGTCCTGACAGCATTGGCTGAGGGTGTGGATACAGAAACACATGTTGGGCAGCGACCACTCTGCCCATGGCTCCCGGAGGGTGATGAAAACAGGTCTAGGGACATCAGGAACGAGGCAGCAAGGGATGTGCCCGTGTACCCAATTAACACCCAATCTTTTTGATCCTCACGTCAAAGGCATACGCCCATGTTCAGTTTGTTTTCAACCCTGAAAGAAGACTGCGTTGAGCTTTCCTCCCGAGCCGCACCTCCTCGTTCCATCGCCGGGAAGGGGGACTCCGACTCCCTGCTTCCCCGGCCTCAACAGTGGTTGGATGCAATAGCAGAGAAGGGGCAAAGGAAGAGATAAATGAATTAAGCCTCTAATTTGGGAGCTTGGTTATATGCTGAATATGAAGTTCTGACCCATCGCTAGAGCAATGTGGCTCTGCAGCCTCCAAGCCAAATCCGGCTGTCGTTTATCCAGCTCAAAATGTGGTCACAGCTACCTCATAGCTAGAAATCACAATTTAAGCCGCGTGCAGCTGAACCTCAACTTGTTACCACCAGCAGAAAGAAATGGCAGATACTAACACAGGGCTCGGAAGGGTACGTCACTGGACTCTTTGCAGAAGATCTTGTCCCACATTACTACTTCTCTAGAAACCCTCCAGCCCGTCCGTCTCGCAGACGCCCCTAACCACAGCTCCTGCACAGCCGTGCCCCAGCTGCCAGGGAGGGGAGCTGCACCTTTAGCATAAAAATCAGATTTTCCACTTACACGCTCAAACATGCATTTAGGTGCCTAAACTAAACTTGAATTGGGGATCTCAATAGTCATTCTTGCAACGTATTTATCCTCATGCAGCAGAGGGTATATGAAGAACCAGGGAAACGCAGCACAGAGGGGTTTCTCCAACACCACCAGACAAACCTGGTCTCCAAAGACAACTTTATACCTAAACCACTGGCTCCTCCCTGCTCCCAGCAAAAGTTGCACCTCCTTTCATGAGTGTGTTTGAAGGTAGACAGACAATGATTTTGCTTTTCTGAACAGTGCCCCAAGAAGTATCTAGCAATCAGGTCCATGTCCCCTGGCTGTAGCACTGGCCAGATCCATGGAGTTGTCCATCCTGCAGTAAACCCGGTCCCTCAAAACAACTTCTTCGTGCTTTCAACTCTGTCTTATTAAACATGTTTACCCTATAGCTCTAAATAAAGGTGAAACTTTCCAGGAATCAAAGCAAGGTGCCTGGAAGGATTAGGCAGTAATTATCACTCAGAAAGCTCAAGCCTGAAACCATATGAATAGACTCCGTTTGTTTATTATAAACCATTTACGTGGCATTGCCCTAATTCTTTATGGGTGCAAAACCCACTGATTACAATCAGAGGAGCATTAAAGAGTACAAACACACCAGCCTGGATCACACAAGGCTTCCATATAACTCACTGTTTCCTCCTATGCTCTGGACAAGGGCAAATGCTTCAGAGAAAGGAGGCAAGAACCTCATTAATGAGCAATTATGGAATAATCTGTGCCTTGGAGAAAATTGCTTCTAGCTGTGTCAAACACAGGTTGGCTTATGCCCTGAAATGCATTTATTTACTTCCCTTTTACACAAATGTTTCTACCTAATGCAACTCATTATCTTCATAAAAGTTTATTAAAGCGCATGGCTTTAACTTGTTATGGCAAGAAGTCGCAGGGACCAGTTATAGACCCAAGAGAGGCCAGAAAGGCAAGGCCGAGAGAACATCGGCCACTGAGGAGTCAGAAGCAAAGACCTGGCTATTGCTCCAGCAGATCCCTTCTGCGGGATCCCCGTTTGCAAGCACCAACCTACTTCACGCGGTCCACAGCATCAGACCCGGCAGAAGGTCCCCTTGGGTAGCCTAGATGAGGGATTCAGCTCCCTTACCGCCTGCAAAACCACCCACACGCTCAGATGTTTGCTCATTTACATTGGGCTTTTGTGGCCCTCTTTTCTCTTGCCTCCCCACCGTGCCGCCTTTGCTGCCGGCAGTGGGAAGCGCTCCGCACAACCCGAGCGCCGCCAGGCGTGAAGCATCGCTCACGGCAGAAGTTGTGGCTGGGCTAACGAGGTGATGGAGAGAGCAGGAGACCAGTAAGGTCATCATCATTATTAATTAGACAACAAAGCTGTTCCACTGCCAAACGCTTCTTAGGCAAGCCCCAAACGTGGGGCAGTTTGCGGCACCGCCTTTGCGCTCTCGCTGCAGCCGTGTCGGCGGGTAACCGCACCGGAGATGCCGTTCCAGGCAGACATCCATCCCAAGCCTTGCTCTCCGTAGGTGAAACGCGACCTGCAGTGCCACAGGACTGCCCTGCCGTCCCTATTCAGAAGGGCAACACCTCACCCTAGAGATTCACTGACTTTTTTTCCTGTTTTTCCTTCCTCTCAGCAGCCCACTCTTAGGAACGGGAGCGGAGCCTATTCAATTCAGCCAAATTGTTCAGCGGTGGCGAGAGCCCTCCCAGCTCCGGCGCCGTGTTTGCAATCGGGAAACCTGAAACGATTTCTTTATTGTAAGCAATTGCAGCTGATCCCACGCCGCCTGCCACGGGCCATGCTGGAACCCAGCACACTTTGGGGTGCCTCCGCTCTTGCTTCAGTTCATTCACTCAAAAGGAATTAAAAGCCAAGCAGAAGGGATTTTAATATCCATCTTCATTCCCATTAGAATATTTAAGGTTTGGCCTTAATTAGGAGGGAAAAGAAAGGTTCTTCACTTTCCAGGGAGCATGAGATATCCACACAGCCCTCCAGTCAGAAGTAAAAACCTACCACGGTCATTACAGC
Organism: Phaethon aethereus; assembly: GCF_964289735.1. Taxonomy (NCBI): domain Eukaryota; kingdom Metazoa; phylum Chordata; class Aves; order Phaethontiformes; family Phaethontidae; genus Phaethon; species Phaethon aethereus. The sequence continues at coordinate 1,824,911 of NC_138586.1, read as the reverse complement.
GTGCAGCAGCCTTGAGAGCAGGGCACCGCTGGATCCCATTCAGCGTCAGGAAACAAAATGGTGCGGCAACACGAAACGTCGGCTGAAGCCACCAGGTCTGAGCTGGGGAAGTGGCAAGACTTGCAGCACTCTCCCAGCTCCAGTCCACGTCCCAGCAAAGTCCCACGTTCTCTCAGCTTCCACTTCAATATATTTTAACACAAGCCTTGTCTTCAAGTCCAAGGTCTTTGCCATCTGTAACTACCTCCTCGGGCAACTGAAGAGATAATTCATGGAAAATATTACCTAAAATGAACCCGATTCATTTGGTTGTGAAGAGAACCTACACAGGCTACACTCAGATGTTCCTCTTATCATTTAACTAAATGTAACTTTGCAATTTAACTAAAGGACTGAGGAAAAGTCACCCTGGGAACTGCTGCTCAAAGCTCCCGGCTCAGAGCCGGAGAGCCCCTGGGAGTAACCAGCTCCCTGCAAAAGGCTCTTATCACTCCGCTAAGACTGGAGGAGCAATAACAGGAAGAAATTGTTTTGGCAGGACTTACACCATGTAAAGTAAACTCACCAGCTGCCGTTGTATAAAATCTCACTGGAAAACAGAGCGAGCCGTCAACCCGTGTGGCTGCGGCGGGCTCCCACCCTGGCCACGCTCAGCCTTGCCAGCATTGCCTGCACCGTGGAGCGGCACACGGCACGGTGTGAAAATGCTTAGAGGCCACCACCTTGAGCCCTGCTGCTTCTTCTGGCTTTCCCCATTATCTATAAGCAGACACTCCGAGCGTGATTGCAGAGGGTCGCCAAGAGACACGGTACGTGTTGCTCGCCTGCTCTTGCTGCTGCTGGTGTCTTTTTCAGCTCTGGTGTACGGTGTGGAAATCAGAGAGCAGAGCAGAAGTTTAGGATGTGCTCTGCACCCAGGAACGTTGTCGAACTCCCTGCAGCCGGAGGGATGGGAAGATGGTAACGGGCTCTGGGGCTGGTGCCTTTGCTCACCGGGAAGCGCCCTTCCAGTGCAAATCCAACTCCTTGTGCTGCTCAGAAACCCGGTGGATGCTCTCCTCCTCCTCGCTCTCCGCAGCGCTGCCCGAGCTCAGGCAGGACCCTGGTGCCACCCTCCAGCCACCCAGCCGACGGCATCCTCTACACCAGCGTGGGCCCAGGAGGCCAGGCGCTGCCGTGGTGAAGCCCAACACCAACTGCCTGGCCGAAGCTGAGAGTCCAGAGGCTCCAGGACCACACCACTCCGGCTAGACGTGTGACTTCATACCACTTCAGCTAAACAATTCCAGCGCTGAGGGCAGACGCTCACATCAGTGGCATTGTTTTTACGCACAATAGGCTTTTTTTTATACTCGCGAGTGAAACGGGGCAGTTTTAAACTGATTAATAGATCTCTCAAACAAGTCTCCGAGTGTAGAGGAGGGCTCCAGCAGACAATGTCAGCCCAGTTCCAGTGCGATGGCATCAGCTGCTACCCCGCGCCAGGCTGGCATGAGAGGAGCAGCAAGAGCAAACAAGCTACAACCACTGCCAGTGTGGCTTGTTCAGACGGGGGACACAGGACCGCCACCGCCAGGCTCCCCGTCCCTCTGCCAGGCACAGCGCTTTGCTCCACTCGTCACCGCAGCGTCAAAGCTGCCTTTTGGTTCGCTTTCTCACACCGGCACGCAGCGGCATCAGCCACCCTGTTTCCACAAACGCAGCAGAGCCCTCAAACTGAAGCCGGCGCCTATCGAAGCAAAGCTACCAGCAGTTTGCTGACGCAGCAAAGGCACCGGCATGCATCGCCTGCTGCCTTGCCAGCTGGGTGGTAACGTCCCCACCAGCCGGCACTGCACCCAAGGGGGCTCGCCTCCTCACCTACACACACTGAAGTGCGGCATCTAGACCGAGACGAGCCTCTGGCAGCAGATTCACTCCCAGCACAGGGCAGGTCGCTGGCGGCTCGGCGCAGCCCGCGCACAGAGTGGCTGGCTGCCTGCGCGGGCCCTCCGCAGCCTTCCCGGGGCAGCAAAAGCTCCGCTCTTGGGATGCAGAGTTTGCAAAAGCCCTGGGAACTTCCACGCTTAATTCTGCCCTGGCGCGCAGCGGCAGCGGAATGTCACGCGTGCGGCTTCGCTCCTTACACCTGCCCTGGTTTGGTGTTTTCCCTCTTTTGGGATGGAGCCGAGAGCCCGGGCGGGCAACCCGAGGGGTGAGCAACCATCCCCGCAGCGACGGGGAGCGCGATTCAGATGGCAAAGCTTTCAAATCCTCTTGCTGCTACCGGAGGGCAAGTCATAGCCAAGACATTACAGGTAGCCCTGCGCGAGAGGACCTGCGGTTCGCACGGGTGAGGAACGGTGTTTTGCAACTCGGATAGCACAGCCTGAGAAATACGGCTATCGCTGCCAACCATCTAAGCCACAAAGATTAGTTAAGGGGAAAAAAACCAAAGTGAATGCAAACACAGGCAGCTCAGCGTTCGCTCCAGCGCTCAGATAAGAAACTGTGGCACGGACAGGTTAACAGGCGTCCTCGGTCACGCCACGAGACTGCGGCAGGTGAAAACACAGCCTGCCATGTACCGTACCTGCCTGTTTACGTCTGTGCCATCCAGGCCACGTTTTTCGGCATTTCAAAGACAGAGTTTTGATGGGTTTCTGTATCCCACACACACCCGCACACGTTGATTTTGCATCACTCAACACGCCCGCTACACACTACCCGCAAGCAGGAGAGGGCTAAGCACCAAGAAGCTGCAAACAGTGATGAGAGACCATGCCCCGACTCCGGTTTCACTCCAAGTTTTCCTTAACCCTGAGGATTCCCGTGAAAAACCCGAGTGGCGAGTTTCAGCAGAAACACAGGGATCTGGGCTAAGCACGAACGCGCAAAACTTTGCTGCTCCACCGGCGACCCTGGATACTCAGCGACAACCTTTTAAAGCAGCGAGACATTTTAGGATGTGAGCAAGACCGAATCCTGCTCTTGCCCCAAACAATAGTTTCTGCAATAATGGTGCAACCAGAATTTCCTGTGCGGCGGCGCACGCCAGCTCCCGGGAGAAAATACCATGGGAAAGCGCTGCCATGAGAAAAGCCGCTTTGCAGCACACTAGGGCAACTCCTCCAGGCTCCCGGGGACACCGTTTTTGCAACAAGTAAAGCACCGCAACCAAGTCCAGGCCGGGAAGCAGGCAAAACCGCACCAGCGGCTCAAAACAGAAGCTGTCCAGCCTGGGAACGGCTGTGGATAATTCATTATCGCACCCAGCCTTTTGCAACATCTGGATGCGGCTTTCTCTCACGGATATTTCACTACCCTGCAGCCCTTGTGAAAACGTCACGTCAGAGCGGGCTGTGATTTGGAAAGCTGCAATCTCAAATCAGCTGGGGTGAACCTGAACAACTTCGCCACCCTGGCGGTGCGGGAAGCTTGGGAGCAGGGCTGGCCCGCTGCATCCCTCACGGTAAGGCGTCCACAGATGGCACAGGTCCCAGCAAGAAAAGAGCAACCACTGGCACTGCATCAGACACCATGAGGTAGCAGGTGCCTTCAAAATGCTCCGGCGTTGACCTGTTGGAGCTTCTACCAAGAATGAGGGATCAAAACAGATTGCAATCCCATAAACAGAGAACAGCAAATTAAAGACTCCTAGAGCAAAACAGGAACTGGGTATTCCACAGCTCTGCTGGGCTCAAGGATTTGAGGACAGATGGGGAGAATTATTAGCGAAGCAGGAGAGGACTGAACCAGCGTGCTCAGCACAGCTACCACCTGCGCCTTGCTCCAAGCTCAGCAGATTTTTTCCTTTCCACCCGACAGCATGACGCAAGAGCTCCGGGCTTGAAGCTGCAAAAGTCACGTGCCTGGGCTCTGCTGCCATCCCCTCCCCAGTCCGGGGACCTCCGACCCTTCCCAGCTGCAGGAGGTGCAACGTTCAGGATGCAAGACAGGGTGGAGAACCATCCTCACACACCCAACACCTTTCTAACACCTCATCGATACCGTCTCTAGCTCTACTTTGTGACACGTGTCATCAAGCATTGGTGTCATTCATTTTTCTATACTCTTTGAAAAAGAGGGGCAGAAACCATTCCTATGAGGGTTTTTTGGTCCTGAAGTTACTTACCTGTCTAAAAGTATTGTATTGGGTTCACATGGCCAGGGTTCGGCAGCGGGGGCTGCAGGGGCGGCTTCTGTGAGAAGCTGCCAGAAGCTTCCACCATGGCCGACAGAGCCAGTGCCGGCCGGCTCCGAGACAGACCCGCCGCTGGCCAAGGCCGAGCCCGTCAGCAACAGTGGCTGCACCTCTGGGGAACGGAGTGAAGAAGGGGAAAAGTTGCTGCACAACAGCAGCCGGAGAGAGGAGCAGCCCCGCAGCCCCCAGCTCGGGGCAGGAGGGCTCCAGGCGCCGGAGCAGAGGGTCCCCGGCAGCCCCTGGGGAAGCCCCCGGGGAGGCCGGCTGTGCCCCTGCGGCCATGGAGCTCCACGGGGGAGCAGATCTGCACCCGCACCCGGGGAGGGCCCCACGCCAGAGCAGGGGGATGCCCAAAGGAGGCCGTGACCCCGTGGGCAGCCCGCACTGGGGCTGGCTCCTGGCAGGGCCTGTGGCCCCGTGGGGAGAGAGAGGAGCCCCGGCTGGAGCAGGTTTGCTGGCAGGACCTGGGACCCCGCGGGGGCCAGGCTGGAGCAGCCATTTCCTGAAGGACGGCACCCATGGGGGGGCCAGGCTGGAGCAGCCTGTTCCTGAAGGACGGCACCCGTGGGGGACCCAGGCTGGAGCAGCCTGTTCCTGAAGGATGGCACCCGTGGGGATCCAGGCTGGAGCAGCCTGTTCCTGAAGGACGGCACCCATGGGGACCCAGGCCAGAGCAGCTTGTGAAGAACTGCAGCCCATGGGAAGGACTCACGTTGGAGAAGTCCGTAGAGGACGGTCTCCTATGGGAGAAACCCCAGGCCAGAGCAGGGCAGAGGGTGAGGAGTCCTCCCCCTGAGGAGGAAGGGGTGGCAGAGACAGCATGTGATGAACTGACCACAGTCCCCATTCCCCGTCTGCCTGCACCTCTTGGAGCAAGGAGGTTGAAAATTCAGGAGTGAAGTTGAGCCCAGGAAGAAGGGAGGGGTGGAAGAAAGGCGTTTTTAAGATTTGGTCTTATTTCTCATTATCCTACTCTGATTTGATCAATGATAAATTAAATTAATTCCCCAAGTTGAGTCCGTTTTGCCCGTGATGGTATTGCTGAGTGATCTCTCCCTGCCCTTATCTCGACCCACAAGCCTTTTGTTGTATTTTCTCTCCCATCCAGCTGAGGAAAGAGCGGCTTTGGTGGGCACCTCCAGCCAGGCTCAACCCAGCGCAAGTATCCATAGTAAAACATAGAAAATACAAGCATCTGCTTTTACATCCAGCAGCACCTGCCCTTACACCACATGGCTATCCCTTCCCCATCAGCCCAGGAAGCCCCTCACCGTGGATCTGCAGAAAGCTCAGCATTTATGTCAACAGAAAAAAGGACAGAAAACAGGTGATGGCACCGGAGCCTGGCTTAAGCAGCAATCCCGAACAGATTCAGGATGCTTCAGGACCTCAAATGACACCTCTTGGAATGAAGACAACTGGCCAAATTTAGTCCCTTCCTGGATTTAGCACATATGAAGCACAAATTGTTGCAAAGCACATCGCTATGGGCTGTTTAGAGATGCAGTGCTTGGGGCCTTTGCTCCAGAGGTACACCAATAGGCAACAAAAAGGCCAGTTTTTGAGGAAAAACTCTACACGCAGCAGCTGGCATGTCGAACAGGAGACCGCTAACGCGGAAACAAGAGGTTTTCATCCCATTTCTTCCATCAGCTCACCTAACTTGTCTCTGCCTTGTTCTCCCTGGCTACAAAGACGAGATGAGAGGTGTCACAGCCCCACACAGCAGCTCCCATCACCTGGGCTGGGGCCGAGCATCCTGAAGGACAGGACTGTCCCCCACCAGCCTCTTAAAATAGCCAGCTGCACCTACAGCAGATAAGCCTTTAAAGACAAAGAAAGCAAACCCTCGTCCCCAAGATTAAGGAGGGCCTCTAGGTTTGGGATGGGGCCAGAAGAGATGGGGACAGAGAGGGTGCAGCTGGAGAGCACGTGCTGGCTGGGACCCCAAATCCACCACACACCTCACCCAAGAAAACCAAGCACCGGAGCAAAGCTCCTCGGTGTCTCCACAGGGAAGGACCGACTTCACCAGCCGCGTGCATCCGGCTTGGGGCAGGAGGAGCAACAGGCGGCTCGGCAAGGTGTTCAATGAAGGAAGACGCAGAGCTGTGGGCTCCAGACGGGGCAATGCCCTCCTTCCAGAGAGGAAGGCTGGAGAAACCACACGCAAGAACACCAGAGCAACATGATGCTCTCCGAGCTCAACCTACAGCAAAAAAAGCCTTTTACTGGGAGATACATGGAAAACACATTTTTAAGTGGCTCCATTAAAAAAAAAAAATTCCAAAGCTACTCCATGATTTCTTATTTTAAGGACCACTGGGTGCCCTGCAGGCTGCAGTGAGGCAGGTAACTGGTCTCCCCGCATTCAGCCCCCCCACACACAACGCCCCAAAATTCATTCATTAGCGTGTAGGAGCACAGTAATTTTGTTACACCACTTAGGCACGGAGAAACTCTTCCCCAAGAGGCTGTGGCTTCCAGCTGTGCATCGCTGCCTGCTTAATTATCGAGCAGAGCTCACTCTGCCCATCTCCCACGCTACTGAAATCCTTTACGATGTTTGCAAAATGCCCCCTTCTGGCAAATTATAACTCGAAGTTTTCGGGTCGTATTGCGTAGATGAGAAGAAAACTCCAATAAATCTGTCATTTGACAGAAAATTAATGCTGCGTCCTAATGTCAGCACCGAACACAGAAATAACCTCTTTTCCACAGACAGCTATTGCGTGTTTGACGTGAGAAGGCCAAAGACAACAAGCCTTAAATTAAAAAAGCCCCGCAAAAATCAAAGTTGATGATGCATATGCCCTTAAACACAGCTGGAAAGAGGCCACTGGGCAAGACACGTGTTCAGATCCCCGTCTCGTGGTGCTGGCAGGAACCTGGTCCATGGAGGGGGCCAGGGTAGGAGCAGCACCCACCCATCCCGGGGCAGCAGTGGCCATGCGGGCGGCTGAGCAGCAGCAGCACTCCTTTTGCATTGTGTTTGCTCCTTCTATTTCTCCATTTTCTTTTTTACCCATGTTATTTATGGGAGCCTTTTTTTTTTTTTTAAGTGAGGCAGAGTAATTTTATTAAATGAGCTGATATTCTTGCAAAAATTGGGGAAGTCTTTGAGATCACAAGACACAAACAGCCAGGTAAATACAGGCAGAGGTAACTGCTGCCAGCATAACCAGGTTGCAGTAATTAGCTGGGTGGTTTTCAGCTCCCAGCCTCAGATCCTCGGGATTCCCAAGACTGAGAGGTCTTAAGTAAGACAAGTCCAAAAGCAAACCCGTTCTCACACTTCACCTGGAAGTTTCACAGGAGCCTGCAAGCTGAAAAGAATAAAAAAACCACTGAACAAGATGGTTGAGAGCAATTAGCGCTCAGGAAAACGAGCGGTAACAGCAGTGGGAGTGGGCAGGAGATGCTGGTGCTCGGGGAACCAAGATGGAAAGAAAGAACGTTTGCAACAGGTATGGGAGGAACCAAAACTGGAGCAAAGGGCCAGAAAAATCAACCTATTGCACCTGTGACTTTTAGTACCCAGGATCAGGAGCTGTAGCTTCCAGACTCATCTTCTCAAGGCAGACCTTTCCCCAGTGCTTCCAGCTTAACCCCCCAGGCTGTTCCCCTAAAGGAGACGACGCGTTTTCCCTTCCCGTGCTTGCACATGTACATGCGACACGCCTGCTTCTTCCTCCGCCCACAAGCAGCTTCTCCCCCCGGACCCCCATGCCAAAGGGCTCACGTCCCACCTTGCCCCAGTGATGGCCACCGCACAGAGCTCCAGTTTGAGAGCCCCACCAGCAGCGAGCTGAGCTCCCGGGCTCTGGGACGGGTCTTCTTTTGCAGGAGGAGAGCATGGCAGCCAGCTCGCTGCCACCGCTCTGAATGACAGAGCCCATCCTGAGGCTGCACAGCCACCCGCCCTCCCCGCCACGGCCACCGGTGACCCAGGAGGGCACGAGGTTTTGCTCAGAGCGGCTCTTGCCGCATGACCTCCCTGAGCAACGTGGACCCCGGGCAGCACAGCACGCCCCGACACGACCACCCCGTCGGTTCTCCTTCCAGGAACGTGTAGAAACCTAATGAGTTAACTGCAGCCGTGCAGGAGGGTGTGAACAGCATTCACACCGCGGCAGGGAAACGGGAGGGCAAAGCAGAAATTCAGCAGCGCCAGACCCTGTCTGGTCACCGAACGCCGCTCACGTGAGCCGTCCGGCCAGCACTGGGGACCCTCGGCACACGAGCAGCGCGGCCCAAACGTCTCTGCACAGGGTCTCCAGCAACGCATCCATCGGGACCAATTAACTTTAACAGCCGTCAATTTGGCACTTTTATTTTGGCCAAAGCCAATCAGTTGAAGATACCGTGGAGGGAGTGAGCAACATTCCGTAAATATTTGATTTAAACAGTGCGTTTAGACCCAGCTCGCTCCATCACAGACCAAGGTTTTAATAACCTGTAACCAGCACAGCCGCTACGCCCCGTGCAACAGGACTTGTGCACCGCAGCCCGGCCCGGTTTAAAAATGGAGCTGGTGCTGGCTTTGCCATGAGCTGCCGCCACTCGGGGAAAAAGCGTCATGCCTCATCTTATACTAAAGCGCAAGGGAGGAGCAGGGAGGTTATATCAGCTATTAATCCCTGTATTTTGAAATAGCTCATCTAATAAATGTTAAGGTGTAAAACAAAACCACAGAGGTGGAGATCTGAAGACGGCATCTAACAGGAACCCTCCAGCCAGGCGTGGTAAACACATGAGTAAGACCTTCTCACTGAGGTTGCCCCATCAGCTTCCCTGGGACGACTAAAACCAGTAAGGACTGAACCTTCCCAACCAAAAAACATTCACCAGAGCCAACAGAAATACTCTCCTGGACTCAGACACACTTTGAGTCAGCCCGGCTGAGTAATGACCCAGTTCTTAGGCAGTTCACGTGAGCGTAAACTGGGCATAAAACTACCAAAATCTGACACATTACAGCAGAAAATAAAACCAGGCTCCGATCAGAATTGCGCCCACAGGAGGAGCTGCCCGGCTCGACTTCAAGCTGGTACTTCCTCAGTAACTCAAACAAATCTAAGAAAAGAAAAATATTTCCATTTTACATTATACACAGGATTCTTTCCTCCCCCCCCCCAAAGGAATCTGAACTTCGTGGCTTTATGTTCATGTTTGGGGGGGGTCTGTCCTGCAGGTACCTGTGCAGGGGGGTGGCACGTATTTATCAGGTTAAATTTATCATTTAGCACCCCCCGAGAGTCCCAGTCCCGGCCCCGGCCCCGCTCTTACCTCGCCGCTAACACGGTCCCGAGAAATAACTGCAGCTCTGCGCTGGCGTCCTTAAGTTGAAATGTTAAAAAAAAAAAAATTCTTCCTCTTTTTTTTTTTAAAAAAAAAAGCGACTAATGGTGCGAGCTCCTTCGAGAAAAATGAAGTTTAAAAACAAAAAGCTGGAAAAGGGGGTGCTCGTGCCATGCACGGGCCCGTCCGCCGGGCCCCCCCCCGGGACCTGCCTCCCGCCGCCGTCCCGGCTCTGCCCGGGGAGCGCTGCCCCGCCGGCCCCGGGCCCGGCCCGGGCCCCCCGGCCCCGGCAGCGCGCTCAGCGAGCGGCGGCGAGGGCCGCCCCGGGCCGGGCGAGGGCGGCCGGGGGCCGGGCGAGGGCCGCCCCGGGGGCCGGCGGCCGCCCGCGGGGCGCGGGGCGCGGGGGGCGCCCGCCGAGGCCCGGGGCGGGCCGCGTTGCTGCTGCTCCGCCGCCGCGCATCCCCCGCAGCCCCGTCCCGTCGGGGCCCGCCCGGCGCCGGCCGGTGCTCGCCGCGCCCGGGCGCTGCCCGAAAGTAACAACAGAAGGAAAATTAAACAGCAGCCAAAAAAAAAAAAAAAAAAAAAAAAAAAAAAAATTAAAAACTTAAAACCCCACTATTACGGTTTTCAGCAGGGCCCAGGCCGGGGTGCGAGCGGGAGCCCGCAGGGGAACTTTCTGCTGCCGGTGCGGCCAGGAGCCGTCTGTCCCGTCCCGCGTCCCCCCCCGCGGCAGCCTGCGCGGCGCCGCCCGCCCGGCGCTCCGCGGGCGCGGGGGAAGCGCGGGGGAGGCTCCGCGCCCGCCGCCGTGACGGGGGCGGCCGTGGCGAGGAGAGAAGGTGTTTTTGGGGGAGAAAGATACTTTTTGGGAGATGCTGACCCCGCTCACCGCAGCCCGCGGGGGTTCTGTGCGTGTGGCCCCCCCTCGCGATAGGGACGATCGGAGGAAGCGCGGCCACGGGGTTACAGCCCCCTCCCGCCCCCCGGCAGCCCTCCCGCGTGGGGAAGCACGCCGTGCCACGGCCCTGCCCCCGGCCCCGCGTGGACCAACACCCCAGCTTTGCAGGTGCGATGGCAAAAAAGACACTTAGCCTCAGCCGCAAGTCAGACCAAGCACCAGGCTTCTCCACGCTGCTGAAGAGCCCGCGTGGTGGGATTTGAAAACTACCTCGATTCTATCCAGGCTCCTTATTCCTGAATGGGGTTACCATCGTGGGTTAGGCTCACTGTTAAACTCTTTCCAGCTTAAACTTTTGACTCCCTCTTAGGGAGGAAGACCACTTCTTTATCCACCTTCCTCCTTCTCCTGCACAAAGACCTTTTACACAGCCACAAGCCCACCTGGGTAAAACCAGATCGTCAGGGCATGGCCAGGTGCTTCAAACTACTCATCTGCCAACCCACAGACACCTGGGGAAACAGCACCAAGCTCCACCAGTCCCTTCCTCAACCCCGACACAAGGAGAAGTTCGGTTTGCAGACAAAAAAAAACACCCCTGGAGAAAATAAACTTCCCAGCAGCGCAGCCTGAAAGCTTATAGCGACGAGGCAGGGCTCTCCATAGAGCCTCTGCAAACCCAGCGGTGCTTTCCATCGGTGCCCGGTCTGGAGGTGTCCTGCACAGATAAATAGGAGATCATGCAAATAAAAAATTGCTTTTGTTTTAAGAAACAGCCTTTATAACATTAAAAATATTGGAGGTAAATGAAAGCGTTATTTAGGCAAGGCTTAGTGGATTTAATTGCTGCTTTTCCATTGCGTGTAATTGGTGTTTTAAGTTATATGAGTAGTGTTTCCCATGGAGAGGCAGGTGTGTGCTACAGAAAGAGGGTGTTATTAATAGGATAACCACAATTAAGTGTAATTGGGATCATCATATCAATCACTCCATGGAGCAGCACAGGCTCAGAGTTTTGCACCTGCTTTTTCTGATTCTTTTGGTAATGCGTTGAATTGCAAATAATTTCTTTGGCTTTGGGCACAAGCAGCAAAAAGCCCCTTACATTTTTACACCATCAACCCATTCACGGAGAGTTAACCTGCAGGCCAAAAATCCACCCCACTTGCTCCAGCGCTCCTCCAAACATTTATATCCATCCCTACCCAGCTTGGGGTAGAGCCGAGATGCCCCCGTGCCACAGAGCTCATGCAGTCTGGTGCTTTGGGGTTTTTTTTACTTCAGAGATTTATCAATATACCCGTATAGCAGGTACTCCAGACTTCCCTGGCTGCTTCTGTAGAGATGACCACACTGCAAGAAAACCAGTAAACCATGAGATATTAAGTGGCCCATAAAGAACACGGGGCCACTTCTACTTTTCCTAAAGATACCAGGCTTGTGTTGTGGGGTTTTTTTCCTATGGACTAGAATGAAATCTAGACCAGAGCCACCTATCACCAGCTGACCGCCAGCATGGTTCTGTCCTGCCTTCAGGAGGGCATATAGCCCTGGCCTTTTCTGACTTACTGACTTTTGAAACTGGATTTTGGCATTTGACTGTCAGTGGTGTCACCACAGAGCCCTGAGCAGTGTGACTCCCAGGAGGTTGGTTGCACGCCCATGAGAGAAGAAGCGTATAGCTATATGGACACAGCAGCTGTTTCACCACCCATCTTTCCAGAGATATCCTCAGCTTCAGCATCCCAGGATCACCCTACCTTACCCAGGGATGAGGAGGCCAAGCCACACCATCCCTCCAGGACCAGCACCCTAGCAGCTCTAGGCTCCCCTTTGATGAAGGCCCTCCAGAACAAACTCTTTTACCCAGCCCAGGAGTACCACCACTGCTTATCCCCAAGCCAGAGCCACCATTCCCCACCTCCCTCTGGGCTCATTAATTTCCCTTCTCCTAATCATGTGCAGGAGCAGCCGGGCAGCAACCTCTGCAGCTCAGGTGCAGAAGGAGACCTTCACCCCCCCCAGTTAACAAAGGGGACCGGCACCGATTCACACACCTGAGCAAGGTTTGCAGGCTCAGACCTTACGAGCACACGCTCCATCGAGCAGCACCCTGTGCCCTGCCACAGTGCTACACCCCAGGGGAGGTTTAGACTGGGTATTAGGAAAAATTTCTTTTCTGAAAGAGTGGTCAAACATTGGAACAGGCTGCCCAGGGAGGTGGTGGGGTCACCATCACTGGAAGCGTTCAAAAAATGTGTAGAGGTGGTACTTTGGGACATGGTTGAGTGAGCATGGTGGTGGTGGGTGATGGTTGGACTTGATGATCTTAAAGGTCTTTTCCAACCTCAATGATCCTATGATTCTTTTTTCGTGTGAACCGCAGTCGCTGAGCTCCAGGCAGCCCTTGGCCATGCTCCCCACTGGCTCCTGCTCCCGGGCTTTGCTCGGAGGCAGAAGGAGCAGAACCATAACTGGGTTCATCTGAGTAGGAATCTAAAACGTGCAGAAAATACTGAGGGTACTAAAATCAGCAGAAAGACCTTAAATCCAGCTTACAGTGGGGAAATTCCTGGGTACTTACTTCCAGTGCTCTATAGAGAACTAAATGAAATTGCAGGCAGGTGAAGATGGTCAATTCTTGTCTCAAACAGGAGGTGAGGGAGCCCAGGCAAGAAATAAATGACCGCAGCAAATGGACTTTCCTTTAACAAACTTAAGGGACCACAAGACGGATGAAGGTGAAGCCAAGCCCAGAAAACCCTGAGCTGGCTTATTTATTTTTCTATGTCTAGCAAAACTTGGCAGCCCAAGGCGGCTCAGCTGGGGCCATCGGCAATGTGGTGGCCTCCCCAGTCGCCGTCCCTTCCCTCCTCACCTCTGCCCCAGCAGATGCCTTGCTTCAAATACCATCAAGGACATAACTCCCTTGGGGCCGCCTAAACATGACTCCTTCGATATCCCTGAAGTGAGAAAAAAAAAACAAAACAAAAGTGATAAGGAATTAACAGCTTCTGGGAAACCCAAACAAAGTTTCTGTAGCAATGAAGGCGTCAGCAATTGTGCTTCTATAATTAAGACAGCCCAACTGTTTCCTGCTGGGATGCCTATAGGGATCTCAGCCCTATAGAAATGCAAAAGCAGCTTGGAACGGCTGCAGCTGCCTTGTAAAGGACACCTCAAGCATCTGCAGGGGTGCAGATTTACAGCTGGGCCCCATGGACTGGGTTGGGTCAGGAGTGGGTTGCAAAAGCCCCTGTTGGAAAAGAAATGGGTTGTATCAGCAGTCTCTTCTAGTAGATGCCTAGTGGAGGGATGCCTAGTCACCACGGTGTTGCACCATCCCATAAGCTAAAGTCCTTTCCGCTCTCCGTAGCCAACCCGCTATCGGTCTCATACCACTTCGTATGTGATGTATGCACTGAAATCAATGGAAACATGAGATCATAGAATCACAGATCCTCATTTTTTAATTCAGACACCTTGACCAGGTGTTACAGGCTCCTTTCCCCCTCCCAGAAGGGTTAAGTTCTTCCATACTGCTATTCCTTATCTTTTACTTTATAAAGATCCAGCAGCGTCTGGTTCGTTTTCTCCTTTCATTTTCTGTTACATTTAGTTCAAACAATTTCAGCTGGGATAGGACGCCTGGCCCCAACCTCCTTCCACCAAAGCTGGGCATCAAATTAGACTGCTCCCAGGCAGGGGACGGGTTGCAGTTGTGCCTGGATAGCACCTTGCCCCACGTACTGACCCAGGGCAGGGAATCCCAGGCACTGCCCAACTACCCAAAACACCCCCGATCCCCCCGCCACGGAACGCGGGGCTGCTCGGCTGCGCCAGCTTCTCCCCCCTCTCTCTTCCCGAATCCCCCGTACTGCAGCTGGATGTACCCGCCTGCTTGTTTTGGGGGGAGAAACACCCGACCACCCCACGTTTGGGAGTCAAATCCTAAAAACAGGCAATTTCCCCACCCTGTCATTTCTCTGCTGCTCACTCCGGCTTCCAGGTTAGACCTGGCACGGGGTCAGGCAAACACCCGTAACAGGGCAGCGGGAGGATTGAACTCCCAGGATCTTGGTTTGCGGTCTCAAAGGAGGCAGGCACTGGGTGGCTTAGTCCAACGCCCAATTTTATAGCCCACGATTAATTCATTGAAGTGACCCGTAGGCCAGGCGAGATGGCCCTGATGAGCTCGGGGACATGGATGGGGACAGCTTCCACTTAGCCACCACCGGCACGATGCTGGGTTAAGGACGGCGGGCTGGAAGATACGGCCTGGTGCCGGTCAGCGGCGTTTATTCTACCTTTTAAATAAAGCACAGGCCTGGGGCATCGGCCACGCCAGAGTGCGGTGCGGCCGCAGGAGGTGACCCTCTGCCCCGCGGGGCAGGGGAGCGAATGCCCGCGCCCCGGAGGCAGCAGCCCGTCGCCCGAGGGGTTGGTTTTCTCTCAGGTCCCAGCTGCACATCCAAGATCAGGCAGCAGCAGATCACAGACTTGCGGTTTTTTCCCATTTAAAGTTTTAATGGCTGGAGGATGGGGCAGAAAAATGTTGTGGTCTTGAGCACATCACCAAACCGTGCTCGTTAACTCCTGATTTGTGCTATAACGAGGGTTCATTTGCGCTCTCACCTACGGGTGACTTTTATTTTTGTTTTGGGCCTCTCTTATTCCTCATCTGCAAGTGTAATATTTTAAGGAGGGGAAAGAGAGGCTAGGAGTATGTTCCTGGACCAACACGGGAGCCCTCACAGCATCGCCCGCATCCCGAGAGGCAGCAGGAAACAAATTAAGGATGGGAAACCTGGAGGAAAGGACGAAATCCCCAAGGCGAGAGCTGAGCACAGGGCACATCGCTGACGTGGCCCCGCTTCCATGGCAGCTCAAACGGTTTTCGCAAATTCTGCCCTGCTGCAATCCCCCGCTGATTCTCTGTCACTCAGCGGCGAGTTTGCAAGACGTATTTCTTGCCGTCTCGGCTGGCCGGTGCTTCGCGGGGCAGGTCTCGCTGTCTCGCAGCACCGCGGATTTGCCGCTCCGTTTGTCGAGGTTTGTGTAGGTTTGGTTGCTCGAGCATCCGCCGTACGGGTCTCCTTGCACCTCCCAGAGCGCGGCGTAGACTTCGGCTCCGTAGGTTATGGCTCTGCCCTGCAGCAGGCGCGGCTCCATCCGGGAACGCGTTAAGGAGGATCTTGTCTTAACAAGAAACCAACTGGCAGAGGAGCAAACAACAAACAAGAGTTAGCACGTACCCCAGCCGCCGCTGCCCGGCGCCCCAAAGCCGCCCCACGGGGATGGCGCCGTTTCTCTCGCCCTCTCGCAAAGGCGGGCGGGCGCTTCTGGCCGCAGCCCGCGGTGCGCACCGCGGCGGGGCGTGGGGTCTGCAGGCGAAGCTGCTCTTCGCTGAGCTCGAGCCTTGCGCTCGGACTCGGAGCCAAGGCTCTTGCCCCAGCCCCCTGGGAAAGCATCCCTGGCGAGCGGCGGCCACGGGGCCGGCTGGAGAACGGCGGGACTGCTCAGAAATAACGCAGACGAGCTGGGGAAGGGGAGCCGGGGCTTTATCGCAGTCACACCCGGAGACCCGCGTGCCTGAAAGCGGGCAGAGCCGGGCAGAGCCCGCGCGCTGCCTGCCCTCGGTGGTTGCAGGAAGGGCCTTGCCGGCAGAGCCGCGGCGCGGGAAGCGCGGCCGGGCTGAGTCATGCCGCGTCGCCCCGGCCCCGCGGAGCCCGTCCTCTGCGCACGAGCTGGTTTTCCAGTACCCAGCTGCCACCACAGAGCTCTCGCACGGGACCGGCGAGGAGGCAACGCCTCCCCAAAATCCACAAATAAAGGTGCCCTTTCTCCCCTTCACCCCCAAGGAACAGCCCCTAAACCCCTCTCCCTCTTTCTAAGCAGCTCAGACATGCCTTAGCAGTCCTTTGCTCTCTTGCCGTTCCCAAAATCCCTATTCTTCAAAAGTTTTCCCCAAACTGGGCTCTCCCAGAGCTACCCTCCAGCCCCTGAGCCCAGCCGCAGCCTGGGCTGGGCGAGAAGGGCAGGGAGCAAGAGGCAGGCCGCCGAGCACCGCGTGGGAAAACAAGGAAACATTTCCACGTATTAACTTAATTTCCTTCGTTTCCTCCAGCCCGGCAGCCTCGCTGGCGGGTTATTAATAGCACGCTGCAGACGAGTGCCGGGATGGCTCCCAGCGCCCGCCGCGACGCCCGCCGCTCCCGGCACCCCTCCGTGCCCGGGGGGGACGGCGCCGGGGGGATCCGCTCGCTAAAGATGCAGAAAAACTGCGTCCCCCGCAGCCGCGCTGCGAATACCTCGCAGGAAAATAGCATTGAGGAAAGATCTGGGAAACACCCAAGTTTTCACTGCTTCTCCGCCGTGGGATGCTGGAAACCACGTTCTTAACGTCAAACCTCCTGCAGACTTATTATTTTCTGCGCGTGGAGGAGGAAATTATGGTCTCCCGCGTTTGCAAAGCAAATGCCGCGGGGTCCAGGGCGGCAGGAGGAGCGGAGGGGAGGCAGCCGGAGGCGAGGCTGTTGCCCAGGCCAGGAGTGTGCCCCAGCAGCACCCACAAAAGAAAAAACCCTCGGTGGCCCCGTCGCTCACGGCACAGACATGAGCGTTTGCAGGTTTCTTAAAGCACATTACTTTTAGCTGGAGGGACGGCCTTTCGAGCGAGCGGTGGGCGAGACGGAGCAAAGCTGGGTGCTTGCAAGTCAGGCAGGGAGGCTTTGGGTCCCGCCTGATGGGTGCTTTTCCCCGACAGCACCTTTGGGATCGATCAGCTCCGATGCGCTGCCCAGGACGTGCCGGTGAGGGGAGAGGGACCCCTCGGCGACTCGGCTGGGACCGAAAGCCCCGTTTCCCCACCAGCTTCCAGCTGAACCGCCTCGTCCATCCTCTGCTGTTCCCGTGCCGTGGCCTGCGAGGACACATTTCTCCAGCAGCGTCCTCCTCCCGCTGCCGGCGCTCGGCCCACGGCCACGCGTCTCTGGCGAGGGGCATTTGTGAGACCACCGCCCGCAGCCACGCTGGGGATTAGAGCCGAAAGCAGGAGGGAGAGCCCGAGCGGGCAGGGGGGAGGTGGGCAGGAGCCTGTGGGTGTCTGCCCGGGGAGAGGAGCGATGCTGTCTCCCCAGCCCAGCTCCCCTCTCCACGGTGCCAAGCCGCTAACCCAGTTAGGCAGCTCTGCTTGAACCAGTGCAAACGTGCACGCCGGAGATGGGCAGGATCTCCACGCGCCGGAGCCGGGAGCAGCCCCGGGGAGATGTCTGCAGCGTGACTCACGCTCGCCCGCCCCGGCGCAGCTCAGGGACCGGGCGAAGCCACCGGCAGCCCAGAGGGGCTGGAGCCCCGCAGAGCTGCCGGCACGCCCTCGCCGCCAGGACGGCTCCCGCTCGGCCGCGATCACGCCGGTGGGCTCGGGGCAAGGGCACGGCCAAACTTCAGTGACGCTGCAGAAGAGGTGGAAAACGGAGGGGTGCTGGCAGAGACCCTCTTCATCTCCGGATCCTCCAGAAGTAACCCCCAAGGACCCGTCTCCCTGGCAGGCTCTGCAGTATTGCGGCTTCAGCAGGGAAAAGTGAACGAGCACAAGTGGAGGAGAATGGAGGGCAAAGCGCTCCAGCTGATTTTAAGCCTGGAAGAAATAATTTTATTCATCCAGCCTGCCCCGAGTCCCCTGGGCAGTCGCGGGAGTTTCACCGGCCGACGGCTGCTGACCTGGAGATGCGGCTGGAGGGAAAACCCATGTGGGAGAAAACACCGAATTTGAAACGAAAGCTTTCAGAGCAATGGAGAGTTTCTCACCCGCCTTGTAAAGTTCTCCCAGATGCCAAATAGCCTCTGAAAACCTCGGAATTCTTGTTTGCAGGAGGTTACTGACCCACAGCTTCCAGCCCCAGCTCTCCAGCCCCAGACTGTGCTTTCGGACATGGCAGGATCCTAAACCCAACCGTCCTGACCCCGGCACCGACTCCGCCGCCTCATCTACGTCATCTATGGCGCTGGCCTGCCCTGACGCTGCGTCCCCACTCGTTTCTACAAACCAGCACTTAATGGTTGAATACAGCGGCGGCGGCAGCGTGGCCCCCCCCCTCAGGTGGGTCTCGGTAGGGTTTCCCGGAGACCTGCCCGCTCCTCCTGGGATGTGAAGATGGAGCCGGCGCTCCCCAGGGAAGGTTTGTAAAGGAAGCGAACTGCTGAGCTGCTGCCCGGGACCACCCCGCACGGCTGGAGGGGGCGACCGGGAGCAACTTCACCCAGCACCACCGGCCGAACGCTGACGCAGCGTCGCGGCGGGATGGCTTCTGCCACCCCGTCCCTCCAGCTCCTCTCTCAAACCCCAGCCAGAGGGGATATCCAGCACCTCCAGCGCGGAGCTTCGGTGACTAATGCACTCTGGCACAAATAACACCCTCGGAAACGTCGGCTTCGTGGTTCACCATTTGGGTGTAGCGTAATTTCTAACAGTAAATAGGGAGGAGGAATGCGCGGCACAGATCAATGCAGGATTAAAATTATAGGCAGGGTAGAAGTACGGGGGTCTGCTGCCAGCATAGCTCAGCGGGTAAAAAAAAAAAATAATAAATGTATTATTTTGGCTTACGTTTGCAGCCCTTGCAAAGAGCCCCCACGGGCGCTGTGCTCCTGGCTGGGGTGGCACAGGCAGGGAGACGACGTGACACAGCATTAGCGGCACCATCGCCCTCCTGATCACCCGCCGGGAAAAGATTTCAGAAAAGAGGGGCTGGAGAAAGCCAAGGCATGGAGAGCCAGCCTCGCAACGGGAGGAAGGCACGCGGAGCTGCGTAGTTCTCCCGGCAAAGGCTAAGATGTACCTCGGTTGCAGCCAAGTACTCCTGCAGGGAGAGTAGCCAACAAAGAATCCCGCAGGAAAAGTGCTCCAAGGCTGTTAGTCCTTGTCCTGGAAGACCAGGACTTCGCGGCCGCAGGAGGGTCAGTAAAATGGCGTTACAGCTGGCGGGGCCGGCTCCGGGCGAGCGCGCTGCCCTCCTCCCCAGTCAGCCCGCGACCATCGGAGCCCCAAACCAGCCGGCCGCTGGCTCTGAAAAGCTGCGTATGTAACCGGGCAAGCCACAGGCAACGATACCCGCCTTGCTTCCAACAAGCATTAATTCTGGGGCCAAAAGCTGGTGATTTATTTGTCAGGCTCTGTTAATTTACCTGTCTCGCCACAGAAGCGCTCAGCCAGCTCCGTTGCCTACAGGCTCAGCTGCCGAATTGATTGCCTCCCGTGAAATTGCTATTATTCGCTTTTACAAAAATGTAAACGATCCTTCCATACACCCGATTGCAACCGGCATCCCTGCGCCCCCGCGCAGCGCCGACAAGGTCGGCTCAGCCTTGCGTGAGAAACGGCTCGGCCAGCGGCTGCGGCAAAACCAGGAGCAGCTTTGGTGGTTTCCACCAGAAAACCTTCCCTGCCGATTCCTCCGTGGGGAAAAAGCAACGGCTTCGCGCAAGCACCCCCCCCCCCGGGGCGGGCTGCCGAATGTGCGACGCTGCGGCCGTGGCACAGATGCTGAGGTCGCTTTATCCCAGGTTTAAAGCCAGTCCCCAAAACTGCCTGTTCGTGGCCGGTTTTGCCTCTGGTACGCGGTGCCTCGGTCACCGCCCCTCTCCTAGATGCTAGGAAATTGTAGGACCGGTTTTGTTCTGTCTAATGGGAAAATCAGAGGCGAACCTCCCCCCTGGGCGAGCCTGACCTAACAAACCCCCCGGCTTCTCTCATTCTGGGGGTCTCGCATCCCCCTTTCCTCCTCGGCACAGGTCTCTCGCCGCCCTCAAAATCCCCCAAAGAAGGAGCGGAGAATGGGATGCGGCAGCCAAAAATATCCCCGGGGGTTTCGACGTTATAAGAGGATTCAAGAGGAGGAAAAAAGGCCCTAAATAAGGGCTGACAGTTGGCGCGTCACAATAAAACACCAAGCGCCCGGTGCCCGAACCCGCGCTGCTCGCTAACGCGTCGTTACTCACCGCGCGTCACCAAAGGGACCTCACCTGCAGACCAGGTCCCTGCTCCAGCGTTCGGAAGCGCCTGAGCTCACGCTGCTTTGGGTCAATGTTGGGCGGGGGGAAGTTTCTAAAAACAGAGCACAGCAAAACGGCAGGACCACGTCGCCGGAGCAGGCTCCAGGCTGCGGCGGGCGGGAGCCTGGAGAAGCCGTGCTCTGCCGTCCTCCCCGAGGCGCCCGAGCAAGCAGCCACCGAGCAAAAAACATGCCCCGTGAGGCCGGGAGAGACATTTTGGGTGCAGAACAGGAGCCGCAAGCCCCAGCTTCGCTCCGGGCGCTTGAACCTCGGCGCTTCCCCGCAGCTGGTAGTGTCACGCTAGTGAACAATCTATAGGCACGCGCCAGGGAGTTTTCTTTTTTAGACTGGTTCATGGGGTTTTTAGGAAGAAACAATAGCAGAAAACAGCACTCCTCCCTCCCTGGGTCTGGCTCAGTTCCAGATTTCACTTTTTTTTTTCTTTTTTTTTTTTCCTACACCAAGAGGCACCTTATTATTGCAAACAAATGGTTTCTCCAAAAAGGAACGGGAGCACATAGGAGGTAACAGCACATCCTTGACATGATGTTAATAGGCACGTGGAATTTAGCTTCCCCACGTTGCAGAAAGTCACAGGGAAAGACGTAGCAGAGCACGGCAGGGAGGCGGGAGATCAAAGAGATCAGATCAAGCAGAGCAAACCTCCCGATCAAAGCCAACACGGCTTTGCGTGTCGCCGTTCGACGGCAACGACCCCGGGGGCGGAGGAGGAAGGTCCTCAGACATGCTGGAAACGCATGCGGGCACCGACATGCGAGTTCCTGCCTTCTTTCGCCGAGCCTTGTGCGAGAAAGCGCCGTTTCTTCCCGCCGCCGAGCCCTCTGCGCGGACACGCAGGCAGGATTCGCGCCGGGAGGAAGGCAGGGCGCAGCGCCCGCGGGGCTGGGAAGGTGGGGTGTTCCCAAGGAATAAAAAACAAAAATATATCAGGGTGGAGCCGAGCACGTGAAAATTGAACGAAGCAGAAGCCGCCCAGGGAACAGGGGCGAGCAGGCAAAGGGAAGCAGCAAATCCCCACCTCTTGCATCGCTGGAAGAGGATTAACCGAGGCACAAGCAGAAGACGGAGCGCAAACCGCGGCGCCCCGAGCTGGAGCCTGCCCGGGCTGCATGATGTGGGGGGCAGCCCCGATGGTCAAGGTGGAGCTGAGCTCACCACCACCCCCCCAGCAGCAGGAGAAACCTTCCCTGCAGGTCTGGTTGAAGCAGCACGGCCTCGCTCCCCCATCTGCAGCCACCCTCTGGAGATGCTAAGTAACGCCCCGGAAACCTTCCCGCGCCTTTCCGAAGCATGGGGAAGAGAAGGGAGCCTTCCTCAGCCAGCTCTTGGCGCAAGAACAAACATAACCAGCCTTGTGTGGCTTTATAAAGGATCGGTTTATTTATACGTTGGCGGGTCTCTGGCATCCTGCCCTTTAGACATCCCTTCTCCAAATAAAGGAGCTCTTGCCTGGCCCCCGAGCGCCCTTCAGGGCCATCTGAGGTCAGCAGCGATGGCACCAACTGCACTGGCCAAGGGCCAGGAGCGATAACCCAGCTGGCAGGGCAGGTACGGGCCGCGTGGTACCTGAGCAAGAGGAACAGGACAAGGATGGTGGCCAAGGCCAAGTTCATGGTGATGATGAGGTAGCTCCATGGCCAGGATGGGAAGTCAACTCATGTGTCAGGGTCTGGATCAATGGGGTCCGTGGCCAGGGCTGGGACTGAGCTGGAGCCCCGCAGCCCTCCAGGACAGCCTAAGGAGGTGTGAGGAGCCAGGGCTGAGCTTAAATGGGCTGCTGGGCCCATGGGTGGGGGTCCCAGGCGAGGCTGCTTAGGGCCATTAAGGGCTGTCAGTGCCCTGGCAGCCTGGCTCCGAAGCTGCGGGAAAGCAGGGAGAGAGAGGTGCCATGGCCAAAAAGGATGAAACACAGCTTGGCTTCTCTCGCCCAGCTGAAGACCCTCCCACAGTGGTTGTAGTCGATGCAGTTTCTTGAGGAACTCGGACCCACATTTATTGAGGGGGGGCTTTGGGGGCAAATTTCTGCTTAAAACCGTCTCATTAACCGCAGGCAATGCGTGGGCATCTAATAACTATTCTTCAGTTATTCTTCTATCTGTAAGAGCTGCCTTTGGCTAATAAAACCGTAACTACTATTTCTCATGTGCCATCAGGTAGCTGTGTCACAGCAGCGTCACGGTTGCTTGGCTTTTGCCGTCCCCCTGTCCCATCCCCGTAGCGAGCCAAGCAACTTTGTGCTGTTGTCCCACGAAACCCCCACGGGCACACGGTGGCATTCAGCCACCGCAATCGCATTGGTGGCCATTTATCTACCTGGGACCTGAGGACAGGAGCAGCCCCAAGCCTGGCTGGCCGCGAAGGCTGGGGGCAGCCGGGGCTGGATCCGGCAGAGCCCAACCCTTCGCAATCGCTGGCGATGGCCACGTGGGAAAGGTGTTGCCATCTAGACGCAGATCTCCACGTTGGTTCTACAGAAGCTCCAACCTGGATCTAAAGGGGCAACCGATATCCCAGAGGAAACCCTCGAAAAGCTCAAGAGAGCCTGAAAGTCAATGGGAGCTGGCAGCTAAGGTCATCTTTTGCCCTCCGAAAGTCTTCCCCTGTGGTTTGGAGATGCAGACGGCAAAAACAAACTCAGGTTCACTTCAGTGAGTGCCATGAAGACCGTGAGGGACTACTTGCTCCTGAGGCTTCCCAGCCGGCCGACGAGCAGAGCCGTAACACAGCGGCAGCAGACGTGGCCGCTCACAAGCGCCCGGGAGGGAGCGGTGAGCTTGGTGAGGCTGGGTGAGGGGGAGCAGGGCGGGGAGGTGTCCTGCCCATGACCTGCCAGTTTCCACCACAGTTTTCATGCTGGTGACAGGCAGATCCAGGGCTCCCCAGCCACAGCTCCGCTTCCCAGCCGGTCCTGTGCCGAACCGCGCTGCCTTGGGTTCATCGGGACCGTGGAAGTTGTTTTGTTTCTACGCGCACGCCCCGGTTACGAGCCGGGGGGACCGGCAGGAGGGAAGCGGGGTTCGGGGAGCCACGGCTGGTCCCCCAGGGCTGCGGCAGGGCTTGGGCTCCTTGGTGCCTCGGCCGAAAAGACCTCCTAGGAAGGAGAAGGATGCGGGGAGGGAGGAAATCCGGTGCTTGGCACTGGCGGCTCCCAGCGAGCGAAACGAGGCAATAATGGGATTTCTAATACAACGCGATCCTCGCGGTCTCCAGAAGCCTTGTGGTCTCCGAAAGCGCGTCCGGGGAGGCAGTTCGCAGAGCAGTGGCCCGCGCGTACCCGGACCGGAGGGTCGGAGCAGAGGGGGACGGTGTCCCGCGTCCCCAGACCCCGCGCCGGCCGGTGGGCCGCCAAGGAGGCTCCGCTTTGAGCCTCTGTGAAGCTCAGAGGAAGGAAAAACCAAATAAACCAACTGGACAGATAGCTAAAATAGTAAGCATGCACGTCTCGCCGACGCTCAGCTGCCTTTTAAAAACAGGGCATGTTTTCAGGCTCCCCGGACAAAGGGGGTGGCCGCAAGCCGCCGCCTGCCCAGTCCCTGGGGCACAGCCCACTGGTCTCACTGGTGGCGCTGGGCCGAGCGGGTCCCCGATGCCTTCTGGTGCCCGAGCACGCCGCGGCGGTGGCTTTGCACGCCTGGGTCCCGCTCGGCCACGAAGATTTGGCAGCCAGGGCCCCCCCGCACGGACCGTGCAAACCCCCTGCTGCACCCAGCGCCTGCCTCCCGCGCGCTCGTCCCGCAAATTCGGATGGCGGCAAAGCCCCCAAGCCCCTCCGCGGTCCCCGGCCCCCTCCCCAGCTCTCCCGTAAAGACAGACGTAAACTGCCAAGGGCCCTTGGGGGTTTTGTATCTCCTTTTTTTTTTGTGTGGCTTTGATGAGGGACGGTGAAAATGCCAACGCGTGTGGCTCGGAGGTGACAACGGCTTTTCGCCGGCGGCACGCGGCGCTGGCGCGTTCGTCCCGTGTGCGCGGCGCAGAGCCGCTGCCGCGTCCCCACGAGAGCGACCAGACATCTCGGTGCCCAAACCCTCCCCTGCCCTCGCGTCTCTTCACTCGGTGGGAAAATAGGGGGGCAGAAAATGGGGAAAAATGGAGAAACCCGTAAGGAAGCCCAGGTGGGTGGAGTAGACCCACGCCGAGGTGGGCATCCGGCCGACGGCGCTGCCAAGCCCGCAGGCGCGTGCCCGTGCGGCGCGAGGGAGCCCGGCTATCGCAGTTCATAGGGTGCCGCGGGCCTCGCCGCAGGGTTACGACTCGGCGCTGCCGAGGCTGGAAGCTCGGGGGACCGAGGGCGGCCGGACGCACGGAAGCGTGAAGCTCCAGCTCGCCTCCGCGTTCCCCCCGGCGTGTCCCCAGCAAGCGCCCCAAGCCCCCGGGCTTTCGGGAGGACTCTGGGGGAGACCCGGCTCCAGCCCAATAACTGCAATAACGGAGCTCTCCCTTAGAGGTCAGCCCAGCATCAAAACTGGTCCAAAAACCCCCACGGATGGATGCGATGCCCGCGAAGAGCGGGATTTTGGTTAGAAAAGCCATTCGGGGAGGGCAGGGGGTGGTCCCGAGCACCTGCAGCCCCTTGCTTTGCTGATGCCGAGGAGTATTCCCAAAAGCCGAGCTCTCCTACCCGCTCCCCAGCTCCTTCCCAGGCGCTGGCTGCCCCGAACCCCGTGTCCGCCCCCGCTCCGGGGGAGCCCGCTGCTCGGGGAAAGCCTGCCTGGCCCCAGCGGCCGGTTTTGGGCGAGCAGGAGGAGCGGAGGCTGCTCTGGCTGCTGCTGTGAAATTTTCCCTGCCCAAAGCGGCCGGGACGCCCGCTCGGCAACCTTTCCTTTTGGCCTAATTCCCCCTTCCCTTCTCCTTTCTATCAAGCAAGAAAGGCTAGCGAGCGGCACCCGGCCGCCCCGCAGACGGCAACAGGACCTGGGGGCTGAGCCGTCGGGGACCCAGAGCCCCGCGGCGACGCCAGAAACCCCCAAACCTGGTTGGTGCGGCGATGCCGGGGCGTCGCCACGTACCCAGGACAGGAACCCCGGGACCGTCCCGGCTGTGCCGAGCCGGCTCCACCTTTCATTTTTCCCAGCCCGTTACCTTCCAGACCTCCGCTCGTCTTTAAAATGAAGGGAAATAGCTGGAGCTCATCAATCAGCGGCAGCCGGCGCCTGCCCTCTGCCCTCTTCAGCGGCTACAGGCGTCTACGGCCGGGCAAGACAGCGGATGGTGGCTCTGCCGAGCCTGGCACCGGGCGCTTGCCCCGATAGCCGATGCCCAGCTGCATCTGGTGGCCCACGGGCGTAATCGGTGGCCGTGATACAGCCTGTTTGCACCTAGAAGTAAAATACCGAAGGATTTAGGCTTGGCACGGGAAAGTCCTCCGAGGAGCAACGGCGGGGAAGGCACGGGCCGCAGAGAGGGGGCTTTGAGCGGAGCGTTACAAGAGAAGTCACCATTTTCAGAGAGGACGCTCCCGTCTAAGGCGGTTTGGGGCAGCGCAAGGAGCGGGACAGGCGATACGCACCCCGGTTCCTCGCGAACCCCGAACGCCGCAGCAGAGGTTTGCCCTTCCCCTCCAGCCTGACGGGTGGCCGGGAATCTGCAACGGATGGAGTCAGACAGGAGGAAGGATCCCCAGGGCACCCGCCTCGCAGCCGGGGCTCGCTCCGTGGCCGCTCCGGCTCATTAAGGCAGCAGCTCATCAGGCGTTACAGATAATTACAGCTTTTTACGAACCCAATTTTTGCCCGAGGAAAGGAGGGAGGGGAAGCGGGACTCTTCTTTCTGGGCCCTTTGACGCATTTTGAAAGCGTGGGAGGTACCCGAGGAAGGTGTAAAGCAGCGTCCGAGCTACGGCCGGGATCGACGGCGAGCTCTCCGGTGGCGCTCGGAGCAGGCCGGCTGGGAAGGGTGCTCCTGGCACCCGCAGCGTCCTTACCAAGATACCCACCGTCACTGCCGCGGCGGTGCTGCGGCAAACCGAGAGGCTGCTGTCATAAATAGAAGCGTTTGGCTGGGGCAAAAGCCCCGTCTCCCCCAAATCTTGTTTCAGTTTTTCCTTCCGAAATCCAGCACTGACATCAGCCGGGTCGGGCGCTGAAGAGCCGGAGGAGGAGCGTGAAGCGGGAGCGACGCCGCAAGATGGGTTTCCATTGAACAGGAGCACGGGGAAGGGCGGGCGCCTCGGCTCGGCCCCGCGCCCTGCCCCGTCCCGCGCTCGGCCACGCGCTTCCTCGCCCCAGCTACGCGCTTCCGAGCACCCCATCGCCCGAAGCGACGCTGGAGGGGCCGTTAATTAAAAGCCATCGGAGGGATCAGCTGTTTATCAGCTATTAGCCGGGGGAAGGCGCAGTTCCCAGCCGTGCCCGCGAGCACGTGCCTTTGCCCCAGGGGACCCCGGGGGGGCCGGGATACAGGGCTGCAGCAGAGACACAGCCCGGAGAAACTAACAGCCCGGGAAACTAATGCTATGGAATAATAACGCCGGTAAATCCCCTTAGAAAGGCTTATTGCACAATAAAAACCCAAATTCAAACCGTGCCTTCAACCCCTTCTCTTCTATACCAAGGAACCTACCGGTGAAAGCCGTCAGCGGTTTTCCTGCTCCCGTGGATGCCGCCGGAATTCCTCTGTTACAATAAATTTGGCTGAAAAGGAAGGAGCCCGGCGAGGTCCAGCCCGGCTCCTCGCGGGGACGCGCCCGGCCAGCGACGCTTCATTAACTCGGAGCCGCGCGACCTCTGCGCTCCCCGTCACCCACCTCAGCCCTGGCCACCGCTCAGCCCGGCGCCAGCGGAGCATGAGAAACGAGGAGGAAAAATGTGACTCTGGGAGCTGGTGCCGCGAGCGAACGCTGGGTATTTCGCGGGGTTGGGTTAATGGCGCGGGGTTCGGCCAAGGAGCGTGTTACGGAGCAGCGGCGTGCTGTGCTCTCTAAAGCATCTCTCCTGTTGCCGTCTGCCGTTGAAAAAAGCCACTTCACTTGCCACTAACCAAGAGGTAGGAGGGGAGCGGAAAGAAAAAGATTAAATCAAGCATAAAATAAGCAGGGGGAAAAAAAAAAATCCACAAGTGAAACCCAACGTTCTCTAAAAATCCGAAGTTTATTCATTAGAATTCAGTGAAAGGAACATCCATTTTGAAACACAATCAACACAGTAAAAAGTATAAGGACTAGTGGCGATGAGACCAGAACGAAAACGGAAAAAACCCCAAAATCCAGACAAGTTGGTCACCTGGGAGGAGCCGCCTCCACTCCCAGGGCGCCGGCAGACCAGCTCCGCCGCCTGCGCGCGGCGGGACGGCGGAGCGGAAGCTCGGGGCGACCCGCGGCGAGGGCCAATGCATTTTTTTCCTTTAGAGCTGAGGGGGTTTTCTAGATTTTAATGTAGCACTTCACCCGACCGTAGCTTGCAGGACGACTCAGCGCCGGGGCGGAGAGCAGCAAAGGGAGGGAGGGAGCCGCAAAGTTAAGGGGCAGAGGGAATGTGAAACGCGGCGCGGGTCCGAGCGCCGCGGGAATGTTTGCTGAGCGACCTGCTCATCCAGTCCCCGTGGGTTTCCACGTAAGAAAAATTTTTAAAAGCACTGTTAGGTGAAGAGCTATTTAATTAAAAGACAAAAAAAAGAAATCTATGCAGAGCCAAATGTCTCAGCGGCAACCGCCGTCTCTGCCGGCGTTGGGGGCGGGGGGTAGAAGGGGAAAAAATTCGCTTTCGGCTGTAATCTTTTCGCTTTAAAACATTTAATTTTCCTTTTGCACGTCACTGCTTGACATTGGTCTTGCCTGCGCCGTGAATCGCCGCGGCCTTCTGCGGAGAAGTTGCTTCAGCCCTTACAGCCCGCGCGGGGTCGCAGACTCTGCGGGGGCACAACTCCTACCGAGCCGAGCAAACAAAGCAGCATATTCCGTCAACTAAATTAAAAAAAAAAAAACCCAAAGCCACAAAGCAAGAAGAGCCACATCAGCCGCTGTGGGGTGTTCAGCTTACCAGAAGCTCTCCTCGCCTGGCCGATCCCACGGTTCGGGGCAGCACCGTTGCGGGGAGACGCTTTGCGGGCGACGCGGAGCGCCCCGGGCTCCCGCCGGGCGCGGAGGAGACGTCGGAAAGCCCCGCTCGTCCCGGGATCATTCGCAGAGCCATTTCCAGCCACGGAGCAGGCGATGCTGCCTGCGCAAGGGCGAAAGCCGAGCTCCCAGCCCGGCCAGGGAGCACCAAGGGGAGAGGAAAATTCTCACCGGTTTCGAGAGCATCGCCACGCGCCAGCCGACAGCATCTCCTGCCCGGGGAGCGCGGGAAAGCCCCAGTTTTGGATAAAATCATTTAAGCACCCAGAAGGGAAAGCCCCGACTGAAATCTGCCGTTTTCTAGGTTAAAGACAGTCAACAATACTTTCAGGGAGAAATCACCGAAGTCCACAAATTCAGACAAAAAACAAAGCTCTAAAAAAAAAAAAAAAAAAACCCCCCCCCCAAAAAGAGCAATAACAGCTGGCGAGTGTGACAAAGCAGTATTTAAAGACGTCCCAGCGGTGCCCGCAGAAAGAGCGTGTGTGTATCGGTAACCTGCCGGTTTCAGAGCTGGCCCTGGGTGCGAAGCGGAACGGCGCGCTGCAGGAGGACGCGGGGAGCGAGGTGGTTGCCTCGCATTGCACGGGCGGCAGCAGCAATAATTGCCTTTTCTCCATCGGAACGGTAAACCACACCACTTTAAAAGACAACGCAGACGAGTAAAAGAACAGTCCATAAAATTTCCCTGTGAATATAAAATGCAAAACTATACAAAAATAGATAAAATCGACCATTTTCTTATGTGTATAAAAACAACAACAACACAAGTCCCCCAAATGCAATACAGAATTACTTGGTAGACTGACCCGAACGTCAGCGGTTTCATCGCAAGTCAACAGCCATAAATCATCGCTTTGAGGCGAGACCTTCCCTGGAAGGGACGTATTCAGGCGAGTCCCTCGAGGGGAGTTTTTCCTTAGTATTTTGGCACGGCAAACTGCCATTCCCGACTCTTCTGACTTATTTCTGGTTCGGAAGCCCTTTTTCATAAAAAGCCTCAATGGCCGCTCTCAAATTGGAGTTCCTTGGGTAAGGCAGTGTTTGACTAACGGCTTGATCCAGATCAAGACCTGAAGATCTGGTCCTGTTTATCCTGGGACAGACGGGGATTTGAGGAAGAGCAGTACATTAGGCAGGGAAATCCAATCTCTCTACAGCAGTGGTAATTCACGGGCTGAGTTAGCGCATTGAAAATTCTTATTTCTTTGGGTTAATGGGGCAGAACGCACCAATAACCCAGCAAATTAGCTCCAAAAATGCTTTTAGAAAACTCATTTTCAATCAATGGATATTTGCTTCCTTTAGTTCACATCAAACGAAGAGGAGAAACCTTTGGTGTAAAGTCAGATTATCAAGTCTTGGCTGTATTGCTTTCACACATTCGAGTCTAGAAGCTGTTTTCACTACGCCTTTCCGTTACGTACCTACAACCAGAAGAATTATTCCTAGAGACATGCGTTTGCAACGGAACATTCATTTTAGCACCGAGACGCTTTCACACCTCACCAAGACTTTGGCAAAGGCTGCACCGTGTCTCAACAAAACGCTACGCGAAACCCCCTTAACCCGCGAGACGCCTTTGGTGACGCGCTAAAACAAAACTGTAATTAAAAGAAAACCCAACCAAAACCGAACAGTAAGGGGCTGCTGCTCAGGCCAAGCGATTACGGTGAGCGCCCGTCTGCGTGACGCCAACGGCGTCACCGGCAGCATTTGCTCGTGGTTTTTACTTTGTGAGCGGCGGCAAGATGTGCAGCGCCGAGACCCGGCCCTTGCCCTCGCTCCGGGCGAGCGGGGAGCCCGTTCCGATCAGGCAACGTTCGTTAGCAGACGCTCACGCGCCGCGCTAACGAGGGGAGACCGCACTCGCAACCTCGGAGGCGAGGGGAGCGGCATCAAGAGCCGCGTTTGTCCTACGAAATCCTCACCGGTTGCGCGGCGGGACGGGAGGAAAAACGCGGCACCGTTGCGGCGGTAGCTCCCTGCAGCAGTACCGCTAGGAAAACGCTGAAAAAATTAAGGTTTAAGCCCACGGATACGCAGATGGGTCTAGTCCAGCCTCAGCATTCTGCTCAGGAAAGGGAAAAAAAGCACGTAAGTAAGTCACAGCGCGGGCAAGCGAAGCCTGGCCTCGCCTCTCCCTGCTCCTTCAGGGATATACCAGGACAGGACGCTACGGAGTCTCTTCTTGAAAAGAAATACCGGGACCTCATTTTGCCTGGGGGCAAAAAAACCCACCAAACCCCAACCGGCTCCTTGTGCCTGTCGATACAGCGACGCCGGGGAGCTGCCGGCGTTTCCAACCGGAGCCACATCCGTACGGGGCCGCGGGTTGAGAGCGCGGCAGAGGATTTCCACGCCGCGGGCTGGAGGCGGCAGGAAAAGCGGGCTGGGGCTGGGCAGAGCCGCCCCTCGCCCCGCACCTTGCTCCGAGATGGGAGAAAAACTCCGCTATTTCCACGCCGTGAATACTTTTTTTTAATGCTACAAACTCTGCTGCAACGAAACGCAGAAAAGGGGCAACTCGGGGAAGGGGAGAAAGAAAAATCGTCATCGGTAACTGAATGAAAAAATCAGAATACGGAGCTTGGACAGAAGGAGGAGAAGCTTTGGAAGTCACGGACAGGGAGGTTTGGTTTAGAGAAAAGCGTGTTTGAGATCACGGAGGACACGGGAGACGCCTCGAGGACCAACGGCCCGAAACAGATGCTTCCAGGAGCTCATACGACCTCCTCGGACAAAGTCTGTCTCCTCAGCTCGTGTCCCTCCTCCACGCTCCTTCAAGGAGGAAAAAGAAATCACAAACCTGCAGCAACCTCCAGCTTTTTTGTTCCCTCCAGTTAGGAGGAAGAAGACGTGAAGCCTAATTTAGGCTGCGTTACATCCTGTATTCCAATTAACAGAATATTTTCCTCGTATGAGTTTATGCAAAGAAAACAGCTGTAAAATAATTTAAAAAAAAAAACAAACCCAAACAAACAAAACCACAACCCACAAAACTTCCTTTTGAAGAAAGTAACAGCATCTGCAACTTCGCAGCTACAGGCACGACGCAAACTGAGCTTATTTCGAAGCCCTCGTCCGCGTGCCCATGGCCCAGGAGAGGCGAGGAGCGCGGGACAAAGCACGGGAAAGGGTTCAACCGGGAATTACGCACCATGAAGACAGACCACGACAAAGAAGGGACCGACACTTTGTTCTTAAAAGGGACACCATCGACAGCACATCTCCCCGAGCGCGGCATCTTCGAGCAAATTAAAACTAGACCTGGAAAATGTCATCGGCACGCACACAAAAGCTCCTGCTTTCCTCTGGGGCAAGGCGGGGTGGAATAAATAAATAAAAAGGTTACTGCAAAGTTCCCTTTCAGCTGACTCGCCTCCCGTCCTCGCTCTGGAAATCGCCGGCATCCTTCGTCCCAGCCTCCCCAAACCGAAACCGGGATGGAAGACACTCAAAGCGAGTCTGAACCAAAACCTTTCACCGAGAAGAGGAAGAAAAAACCCAGTTTCTCTCAAGGGTTTCCCCAGGGCTTCTTCCCCCAGCTCCAAGCCTGCAGAAAAAACCCAAACCTGCCGCGCTAGCAACGGGTCTGTTCCCAGCTTTTATTCTAGCAGCGCCGGGAGCCGCTACCGCGCTTGGCGTTCGAGAGCACGGCGGCTCGCGCTGGAAAACAAGAAAGTGCCTCAGCGTTAACGTACGAATGCCGGAGACGGCTCGGAAGCCCGCCAGAGCATCTGCCCCGGCGAGACCCACGTACCATGGCTGCAGGAGAGGAGCTCAACCTTATCAGTCCAGGTCTAAATTCAAGTCGCTCACGAACTGCTCGTTAATGTTGATTTTTCCCCCTCCCTGCACTTTTGCAACCCTTTTCCCACCCTCCCCAGAGCAGCTATTTGGCTTCGGCGACATTCACGGCGGTGCTCCGGCAGCCGGCGGGCAGCGCGTGCCCGGGGGCGGCTCTGCCCTTCAGGGGCTCTCCGCAGCGCTCCGGGCTTTTTATGGCGTCGGTGCCGCCGGCGGGATGCTGAGGCATGCCCTGGGCGATGCCGACGGGCTTGCACTTGGCACGTTTCTCCGGGGAGCAAGCAAAACTAAAGCTCGGGGGCGGCTCGGGCTCGGTTTCTCCCAAGGGTAACAGGCGGGCCAGCTTTTTGGCGGCGACTTCTCCCTGGTACCCGTAGGAAGCGGCCGCCTCCCGGCACCGCCTCGCCTCGGGCTGCAGAGGTAAATTGGAGGGCCTGAGTGGGTGCCGGTTCAGCTCCGGCTCCTGGGGCCGCCTGTCCGGAGCCTCTCCGGCGACGCTGCAGGAAAGGGACAGGAAAGGGGACGCGGCGCCCGGCCGCTGCGGCGGCTCCCAGGCACTCTCCATGGCGGCGGCCGGAGCGAAAGCCCAGTGCTTCATCCCGCCGGCAGCCGCGTCGCGGTCGTGCTGGAGGGGCTGCAGGCCCGGCCAGCTCGACCCGCCGTCGGGGGCCGCCAGCTCGCCCTCCTCCTCGCTCCTGCTCCTCCTCGCTCCGCCCGAGTCCTTTCTGCCGCCCTCCCGCTTTGCCCAGAGCCGGCACGGCTGAGGGCCGCTCTTGGCAACCTGCAGGTCAGCGAGCTCAAACTCCAGGCTCTCCGTGTCCAGTGACCGGCTCCTCCGGTCGACGGAGAGCGGTGCTGGCATGGAGGGGCTCAGCCCGTGCAGGCGCAGGTGGCGGGGCAGGCTGGCAACGCCCCAGTTGCAGCTCTGGAAGGAGCCCGGCGCGTACCCCGGGGACATTCTCTCGTCACATTCAGCCAACGACTCTTTCCGTCCGTAGCCGTCGTCAAAGGCCTCGGCAATGTCCTCGCCAGCGTTCATCTCGGGACGCTGCTCGCACTCCCCTTCTCCTTCCTGCTCCACGTCGACGACGTCGAAGGTGACCATGGTGGGGAGGGCAGGGAGGTTCTGGGTGAAGGAAGAGCCGGAGGTGGAGCTCCCCAGACTTTCGGAGAGGCTGCAGAAGAGGGTCCCGCTGCTGGCGAACTCCACCAGCGCTTGCGAGAAGCTCACAGCGTGCTCGGGCTCGCGTTCGCGGCTCACCTGGGGCTCGCCGGTGGTGGTCTCCGCTCCGCCGCCACGCTTGTCCTCTGGGAGCCTGTAGCTGGGGAACACCCCTGCCTGGGCTGGGGCTACGCCGCCGTGGATGGAGCCCCCAAACAACCCACAGTCTGGGTCCGAATCGAACCCTGGGTTGTTCCTCGTGAGCTGAATAAGGCAACTTCCTTGGGCTTTTTGGCTGTTGTAACAGTTTTCTGGACACAGAGTCCCTGGAAAATCCCTCCACTCTGGATTTTCAGCTCTAGCCACCGAAACCTCGCTATTCACACCCCTGTTTGGGGCGTGCGAGGCCACCGGCTCGCTACCAAGGCCACTCTGACTCTTGCCAATCGAGCTGGCTGCTCTAGTTTTACATTCAACACACTGCTTTTCCTGGGGACACTTCTCCTTGCTGGCAACATCAAGTCGCTTCAAGAGCGGTTCCCTCTGCAGCTCCCAGTACAGCAGCTCTTTCTGAATGGCCGCTAGCCGCTCTTCTTCCGTTTCCATCACCCCTCTCTTCTGATCCATCATCTGGATCAGGCTCTTCTCAGGGGGGAGGCAGACATCCAAGAAGTAGCTGAAGATCACTGGGCGTGAGACTTTGCTCTCAAACAGGGATTCCTCCCCGTGAGAGGGACTCATCAGCGCGTCAAACTCATAAAGTGCATCTCCGCTGTAACTGTCTCTGGGAAGACGGTCCTTCTTGATCTCACCGAGCCCATCGCCAGCTTCGTCCTCCGGCCCCGGCGTGGTGGAGTCGTAATAACCCTCGTCGCTATTAGGGGCGGACTCTTGCTGGTCACTCTGTGGCGTCAGGAGGTCAACGACGTCCATCGCCGCGTCCCCCACGTAGGGGTGGGCTTCCACCTCGTGCGAGGCTTGTGTCTCCAAACTGCTACTCGACACCTGGGCTCCGTAGCTGCTGTCCCCTGCCGTGTTGCTGCTCCATATCTGGTGGAGGTACTCCTCCGCCTCCTCGGGTATGGCCATCTCCTCCCCACCGCCCTGGTAGGTGACCAGGCAGGAGCTCCGTTTAGCAGCATCTCTGCTGCGCTCCACAGAGATGGTGCTCTCAGCAATGTCGGGCTCAGCAATGTCGTCTCCGCATCCCGTCAGGGAATCGAAGCTCTTCAGGGACGTGACATCTCCTAAGATGAGGCTCAGCAGGTCCCCAGAGTGTAGGCAGGGAGGGTCATTGTCCATGAAGTCCTCAGGAAAGGCCAGCAGCAGGTTGCCACAGTCAAACTCCGCGCCGACAACAGCGTCAGCCTCTGATTTCGTATCCAGAACGTCCCTCTTCCCCGGCATCGCTGCTGCGTCGCCCTCAGAGCTGCCTTCATCAGCAGTGAGACAGCCGGGCTCGGCAGCCTCGCCGCCGTTGGCAGCTGTGCCAACTGAGCGGTCATCCTCCGAGCTCCCCGGGCCGGCCGCGGCGAGAGGCACCGGTCCCAGGCCCCTTGCTCCAGCGGCCTCTCGGCTCTCTGCTTCCACACCAGGAGCTTTGCTGGCCTCCTCCGAATCCCCCGTCCACTCGGGGAGCTCTGCTTTCTCACACTCGGCAGCCTTGCTCTTCCGGTGACGCCGGATGCTGTTAAAAAACCCTTTCAGGCCTTTTTTGGGTCTGGGAAAGGAGGATTTATCTCCATTGGGCTTCTTCTCACAGCCCTCGATACTCCCGGGCGGAGAGCTGTCCTGCTGGCCGAAATCAAACTTGGCGCCGGCGTCTACAGCCGAATGAGCGCTTTGGGAGCTCGGCAAAGGGCAGGGATGCGAGTCCCTGCTCCCCTCCGAAGGGCTTTCCAACTGCGCCCCGCCGCCCTTGTCGTACGCAGCCGCGCTGAGCCCGTCGTGGGTCTTACATTTACTGAGGCCCTTTTTAGAGGCCGCTTTCCCCTGGCCTTTGCTTCTGCCTCCAAAGAAACTGGGCAGCGTACAGATGCTCCGCTTCCCTCCAAACAGTTTGAAAGCCGTTTTCTTCAGCTTGCCGGGGGGCGGCTGAGGCTGCTGGGCCTCGGCACCCGCAACGGAGGCATCGCCCCACTCGGGCGGCCGGTCCCCGTTCTCCTCCCGCCGCTGGTCGCTCCCCTCCCGCTGCCCGCAGCCCACCGACTGCGCCCGGCTCCGGGCAGGCTCCTCCGCGCAGCCTGTTTCCATGGCAGCTGGGCGGTTCGGGTGCATCTAGCTGGAAACGATGACTTTGGTGGCAGAGTCCTCTTCCGGGCGCAGAGATCAAAGCATCACAGCCGGCCTAAAGCAAAGAGAAAGGGGAGAGAGGTGAGGGGGCGGCAGGGGACGGTGCAAAGCCAGAGACACAGGCGTCCCGAGGCGCAGAGCTTCGTCGCCAGCTGGAACCGGAGCTGCAAAAGCCTCCGACAGCCGCTCGGCTCCTTCCGCTCCCTAAAACCGGGCACAAAAAAGTCGCGATGCTTAAATTTATCAGTTTGCGTGTGCAGGAAAACCACGAGTCTCCATTCGGCAGCATCCCCGCCGCCCGGGGACAGGCAGGTCTGACCCCTGAGCCACCTCGCTCCGACCCCTTCGGCTTCCCGGCCCTTTTGCCAGCGGGTTCGGTTACCGGCCGCCTTTGAGCGGGGAAAGAGGGCTGCTCCGGTGGGGAGAGGGACCGACGCCTGCCAAACCCCACTTCCAGCTCTCCCAGGCCTAATGCCAAGCTACAGGGAGGCTTTTTGACAGAGAGCCAAACCAGACGCAGCCCTGACACTAAGCACGTGCCCAGGAAGAACGCAGTTTACTACGTTTATGGGTTTTTTAAGGAGATTTCAATTGGTTTTAAAATCATCTGTCCAGCGAGAAAGAACTGCATTAAAAACATCCACTAAGAACTACCCCGATCAGATTATCTCCGAAGCAGAGAGGCAGGTTTAAATTTGATCCCGGATTGATGTCGGTAAGGGGAGAACTAAAATAATAACGTTTCTTTTGCAGAGATGAGGTTGGAGAAAGCAGATGCGATAAAAACCGTAACGCGCTGCAGAGCTACCATGCCCGAGGCTCAGTTCTTACGGGTGTGAGGCCGCTGAAGCTTTCGGCGGCGAGACCCTGAGTTAAAAATACACCCAAACGACGGCCTCTGGCTCCCGCAACACGACAGCAAACCTGCAATTTCAGATTTTATTCCCCCCCCCCCCCGAAGCCTGGGGAAGGCGGCAGCGCTGCTTTGCCTCTGTAAGTCACGGCCAGCCCCGGCGTCCTCCGGCCCCGCTGGGCTTCGCCAGCTCTGCCCGAGCATCCTGCCGGGGCCCCGGGGGCCGCCCAAGCCCCCCCCGGAGCCCGGCGGGGCCTGCCCGGAGCCTGTCCGCAGGGGCCTGGCGAGACAGGCCCGAGAGGGAGTCACACGCGTGCCTCTGTGCCCACGGACTGCTGCGGGGGGGGGACGGTGGTGAAGGGCAGGAGAAACGGGAGTTCACGAATTCAAATTTGGAAATTATTTCGCTCCGGCTCCACGTCAGCGCTGGCATCGACAGACCCTGCCGCGGCCACACGGCCCGTCACAGCCGCTCGGAAAATAAAGCCGCCAATAAAAGGCGAAAACGGGGTTTTCGCGAGTGGGGCGGCCCTGCCCGCGGCCCCCACCGTCCGGGTCCCTCGGGGTCGCGGCGGCCCGGCGAGCGGAGCGGCCACAGCTCCTCCCTCCGCGGCCTCGCGCGTCTCCCAGCCGGGCCCCCCGGCGCTCCCGGGAGCACGCGTGGGGCGGCGCGGCCGTCACAGCGGCAGGCGGAAGAGGCGCAAGCCCCAGCCCCGCGGCCGGCCCGGGCCCGGGCCCGGCGGGGCCCCGCTCGCCCCGCTCCCCAGCACTCACCGGCTGCGCGGAGCCCGGCCCGGCCCAGGCCGCCCGGGCCAGCCCAGGCCGCGGGCAAGTGGCCGCCGGTCAGCGGCTGCGCCCGGCGCGGCGCGACGGGGCGGGGCCTCTGCGAAGGAGGGGCGTGGCCGCGGCGGGGCCTCTGCGACGGAGGGGCGTGGCCTCCGCGGCGCGGCCGCTGTGACGTCAGGCGGGGAGGGTGGGGGGGCAGGCGCGCGGCGGGGCCACGGGTGACAGGGGGACACGCGGCTGCGAGACGCTGTGCACGGCGGGTGACGGTTGGCAATGCGGGTGGCGTGCTGACACACGCACGCGCGCGGGGGGGGGGGGTGTGACACTGCCACGGCGCGCGTGCTGCCCTCACGTGACGGCGAGTGACGCCGCGGGCGGGGAGAGGCGCGACCGTGACGTGTGCGCGCCAGCGTGAGCGCACGTGCGTGCCGCGGTAGCGAGTGCGGCGCCGTGAGGCCGCCGCTGTGCGCGCTGCTGTCACACCCTGGGCCGCCGCCACGCCACGCTGGCGTCACGGGTACCGCGTCACCCACGGCCAGCTCCCACCCGCCGTCGAGCGGCGGAGACACCCTCGGCGCCTCCAGCGCGCGGAAACCGACACCGGAGGCGTAACGGCGTGACTGCAGGGGGGCTCCTCCTCGCCGCCCCCCCCGCTCCCTGCGGCTGAAGAACCCGCAGCGCCCGCCCGCGGGCTGCCCGGCCCACAGCCCCCCCGGCTCCCAGCCGCGCGGGGCCGCGGAGCGAGGCGGCGGCTCCCGAGGGGCAGGGGCAGCTGCTGTGGCCGGTTGGTCCCGGCGCTGGGCACCACGGGCGGCAGCTTGGCTCCAGCCTCGGCCCGCGCTTACACACACCGGTGATGTCCCCGAGCCTGCGACGGGCCGCAGCACCAGCCTTTCCTCCCCGCGCCGTGCTCCAGCCCCTTCACCACCTCCACGGCCTCTCTCCAGCGTGTCCATGTCTCTCTTCTCCGGGGGAGCCCAGAACCGGGCCCAGCACCTCTCCCCGTTGAGCTTCAAGAGGGGCACCGAGCCCGGCTCGGGCGCTAAGGCGGGGGCCTGCAGGCCCTGCCTTTGCCACGCTGCTCGGTGGCGGCTGAGGACAAACGGAGGCCAACGGACCACAGCGCGGTGGGTTTTAACGATCCGCCGCGCGGATTAGAAACGTACGTGCCAGGGCGAGAGACGGGCCGGCCGCCGGCTCCCCGGCCGTGCCGCGGGTCGAGTCCGCACTCCACCCCGCGAGCAGAACCGGCGATTTTTGGGGCTTAATGAAACCTGTGGGCAAGGAGCCGAGCATCCCTCCCGGCCGCTCACACCAGGCAGAGCCTCCCATGACCACTTGTAGGTAAAACACCCCCCCCAATGGAAATGGAGCCCCCACGAGCCAGAAATTCAAGGAAACACCTTAAAAATAAGGAGAAACAAGAGAGGAGCAGCTGGCTGGAGCCACTTGCGTAGGGTCATTCCTCCCAAAATGAGATTTTTTCATCCCTTCCGGGGCAGGGTGCTCCCAGCCCCATCGCCGCCGCCAGCCTCCCCCAGCTGGGGGCTCCAAGTCAGAGGGGTTATTTTGGGGAAGATGCCAGCACAAACCAGAGCACAAGCCCACCTCAGGCCCTTTAGGAGGAAGACCCAAGGGTACAGCCTGCGTTTGTCATTGCTTTACAAAGACCCCATAAAATTAAGCTTCCCAGCACGCTGGAGCATTTTAGGTTGAAATCGTCAGGTTTCTAGCAGGGGTTTCGTGCCCAGGTGCAGGTAGACCAGCACTCCCCAGCAGAAGACAGCTACAGCGTGGCTGCCGTGGAGGTCAAGGGATTAATCCACCTCCCCCTGGAGAAGTGGCTGCTTTGGGCAGGGGAGCTAGAGAAAAGCATGACCCATTAGATCCCCCAGCCCCATTTCCCAGCCTTCACACCATTGTTCCTCGCAGGGTAGTTCCCAACGCCTTATCCAGGCTAAGTCGAAGCCCTAATTCTCCCCTCAGGAGAT
Organism: Phaethon aethereus; assembly: GCF_964289735.1. Classification (NCBI taxonomy): domain Eukaryota; kingdom Metazoa; phylum Chordata; class Aves; order Phaethontiformes; family Phaethontidae; genus Phaethon; species Phaethon aethereus. The sequence continues at coordinate 1,785,514 of NC_138586.1, read as the reverse complement.
GCCCCACAGCCTCCTTAATAGAGCCTGATGAACACATTCCGCAACATTTGAAACAAGCCTATCAATAATGCCAAAACACGCCTGTGTTTTACCAAGAGCAATCCTCGACGCTCCCGAAGGCCACGTGCCTCTGCCCCTGTTTGAGACGTAATGAGGGCAGGGTGGCCTAAACCACAGGGGATGTATTCTGCTGCATCCCAAAAGCAATCCAGAGCGTGGGTGGTTTTTCCGTCAGCTCCTGCCTGAGCGAAGAGGCAGCAAGGCTCCTGCAGCCACCACCAAGAGTTGTCCCCGTCGCTGGTCACGGAGCGGGAGCGACTGGTGGGCAGCACGGCTGCTGCGATGCCCCGCTCCAGGTTCAGCCTGAAATTCCCCAGCTGCAGCATTTCCCTGCGTCGCTTCCAAACGATGCCAGCTGCGCTGCCAGGCTCTTCCCATTAAAGGATATTTCAAAGAGGTCACGATAGTTTAATAAGAATACTAGCAATATTTTTAATTTTAAAAAACCAAACACAAAGCAACTTGAGCCACTTTTGAGGCAAGTAAAATGATGTTTAAAGACAGAGCTGGGGCAGGGAAATGAGAGTCAGGGAGTCTGGCCGGGCTGCCGGACGGAGGAGGCACTTCAAAACCTCCCTGGGAAGGGGGCTTTTGAGGTAGCTGAGGCCACACTGCTGGGGAGTCCCGCAGGCACAAAGCCTGGTCTTGCCTCCCTCCTTCCCGCTCTTCCCCAGGAGAGCAGGAGGTAAAAGCAGCCTTCGCTCCTCTCCCTCTGCCCTGCGCGCCTTTTCCCAGCCCCTTCTCCAACCAGCATCAGTTAAAGGTATGAAATCCTTCAGTAAAAATGGTTTAATGCCAAACTTGGCTAAATCTGATCGTGCTCTACCATCGCCCTGCGGAGCCAGAGCTGAGGCCTCCTCTGTTTTCTTCCCCGCCCTTCCCTTATCACCTTTTTGCCCAGGCACCGCTTTTTGGAGACGCCTCGTAAGCAAAAATTACTTTGCGACCACGAATTCACAGCGCTTTCGCGCTGCGCAGACGTCAGAGCGGCTTTTAATCCGTGTGCTCGACGCGTGTATGGAGCAGGTGTCTCTCGTGGCGGGCTGTGCCTCAAGGCTGGTGTCGGAGGTAGTTCGCCAGCACCGTCGGGATCTCCAGCTCGCCGAGGGCGTGCGGGCGGCCAGCCTGCCTTAAGAGGCATCGCATCGCCAGCCTGGACTGAGACATCAAGGACTTGGGATGAGCTGTGTGAGGAGAGGGAGGAAAAACGAGATGGTCACCTTCAAGACGCACAACCCCGCTCCCTTCCAGCCTGGGCATTATCCTAAGCAAAGGGATAGCGATAGACTTAACCTAAACATCTTTGCCAAGGCCGCTTACGTCGCGTATTCGGCCACAAGCTTTGCAGCGTGCGTTTCACGTGAGCTGGGCAAACAGAGAGGAAATCTTCCGCTATTGGACAGAAATCAGCGCGGTTTTTCTGGACATAGGCAATACAGGAGAGCCAAAGCTGAGCAGCAGAAAGAAGGGGGATGGCAAAAACACAGTCTTTAACCCAACAGATTTATATTAAGTGGAAAAACCAGGCTGTGGAAATGCCCCCGTGCTCCGGACCAGCACCGACCACAGCGAGGACCCTCACAGAGAGCAGCTTCTGCAGCAAGTGTCTAGAGTCTGCGGGGAGTCCAAGCGGGAGGAAAACCACCATGTGGTGGCTGCACCAGCTCACACCCCAGACCCAAAACACGGTAGCCTGACTCCAGCCGCAGCCAGCGGTGGAAACTGGGGATATTTGGTGGATATTTATTAGAATATATGACATGAATATATTTATTAGAATATATATTAATTAGAATATATGACAATATATCCCATGACACTCTCCCCCAACTCCCAGCAATTTGTTTTAGGGGTTTCCTGCGGTAGCATGTGTATCTAAGCCATCAGGTTTAGTCACTGGTGGTGGACCTATTCTCCATAACCTTGTGATGTTCTTCTCTTGCTGTGTTCAGTATTGGAGACTCGGGGTTTTTTGGCCTGAACACAGCAATAATAGGGGGAGAGGGAGGAATACGAGTTCAAAGTAAAACAGTGATAATACTCAAGAGTTTAAGACTGGAGAGACCCATGCGCTCAAGTGATGCTGCAAAGGCAGTCGAAGCTTGTAGGAAAGTCTGGGTAAGGCTGTTGAGAATCAGGGCTAAAGGGAAGGGGAATCTGAAGCAACTTGCACCCAAACAAGCAAAATAAGTGCTCGTTTCCAGCCCTGGGGCCACGTACGCAGGTTACCTCTCGCCTGCAGCAGCAGCTCCAGGCCCTCGCTGTGGGGCGCCGTCTCATCTACCGTGACGTTGGGCAAGTACACGTTGGCTCCAAAGTCAATGAGCAGCTTGATGAACTCACTCCTGCAGCCATGCCTCAGGCAGGTTTCCAGCAGAGTCTTGGGCTCCTTGATCTGGGCGATCACCCTCTCCTCAGTGCAGTTATAGTCAGGATCGGCACCGTAAAGCAACAGCATCTTAAAGCACTCCAGGTGCCCGTACGCAGCGGCGAGGTAGAGGGGACCGGAACAAGCCACCGAGTTGGCAGCCCACTCGGGCAGCCTCGCTTGAACATTGGTTTCCGCGCCGTGGTCCAGGAGCTGCTGCAGGATGTCCACATTCCCATCCCTCGCGGCGATGAGCAGCGGTGAGCAGTTGTTGTAGATGCTGCCGACGGGGCTGGCCCCCGCATCCAGAAGGACCTTCACGCATTCCCGGTGGCCATTGCTGACCGCCATGAAGAGTGGGGTTTGAGCCTTCACGTCCAGGCTGTCCACCTCTGCCCCATGGGCCAAGAGGACCTTCACGCTCCTGACACGGCCCCACGTGGCGGCCAGGCGCAGCGGGGTGCTGGGTACGCCCCAGCCACTCCTGTGGTTGATGAACCTCTTGTACCTGTCTTGGGACAAGAGGCGGTCTAGGGTTTGGTAGTCGTCCTCAGATACCGCTCGGTTCAGCTCCTCGCTTTCTCCATTGTCTTCTTCATCTTCTCTGGGCTGGAGCATGGAGAACATTTTAGTGATATCCATTAGGCTCATTTTTTGTCTGTCTCCCATGTACCGCTTTCATCATAAATGGTAAAGCCAAAGATCTACAGGACAACCAAACCAACATCACCACAAGGTTAGAACCAGCTCCCTGACACCAACACCATCTTTTTATTATTAATACACAATTTAAGGAAGATTCTAAAAAAACCAAACCAAAACAAAAAACCAACCCCCAAAAAACCCCACCAAACGACAAAAAGACAAATAACATTGGACTATGATGCTTCTGACACTTATCGCCCTGCCACCATGGGTGAGGAAATCCATGCTGGTGAAGGCCTTCGGCAAAGACGGAGGTCCTTGCTGTAGCATGTACATGGGCCACCTCCCCTTAAACTGTTGTGATCAAGAATGCGCTGAGAGAAGTGAATCTGGTGTTGGAGTTCTAACACTGCATGGGGAAGCTCACAGACTTTATGTTTTTAAGTTATTTAATGCTGTACTGCTAGCCCCTGAGTAAGGGGTATGGGACTACTCATGGGATACTCAGCCCTTGAGCTCAGGAAGGCTCCTGGGTGGCCACAGGCTCTTGCAAAGACTCTGCACCCCACTGGTGCATGAAGCCACCCATTTTCCCAAAACCCTCAGAAGTCACCCCATCCAGCTGTTCTCTGGGGGTCAGTACAGAGCACGTTGGAAAATACCCGGAATCAACTCTGCTCCGTATCGGCCAAGGCTTCTGTTGGAAGCCTCAGCAGCACCAGCACTTCCAAGTGCTTTGGGACCCACTGAAAACTCGGAGGAGTTTTAATTTAGGAGCCAGCAGCATGGCAATGTTTTTACACCTTGCCACTTTTTAAAGGGATTGGATTTCAAAAGAGATGAAGGGAATGTGAGGGTGGCTGGTTTAAGGACTTTCAGCATCGCCCCTCCTGAAACGACGTCAGTGTTTGAATTCAGCAAACCCTCTCCGCTCTCCTGCCTACCCGAGCCCGAGGAGCGTGGCTGCAAGAAGGGTCGGGGATGTTTATAGCGGGGGGTACGGGGTGGTGGGAGGAAGGCGAGGGGATGCCAAGCTGCGACCAAACCCCGACACGTTTGCCAGGCACTCGGTGCAGGATCTGGCATCGCTGTGGCCGGGCGGCCGCGGAATGCAATGCCCTGGCCGGCACCTGAGCAGCCGGGAAATGCCGCCGGCCGGGAAGCGCAGAGGAATTTCTCACCACGTCGCAGCCCCGTAGCATCTCGGGTTTCCTTGGGGAGAGACAGCTATGGCGCAGCTCGGTCTCCCCCCGCGGCTCCTCTGATGCGGGCAAAGAGCTGCACCAAGCAATTAACCTCTTTCTGCAAATGAGCCCGACAGTAACGAAGCAGTCACGGGAGGCTCGCCCCACATCCGCCTGCGGTAGCACGACGTGCAAGCTCAGAGGAATCCCCCGTGCAAGGCCACCCGCGCAGCGTCGCGTCTTTGTTAAGTAGAGCAAGTTTGACGGCAGCGAGCGACGGCAAAGCTCTGCTGCGCTTCCACATGTTACGCTAACCCAGACGATTTATGTAGAAATACATGAAATTATTACTGTTAGCCGTTAGAGATGCTGATAACAAGCTCTGGAGCTCTGGAAACCCCCCACCTACGTGGCTAATGGGATGGGGGGGCTTATTGCAGGTTCAATTAAAAAAGAAGGCCCAGTTATACTCCCAAGGAAAATAATCTGGAAGAGTAAAAAACCAGCTGTAACATTTCCTGAACACAGAAATAAGCATCTCCAAAAGGCCGTTACTTTGACAGCGTAAGCACTCACATGGAGAGCTCACAGATGTTCCTCAACCAGAAGGGCCCAAACCAGAGTTGTCACCTCTTGAGCTGAAGGAAGTTGTCCCTGCACCTGCACACCCCGCAAAAAAGAGGTTATGTCTGGAGCTAAGGGTGACAGAGAACACGCTCACGCTTTTACAACCGGTTACCAAGTTACCTTCAATCGCCCGATGCTGCCTAGGCGTCATTATGCTGCTGCCTTACCTTGGGGAGGTCGGTGATGCTCACAGCCAGGGTGGGAGAGGCAGCGGTGGTCCCATGGCGACTTCTCCCTTTGGTTTAAACCAAAAAACCAAAACCAAAAACAAAAGGCGAGAAAGAGAGAGGATCTTGCCGTGTTGGGGATGGACGTCCGCTCTGTGCGACCGGAACGACGCAGGCTGTCACAGCTGAAATGCCACCGCGGGGAGAAGGGCCAGGGCGCTGGGGCTAATTTTAGCCCCTCAGGGGTTTTATCTTACCACTTCCATTCTTGGAGAGTTCCCCCCGGGTAAATATAGAGAGGGGCAGCGAGGCGGGGGGGCCGGGACAGGTGCTGGAGGCTGGTTGACCCGTCTGAGCAGACACAAAGCCTTTGCCGCGCCGTTCCCTTGCAGAAATCGCAGGGTCCCGCCGGGCTGAGTCCCCTGCCAGGGCAGCGCGTTCCCCGCTGCAGCGCCGGCCTCTACGTTATCTTGGTTGCTGCCCATCACCCACATGGATCCCCTCTTAACCCCTCTCCCGACCGCCTTTTCCACTTTCAGAGCAATCCAAACGACCATTCGCGACATCCAGAATCGTTTATTAAGCTCAAGGAGGACAAAAAGCACCGAGGATGGGCCAGATTTCTTGCCTGAGCTGCTCCTTCAGCTTCCCTCCCAGCTACACCTGCCAGAACAAACCACTACTTTGGCTTCATGAAATTAAGCAGCCCATAACAAGGCAGCAAACTTTACAGGGGCAAACAAAACAAGTGGGAGGCAGTGTTTGGGCTGTCTTATCAGGAGCTGTCAGCTGGTAAGTGTAATCGTATTTTATCCAGTTCCCTTTAAACCTTTCCCAAACTTTTTGGTGGTGGAGCAGGAGCGGTCTGACAGGCAGCGTTATCAGCGGTACTAGATAACGAGAGAGGAACCAAATTATCCAGCAGAAAAATCTCCACTGCTGCAAGAAGTAAAATCAGGGGGCTCTGCAAAACATGTATGAGTCCCCGCCATCACCACCACGCTAACAGTTTGTAGTCACACTGTGAAAAGCCTGGAGAGCAGGAAAATGTTCAATATTGATAGGTTTTAGACTTCTGGCTTCCTCGTAGTTCCCTCTTTCCAAATGCACTTAAAAATAGATTGTTACTTCAAAAAGGTCCATCTCCCAAAGTCAACCCTATGAATGGAATTATCGAGTAGGAGAGATGTGGATAAATATCTGAGCAAAAGCAGAGAGTTCAGGGTTTATTAACTGTCAAGAAGCTGCAGCCACAACAGGGATGCTGCAATCAGGAAAGCCAAGCCTGGCTGGAAACCCCTTCAACAAAATACAGAAATAAAACCAGCAATTAGAAAGACAGTATATTATAATGGGGAAAAAAGGGGATACAGACAACAAAATGAATACATGTTAGAAATTATGCAACGTAGGAAGCTGTAAGGGAACTTAAGAGATGAAAGGAAAATCCTTGAATGGAAAATTTAATCATGAACTGCATATTCTTTTCTTGTTTCTGCTGCTGTTTAGTTGTTCACCAAGAAAATAAACCTTGGAAACAAGACCAGCTCTTTGGTAAGGAACAAAGATTAAACCGAGTACTAATGAAGCAAAAAGTACAAAGTACTCGCTGATAAATCCACCCTCAACTGGAAGATCGGAAGCTGACATACTCATTGTGCTCCCTTAACAGCCAGAGACACAGGTGAAACACCATCCCGCACGAGTGTTTCCATCAGCAGATTCAGATAAACCCCAAACGGGAGCCCAAGGAGGAGCGACTGATCCATCTGACCCATTTCGGATAAGCTTCCCAACGCTTCAAACACCAAGGAAGGGTGAAGAGTGCGGAGGAGCCTTCAGCTTCCACCCAAGCTCCAAGTGCAAGCGGGCTGCCCCCGAGTCGCTGGCTGACCTGACACGTGCTCCAGGCAAAACAACTCCAATGTCAGCTCTCCATTAACCGGAGAAGGGCAGAAGTATATTTAATGTCAGTCGAGACGGGTTTTTGGGAAGGTAAATCCTGTCCAATGAAGTTGCTTCCATTAAAGAGATTATAGTTATTAATGCAGCTGAAAAGGGGTAATAAGCTTTCTGATTTAAAACCACTAAGCATTCCGATTTAAAAAGTTTAGCGCTAAACAGTACCAAATAACACCGCTAAGCATTCTGGTTTAAGAGTTTAGTGCTCAACAGTACCAAATAAATAATTTTGCAGGGATTAAGGATTTACTAACAGTCCTGAAGATCAGAAATGCAGTTACTGCACGGGGCTCCTTCTGACCCTGCCTTTGAACTGTGAGTCACTGCCAAACCGTAGCAAAGCCTTTGAACTTGGGAGTTTCCTGCCGTGCTCATCAAAACATCTGCTCGCAGCTCTCCGGCACTTACACCCACCTGTTCTGCTGACCACCTTCTCACCACCCAGCCTGGAGGTGGCTCCAGCAGCAGCGATTCAGGTATCAACCATGAGAGGGCACGGACACCTGCAGACCACCCCTTGTCTACACTGTACGCACCCGCAGAGCGACAGCTCCCAGGGCCCCTTCTTAGGCACTTCACCATTTATCGGGTGCATTGACATACAGAATATGTAAGTTAGAACTGAAGGAGGAATCCAGCAACTCTTTCTTCTCCTCTCCTTGAGGAATTTCAGCAGCATCAGAGCCCCAGAAGTTCAGTGGCATTGCAAAACGGTTCCTGCTTCCCCGGCTTCCAGGACCTCCTTTCCTTTTAGATCCGAGGATGAGCTGGAGCCAGCGGCTGTAACCTGATGGGAGAAGATGATCATTAAGGACTTGAAATACAGAACCCAAAGTCAGCACGTGCCCGCTCTGCGTTACGCGAGTTACCTGCACGACACTGATTGTTCACATAAATCTGCCTGTTTGCCCCAGTACGCTCTAAGTGTGCTCCAGGGCTGGCAACACTTCAAAGGTGTTCCTGGGAGAACTAGGGGGTCTTCTCTGCTTCTATTTGACAGTACTGAAATGTGCTGGTTTTCATTCCAAAAGCTTTGAGGAGGAAGTAAAACTCTAAACAATCAGCTCTTGCCACCCCCAAACAAAAAAAATCAGTCATGCCATCCCCAAAAGCATCTTTGCCCTGAGATCACAAACCATATATTCAGTAAGTGAAGGTTTTTTTGATTATTCAAAATAACAAGCAATGAGAACAGGCATGAGAGCAACTATCTGCTCTTAAAGGATTCTCCAACAACCACCTTTCAGAAACAGAATTTCTGATCTCCATGAATTCCCGGATTTACCCCAACACTTTCTCAAGCCACACGCACACACTGGATCACTGCGCAACAAAGATCATTGCTTTCAAAACATTACTGGGCATCCAAAAAAACCCAACCAACCCCAACAACAACAACAACAACAAAAAAAAACAAGAAAAGGAAAGTATCAAGTTCTAAAATGCTGCATGCGGGTACATACGAATAGGATAAGACACAAGAACTGGACCAGATTTCCTTAAAATGGCAAATGAACTGCCTGTATCTTTATCCTCTCCCTGGTTTCCCCTTTGTCAGGTAAGATCTGTGAAAGTCTGTGTTGCTTAAATCCCTTTAAGTGCCTCACCGGGGAGGGCACTGCCCTTACATACTGTGTGAAAACTGGAACACTTGCAGAATACTCAAATTTTGGAGAATCAAGTCAGCCTCAGCCTTTGGTCCGTACGTTTGCCTGGCTCCCGGTGTTAGCCTGCAGAGCAATCCGCCAAGAGCAGCGCCTGCTAATTCTGCAGATCCGTAGAGGGGTTTTTTTGCAAGGGGGCTTATGTATATATTTTTATTGTCCCCGTTCACACAGCATTCCTTGCTTCTCTCCCATAGCTGAGCAGGCTCTGAGATCTGTTCTTTGTCGAAAGAGAGAGAGGGAGGGAAATCGGATTCAGTAAATAGTGTTCACTTTCCCCAAAACCACTGCAACATGGGAAAGAGAGCTCTGGTCTGACCTACAGAAGGATTATTACTCTTAAGGCTCCTGGGTTTTGTATCCCCCCACCCTCGCCCGCAAGTGAAAGAAGATACAAGTTAGAGGAGAATACTTGAATTTAGAAGCTGATAGCACACAAAAGAAATTACAATTAACACACCTTCTGCCTATCATTAAAGGAACATTATTCAGGACAAAACGTCACTGTGTTTAGGGATTTGAACTTACGAGGACTGGCGCGTCTCCCCTCTCAGCAGGGAACGGCTACGGTGAAGGTTCAGTCCTGTTTGTGTGCCATACTGAGGGCAACGAGAACATTTCATGTCCTTGCCTGTGCAAACAGATTTAAAAAAGGCTCTCTTTGCTGCTACTCTGGGTCAGCTTTCCCCTGCCATCTTTTAAAAAAGTTATGAACCCCCAAATTTGTAGTCTACCTTTAATATCAGAGGAGTTTATCCATTTTACATACGTGCATGAAGCCTTGGCACCAATATATCTCTAGCAAATCATCACCGGCACCTTTAAGTGCTGGGTAACTGAATTGACTAAAACTCGCGTACAAAGTTACATTGCCACCAAAAAAATCAAGTATTATTGCTCTGCTGCAACAAAGAACGCACCAACACAGAATGAAAAGTGAACCAACATTTTAAGGTATCTTTGGCACACCTGAACCTGAACTTCAACAAGCAGGTTAACTTAACTGCCTTTTCTATCCAAACTTAGAACAGCAGACTTTACCTTAAGACAGTGATTTTTCAGTACATACCTCCAATTAAGTTTACTGATCAGCATTTTTATGCAGCGTAAGGTATTTTCCTGAGAGCTGTTAAAAACGTAAGTCCTTAGTAATATTCCTGTGACAGCTTTAAATGGAACCTGCCCCCTCAAAGCTAAAGTTAGCTTCAATAGGGAAGTTTTAAATCACCCTCAGCAAAGATGCTGTCAAACAGACAATAAGTTTTCCCCAAACGTAAATTACAGCTTTATCAATTCTAGTCAGTGTTAATGCTAATAATCCAATTAAATGCAAGGCAAGTCTAATTTAGGTAAATGAAGAATTTCACTGGCAACATTAAGAACATTTAAAATTAGCAAGAAGGAAAAAAAGGCTTTGTAGTGTCTGGGGACTGGGTATACCCAAGCGTATTTTTTGCCTTAATACATAGAAAAGAAATACCTATTTTTAGGAGGCACAGTGCAGTGGAAAATGTGCATCAAGGGCTCGGTAACAGGTATTGGTCTTGGGTCTATTCCTTGTGCTCAGAGTCTTACCCCCCACCCCGACTGACCAAGGAGAGTTCAGGACTATTGGTATTTAGGATTAAAGGCTGACTGGTCTGGTGCTAAACTGATCTGGGGAAAATGGTTCCTCTGTCTCCTGCTGACCTTCTTTCTGCAAGTCACATCCCTGTCACTCAGTCCCCCATCTCCCACACAGAGTATTAAAAACCTCCAAAAGCTTATTTTAAAATTAATTACTAAAATACAAACATTGCCAGGCACAGATTTAAACAATTTACATGAATTTACCAATCCAAATGGCATCCTTAAGCATTTTGTAAAGCCTTATAAACATCAAATTAAGTCCTATCACCTCATTTCTTTCTGCTTTTCAGATCTCGATTTAATTGTAGGATTTGACTGCTACTGCACAGCTGTAAGTTATCGAAGCACCGATTCCAATCTTGGTTATAAACATGAGGCAAGTTTTGCACCTGGAATCTCCCTCTCCCTTGAGCATTCTCCCACTTCACTTGAGTTTGTCTGCACTCAAAAAAACCCCCCACCTTGATTCACTACTGAAGTTATGATTAGAAAGAATTGGGTAAGTGAGCATTTTTAAATAATACCATCAGCAGATGGACTGCAGATTCTTCACTCAAAGCTATCAGAAAAAAATCTCTTCACCTGGTACCATGCAACGCCCACAAAGGTCAGACTCAATTCCTTACAGCAGGCCAGAAGAAAGGTCTAGTTGCTTCTCAGAAAGCTTTTTAAGTTGGCCTGGAGCCACCTGTAGACAGACTTATCCATGGGTAGAGGACAGACAGCTTTCCAGGAGGAAGAAATGAAAGGGTATTCCATTTTAATATATAAAGAAAAACCTAATTAAAAAAGTAGCAAAATGTACAGGAGATACTAAGATTTAATACAGCTTCATTAGTATTATTACTTTTTTAAAAAAAGACACTGAGCAGTGCTGCACTCAGCAGTCCCTCCAAAGCCAGGGAGCTCATCTAGTTTCTGCTCTGTAAAAGAAGTGGAATCACACTCATTTGAAGATAAGCTCACTACTTAAGTCTTTAATTGACTTTGCATTTCAAAGTGTCAAGTTCTGCTTTTGAGTTTAATTAACCAATAAACAGACTAGTCATTTACTTTAAAAAGGCAAGGTATTTATTTTCGTAGGGAATAAAAATAAACTGTAATACAAGTGAAACTTCATGGAACAAATACATTTAGAGAAAAAAGACACAGTGTTCCTCTAAACATGGTACTTTTTTTTTTAAGCAGTGTATTAACTAAAATGACTTACATGTATACAGCCATCGCAGCACATTGAAGAATATGGGATTTCATCATCCACAATTTTATACAAATGTCCCTCAACAATTACACTGACGAAAATAGCGACTGACTTACAGGAACAGCAAACACGTTTACAATTTTCAGCTGAGTACTACACACAACTTTAGGTACGCTCCTACAAAGATCAGTTTCTGAATGATAGGAAAAGTACATATGTGTGCTCAGTTGCATATGACTAGATCCAGTGCTACAAGTTATTCCAGTAGTATGCTGCTACATTAAATACAGACGCATGTACATAGATAAATGATAGGGGAAGAGATATAGGTCAACCATTTTAACCTACCCTCTTTCTGCATTGCTTTTGTAGTTCAGAGATGCCAAAAGGACGCAGCGCTGTACATTAAAATACTTGCCCTAACAAAATTACACTGACTGCAATTGGCACCGTCCTGGCTGCTCTTAGTGCTAAAGATGCTTACGAAAACACGGACTTTAACATCACTGTGTTCAAGACATTCCTCATCTAATTAATCAAGTGCTGTGTATTAAAACAAAACTACTACATTCAGAACAGATTCTTCCCCCAACTCTGCCCTGAGGCATGGGAAGTGCTTATATGTGCAAGAGGGACGGTATGTAAACAAGGAATAACTGTGTTAGGTCCAAACAAAAAATGACCCCAGCACTCAAGGCAGTGGTGGGGAAGGGGAGAAGAGCAAAAGAGCAGACACATTTTGAACCTTCCTGGTCACTCGTGAATATTCATTACTAAGTAGTGCCAAGAAATGATCCCTTTTGGGGGAGCAACTGGCAAACACTGAAGCTACCCACAGACCAGTTTTGCCAGAAAGTGAACTGAAGCAGCATATGGCATAAGAGCTCTTTTGAATGCTTTCCCTGCAGGTGCTACAGCTTTGTTAGATGCAAGGGTGCTTTTTGTAGGGCTCACCATCTCCAAACCCAACAGAAACAACAGACACGGGGCACTTCACCATGGAGATTTCCGCCTGTAAGCCAACAAGGTCTAACTCAAGGCAGAGATGCCGTGAAGCTCTGCGCACCTTCAGCTCCCAGCAAATCTCTCATCAGGACTTGAGCAGCTTACTGAAGCAAACTGAAGCTTCCCAGCTACCTACAAGCAAGTCTCCTCCATTCTAGTCAGGGCAGCTTTATGCACCAGTGAGCACTCACACAGCAGGTGGATTTTTCTTCAAAGTACATAAATGAAAGGCATTCACTAAAAGCAGGAACACAATATGCAGCTAGAAGTACGTCTATCGGCTTTAACAAACTGCTTGTTCTCTCCCACGAAAGAGGGCCAACTGAGAACCATAACATCTATGGGCAAACCAACTGTTCCCTTTTTTTTCCGTAAAGCAAACACCACCAATTGGGTTTTCTCTACCACAGGAGACCACTGCAAAACAAAACACCATTTAAGAATCCAGCATCGTGAAGTTCACAATAAGACATTTCAACCGAGACAAAGTTACTCAAGTCCCTCTCCTACTACTAAAGGTAGTAGCTTTAATGCAGAGTATGACAGGCACTTGCCCACTGCAATGCTACACCTCTGTAGCAAGAGAGACGCTATGTACAGGCGTGAAACCCTGATACCATGGAGTATCTTGGTAAAGCAAGAGGTGCTCCAGAAAAGGAAGAGTTTTACACAAACAGAGCCGATCCGCAGCAAATAGGATCCCTCCTCCCTCTCAGTTCTCCCAGTGAGAGGAATCCAAATGGAAAGCAGCAAGTTGCATTGTTCACTTAACAGCTCCAAGTAAAAAACAGTATTTGTGACTTCACAACTCACGGATGCTCCACTAGGAATAAATAAGTTACAGTAACTTTTCACCTACACACAGTGCTTATCTAAGAAGATTCCTACGTAACAGCTTTCAGATTTCCTTTAACACTTTTGGGGAACATCTAATCAAGAGACTCACCACTGTTAGCAGGGCGCTCCGTAACGAGCGAACACAGGCTTTCCGGGAAGCCAGTCCTTAGCTGACTAGAGACCTGAGGACATGCTGCAGTGCTTGGAACAGCTTTTCATTTTTGGTCTTGAAACACACAAGAGTTACCTTCAAAACTAAAAAGCTTCTAGCTAATCGGTTTTCAAACAAATAATCTCATGGAAATCCAGGAAACCCTGGAATCTTTTCCAGCTCTGTAAATTTACAGAACCAGCAGGAATGATTTTTAATATGTTGTAGACTCTGACCAGGTTTCTATATCTTAAATCCAAGAGGTTTAAAAAGACAGATCATTACCCTTTTTTTTTTTGGCTAGGTTTTGCATTTCAAAGTATAAAGTCATCCATTGTTTTGTTACTGAAGTCGAAAGCGGTAAGATTATTCAAAGCCTACTAATACTTTCAGTGTATGAAGTAATCTTTTCATGGTTATATGCACCTGTAGCAATGTTGCAATCGAGAAGGATTTGTGGAGATGCCAGTGTCACGTTTTAAGGATAAGCAAAGATTATTATACTTTTTTCAAGGTAACCTATGGTAATTCAAAAGACAAGGCAATGTGTAAACATTTATAGAAACCTGCAAAACGTTTTTATATAAAGATTAACCACTGGTATGTCTAAATCCTTCAGTAGTCAGTTAAAATTGTCTACAATTCTGTATCTCTAATTTTCATTACAGAATGCATTAAAAGAACCAATGACATCTAGAATAACTGAACCTAAAAAGTGCCTGTCTTGGTCTCATTTACCATTTTAGAGATCTCCATTTAAGAAGCCATGTATACTATTCACTACACTCTTCTACCACCTAGAAAGAAAAAGACAGGGTTGATCTATCAGTCCATGTGGAACAGGCTCCAAACTGCAAAGTGCACATGTGAAATTGAGCTTTTACACCATAAAGAGGCAAAGGGAAATAATCTCCCCAGCACCCTCCAGTGGGAGTCTACAGCAGATTCTGAACCCTGGGTATCTAGAGCAGACGGATTAAGACTTAGGGTGCAATCTCTTCGCTTGAAGAGTACATAAATATGGCAAACTTAAAAGGCTGGTAGACTATCTAAACGCTAGGAGCTTAGCAGATCTCTTTTTAGGACCAAAGAGACTCAACAGCAGCTACTCATCTTGAGATTAAGAAAAGATGCATTCAGAAGTGTGCATCCTTCAAAATAAAATATATAGCTGTTGCATGATGCAGTATTTTTGCTATGTACCCACACAACAAATTTCAAACCTCTTCTACTTAAGCATATCTCGTTCATTATTTTATGGGCTTAGTTTTTACATCAGTCACACATTGTAGTTCTCTCACTCCTACCTTGAAAACAACTGGTTTTTAAAACTACTTAAATATTACTTGCTCTAAGATTGAAAAGACTGCAACATTAATAAAAAGTTCCTCTTTGCCATTCTAGGTACTGAAGAAGCTCTGTGTTCTCAGGTATTGCGCTTTTTTCTTGGGTCTTCTGATACGCTTAATAAAATATATTTTCTTACCCAAAGTGAGACACTCAGGGGACTTTTGGTGTTTGGTTTTTTTTTTCTACTTTATCTTAACACTGAAACTAACCTATTCATTTCACCGTAGGTTATACACATGTGAACAATGGCTATTGCATTTTACGATGCTATAATGGAATGTTTCTACTTTTTATTGTAGATTGGGAGGGCTAACTTAGAAAATATCTTCAGTTTGTTCCAAAATTTCAAAAAAGAGAAAAACTGATTTTAAGACCTAATGGCAGCATCTAGTTTAAACAACAGGATCCAAAGGAAAGCAGAAAAGCATCATGATTAAGCTGCACAAAGGGACTCTGTGCAATTAAGTACATCTATAGAAGCTTGTCCAGAACAAGTACTGTGGAACAGCTTTCCCAGGCCATCTGTTTCTCTGGGGAGACAAGCCCTTGTTTCTTCACAAGATTTCTGTAAAAATGGAATATACATCTCTGTTTTAAACCTGCAACTTTGAACTAGTATCTCCAGCTGAGATTACTGCAGTTTAAAGAAACGGAGTAGTATTAACAGGCACTGGAGTGAACCCCAGCTGGAGCCACAGCCCTGAGCCAAGATGTCCACCGCTTGTTCCAGTAAGGGATCAATCACATCCTAATTTACATGTTGTCACCAGCTTCACAAAATTACAAAGTTCATTGCCATGAGATATTGTTCATCTCCCCAGGTCTTGACAGTACAGACAAAACATCTCTAAGGTCCATGTAATTTTAACATCCAAGATAAGATTCACTATCATCACTCAGCATGTGGTGTGAAATAATCATTTGAGATATATCAATAATAGAACACACCTCATCTGTAATTATTGCCTCATCGATGGATGCGAGGAAAGCGCACTGATTCCAGCCTAGAACAAAGAGTTACTCTCTTGCTTCAATTTAACCAAGAACATAAAACAAGAAAGAAAAATTCCATGTAATATTTGTCCTATCTTTTCTCATTTCTAATCCTCCCTCTGTCAAAAATTCATGTGTTACAGGCTGGCTTTGTGGCTTGCTGCACTCTCACAATCAGTAAATGAGGTCCATAAAAGCTTATTCTTTGAAAGATTCACTTAGAAAGACACTACTAAACTCAGGGGATCAGCCAAGACCCTGGAGAAGCCGGCAGCACATAAAAAAACCTTGTTTAAAAACACTGACTACAAAGATGACCAAATACTACACTCTACAATACTAAAAATAGTATACTG